>NW_020837971.1:14441227-14673987 GCF_003676395.1 Aethalodelphis obliquidens | reverse complement strand
ATATATATATATATATATATATATATATATATATATATATATATCTCCTCTATTTGTTCTGTTTCTCTGGAGAACCTAACACAGTCACATAAATGGAAGATGAGGGCCTAGAATCCAGGTCTGGAGGTTTGAAAGCTGAGACTCTTCTGAGGTCTGGTGGTGACTCCCTTTGGGTCCACGATTTGGACTCCACAGTTCTTACTCTGTACAGGGCTGTACTGCCCAGGGAAGGGCTGGGGGCAATCAGGGTTATCTGAGCCAGGATGGGGGAGGAGACATAGTGAGGAAGAACTTTCCAAGCTGAGGAGTTGTGTCAGCCAAGACAGAAATGAATCTCCAACTCTTATCAATTTTGCTTAATTTAACTTTGGAGTTCTGCCAAGGCTTACACTGGAAACATCTTCTAACTGACTCCAAAACCTGATACTAGAAGCCAAGAGTCTTCCCAAGGACATTACCTGAGGGCTTCCAGCACAACACCTGGTGCACAGTAGGTGTACGATAAACCTTGTTAACTGTGAATAAGCTCCCATAGCACTTACGTCATTTTAATGACTTTAACTTCCTTGGGAATGGGTGATGAAGCCTTTGATTTCTAGAGGTTCCTGATGGGCACAGTGCCCCATGCTCACCTCTGAACTTCCAAGTGACTCCCTGTGTGAGGGAGCAAGGGAAAGACATAGGTTTGCTAACTACAGGTGCCAAGGGAGAAATTCACAAATGCAGTGTCCCCACCAGAACCTGAACCCACAACTTTACAATTTTCCTGACCAGAAGAATTCTCTCTCCTGCTCTACTAACTTGGCTCCAGGCTTCTCCATTTCAGAAGTTGATTCTTGCCAGATGGTGGTTCATTATCTTCAATGCAGTGATTATGTTTATTTATTTAAATGTCCTTGGAGCTTCAAATCATAAACTTGGTTTTGCTCATCTTCCTTTTGACTCAGAGTAAATGCTTTAGAATATAATATTCCCCATTTAAGTTTAACAGAAAGAACCTCACAGCGTTGAAACACTGGCAGAATTTAAAATGCAGATTTATAAATAAAATCCAGTTAAAAATAAATATATATGGATTAAGAGCAATAAAGCTATCATAGAAAATCTAGAAAACAGAAAACAGTGAAAAGCAGACAAACGTTCTTAAGTAGCACTAACTGATAAACCCACCCCTACCACCATTCTGGAGTAACCCTCTTTGGTATTTTCACTATTTGTTTTTGTTTGTTTGGTCAGTAGAGTTTCTTTTTCCTTGGCAATTTTACAATAAATAAAGTAAAAGAGATTTTGTTCAAAATGCGTTGTTCAAAGCAGAAGTGTAAGTGATTCCTTCTACTTTGTTAGAGCTCCCTTCCTGCCTTGCCAAGTGCTGTGGGCACAGAGAGTGACCCTGGAGACAGAGACAATGCCAACTGTAGTTCTCCATCATGACCAGCACTGCATTTCCTGGTTAGGAAAATCCTGGAAAATCCAGGATGCTGAAAATACCCAACTCAGGCTTTCTCCTCTGGAATTCATTGAAAAGGTGACATTATCTACTCAGGACCCAGCTGCCCTGTTCTTTTTTCTCTTCCACATGCTTTTTCTCTGTACAGAACTTCTGACACTGAAGCAGACATTTGTACATGAAAATGATACACAGAAAGCTGAAAGAGACTGGAATCTCTCTCCTTATCTACCTCCATGTGGCTGCTGACAACAGAGATATATAACTTCTGGGGTACATCCAACACATGAGCGATTGGGACATCCATATATCACCCATTTCTTTCTTTCAAGAGTAGTTTCCTGATTTTTGCAATCACTTGACAGGTCTATATTTCACTGTTTTATCTGCTTTCTCCCCATCACTGATTGCTGATATAAATGTGGGTAGCAAAGAATCATTCTTAAGACTTTTCCCTGAGCTTTAGAGTTGCTACCAACTGCTTTGACACAAAAACTACAAGTAAAAATAGGCTCCACAATGAGTGAAGTCAACTGGGAACTTTTATTTAGAACCCAATGAATTGGTGTCTAGAAATAGGTTTTCCATCTGTGTGCAGCCTCTTGGCAAAACATGTGCATTTTCACTAACCTATGTGCTAAATTACTGAGCTTTACTGCATTTTAAATTATTTCATATCCAACTCATAGTTGCAGAGATATGTGGCATTCATCCAAAAATTTTTTTTTTGGCTTAAGTTTTTCTCTTCTAGGGATTAGGACAGAAGCAGATTTAAAGCAGAGTGTTACTGGTCAGGACCTACCCCCTGCACAGGCCAGCTGCCAATATAATAGTTCAGTGTTTGACGGTTACCTAAGTGAAATTGCCGGAAAAAGACACAATGTTTAAGACAAATCTTTACCCGCATTAATGAACGAGTCCCAGGAGAAGGAAATAATGTAAAACTTAACATATGCCAACAGCTGTGGTGAATGTAAACAGTCATTCCAGCTTGATTAAGGTCATCAAATTTTGTTCCCCCATTCTACCATACGTTCTAAGTAGAACGATGCCCTGGAAGTGACTAATAGTAGAGGGACCAACTTTAAAACAAAACTAAACATCTAGATAAACATCGTGGATTAAAGAAATTGAGCACTATACACATATTCCAGTGACTGTACCAGTTCCTTCCCTTCTCATTGGAGTAAGTTTGAGTCATACAGAAAAATATGCTTGTTTCGTTATGATAATTAAATCTACTCCCAAGGATGAAGGTCTGTTACCATTGATTATGTTCTCAAAACTGGATCTATTTGTGGGTTAGAAACAGGTCTATTAAAAACAAACTCATCTAGCCATTGACTATCTTGATTACCGCCTGTAGGTGTATGACGACCTACACCCATGTCGAGCCAATTTGGAAATGCTCAGGCCCCTCTGGAGGGGGTGAAGGCAGGGCCTTCCATGGTTCCATTTCCATTGAGACAGATGGCCACCAAAGAGTAAGACTCTTGGGAAGCCCATGTACTCAAGATGGTTCAAGAACAAGGCATCATTGTTCGAAGGGAGGGCTACCTCAGAGTCTTCTGTCTGTCACTTATATGTGTCTGCTGAGTAGGAAGAGAAGACTGTAATTAAAATTAAAAGTGCTGCGGTTATTTATTGCAACTGTGCTTTAAAGAAAAGAATTCATAAGAAAAAAAGATTGCAAATAAATACACCAAGAAGTAAAAAAAAAAAAAAAATTAAAAGGGCTGCTTCACTAAATGGCTGAAACTGCTCAGTAGTAGAGCGAGGGGTAGCAAAAAATAGAGAAATGCTATTTTCATCGTTATTTGGATCAGAACCATGTTTATAGCTATCTCATGAAACAACTCAGCAGGCCTGGTCCTTCAACATTTAAAACAATTCTTCATGGAGTCTTCAGATCAAACTTTCATAGTACTTATCTAGAGAATATAAATTATCACCAGAGTTTTCATTTAATAAAGGCAGTGCAGTGGTTAAGAGCTCAGGCTTTGAAATGAGGCTGGTGTGGGTTTGAATCCCAGCCCCACCCTTCACTGGATATATGACCTCAGGCCGGCCATTCACCCTCTCTGAGACCCAGTTTCCTAGTCTTACCAGAAAAAATGTTGGTTAAAAACATAGTACATTATCTAATCACAGTTGAATTTCTGGATTGCCCAACACAAGTCAGGAATGAAATCGGCCTCCACTTTTCTAGTCAAGTTGCCAACTACCAAAGAAAACTCTTATTTTTTCACAAACTACTTCTATTACAGCTCTTCAGATAAAAATTGGCCTGGGAAAAAAATAAAAATAAATAGTGACGCTTCAAAGCAGTGTCCTGTGGTTCTTACCTTGTGACTTGTCATCCTGTTGCTCCTCTGGGGACAGCAGTTGTGGTTTGAAGCAACGATGGTTCCTATTAGACCCAACTTAACTTAATCCTATATTCCCTGAATCTTGTTCGGAAATTCTTTTTTTTTTTTTTTTTTTTTTTGCGTTACACGGGCCTCTCGCTGCTGTGACCTCTCCCGTTGTGGAGCACAGGCTCCGGACGCGCAGGCTCAGCGGCCGTGGCTCACAGGCCCAGCCGCTCCGCGGCATGTGGGATCTTCCCGGACTGGGGCATGAACCCGTGTCCCCTGCATCGGCAGGCGGACTCTCAACCGCTGCGCCGCCAGGGAAGCCCTTGTTCGGAAATTCTTATTCTTTTTCTTCTACAAGCTGTATGATCCTTCTCTCTCTGATTTCTTCTGTACTCTGTGTATTTACCACTCAACTTCTTTAATCTTTTTCTAATTATCACAGGGCCAAACTATCACCCACATGTTGGAAATGTTCTTGATTGAAAAGAGAGAGTAAATCCTTCACTTCTTTTATCCCTTCTGGAAACCCTGGAAACCCTGCTCTGGTCTCCCTGCCTCCAATCTTGCAGTCCTTCAAACTAGAGCAGGAATCATTTTTCTAGAGACAAAAAATTATGATCTCTCTTTTCATCCTTCCTCCTTTAAATAGTTCATTGGTTCTCCATGTCCTTCAAGATGAAGGTCAAGCATCTTCGCATGGCTTACGCGACCCTTTACAATCTAGCTCTTGCCTGCTCCTTAATTTGCTTTCTCCATCCCCTGGCTCCTGCAGACCCTTCACCTGGCCACACTCCCTCTTGCTCTGGTGTCTTTGCACACAATGATTCCATGCCCTGGCCTCCAGGGCTCCCCTCTTCTTCCTGCCACGTGGCTGACCACTGCTTCTCATTCAAGAGTCAACATAGGGCCCACTCTCCCCAGAAAGTCTTCCCTGACCCAATCTACCCCCTACCAACCAGTCAGGTGCCCCAGATATAGGATTTGAAGAAGGGTTGATGATGGAGAAGGGGATAAAGCAAGTGAAAATGTGCAATGCACAGTGGGCTTTCGATAAATGTTCATTCTTTTCCAGTGATGAAGAACAACTCTGAACATTATCTAGCCTGCTCCTGGGTTGCCTTTCAGAGTTTCTTCAAAAAATTATACCTTCTTTCTTGAACCTAGCACTTTCCTAACCCTTGCTGCAAAAACATATTGAGCATCTTGTCAGCTGTATAAATTATTATCCAACTCAAATTTATTTTCTGAAACATTCTTATCAGTCCCTTTTTCCGGGATAAATGTGGCCTTATCTATCTCCTTAAATAGATAGGGTTCTAAGGATCTTTTTAAAGGTCTCTCCCAGCTCTAACATTCTTTGATCATAAGATTTATCTTGGTAAAACTCCTTAACGCAGATGAAGTCAAATTTCTGGAACCCGATTATACTATTTAAAGATTATCTGGGGCCTCAGTTCCTCCTCCCCATTCCCTTCCTCCCCTCTACTGTGTGCCCTGCAGTCATTTTTACTTCTCATAAACCCCCCCACGCGGGGAGGCCGGAAGGAGAGGCAATGCTAACACCGCAGCTTTGGTAAAATGCATCATGGGGGAGGTTGAACTGTGGATCAAAAGAGATTTCTCAGATTCATTATCCCTCCATGTCTTTAGACTGACCAAGATAAGTTAGCTGGAAAATTACTAGACTTCTAATTTTTTTTAAATAACAATTGCTGGGTCCACATAAATCATTTGCTCCTCACCATGGCGCTCCAATGCTTCCTTTTATTTTTTATGTTTCAATTTTTATTGGAGTATAGTTGATTTACAGTGTTGTGCTAATTTCTGTTGTACAGCAAAGTGAAGCAATTCTACATATACACATATCGACTCTTTCTTAGATTCTTTTCCCGTGTAGGCCATTGCAGAGTGTTGAGTAGAGTTCCCTGTGCTATACAGTAGGTCCTTACTAGTTACCCATTTTATATATAGTAGTGTGTATATGTCAATCCCAATCCCCCAGTTTATCCCTCCTCCCCCCTTACTCCCCTGGCAACCATAAGTTTGTTTTCTACATCTGTGACTCTATTTCTGTTTTGTAGGTAAGTTCATTTGTACCCATTTTTTTAGGTTCCACTTATAAGCGATATCATATGATATTTCTTTCTGTGTCTGACTTACTTCATTCAGTATGACAATCTCTAGGTCCATCCTTGTCACTGCAAATGGTCCAATGGCTCCTTTTACAACTTTCAGCGAATCCCCTCTCTTCAACTAAGCTTTCCTGGACTTTGCCTGTCTCTGCTTCTCTCTGTGCCCCGTCACACTCACATCTCTGTATTTTGATGAAACATGAAATGAAGGACAAGAGGGCTCAAAGGTTTGGAACGTTTAGGTGTTTCAACCTGGCATCTTCTATTCCCCTCAGGAAACCTTGCTGAACTTGCCAGTGAATGCCATAAAGAGATCTCCTAGTTGTAACATCTGAGACTGACCTGGAGACTTTGTGTAGAACTTTGCAATGTCAGCAGCTGCTTAGCTATACGTATTCCACACACCACCGCTTTTATAGCTTGACCTAGAGCTAACTTCTGTTTCCAGCTCCAGAGCCAAGAGCCAATGGCTGCTTGGGTTCTAGATAGCTTATGCTGCCCTAGAACTGTCTTTTCAATGCAGCTGACAGAGGCAGAGCGCTGCGGTCCTTAATCATCCCAGGGGATATCATGACACTGCTTGCAGAATGAAGATTGGGTCCTGGTAGCCAGCTTGAATGCTGCTGTTTCTATGACTTTGCTGCCCTGGGTCTGCATTGTCCCCAGGTGTCTTCTACAACCAAGGCCAGGCAAACCAGTGAGTCCAGTTCCGGTTTGAGTTTAACCATTACTGACTTGGTTTCTTTCTTCTTAGCCATGGCCAAGAGTGTTTTGGCAAAGTTTACCAGACTTGAGTTGGGGGAAGAAAACAAGAGTAATGTGTGATCAAAACCTTTTCTAAACCATTTAGCACCTCATGTCCCTTCATAACACAGCAGACCTCAGAAACTGGTCTTGCTTCCAGCTCGTGAATTATGAGAGGAGAAATCGAGTTGACGGCTGCTGTCATGCGGATTGGGAACCGGCCCCATTGTCAGGGCAGTAGCCTTGATTAAGGGAGCTTTTGAATGATGATAGCAGCCTAATATTTCTTAGCTGTGTTCACATAATTGTAACACGGCCCTATTCGTTTTGTAGTAGTCTTATCCCCATATTACAGATGAAGGAATATGGATTTCTCTATGGTCATAGAACTGGTAAGAGGCAAAGCTAGGCATTGAACCATGGTCATGTGCCTTCGTTTTTACCAGGATTTCATACTGTTCCTTCTCCTTGGATGACCTTTCCAGGTTATGGTTTTTCTATTCAAGTTTAAAGCAATGACTATGCATCAGAGAAAGCCTGGTAGGACATAGCCACCTCCAACTCGAGGTGTGGAGGTTGGGTGAGTTCTGTCATTAATTCAACAAGTACTTGCCAAGTGTCTTGCTAAAGCCTGGCACCAAGCTTCGTCCTCATGGCCATGGTCTTGTGGGGACACGGGCTCTCAGCAGATTGTTATAACTGGGTGCTATAGAAAGGAATTGACCAGGTACCAAGTTAGGTCATAATGAGGCCCCAGTCCTAAAGACCAACTGGAATCTGAAGGATGAGTAGGAATTACTCTTATGATGAGCCCGAGGAAGAGCGTTTTAGGTGGAGAAGAGGCATATCCAAAGCCTGGAGACCAACTAAAGGCATTTAGCTGAGGTTCTCTGGTTCTCCAGAAATCACAGAGGGGATGGGGGTGGGGAACAAAGCTCACAGTTACTGAGGTACATGTGAGGAACATGTGGGTACACCTAGGCATGGAATCTTTCGGGGCCACCCCTGCCAACCTCCTGCCCAGCCACCTCCATGGAGATGTAAGGAAGCATGGAGGCTTATTTCTGAGTTTCGGTTGCTCCAGGGAGTCGTGTAGGTGGGGAAGAGGCCAGTGGGGTCCAAACCACTGTGAATCAGCACAGGATCGCCAGTAGAGTGGAAGTCAGGTTGAGGTCTATCATAAAAGTAAAATAAAGCCATCCAGCTCACCATTTAGGCAAGGAAGCCCAGTCCTCCAGTGAACTGTGATCATGTGGTTTTTCTTTCAAATATTTTTCAGAGTTTGTTCTTCACTAATATTTAAAATCTTGGGAAAGAAAGTGCTATAGGCTAGATCAGGGCTATCCATCAGAAATAGATAGGAGCGATCCTAATACATTTTGTTTCTGGGGGCTTTATGATACCCGAGACTCTCTTGCTGTCACAAGTGGAGTTTCCTTTTTGGAGTGATGGTATCATCTCTGTGAATATCATTGATCCTGGTTACACACTAAGCTTTTATTCATTGATGAATGCTCTGTGCAGGTTTGTCCTCACTGGAGTGAGACCAGTAGAGGCACTAGGACAGTTATGTAGCAGGCAAGGAAGGAGAATCACTCATTCCAACATCCCTCAAATATTTGAGCGCCTACAGCATCCCAGGTACAGTACCAGGCACTGAAAAAATACACCCTTTGCTGGAGGTCACTGGGGCACATGGTTTCATGGGGGGAGAGGCTGGGGAAAGAGGAAGAGATTAAAAAGGGACCCAAGAGAGGGCTGGAGACAAAGCTCACCTGCTTTCCAGGTGTACACAATGAGCAACGGGGCCATAAGCCCAGGCACCGGGGAAGAAGCGCTGACATAAGTAAGATAATAAATGTTCTGAGATTTCATCACCATTGAAGAGTCCTAACGGATTACTGCCAGGACTTAGTTCTCTCTCTAATTCATATTTCTTCTCTGCTCTGGGATCATTTGGTTCTTGAACCTGTAGAATTACTGGTTGATTCCTTTCTGGTCAGATTCTTCTTAGCTACACACAGACTCCTCTGGTAATGAAAACCAGGTTTCCTGTTACAGCTTGCTTTACGTTCAGGTAACACGTTGCCATCTGGAATGAGCAAGTGTCGAGTTTGAGTCATATTTTCCACCCTGATGCTAAGCCCCTGTGCTTCCTACGTCTGGTGCTGGAGGGGAGACTGGGAAATAAAAAGCTGCAGTTAGGTCAGAAAATTTATTTCCCACCAAAGGGTTAATTGGCTTCTGGAAACAAAGACACAGAGCTACTGTGGCTGCTTCCCAAGCGCCAGAGTTAGTATAACACCTTCTAAGCCTCCCCAGAGAGGCTGGCCTCAGTCCATGGAGAGTGGATCCATCTCCCCATCGGGCACAGAACCGGAGGGAAGCTCGAAGAAGCCATCTGATTTTCAGTATCTCTGAGAACCTCATTTTGAGTTGCCTTCAGAGACACATAGAAGACGTTTAGGTCCCTGACTGAAAAGGGCAAACTGGGAAGAAAACCATTACTGGAATTATCTTCCCCAGGGAACAGTCCATGTAAACAGGAGCAAGTGTTTGGGGGAAAAGTCCAATCATCAGCAAACGACAAGAGTTCTATGCCAGTGTGAAAACTATATGGGCACATACAGTAACACAGTAACCAGATTTTTTTGTGTTATTGAAGAGATTGGATAAACTTTTAAAATAGTTATTGGCACTAATTTGTTTGCAATCATTTTCCCTCTGCTCCAAAAGCAAGGATGAGGGAAAGACACACGTGTGCACACACACACACACACACACACACACATACACACGCACATACACACATATACACACACATATACACACACACATACACACACACACACACACACACGAAGGACAGGATCTGGGGGGAGAGTTATTTCAAAAGTCTGATAACACTTTAAACCTATCGCTTAGGAAGAAGACAAGATTACTTTTTATGGAGGAAAATACCTTAAGGTAGTAAAAAACAGTAAGACCACTTGGGCATAGCTTAGATAAGAAAGAAAATCACAGGAATTTGGTAACTGCAGCAGGAGAAGTTTCTTGAAGAGGGGATAAGCTGGGGAGACAGGAAGGACGGACCAGGAGGCAACTCCCTGTGGTGCTAAATGACCCTAGGGGTTTTCCTGTATGATGATGCCTAGAACTGAATTTGGAGTTCTTTCTTTTCTGGTGCCGTAGTTATTCTCAGCTACTCCAAACCTTTACAATTCAATACTCTGGTGTTGAACTTTGTGAGGAATGAAGGAAGAAGAGACTAGGAACAGCAGGAAGAGGTCATCAGATCCAGAAGCCCAGAGGGAGGGGATGAGCGTGCTGCAATGAAGGTTTGGAAATGGGACACAGCTCATTTCCCCAAGATGTATTTGAAAGTGACACCAGAAAACGGGGGTGCAGCTGGAGGAGGGGAAGGGGAACATTGAGGTTACTCCTATACTCAGGTGTGTTATCTTGAATCCCAAGAATATTTTCAGTAGCTGCCACCTTGCTCTGTCACCACCGCCCCCCCCCCCCCCCCCCCCCCCATGCTTCTGCTGCGGAAAGGTAAAAAAACACCTTCCTAGAGCTCCAGAGATGTTGCTTTAGTGTGAAAAGTCTGAATGCTTGTGTGGCTGCTAAGAGGAGTTTGACCCCTAGGGGGTGATCACACCATATGGTAAAGGGGAGGGCAAACCAAAGATAAGAAAACAGTCCTACGTTCCCAATTTCAGCTCCAGCTGCTGGGTAATGACACACATGCACCCCTGTGAGTACAAGACATCTGTCTAGTTACAGCCCCAGGATTGAAAGACAAATTCTTCCTGGACTTGGAGTTTGGTGGCTTCCCAATGCAAGAGGTTGAGAGCAGGTAAGCCAGCCCCTCCTGTCACTCACAGGAGGCTTGGGAGTGAGGATGGGACAGGACGGGACTCCTTCTATTTCTGCGACAGTGACCCCAGTCCCTGAGGAGACAGCCTTCTCTGCAAACACTGTGACTAAGCTCGGCAGACCTCGTCTGTGCGAGGGACCGTGGACCACCCCAGGGGGACATGGAGACTGGAAAGTAGGAATTGGAGGCAATAAAATAATACAAGTTGACCTAAATATGACTGAGTGACTCTCAGTAGAGGTGGGCTCCAGCTTTGGCACAGTTCTCCAAGGTCACTCCTGGGATTGGAAGGCCCAGAGTTGAGAATAGCTCCACCTCGTTTCCACATGACAATTTCTCCTCTGGCCCCTGTCTCGTTGCATGAAACTGGATGGTGAAGGTGGCTTCTCTCTTCTGCTTAGTTGCCGGCAGATTGTGTGAACCTGGGAGCTCTCTTCCCAGCCCCAGCAGGCGGCAGGAGATCCCCAACATCCCCCAGAGAAAGATGGGGACCAGTGCATGACAGACTAGTTGACTGGGAAATACTTATTAGTTTGTTCTTTAAAGAAAAAAACCCTACTTTTAAAATGTGTACTTTTCAATGAATTTTGGTAAAATTTTACACACATATAACAACCATCACAATCAAGGTATAGAACATTTCCATCACCCCAGCAGCTCCTTCCCAGTTTCCCCTAACTCTGCTTTCTGTCGCTATGGATTGTTTTGTTGTTCCACATAAATGAAATCAACTAGCATTCACTCTTATGTCCCTTCTTTCACTCAGTGTGTTTTTGAGATTCATGTGTGTGTGTGTTAGTGTGTGTATCATTCCTTTTAATTTCTAGCTAGTATTCCATTGTATGGATGTGCCACAATTTATCTGTTTATATGTTGGTGGACATTAGATCGCTTCTAGTTTTTGACTATTGTGAATAAAGCTGCTGTGAACATTCATGTGCACGTCTCTGTGTAGTCTAATGTTTTCATTCCTCTTGGGTAAATAATAGGTATGGGATTTCTGGCTATATGGAAACTGTATGTTCAACTTTATGAGAACCATCATATAGTTTTCCAATCACTATTACTAATTTGCTTTTTGACCAACAATGTATGAGAGTTCCAGTTGCTCCACATCTTTGTCAACACTTAGTATTGTCAGTCTCTTATTTGGCCATTCTAGGGGGTGCGAAGTGGTATGGAATTGTGGTGACTGATGTTGAGCAACTCATCATGTACTTATTAGTCTTTTGAATATATATTCTTTTGTGTAATGCCTGTTCACACGTTGTTCTCATTTTTTATTATGTTGTTTGTTGTCTTATTAAGTTGTAATAGTTTTTAAAAATATATTTGGAGTTGCCTTTCATTTTCTTAACAGCAGAAGCTCTTAATTTTGGTGAAATCCAATTTACCATTATTTAATGGTTTGTGCCTTTTGCATCCTATCTAAGAAATATTTGACCATCCTGAGATGATGGAGATTTTCTCTATATTTTCCTCCAGCAGTTTCATTGTTTTAGATCTTATGTTTAAGTCTGTGATCTATTTAGAGTTAAATTTTGTGTATGACATGAAGGAAGAATTGAGATTCTTTTTTTAATGAATAGCTAATAGTTCCCACATCATTTCTTGAAGAACTATCATTTTCCAATTAGTTATTTGGCACCTTTTCTGAAAATCAATTAATCGTGTATGTATGCATCTACTTTACAACTCTTGATTTTGTTCCATTGGTCTAGAATATCTATTCCTTCACTAATTATATAGTGAGTCTTGAAATCAGGTAGTGTAAGTCCTTCAACTTTGTACTTTTTTCCCAAATTGTTTTGGCTGTTCCCTATCTTTTGCATAATCATTTAAATTTTAAAATTAACTTGTTAATTTCTACAAATAATCTACTATAATTTTGATTGGAATTATGTTAAGTTTATAGATCAATTTGGGAAGACTCTACGTCTTAACAATGTTGAATCTTCCAATCCGTGAACATGGTATGAGTCTCCATATACCTAGATCTTTTTGAATTTCTCTTGATAATATTTTGTGCAACTTTTCTGCTAAATTTATGCCTAAGTATTTCATGTTTCTTGATATTACTGTTAAGTGGTATTTTTATTTCAAATTCTGCTTGTTTATTGCTTAGTACATAAAAATAAAAATTTTTATTTATTTTTAAAAATTATTTGTATATGTCACTTTACTAAACTCACTAATTAGTTCTAGTAGCTTTTTTCTGGATTCCTTAGGATTTTCTATATTCATGATAATATGTCTTCAGATAAAGTAAGTTTTGCTTCTGCTCTAGTGTGTGTATCTTTCACCCCTTTTTCTTGCTTTATTGCACTAACTAGGATCTCCAGTTCAATATGGGATAGAAGTTGGAAAAGTGGGCATCCTTACTTTATTCCTGATCTTAGGGAGGGGGGCATTCAGTCTTTTATGACTAAGTGTGATGTTAGCTGTAGGTCTTTTGTGTAGGCTCTTTATCAATTTGAGAAAACCCTCCTATTCGTACTGAGATAGGAGGTTTTATCATAAATTGGTATTAGATTTGGTCAAATGCTTCTCCTGCATCTGTTAAGGTGGCCATATCCATGTTCATTTTTAGGTCATGTTGCACAGCTGGTGGATCCCAAATTTCCTACTGTCTTTCATTAGTCTTCTTCCTGTGTTTTACTTTTAAAAATAACCCTGCCTGGCTCCTGATCTATCTCTCCTTATTCCTTATGCCCCACCAGACTGAATCACTGAATCTCCCAGCTCTAAGTGGGAGCGCAGAGGATCCGAGGCATGACTGGGCTATGTTCCAGGTCGTTTCTACCCAATAGGTCTGTTTAGGATATTAGTGCCTCTATCTTTTCTTTCTCTGTCTATGAAATGGAAATAATGTCTGCTGCACTTAAAAATATCATAAACTGAATGGGACAACTTGCCCAGAGAGTTACATATATGAGATATTTGTAACATAGTGGAATCATTATTGATCTCAAAACAATTTTCTTCAGGGAAACTTAAAATGAGGAAATAAAGCAAGAGAGTGAAAACAAAAATTCTGGAAATACTTGCACTGGAAAAGTTTCCATACATTGTTAATCCCAGCTTTCCTGCTCCTTCTTACTTGCAACCCATTCATACCTGGATATGTAAGGAAATAAATGTTAGCATGAGGAGTATCTGCTGTCTAGGTGGCAAAAAGAGAAAAGTCATAATATATCTCCCAAGCAAACAAATGAACAAAAACTCTGATTGCTTATATGATTGGGCATGGATTTTATACACAAATTATTTCAAAGGCCAAGGAAGAAAATAAGAGAAACCTAACTAGAAAAGCAGATTCTTGACTTACTTTTCTTGGAAATCTCTGATGTTGGATTTCTTCACCTGCTGAATTCCATTGACATTTTGCAAACATACTGTAAAGTATGATGAAAATTACTGAATATTTATGAATTTTGTTTCATTTTGTTTTGTCTTATTTTGGGTCAGTCTAGTGTTTAAACTTAAAAGCCTACAAACATGCTAAATACACAATGATACAATCATGAGCAATTACACGGATGCCTACTGGCTTTTCTTGGGACACCCTTGTTCATGCCAAGAGCTGTCACTGTGTGGATGTAGATGAATTATTTTCTGGGAGTAAGAAGTGGAGAAAAAGCAAAGGACATCTCCCTCGTTGCTTTAACCTTGGGGGAAAGAGAATACATCTGGTTTTGGCATCTCTCTGAGGAAAAGAATATCTTGACATACACACAGAGCTCTTGGAGAAAGCCTAGTATCCACTGGCAAGAAAGGACGAGATTCTGAATGCATCTAAATAATCGGCATAGCACTGAAATGCCTGACTGTGGCAGAGTGCTCACCAGGATATAAATCATGCTGCTTTGCCATGTGAGACACATCACGCGTGACTATGACTCCAGCTCACGTAATGAGATGGCTTTTTATGAAGTTTGTGCAGGTAAATTAAAGCAAAATTGCTAAGAATTATGTGCAAGAATCCAGTTTTGGGAACGGAACTGAATGGACAGAGCTACACCTGTAATGAAAACGAAGTATTTCTGTTAGGATGCTGGCAGATAGGTCTATGTATTGAGCGCCTGTAGGATCTCCACATGCTCCTCCTTAAAGGTGGGGTGACTGGTGTGAATTTGGGCATCCATCCTAACTTCTAAGATTTGTCCTTAATTTGTCCTCAAACCGTGAGGTACAAGAGCCTCTTGGGGGCAGTGATTGTAAGGACTCTGCCTAGCCTGGGGAGAAATCATGCTGCCAGAATCACTTTTCATTCCCTAGTGGGTCATATTTGTTAAAATAATCCTAACATTGAAATTAGGATTCCTTTCATATCTTCCCCAGGTTTTTTTCTTCAAAAAATGTAGGACAAAAATAAAGCAAAAGGCATCTGATTTTTCTCCTACTTCTGTTATCTAGAGGATAATTTTCTTTATTTTATTATTATTCTTTATTGGAGTATAGTTGATTTACAATGTCGTGTTAGTTTCTGTTGTGCAGCAAAGTGAATCTCTTATATGTGGAATCAAAAGAAGGGTACAAATGAACTTATTTTCAAAACAGAAATAAAGCCACAGATGTAGAAAACAAATTTATAGTTACCAGGGGGGAAAGCCAGAGGGGTGGGGGAGAGAGATAGAGGATAAATTTCTGTGCTTCTCTCCAAGTGGTCTTGGCTCAGAACCCAAGAAAGAGGGTCCCTCTCTTCCTAGGAGTCTGTAATGGCCATCACAGCCCGAGCCTGTGTGAAAATTCTCCCAGTTACCTGTCTGGCTGGTTCAGCTTTGTTCTGATCAGAACGTACTTTTTTCTTCGTGATGTTATTCCAGGGTCAAATTCCTAGCTTCCCTGGTGTAAATAAATCGGCTGTGTGTAACTTGTCTACAACAGAAGGCACATCACCGTATATAGAGTGTAAGAGAGATTTCCCTTTGATGAAAAAAAAAGTTAAATGTTTATAAGAAATTCTGCAGGTCTGGATACCATTAACTTTAAACAATTAATAAAAGTGACACTAGGACACAATAAATTCTAGTTTTCAAAGAAACAATTTGACTTTCTACATTGCTTCTGCCTCACTGGTGTTTGAGATGAAAGGGACAGTAATTGAAGTGAAACTCATCAGCATTAAAGAAGACCTCATGGGGAGAAGCAGAGGGGGGTGGTGGTTAAGAAGGTTGTGGAATCCTGCAGCACAGGCAGGGGCTCAGGGATCTGAGGGAGAGGCAGCCATGGGGACACATATCTACTTTAGAGCCAGACCAGGACCTGGTGAAAATATTTTTAGTTAAAAGAAAAAGAGAGGGAGAATAAGCAAATGGTGGACGAAGTACTTTTTTGCATCTTACTTCGTTCCAGTTTCTTTATTTAAAAATAAAAAAACCCTCATGGTTTTTTTTGCTTTTAACTTTTTATTTTATACTGGAGTATAGTGGTTTTACAATGTTGTGTTAGTTTCAGGTGTACAGCAGAATGATACATATACACGCATCTATTCTTTTTCAAATTCTTTTCCCATTTAGGTTGTTACATAACATTGAAAAACCCTCATGCTTTAACAAAGGAGGTTTCTGTAAACTGACTCTAGAAACCAATGGAAGAATAAATCTATTATGCGAGTAAGGAATAATGAGTATGTAACCTAAGTGGTCCCAAGTTTTCTCACCAGTTCTGAGGTTCCCCTTCTTTTGAAATCTAAATAGTTCTACTGGCTAACACTTGTTGAGTGCTTGCTCTATACCACGTGCTGATCCTCTACCTGTCTTTACTGGGACCATATCTAATCTCACCTCCCTTACTCCCTTACTCCTAAAGAGTTGAAATTATCTTTTCAAAGCAAATCTAATTGTCTTTCCCTTGCTTCCACCTCTGCCCTACAGGTGCTGCAGGTCTCCAGATACTTTATGGCCCCATATTGCAAGCACTGTGCTCCGCCTCTTTTGGGGGCCTCAGGCTGCTGGCTTTTTGGTTAATCTGGTGCTCACACCACCTCCTGCCTCAGGGCCATTGCCCATGCTGGACCCTTTCCCTCTGCTTGCTGTGGTGAACACCACGTATTTCTCAGATCTCAGCTGAAATGCCACGTCCCGAGAAGAATATCTTGACTCCCCAATTTAGATCAGTTTCCATATCACACTCTCTCACCACACCTGTATTTCTCTCCTGTTGTCCTTGTCAGAGTTGCAGTTGTGTGTTTTGAGGGTGACCCTTTGGTTCCTGTGTGTCTCTTCCACTAGACTGGATGCACTTTGAGGGCAGGGTCATCTCTAGTTTTGTTTACCAGAGTTCCTCCCAGCATCGAGCACAATGCCTGGCACAGAACAGGCGTTCAATACGATTATGGAATGAATGGACGGATGGATTCTGAATAAAAAGACCAACGTGACTTGTTTTAAATTAGGACTCCTATTATGCCAGGAACCAGCATTCCTATAGGAAGAAGCACCTGCCACATCAACTGATGTGCTCTCAAGAGGCTACGTTGCTGTTGTTGTTGTTTTCAGGAACTCCAGACACACTAATTTAAGCCCCGTTTTCCATTGTTGAAAGTGACTTTGCCTGAATGCGTCAGTTAGCAGTGAGAGGGCTGGGGTTATTTAGAGCCTGTGTTCCACAGGCTACGTTTTACTTAAGGCTTATATTCGTCATAGCATCCTTTCTCTCTCCAAAGTATTTCACAGTCCTTCTTCGGCAACCTGTCTTCACCATAACTGCATCCCTCCTACGTTTTTATGAAAAAACTCCTTTCCTTTGAAGCTCATAGTTGACTTCAATTACTTTTTCTACTCCTAGTTACTGCATCACGTTCCTTGAAGACATGGGTGCCTGCCTTACAGTTTTCCTCTTTGACTCAGTTCCTTCTATTATCTGGGGGATTTCAATGTCCTTGAAGCTAATTCATACCAAGCACTGTTCTAATAGCTTCCTTCACCCACCACAACTATAGGCACACCTAGGATCCCTCTACGCCAAACCAGCTTCCACCTGCGTTCTCACCCACAACTCCCTGCATCTCACACTTGCCCCTAATGCAACCGCTCTTCAGCCACACAAACTTCCCGCACTGTATTTCTTCTTCTTCTACTAGTCGGCACCCTGTACTCTCTCTCCAGACTCTACCTCTCTAGAAACTCTGCCCTGAAAATCCCCAAATTTACATTAATCCCAACATACACCATCTCCCTTCCTGTACCTGAGCTTGAATGGAGCTCAGCTCAACTGTGCAGGTGAGTGCCCTGGCACCTGGGTGGTCTGCAATGGCAGCTGAGCCCAAGTTCTGTTTGCAATGTCTTTCTCCTGTCCTTGACAGCACCCTGGGACAGAAAGCTCCTCTCTCCCCCTACCCAACTCTCACCAACACTCCATGAAGATACCGTGATCGCCAGCTCTATCGAGCAAATGACAGAGAAGGAATAGAAGGGGCTTCCTCATCCACTGCCCTTCCACCTTCAAATTCGTGTGCAAGCACATCCGTCCTTCTGCCTGCCTAAACCCCATGGGCTGATGTCCTCCCTGCTGCCTAAGGAGAGCCTCCTTCACCTCTGCTTTTGATCAAATCTCCTTCCATTCTCCCTCCTCCTTCTTCCTCCCTTCTGGACACAATAAACGATGACCCGTTCACTCTGCCTCTGCCTCTGTAATGAGCCTGGTGAGCTGGCAACCATGGCTGCAGTGGCCTTGTGTCCTGCACTGCTCCAGGTTTCTTCCAGCTCCAGGATTGCTGTATCCCATTCTTCATGATGCTCTCTCAGATAGTTGACCCACTTTCAGACACTTTGCTATTGTGTTTACCTTGTATTGCTTCAGGACACTACTTCTAGAAGCCAGGTTGTAGTTCTAAGCATGGAACCCTCAGGTACTAGGAATCTGTCAAAAGTGCAGAAATCCTGGGAACTGACCTTGCCAGGTACAGCCCTTTGAACTTCCCCTCTCCCAAATGAAGAAAGAATGGAAGATTAGACACTTACATTTAAAAAATGCTCTCTTCTCTTTGAATACTGTCTTCTCTCTTCATTCAGACTCACAGACATAGAAAGCAAACTTATGGTTACCAAAGGGGAAAGGTAGGGTTGGGGGAGGGATAACTTAGGAGTTTGGGATTAACATATACCCACTACTATATGTAAAATAGATCAACAACAAGGACCTACTGTATAATAGCACAGGGAACTCTACTCAATATTCTGTAATAACCTAATTGGGAAAATAATCTGAAAAAGAGCCTATCTATCTATCTATTATCTACCTATTTATCTATCTATCTAATCTATTTGAATCACTTTGCTGTACACCTGAAACTAACACAACATTGCAAATCAACTATACTCCAATATAAAATAAAAATTAAAAAAAAAAGAAAAAAAATGTTCTCTTCTCTTTGAATACTGTCTTCCCTATTCAGACTTCCGGAACAAAGTCTACTTAGGTGATCTACTCAGACATTTGATTAATTCATCATGGGATGAGCTCATTCAATGTAAATGCAATGCAGTTTGCTTACTGGCAGGGAAGCGGGGGCAGGGAAAAATAAGGGTATGAATAAAGGAAGAAATAGAAATTTAAAAATCAACAGTTAGACACCAGGGCATGATACGGAGACTATCGTTTATTACTCTTATTTTCTACATACATAAGGTAGGGTCAAAAACTGGGAAAGTTCAGAACATAAACATGTGCCCATTATACCTTGTCAAAAAAAAGGATGAAACAAAAGGAATATGTCCTTAAGTCTATCTCCTGGAAAAAGATAAGCTTGGCAAATAAGGGAAATTGCATGCTTTACCTGAAGGGGCCTTGGAGACAGTTCTCACCTGATGAGCTGGACATCCTGCTTTATTATGTCACCTCCAAATGCCACAGTTTCTCAACTCTAATGAACGAGCCCTGGACTAGGTCATCTCCAAGAGCTCTTCAGGACCTAAATTCTGTATGACCTGTGTTCATCTTGGTGGGCACAGGAATAGAAACTTAGAAAGTGCTTGCCTAACTTTTAATTCCACATGCACTTTAGATTTCCATATAATGAAAATTCCATGTTTCCTCAAAGGTCAGATAAATTCAATGAGTGAGAAAAAATGTGTTAGAGAAACGGTCTGTCTGAGAAGTCAGTTCCTAATCCAATATCTCACCAAAGTACCCTGACAGCAGAACTGGGATTGTGACGGTGAGACCACTCTGACCCACTGGGAGAACAGAAAGTCTGCAGGGTTCTCTGATTTTACAGCTAGCACAGCCATCATTCCAAATAAGTAATTAAAAACCTGATTGTGTCCTCTTTTCTCCATGCATCCGAAATTTCACATAGACTCTTCTGTTGTTCCAAAGAGAGTGAAGGGAAACCTGGAAAGGAGGATGACGACATGGTAGCGTGGGGTGAGAGGCAGAGTGGGCGAGGCACAGTCTGGAAGTGATGCTGAGTCCCGGTCTCCAGGTGGCCCCGGCGTCCTCGCCCCAGACCCTCCATCTCACAGGAGAGGTCGGTCCCATTTGCAGCCTTTCCCTCATCAATTCTGGTTCCTGACTTTAGGAACACTTCGTGTGACTTTTTTAAAACAAGTTCTAGGGGATTGAAGTTTATGTTTTTGTTTTGTTTAGTTTCTTTTCTTAACCCCTTAAGTATCTTTCTAGAGGACTGGTTCCCAGACATTCGTGAATTTTTTTTTTTTTAATTGAGAACATAGTTTGCTCTAGTGCAACAATTTTTAAACATCCCACAAAACTACTAAGATTATCATCATCTTCTTTAAAACAGGACATTAGAACACTAAACATGTAAAATGGAGAGAGGGTCTTATATCACAGAACAATCTCTACCACAGGAGTTGAAAACCTTACAAAGATGTAGTTCAGAACACAACACTATATTTTTCTTACTTTGTCTTAAACCGGTTAAAACGTTGCCACAAACTGGCACTGGTGCATGGACCAGCATTTTGCAATTACATTACTCTTTTAGGGAAGACTCCTAGAAAAAACCGATGGTCCTTGCCTATATTAAAACATTTTTAGTCATGTTCTCACATTAGTGAACTCCCCAGAAAGGTGGGATCACTCCTTTCTCATACTGTATGTGTGTTGGGCATATTTTAACATAGCACATTCTCTACTGAAGTGTGTGTCTTCCTCTTACCTATTGGAGGGGGCAGGGACCCTTTCAGGCTCTCCACCCTTCTGCAAAGAAGCAGGATGGGCTGGTTTTCACTGGAAGCTGTTCTTTTGTGTGTTGGAGAGGAGCCAGGGTCCACACTCTTGTCCACAGACAATGGCCCCTTATCTCCGGTCATTATCCTTAACGGGGAGCCAGAAACTTGGTCTAAACATTGTTATTGAGTATAGAAATGATGTTTCCCAAGTCAAGTGGATGGACTTATGAAAATAAATATGATATGTTTTGTAATTGAGTCCTTCTGTTAGGGAACCACTGACTGAAACCACCCACTTTGACCAGGCATGATGATGAGTTGTCTCACAACAGGACATCTTGATAAAGAACGCAGTGCTGCTGTAGAAAACTAATCAGGAGAATTCAGGAGGGGCCGAAAGGAGGGAGGAGATGATATGTCCTGACAACATCCCAGAAACCCTCATGCTGACATCCATCTTGGCTAAGAGATGCGCTTGCCACCAGAAAGGACCCTGAGTCAGACCATATATGGGCCAAGCAAGATGATTGGCCAGAAATACCCCAGAAACTAACCCTATTACCACAAAACCTGAGACTGCGAGCCACATGGCAGAGCAGTTCTCTGGGTTCCCTTACCCTGCTGCTCTCCGCCCGGGGCACGCCTCCCCAATAAAGTCTTTTGTTTTGTCAGCACGTGTGTCTCCTGGGACAATTCATTTCTGAGTGTTAGACGAGAGCCCGCTCTCAGGCCCTTTCTGCAACACTGATTTCTAATGCGAATGGGTACATTACAGTATTACGGTAACTTTTAAATTACTGATTTAAAACTAATAGAGTGGATGGGAGTTGAGAAACAAAGTTTAGCTGGCAGCGGGATTGGTGGTTGTTGAATTTTCTCAGGGAAATAGATCCCAGACCTTGGTGTGGAGAGGAGGAGTGAGACAAAGAAAATGCAATTGGCTTGCCCAATAAAACAAGGAGAATTCAAAAATTTCATGGTGGCTCAAAAGGAAGGCAGTGTGAGACCTTATGGATGGATAGGGAATAGGGAAGGATGGGGGCCAACTACATGGAAAGAGGTCTGAGGTGGGGGTCAGCCAGGGAGCTGCTTCCTCTGGGGAAACGGCCAGGAGACTTCCAGAAACAAGAGGGTCTCATATGCGCTAAGAGGCAGCTTCCAGCCATCTGCTGTACGTCTATGTGAGCACTCTCCTTAATTCTGACTCCTTAGGAAACTTTGCTAAAACTACCATCCTGTGTGAGCAAAACCTTGTGTGGAAACATTTTGGAAAAGTATCCATGTTTCCACGTTGGGTTTGATGCAGAATAGAGTGAGGGAGAGGTTGCAAGAGACGAGAATCTAAGTGAAACAGACCATTGAACAGAAGCTATTAGGAGAGGGAACCACTCTGAGAAATGGAAAGTCCCTGAGATTCCTGGGAAATACAGTTAAATGAGGGATGGTGGGGAAACTAGTTTTTATTTCAATATTAAAGAGAAGGGTGCTCTCATAAGATGGAGGACTTGGAAACACCCACACAGCTGATTCTTGGGATGTGCTAGTAATTCATCTGATGTTTTTAGAAACGGCAGCTTCCCTGACTTGCTGCTGAATGAGATGAGCGACGTCTTCAACTCTACGGTGTAAACAGGAGAGGAAATCCTGCCTACAACATGCTCACAACACGTGAGCATCCTCACGTCCTAGGAGAACTGTCCTAGAGCTTTACTCAGCACCCAGAACTTCTCATAGGAAAATGATTATAATGGTCAGACTCCTTCAAAATGAACTGGTTTAGTGCTCAAGCCCATAAAACTATATTTTTTTTTCCTCCAGAAATTATGGGTTTTTTGACAAAGGAACATCAAACAGAAATTTCTTAGATCAAGAACAGGAAATGAATGATTCAGCAGGCTGGATTTCACCCAAGGAGCTGTCTTCACAGCTGTAGAGAATAGCCGAAAAAAGTTCCCGGGGACTTGCCTGGTACTGCCTGAAAGCAGTCAGGCTGGGAACCAGAGAGAACTCTTTGGGGCGTGATGTAGGACGGTTGGAAAGCCCACCTTAGGCTCCCCAGAAATATGTCAGCTTGGTGCCACTGCTCCACTAGAATATCCTTTAATTGCCTCTGAATCCACATTTGGAGGTGGTCCAGGGTGACTCAGGATTTGGGAGAGAGAGGGAGCCGTTTCCCAGACAGGAGCATCCAGGTGTTTATTCTGCTCCAAGAGACGAAAAAGACAATTTACCCTGGAAGCTGGCACTGCCGTGCTGTGTTCCAAAATTGAATACAGTGCTGGTTATTGGGCGAGGACTGCCCTTCGGGCAGGGCTGGGCAGCGCAGTTACCACTGATTCATTTGCTCACTGTCTTTCTCTCTCTCATCATAAAGTGCAATCAGCAGACACCTAACTTTGCTTGTTATCATCTGACGATTCTATGTGTCCAACTCTGCTGAGTCTGTGGAGAACCATTTTGGAGGGCATTGACCAGGCAATATGACTGGAGGCTGGCCATTGGAAATAAGGAGTAGCCCTCAAGTGTGTCTCCTTGAACCCACTGTGCCTTGATTTCATCAGGGAGCAAAACCCTTCTACCTTCTGTTAGCATTTCGGTACTCAGTCAGTCCCCAGACTGGTTCCACACATCCTTCTCTCACCACAGCTACCTGCTCACCCACAGCCAGATACTCTTCAACCACATGCTTTCTGTAACAAACCTGTTTAGCGGGTCTTCTTGTCTCCAGATTTTTCACACTCTCATGCATCCCTCTACCCACCCTCAGTTTAATCTTTCTCAGACATTTTTATCATGTCACTCTCCTGCTCAAAGAACTTCATGTCTATCTGTAGTATCTTTACAGTATCAGATGGATTTTTTTTTTTCTGGATCTTACTGGCATTATTTTTATGCATTTTAAAATGTTATGCATTTTATGCATTTTTATGTATTTCAGCAGCTGCATGCAATATTTTCGAAATGAGCTGGGGTATATACCCTGGGGCATGTACATGCATTGTATGCAATAAAATACCAGTTAGACTTTTTCTGCCATCCAGCACTTCTGTCAAGGCCCCAAGCTGAGGAGGGTTGGTAGGTACCCCCAAATTCTTGTAAGTGCCCAAATAGCCTGTATGGATTATTAGGAGGTGACCAAAGTGCTCTCACAAGTCTCTGAACCAAACCCCAGATACTCATAAAAGAGATGACTCGAAATTTGAGGGGAGTTTACTATAGTGGAGAAGTTTTGGTAGTTTTGGGATTACTCTGATGGCTGAGAGGGGAGTGCCAATCACTTCTCCTCTCTCAGACCAGGTGGGAGGGGCTTGAAGAAAGCCACGTGTGAAAACTGGGGGTACGTGAAAGAAGGGAAGCCTCATTTCTCTCCATGGCGAGATGTTTGCCAAGCTATTGTCTTTAGGCCTTCCCTAGGGCTGGCAGCCCAGCAGAGGGAAATGTGATGAGAGAGTCCTTGGGATAATTTTATGTGTCCCCAAGAGTCTGTGGTGTTTGTGAACATGGATAACAATGCTCACTTCTCGCCTGGAGAATCTTGAAGGCGGGAGACTGGACTGAACAGCCTGTAAGGACAGGTGAGGAAAAAGGTCAGCAGCTTGGCAAGGATGCTTGAGTTTCTCCAGGTACCCAGACATTGAAGAATGTAGCAACCTCCAGACTTCTTAAAGGTGCCTCTATGAAAAAGACCACCTTCAGGGCCCCATGCCAGATGTAACAGTCTTTGTGGAGGGGTCCTCCTAGGTATAGGGGGTTGAGGATGGTCAAGAGGAGAGGAAAGGAGAGCTGGAGAGTGTAGCACCTACGTCAGAGTCTGCACGGGGCTTCTAGAGAAACAACATATGCACCCCAAGAGAAATGTAGCCTTAGGCTGGCCTGTGTTGACCAAAAGCACCAGCAGGAAAAATTATGTTAAACAATTTTTTTAAACCCCATTCTCCATACTTGAGAGGGACTGTGGAACCTAGCCCAGATTGATAAGGGAAGGGAGGGCTGGTACAGAATGTTTAAGGCTGTGGATGGACAAAATAAGACTGTTTCTTGTTTTTACTCCAATGAGTTTAGACTATAGGATAAATATGTTACTTGTACATATATGTAAAAAATACTATAGCTAAAATTCTTATTTTTAAAATATTGATTCAATAAGCACTTTGCAGATCTATTATATCTTGGCAAGATGTGTGTCACTTGTGCTTTAGAAAGACATAATTAACAGATCTTTCCTTAAGGAATCCATATGAGGGAGACTGTCATGAAAACACATAAACAGAACGTAATATGTGCTGTCAGTTAACAGACACTTACTGCTTATTTTCTTTGTACAGGAGTTTGCACTAAAGCAATGCGATGGGAATGCAGAGGAAGGGGCATCCAGTGGGTATTCCCAGCTCTGATGACTTGACCACAACTGAACTAATCAATTTCACTTATCACTTGTTCAAAAATCTATTATTTTGGTTTTCCCTAAAACAGAACTCATGCTTCTCTCTCCTTGTTATCTCATTGACTTATTTTCATTGAAAATCCCATGATTCCCATTCTTTGCTTACAAGATATTACCCATCTTTGAGTTCCAGCTCAAGTCCTGCCTCTTTCCCTAACCACTATCTACTGCTATGGTCTAAGACATTTTTGTCTCTCCTTGGCGCCTAACCACATTGTGTCTCTTGACTGTTATTTAACTTTAAGCTTGTGACACCGTCGTTTGCCTATTAACATGTACTCCCCACTTTAAGGGTCAGATACTCAGTTTTCTAGCTTCCTTTCACTAGTCACTGGTATGTGACTCTCTCTGGTCAATGAAGCTTGGCAGGAAATCTTCATCTCACAAGAGAAAAGTCCCTCCACGTCCTTCTCCAGAGAGTGTTTTGTCTGTGTGTAACATTTGACACAGAGCAGCCACCTTTTGACTATGAGGGGACACTCTGACCATGCATTAGGTGATGCACCCTTCAGGGTCCAGTCAGGGGACAGTCATTTGACTAGAAAGGTTCATATAAAGGATTAGTAACTGAACAGAGAATTAACTACTAAAGCATAAGGAGAACTCTAAGAATACAGGAATAGGAGAGTGGGGCTGTGGCCCACTGGACCGTGGAGGACTTAACTGAGGTGTCCCAGGATGAGGCTGGCAAGCTGGAACTTGCCCAGTGACATGCAGGCAAAACACACTAGGAGAGCACCAGACTTGCGGGATAGCGGCTACCGCGGGTGAACGCTGCACCTCACCAGGAGCTGGCTGAGGTGCAGGCAGAACTCCCTGGAAAGTTGTTCTTTGGGATGCTGCTGAAACTGACTGGGAATCTGCCTGCTCGGATACCCACTGGGACGCTGATGGGTGCACGGGCGGGATTCACTGGGAACCCACCCTCTGGAGTGGGGGTGAGCATTACAGGATGCCTCGGGCACTGCCAGCCTTCAGGTGCTGTGGGAACCAGCAGGGAATTGCTCGGCAGCACCGAAGAGAAGCCCTTTCCTCCTGCAGTGTCCTCAAGTGCCGTCTACTGAAAAAACTTAACAGCATGCCTTCTGGCAAGGGAGAAATGTTTCCAGAGCCCACCCCCAGCATCACGAAGCAGAGCAAGGAAGGGTAAATTGGAGGCTGAGAGGCAATAAACTGATAACCGGCACAGGTGAAGAGAATTAATAAATGGTAAGACACCGTGCAGGATGGCACTGATGGACCGCCAGTGCGAGCCCCAACCTGCTCTGCTTCCAGACCTCTTCTTAGGTGAAATCATAAATTTTTTTTCTTTTAATATTGCTTTTACTTGGAAATTCTGTTACTTGCAGCTGAAAGCATTCCATCTGATAGAAAATTTATTTGTTTTTGTCAGAATACTATATGCACATGGCTAACAAACCTAAGTGGTACAGAGAGACTTTTAATAAAATATAAGAGTCCCATAGTCCACTTACCTCTAACCCGGAGCCAAGCAATGGCAACCTGTGCTCTCTCCTTAAAAATTGTTTAATTGTGGCAAAATGCACATAACATAAAAGTCACCTTCTTAACTCTCTTTATGTGCATAGTTCAGTGGCGTTAAGTACATTCACATTCACACAGTTGGATACTCAATTCTGTTTCATAATTTTATTTTGGTTGCCTCCATGTAACTGAGATATTTGCTTCATAAAATGCTGGTTTTATTTATCAGCTGAAGATATTCTCTTTTTAACTTCCTCCTAAATTACATGCATTAAGTTCACTTATTTGATATCTCCTCCTTCTTCAGCCCAAATAACTGTGTAACTGTTTCAAATGTGACTCTGACTCTGTTCACTACTTTAGGAGTTTAACCTTTAAACAACCATTTCTTTACCATAAATGGTAGGAAACATTTCTCTCACTGACTTTTTGAAAGTCAAAAATGCCTCATTTTCTAAAGGTAAAAGGAGAATTATAAAACCAGTTTATTTACCAAACTACCATGTAATGACTGAGTAAAGTGTTGGCTTTTTTTTACTGGAATCCCCAAGTGACCCGAGGTTATAGGCAGAAGGCCAAATTTCTGTGTTGTATTTCCCAGCCTAACTTTATGAAGCCTTCTAAATAATGTCAGTCCTTTTCAGTGGTGTCACCTTTGCCAGGGAAGGTCCATGCATTAGAGATGCCATTCGCACCACTGCTAGCAATTTATGGCTGAGCGCCTCTAGTGTATTCAAGACATCCTTTTGAGGAATTTTGGCAACAAAGGCCCTTGTGTTTCTGCTGAAGAACCTGCTGCTCAGTTCTTATTCTTGGGACCTGATTTCTGTGTTCCCTGGGTTTCATGTTCTCCTCTTTTTGGTTTAATCTTTTGTTTTCCTATGGTATATTCTTTGGTAACTTCTTTTTTTTTTTAGCATCTTTATTGGAGTATAATTGCTTTAGAGTGTTGTGTTAGTTTCTGCTATATAACAAACTGAATCAGCTATACATATACATATATCCCCATATCTCTTCCCTCTTGCATCTCTCTCCCTCCCACCCTCCCTATCCCACCCCTCTAGGTGGTCACAAAGCATGGAGCTGATCTCCCTGTGCTATGTGGCTTATTCCCACTAGCTAGCTATCTTATATTTGGTAGTGTATACACATCACTGCCACTCCCTCACTTCGTCCCAGCTTACCCTTCCCCCTCCCCGTGTCCTCAAGTCCATTCTCCGTCCACGTCTTTATTCCTGTCCAGCACACACTAGGTTCGTCAGAACCATTTTATCTTTTTTTTTTAGATTCCATATATATGTGTTAGCATACGGTATTTGTTTTTCTCTTTCTGACTTATTTCACTCTGTGTGACAGATTCTAAGTCCATCCACCTCACTACAAATAACTCAATTTCGTTCCTTTTTATGGCTGAGTAATATTCCATTGTACATATGTGCCACATCTTCTTCATCCATTCATCTGTCGATGGACACTTAGGTTGCTTCCATGTCCTGGCTATTGTAAATAGTGCTGCAATGAACATTGTGGGACATGACTCTTTTTAAATTATGGTTTTCTCACGGTATACGCCCAGTAGTGGGATTGCTGGGTTGTATGGTAGTTCTATTTTTAGTTTTTTAAGGAGCCTCCATACTGTTCTCCATAGTGGCTGTATCAATTTACATTCCCACCAACAGTGCAAGAGGGTTCCCTTTTCTCCACACCCTCTCCTGCATTTATTGTTTGTAGACTTTTTGATGATGGCCATTCTGACTGGTGTGAGGTGATACCTCATTGTAGTTTTGATTTGCATTTCTCTAATGATTAGTGATATTGAGCATCCTTTCATGTGTTTGTTGGTAATCTGTTTATCCTCTTTGGACAAATGTCTGTTTAGGTCTTCTGCCCATTTTTGGATTGGGTTTTTTGTGTGTTTGATATTAAGCTGCATGAGCTGCTTGTGTATTTTGGAGATTAATCCTTTGTTAGTTGCTTCGTTTGCAAATATTTTCTCCCATTCTGAGCATTGTCTTTTCGTTTTGTTTATGGTTTCCTTTGCTGTGCAAAAGCTTTTAAGCCTTTTCATTAGGTCCCATTTGTTTATTTTTGTTTTGTTTGTTTGTTGCGGTACGCGGGCCTCTCACTGCTGTGGCCTCTCCCGTTGCGGAGCACAGGCTCCAGACGCGCAGGCTCAGTGGCCATGGCTCATGGGCCCAGCTGCTCCGCGGCATGTGGGATCCTCCCGGACTGGGGCACGAACCCATGTCCCCTGCATTGGCAGGCAGACTTTCAACCACTGCACCACCAGGGAAGCCCTATTTTTGTTTTTATTTCCATTTCTCTAGGAGGTGAGTCAAAGGGATCTTGCTGTGATTTATGTCATAGAGTGTTCTGCCTATGTTTTCCTCTAAGAGTTTGATAGTGTCTGGCCTTACATTCAAGTTTTTAATCCATTTTGAGTTTACTTTTGTCTGTGGTGCTAGGGAGTGTTCTAATTTCATTTTTCTACATGTAGCTGTCCAGTTTTCCCAGCACCACTTACTGAAGAGCCTGTCTTTCCTCCATTGTATATTCTTGCCTCCTTCATCAAAAATAAGGTGATCATATGTGTGTGGGTTTATCTCTGGGCTTTCTATCCTGTTCCATTGATCTATATTTATGTTTTTCTGCTAGTACCTTACTGTCTTGATTACTGTAGCTTTGTAGTATAGTCTGAATCCGGGAGCCTGATTCCTCCAGCTCTGTTTTTCTTGCTCAAGACTGCTTTGGCTATTCGGGGTCTTTTGTGTTTCCATACAAACTGAAATTTTTTCTTCTAGTTCTGCGAAAAAATGCCATTGGTAGTTTGATAGGGATTGCATTGAATCTGTAGATTGCTTTCGGCAGTAGAGTCATTTTCACAATGTTGATTCTTCCAGTCCAAGAACATGGTATATCTCTCCATCTGTTTATATCTTTAATTTCTTTCACCAGTGTCTTATGGTTTTCTGCATACAGTTCTTTTGTCTCCTTAGGTAGGTTTATTCCTAGGTATTTTATTCTTTTTGTTGCATTGGTAAATGGGAGTGTTTCCTTAATTTCTCTTTCAGATTTTTCATCATTAGTGTATAGGACTGCAAGAGATTTCTGTGCATTAATTTTGTAACCTGCTACTCTACCTAATTCATTGATTAGCTATAGTAGTTTTCCGGTAACATCTTTAGGATTCTCTATGTATAGTGTCATGTCACCTGCAGTCAGTGACAGTTTTACTTCTTCTTTTCTGATTTGGATTCCTTTTATTCCGTTTTCTTCTCTGATTGCTGTAGCTAAAACTTCCAAAACTATGTTGCATAATAGTGGTTAGAGTGGGAAACCTTGTCTTGTTCCTGATCTTAAAGGAAATGGTTTCACGTTTTTCATCATTGAGAACGATGTTGGCTGTGCGTTTGTCATATATGGCTTTTATTATGTTGAGCTAGGTTCCCTCTATGCCTACTTTCTGGAGAATTTTATCATAAATGGGTGTTGAATTTTGTCAAAAGCTTTTTCTGCATCTATTGAGATTATCATATGGTTTTTACCCATCAATTTGTTAATATGGTGTATAACATTGATTGATTTGCATATATTGAAGAATCCTTGCATTCCTGGGATAAACTCCACTTGATCATTGTGTATGATCCTTTTAACGTGCTGTTGGATTCTGTTTGCTCCTATTTTGTTGAGGATTTTTGAATCTATGTTCATCAGTGGTATTGGCCTGTAGTTTTCTTTTTTTGTGACATCTTTTTCTGGTTTTGGTATCAGCATGATGCTGGCCTCATAGAATGAGTTTGGGAGTGTTCCTCCCTCTGCTATATTTTGGAAGAGTTTGAGAAGGATAGGTGTTAGCTCTTCTCTAAATGTTTGATAGAATTCACCTGTGAGGCCATCTGGTCCTGGGCTTTTGTTTGTTGGAAGAGTTTTAATCACAGTTTCAATTTCAGTGCTCATGATTGGTTTGTTTATATTTTCCATTTCTTCCTGGTTCAGTCTTAGAAAGTTGTGCTTTTCTAAGAATTTTTCCATTTCTTCCAAGTTGTCCATTTTATTGGTATATAGTTGCTTGTAGTAATCTCTCATGATCCTTTGTATTTCTGCAGTGTCACTTGTTACTTCTCTTTTTTCATTTCTAATTCTGTTGATTTGAGTCTTCTCCCTTTTTTTCCTGATGAGTCTGGCTAATGGTTTATCAATTTTGTTTATCTGCTCAAAGAACCATCTTTTAGTTCTATTGATCTTTGCTATCATTTCCTTCATTTCTTTTTCGTTTATTTCTGATCTGATTTTTATGACTTCTTTCCTTCTGCTATCTTTGGGGTTTTTTTTTTGTCCTTCTTTCTCTAATAGCTTTAGGTATAAAGTTAGGTTGTTTTGTTTAATATTTTTCTTGTTTCTTGAGGTAGGATTGTATTGCTATAAACTTCCCTCTTAGAACTGCTTTTGCTGCATCCCATAGGTTTTGGATCATCGTGTTTTCATTGTCATTTGTTTCTAGGTATTTTTTTATTTCCTCTTTGATTTCTTCAGTGATTTCTTGGTTGTTTAGTAGCGTATTGTTTAGCCTCCATGTGTTTGTATTTTTTAGTTTTCTTCCTGAAATTGATATCTCATCTCATAGTGTCGTGGTTGGAAAAGATACTTGATATGATTAAAATTTTCTTAAATTTACCAAGGCTTGATTTGTGAACCAAGATGTGGTCTATCCTGCAGAGTGTTCCATGAGCACTTGAGAAGAACGTGTATTGTGTTGTTTTTGGATGGAATGTCCTATAATATCAATTAAGTCCATCTTGTTTAATGTATCATTTAAAGCTTATGTTTCCTTATTTATTTTCACTTTGGATGATCTGTCCATTGGTGAAAGTGGGGTGTTAAAATCCCTTACTATGATTGTGTTACTGTCAATTTCCCCTTTTATGGCTCTTAGCATTTTTCTTATGAATTGAGGTGCTCCTATGTTGAGTGAATAAATATTTACAATTGTTATGTTTTCTTCTTGGATTGATCCCTTGATCATTTTGTAGTGTCCTTCTTGTCTCTTGTAATAGTCTTTATTTTAAAGTCTATTTTGTCTGATATGAGAATTGCTACTCCAGCTTTCTTTTGATTTCCATTTGCATGGAATATCTTTTCCATCCCCTCACTTTCAGTCTGTATGTGTCCCTAGGTCTGAAGTGGGTCTCTTGTGGACAGCATATGGATGGGTCTTGTTTTTGTATCCATTCATCCAGTCTGTGTCTTTTGGTTGGAGCCTTTAATCCATTATCATTTAAGGTAATTATCAATATGTATGTTTCTACTACCATTTTCTTAATTGTTTTGTGTTTGTTTTTGTAGGTCTTTTCCTTCTCTTTTGTTTCCTGCCTAGAGAAGGACCCTTAACGTTTGTTGTAAAGCTGGTTTGGTGCTGCTGTATTCTCTTATCGTTTGCTTGTCTGTAAAGGTTTTAATTTCTCCATCAAATCTGAATGAGATCCTTGCTGGGTAGAGGAATCTTGGTTGTAGGTTTTTCCCTTTCATCACTTTAAATATGTCCTGCCACTCCCTCTGTCTTGCAGAGTTTCTGCTGAAAGATCAGCTGTTAACCTTATGGGGATTCCCTTGTAGGTTATTTGTTGCTTTTCCCTTGCTGCTTTTAATGTTTTTTCTTTGTATTTAATTTTTGATATTTGATTAATATGTATCTTGGCATGTTTCTCATTGGATTTACCCTGTATGGGACTCTCTGCTCTTCCTGGACTTGATTGACTATTTCCTTTACCATGTTAGGGAAGTTTTCAACTATAATCCCTTCAAATATTTTCTCAGACCCTTTCTTTTTCTCTTCTTCTTCTGGGACCCCTATTATTCTAATGTTGGTGCACTTAATATTGTCCCAGAGGTCTCTGAGACTGTCCTCAATTCTTTTCATTCTTTTTTCTTTATTCAGCTCTACAGTAGTTATTTCCACTATTTTATCTTCCAGATCACTTATCTGTTCTTCTGCCTCAGTTATTCTGCTAATGCTTCCTTGTAGAGAATTTTTAATTTCATTTATTGTGTTGTTCTTTATTGTTTGTTTGCTCTTTAGTTCTTCTAGTTTCTTTTTAAATGTTTCTTGTATTTTCTCTATTCTATTTCCAAGATTGTGGATCATCTTTACTATCATTACTCTGAATTCTTTTTCAGGTAGACTGCCTATTTCCTCTTCATTTGTTTGGTCGGGTGGGTTTTTACCTTGCTCCTTCATCTGTTGCATATTTCTCTGTCTTCTCTTTTTTTTCACTTATTGTGTTTGGGATCTCGTTTTCACAGGCTGCAGTTTCGTAGTTCCTGTTGTTTTTGGTGTCTGCCCCCAGTGGGTGAGGTTGGGTCAGTGGCTTGTGTAGGCTTCCTAGTGGAGGGGACTGGTGCCTGTGTTCTGATAGGTGGGGCTGGATCTTCTCTTTCTGGTGGGCAGGGCCCCATCCAGTGGTGTGTTATGGGGTGTCTGTGAACTTAGTATGATTTTAGGCACTCTCTGCTAATGAATGGGGTTGTGTTCCTGTCTTGCTAGTTGTTTGGCATGGGGCGTCCAGCACTGGAGTTTGCTGGACATTGTGTGAAGCTGGGTCTTAGCGTTGAGATGGAGATCTCTGGGAGAGCTCTTGCCAATTGGTATTATGTGGGGCTGGGAGGTCTCTGGTTGTCCAATGTCTTGAACTCAGCTCTCCCACCTCAGAGGCTCAGAAGTGACAGAAGGCCGGATCACAAAGACCCTGTCAGCCACACAGCTCAAAAGAAAAGGGAGAAAAAAAGAAAAAGTAAATAATGATAAAGGAAAAAAGATAAGGTATTAAAATAAAAAAATAAAAATAATTTAAAGAAAAAGAAGAGAGCAACCAAACAAACAAATCCACCATGATAACAAGCGCTGAACACTAAACTACGATAAATGTAAAAATCGAAACCAAATCAGTCGCAGACAGCAAACCCCAAGTCTACAGTTGCTCCCAAAGTCCACCGCCACAATTTTGGGATGATTCGTTTTCTATTCAGATATTCCACAGATGCAGGTACATCCAGTTGATTTTTGATTTAATCCACTGCTCCTGAGGCTGCATGGAGAGATTTTCCTTTCTCTTCTTTGTTCCCACAGCTCCTGAGGTTCAGCTTTAATTTTGGCCCTGCCTCTGCATGTAGGTCGCCCTCAGGTGTTTGTTCCCCGCCCAGACAGGAGGGGATTAAAGCAGTGGCTGATTAGGGGGCTCTTGCTCACTCAGGCCAGGGGGAGGGAGGGGTATGGTAGTTATAATTGGAATGTGGGGCAAGCCTGCAGCGGCAGAGGCTGGCGTGACATTGCAGCAGCCTGAGGCACACCTTGTGTTCTCCTGGGGAAGTTGTTCCTGGATCATGGGACCCTGGCAGTGGCGGGCTGCACAGGCTCCCCGGAAGGGAGGTGTGGATAGTAACCTGTGCTCGCACACAGGCTTCTCGGTGGCGGCAGCAGCAGCCTTAGCGTCTCGTGCCCGTCTCTGGGGTGCGCGCTGATAGCCGCGGCTCGCGCCCACCTCTGATGCTCTTTTAGGCGGTGCTCTGAATCCCCTCTCCTCGCACACCCTGAAACAATGGTCTCTTGCCTCTTAGGCGTGTCCAGACTTTTTCCTGGACTCCCTCCCGGCTAGCCGTGGCCCACTAGCCCCCTTCAGGCTCTGTTCACACAGCCAACCCCAGTCCTCTCCCTGGAATCTGACCTCTGAAGCCTGAGCCTCAGCTCCCAGCCCCCACCCGCCCCAGTGGGTGAGCAGTCAAGCTCACCAGTCAGACTGGTGAGTGCTAGTCGGCACCAATCCTCTGTGTGGGAATCTCTCTGCTTTCCCCTCTGCACCCGTGTTGCTGCGCTCTCCTCCATGCTCCGAAGCTTCCCTTCCACCCACCCCCCCCCATCTCCACCAGTGAAGGGGCTTCCTAGTGTGTGGAAACTTTTCCTCCTTCACAGCTCCCTTCCAGAGGTGCAGGTCCCATCCCTATCCTTTTGTCTCTGTTTTTTCTTTTTTCTTTTGCTCTACCCAGGTATGTGGGCAGTTTCTTGCCTTCTGGGAAGTCTGAGGTCTGCCAGCGTTCAGTAGGTGTTCTGTAGGAGTTGTTCCACATGTAGATGTATTTTTGATGTATCTGTGGGGAAGAAGGTGATCTCCACATCTTACTCCTCTGTCATCTTGAAGGTCCACCCAGTAGCTTTTTAAGAATGGGTGCATGAAAGGTACATTTTCTAAATCCTTGCATAACTGAATTGTTTTTATTTTCATGTACACTTTATGAATAGTTTGAGCATTTTTCATAGTTGGTGAATACAATTCATGTAACATGAAATTCATCCTTTTAAGATGTACAATTCAGAGGGTTTTAGCATATGCACAAAGTCGTACAACCATTATCACTTATTCCAGAATATTTTCCTTATTAACTCGGTATGTAACTTTTATGTATTTCTGTGTCCAATCTCCCATGTAAATTCTTGGGAGCAAGGAGTACACATCAAACACCTAGTGCTAAGCAAAAGCAGTTACTCCTTTATGTATTGAGTAAGAGGAAAGGTAAATGAAAGTTTAGAGACTTCCATTGCTGGCTTGATGAAGCAAGCACCATGCTGGGAAGGCCCATGTAGTAGGGACTGGCAGGCAGCCTCCAACCAACAGCCAGTAAGAAGCAGAGGCCCCCAGTCTTACAACTGCAAAGAAGTGAATTCTGCCAATAACTTGAGTGAGCTTGGAAGAAGATTCTTCCCCAGTAGGGTCTACAGATGAGAACACAGCTCAGGTAACATTCTGATTGCAGCCTGATGAGATCCAGAGGAAGACTCAGCTAAGCCATCTGGAACCGTGACTCACAGAAACTGTGAGATAAGCGTGTGTTGCTTTAAGTTGCTAAGTTTGTGATAGTACATAACACAGCCATTGAAAATGAACACATCTGGCCTTAACATCTTCTATTGCTCAGTGAGTACTACAGCATCCTGAATTGGGGGCAGCCAACCTTCGTCCAGCCTTTGCCAGCACCAAGAATAGAACCTCATAAACTGAAGAGAAGTCATAAAGATGTTATTATGGATGTTACTCCAACTTTTGAAGAAGTCAATATTCTTCATATTCCTTTGAAGAACAGTAGCCTGAAGGTCTGAAAGCAAATGTGCAAGGTCAAGACATGATGAACGGCTTCAGGAGTCTTTCCTCCCATATGGAAAAGGCTGAGATATATAGCATTGATATTAGCAGTGCCATTGCTAGGACTGATAATCTGAAAGACAGAAGGTATAAATCTCCTTCCCCCACCTCCCCAAGGTATGATAGGAAACAGCTTGATAGAGTGTACAGAGCATCAGATTTAGAGTCTGGTAGACTTGTGTTCAGATCTCACATCTGCTACTTCCTGACCTTAACAAAGTTACTTAATCTCCATAATTAAATCATTCCATATGAAAACATGCAGCCATAATTTACCTTAAAATTTTCTTGTGATGAATAAATATGTAATGTGTAAATCACTTAAGATGTATTGGCACTTAGTACATGCTCAATTCCTTTTATAAACTTCCCATTCTCACCCCATTCATGGTCACATGGTTAACGCTATACACAAGTTTTATTTTGTTAAACATTTCCATCCTAATTACTACAACGCTTCTCCAGGAAGCCTCTGACCCAGCCATGGCTGGGGCTATTGTGCAGTACACCCCATAGTGCATTGGCAGAAGGTTGGCCATCCAGGTGACTTCGGAGATTGCGTCTTGAGCTTTGCAGCTAAACAGGGAACAAACATCCAAGGAGACAAAGTGTTGGACTCTATTTTCCTACTGGGATTTGCTTTTCTATATTAAACCCTCCTTTCTCAGGTTTCCAGGAATCTCCTAGGAAACATGGCATGAGATGCTACCTTCCACTTGGCTCCAGTTTGCCCTTGTCCAGAAATCCAGGACTCACATAGCTCTCAAACTCATTAAGTTGGATGGAACATGATGGTTAAACATTGAGGGTCAATGTCCTCACTGCCTGAGTTTGACCTTTTTTCTGAGGAGCCCTTTTATACTTTCCAGGGACACATTTTTCCTGAATCTGTATCACTAAGGTTTCTGGGCCAGAGAAATAGCAGAAAAGGCACTGAGGTAGGGAAATATTTGGAGCATTTGAGGATATAAAAGAAAGTCAGTGTGTTTGGAAAATAAATGAATTTTGTTAGAGTGGCAGCAAATGAAACTGTAGAGGTAGAAGGAGGCCAAAATAAATAAATCCCTGCTGATTGTGGCAAGGAATTTGAAAACTTTCCTAATGGTAATGAGGTGTTTATCTTTTAATGATTTAATTTATCGAATAAACAACCAAATATAAGCAACAGAGCATCATGTATAGTGCCAGCTTGCCAATTCCCCTGAAGTCAGTCTCTTTAGGTTCTTTCTCTTAGTTGGGTAAGATTCTACAAAGAATAACTCTTAACTTGCTATCTTCCATGTCTTACTCTTCTTTTTTAATATTTTCCATCTCCTTATCTCTCTGCTGCCTACCAGGTAAATTTATTCAGTTCTGCCTTCCAGTTTATGATCATTTCAGTTGTTTAATCCATTGATGATATCTTCCTTTAATAAAATAGCTGTATCTGTTTCTAAAAGATTCTAAACAAATCTGCCTGACCATTTTGTTAGTTTTGTGTTTCTTAGAAATGTTTTATAGTCTGTATTTCTTTTGAAATATTTCATACATACTGACTTTATATTCTAAATTTTTATCATTTTAATATTAGTAGTCTTTGAGGGGCTCTGATCTTTGTTCTTCATCTGCTTACTTTTCTTATGGAGGACTATTCCCTTGAATGTATGGAAATATATTACTGTAAGCTCATATTTGGTTGAGCATGAGCTCTGGAAGCACTGGTGATAATTTTCTTCAGAAAAGATGTTGTTTTATATTAATAACCTGTTACCACTTTAATTAAAGTTTTTGGGCTTGGATCTCCCTGAATGCAGGTAGTATATTTTTGAACTCTAGATCTGCAGGAGAGCAGGCTTAAGATTGCAAATTCTTAGTGATAATCATTATTATTTTATCCCATTTGCAAGAGGAGAAAAAAGACATGTTTCCTTGTAGGCAACTTTGTATCAGTCAGAATAGGCTCTGTAATGCTGGGTAACAAACAACTCTAAGTGATTTACACCACACTCTCAATGAGTTAGACTAAAAGAGTTAATTTCTTGTGCAAAGTCTGATGTGAATCCACAAAGCTCTTCAGGGGAGTTGTCTTCCATGCAGTGGTTTAGAACACATACCACTTCAATTCTGTGGCTTTTCCAGCTTAATATGATGCATCAGGATTTACCACAGCAGTGGAAAATAGCTTGGAGGAGATAAGCACCAAGAGTTCTACATGAAGTGACACATGTCCCTTTCACTCCTAGACTGCTGACCAAAGCTGTTTTCACCCATCTGTAAGAGGGCTGAAAGCTTGGTCCAGCAAGGGGAAGAGGGCTAGAAGTATTTGTGAGTACTTGTAATATCTACCACATTCTTTTTTGACTGGCATTGGATTCTTTTTCATCTTTTAAGATTGTCCTACCTTAATGGAGAAGACTCAGATTTAGCTTCCTGATCTTGTAGAATCCTATAGCTTAATATATTTGTGGCATGCAAATGTTAATCCCCTAAATGCTACGTTCTTCGTATCAGTATTTAGCCCAGGGCAGTCTTCATTTTTATATTCATTTACTGCTTGCTGCTCTGTTTTTCAGTTCACAACTTTTTTCTTTGGGGCCTGGGGATTTCCCTTAATTTCTTGCTAGCTCCACAATTGATTTAAAAATATGTTCATGGTAATTTATCCAGAATTTGAGTTGTGTTAGGGGCAATTTTGAGAATAGCTAGTTGATATTACTTCCAGAAGCAGTTAAAAAAAATATTTCCAAGTGGCAAATGACAAAAACATTTGAGACAAGTAGCAGACCTCTAATTTAATAAGAAGCTAATGAAGACCCAAGCACTGCTCAGTGGTTATCTACAGCATGGCGTTGGAGTAATTGGCATTCACTTAGATCGATTTTTGCATCATGTAGAATTATGCTATATGTTTTGTCCTAATGTGAAACATTTTTTATGGAGTAGAATCATATGGTAATGCTAGAGGATTTAACAAGGAGCTAGGAGGAACATGTCAGTCCACACATGCAATCTTCAGAAAGCAGTTTTGGAACTGCATGGTAAGAAACCAGTTAAGGAATGAAAAATCAACTTGTATCAGAGAAATCTAAAATTGAGGAGCCAATATTTACATGTTTGATAGAGCATTGATTCTGCTAGTATTGCTCCCACAGCTCTGCTAGATCAAAACAGCTTCATAGGGGGATCAGATACAGGCCTTTCTATGGTCAGGTCCAGATCACCCACACGCTGTTCCTTCTGCTTCAAAGCAGACCCTGTGTTCTGACCCAAGTCTCTTGACTTGATGACAGTTGCTCCTACTCTATCCCATGGGTAAGGGTCCGCAGATTGGCTCTGGCGTGGAACAGTCCCCAGGCACATCTTCTCATCCCTGCCTCTGAAGGTAGGCTCATGTATCGTTTTTCATATTAATGGTTTTATGGAGGAGAAAAAAAATTGTGTTAACATAAAGACATACTGAAACATTAGTAATCCAATTTTCTAATTGTTTTAGTCCCTGATTTCCTTTCTCAGAAGGAAGCTGGGATCTAGATTGTTCTCTCTGTCCATATAGCAGAGAAGGACTTACCAGTGTTCTCCTTTAGGTGTGACTGTGATCCCTCCTTCCAGGAATTCCCTTCCTTCCTGTCAGGCATGTCATAAGATGCCACGAAAGCTCAGGTGAGTGTTCACATTTCTGAGGACCAGGAGATTAAACTGAATCAGACCCATTCCACAGAAGCTCTTTCCCATAAACATGTCTTAACCAACATGTCCTTTGGGGGGTTGTTGGAGAGCCAACTAGCATAGCGCCAAAGAGCTGGACAAGTTAATTCACATTCTGAAAGGAACTTAGTAAGTGGCCACACCTACAAGCAAAAATCAGGGAAAAGAAAAAGCTGGGAAATATCACCTTCCATGCAGGTCCATGCTGGAATGTGGAAAATTGATACTGGGAAGAAATTAGCAGGCTCTGCGTCTTGAATAATTATTTAACCAGTAGCTATCACAGGCACATCCTGGCCAGTCTCAACACCTCGTTAGGTAACTGGGGTACAAAAATGAGAAAAGATACGCATCGTGTCGGCTCGTGGAGATTATACCCTCATGAGTAAGGCAAACATTAAAGAAATTAATCCATAATTAATGACAACAGTTTAAGTATTAGGAAGAAATATCACTATTTTTTCCTTCCCTGTATTTTTCTAAATGCTTCAGCGTTTCATTTGCTTATTGAACTCTTTTTGTCTCACGTGGGGTTTTCCTTCCCAACTGGTGGAACTGTCTGGATATAATTCAAGGTCATGTTTAGTGCAAGTATATGGGTTCTGTCCATGCACCAAGTATTACTCCAATCGTGCCCCATACCAGAGATGTCCATCCCTGTGTCCCTGAGGGAAACTACAGATACAGGAAAATGACCAGCAAGTAGCGCAAAGAGAAACTTTGTTCTTTAGCTGGGACTTTGGTCCCAAACCATAGTGTAGAACTCTACAAATCTGGCCTGCATGACATGTCACCCTCCTGTACTTAAATTTGTGTGAGCTGGGGGACGGCTGGGCATTGCATCCCATTCAAAAAACACTGATTCAAAAACTCTTGAAAAGTAATGCAAGCCTTTGCTGAAATTCTGGAAGATGTAGCAAAAGGTTGAATTACTTCCACACGTGCAGTGTCCTAAAATTCTTCTTCACACCTCTATCTCCCTCAAGTCCCTCCCAGTGTGTTAGCTGCCCTAATCTCTCTTCTTTCTCTTCCCCTTTATTTCTGCTTCTCCTCAGAACAGAACCTCAAAGTCAACCTGCAATGGCTTAAAGTTCTCCATCCTTCTCCTGCATCGCCCTCACCCCTCCAGAGGGACTCTTTTGCCCTTACTCATGATATCCCGTTAGAAATTTCACATCTTTGTCAGTGCTGGCTCAGCTGATGTCAGCCTGGAACCTCTGCCTGGCTCTTCCATGGTCTCTTTGCAAGGTTTGGCTTAGTCTGCCTCTCGTGTAAGATCTGGAAGGCAAGCTGGAAGAAGCCATCATTCTGGAGGAGACGCAGTAGTTGCAGGTAGTTGCAAGGCCAGAGGTGGATCTCGACAACCACCAGCAATTCCTAAGATTCACTGGAGCTTTGGGGCTGGTTCCAGGAGTTGTATCCCTGACCTTGCTCCACCAGTGCTTCTTGTGGAAGTAAAGCTCTCATCCCCTGTCCAAAAGCCCTCCTCATTTGACATGTCTATAGTTACGGTGCTCAGACATCTGATTTACCTGGGATGGTCTCATTTATACCTGTTTCTCCCAATTAATTACTAATAATACCTCCCTTTGCTCTCCAAGTGTTCCAGATTCAGTGATAAATTATACGATGGCTTTGCCTAGCAAGGTTTTTGTTTCTCTGTTGGAGTCCTGCGTGATACACCGCCGCTTATAATTCTCTCCAGTCATTGGCCTGTGGTACTGAAACAGGGAGGTCTGTGAATGCTTCCTTTCTATCCCTGCCACACTTCAGATCAGATGAGGTAGTCCCAAGTGGGAACCTAAAGCAACCTCTGGGTGGAGCCCTCTTGCGCCTCTGTTTCTGGGTCGGGTCCTGGGTACAGCAGGGGCAGCCCTCAGAGCAGTGCGGCTGAGCTTTTGTATCTGAAGGAGAAAGCACACACTCACATGTGCTCAGAAACTGCTGTGTTAGCTCCACCGCTAGAAACATGGCTTGATGACAGGTCTTTGAACTTGACCAAACCTGATTATCCACTCCCCACTTGGGGGTGAAGAGAAATGAATTAGATGAGAGAGACGGTCTTGACTTCCCTCAAGAGAAAAAGCATCTATGGTTTCGTGCTGAACTGTTTCCCTCTTTGCTGACAAGCAAAGTTCTGGTGGTAGGATTCTCGTGGTTAGTCAGACCACAATAATTTCAGTGCTAAATGGTGAGCTTGAGATGAGATGTGCTGGGACCAAATTAGCGAACAGCCCTCACTGCCACTCCAAATGCAACCAGGTGTCTTCAAACTGTATTTCAGCAAGGGGAAAAAAAAGAGATAATAGAAGATACTGAAAAAATAACATCAAGGAAGACACGTTGCCTCATTTTGAAGTCAGGGGGCCAGTGCTGGCCCAGCTGGGGTCTCCAGAGTGCCCCCAGCCTTAGGAATCACCGATGGTCTGAATGCCAGACAGTGAGAATAGGGAAACTCTGGATCTTGGCTCTGTATTAATGGGATGGGCTGAAGCTAGAATTTTCTTTGGACCCCCAAATGCTTTCTCTTTCTTCTGAGTTTGTCCTCTAAAATCTTTGATCCCAAGTCTTTAGATGTGGGAGAAGGGTGAATATAAGAGAGTCAGAGGCTATAAATTTTATCTACTGAAATAATGCTGTTTCATTTCCTAAAGGTCAGGAGAAGAACATTTAATGGGTAGAACAGAAATGAGAAGGAAAATGATTAAAGGTTAAAAAAAAGTAAGCAGAAGGAAAATTCTAGGAGGTGAAATAAAAGAAAAAGAGCCTTCCCTTGATTGGAGAAATGGGAACACAGCGGAGGAAAGGATTTGTCAATTTTTTTTTTTTTTTTTTTTTTTTTTGGCCAAAGCTATAAGTTCCTGTCACTTGTGGGAGCAGTAGTTCTGAAAGGTTCATAGTTACCCACCATGGAAGACAAAAAACTTTTGTATATCACTGCTTTTAATTCTCAGCTAATTTGGGGTCTACTCAGTTCAGTATGAGGGGGGAAGCTGGGAAATGATTTGGATCATCACCAATGGCTAATTTAGATCATTCAGGACCTCAAATGTGACTTTCTTTTTTTTTTTTCTTCCAGTTTTCTTGAGATATGATTGCCATAAAGCATGGTTAAGTTTAAGGTGTACAGCATAATGGTTTGACTCACATACATTGTGAAATGATGACCACAGGGAGTTTAGTGAACTGCCATCATCTCCTATAGATACAAAATTAAAGAAATAGAAAAAATAGTTTTTCCAGTAACTCTTAGGATTTTCTCTCTTCACAACTTCCATAAACAGCATACAGCAATGTTCATTATATTTATCCTGTTGTACATCACATCCTTAGTACTTATTTATCTTATAACTGGAAGTTGGTACCTTTTGACTACCTTCATCCAATTCCCCCTCCCCTCACCCTCCACCTCTGGTAACCACAAATCTGATCTCTTTTTCTATGAGTTTGTTTGTTTTTCCCTTGTTTTCGAAGTATAATTGACCTATAACACTATGTTAATTCCTGTTACACAACATAGTGATTTGATATTTCTATACGTTTCAAAATGATCACCATGATAATTCTAGTTATGCTATGTCACCATACCAAGATATTACATAATTATTGAATTATAGAAAACATTATGGATTCCTCAAAAAATTAAAAATAGAAATACTGTATGATCCAGCAATTCCAGTCCTGGGTATTTATCTGAAAAAATGAAAACACACCCTTATGTTCATTGCAGCATTACTTACAATAGCCAAGATATGGAAGCAACATAGATGTCCATTAACAGATGAATGGTTAAAGAAGATGTGGTATATATACACAATGGAATATTACTCAGCCATAAAAAATAATGAAATCTTGCCATTTCTGACAACACAGACGGGCCGAGAGGGTATAATGCTAAGTGAAATAAGTCAGAGAAAGACAAATACTGTATGATTTCACTTATATGTGGAATCTAAAAAACAAAACAAATGAACCAACATAACAAAACAGAAAGAGAATCATAGATGCAGAAAACAAAAAGGTGGTTGCCTGGGGTCAGGGGCAGTATAGGGGGAGGAGAGAAATAGGTGAGAGAAATTAAGAGATACAAACTTCCAGTTGCAAAATAAATGAGTCACAGGTATGAAATGTACAGTGTGGGGAATATAGTCGATAATTATGTAATATCTTTGTATCATGATTTCTTTTTTAATTAACTGCACAAAAAGCTGCAGCATCCCCCTCGGTTTTGATAATTCTTTCTCTTTCTTTCCTATTCTTAATTCCCTATATCTTTTTGTCCCCTTCTCTCTACTTATCATTCAGAGTAGTCACTGACCACCAGCTTTTCCACAAGGTTATTATTATTACTATCAGAAATATTTATTGTGATGCTTGCACAATTATATTAAAAACCATTGAATTACACTTGAAACAGGTGGATTGTACAATATGTGAATTATACCTCAACTAAAGTTGTCATTAAAAAACACAAAAAAGGGAAATATTTCTTGAGTGTTCAAAGCATGACCAGCAGTCTTCTGTTTGTTCAAGTGTTTTACATATGTTAGAAAATTTTAAATTCCTGCAGAGCTGGGTGATAGTACTATAATCATCCCCATTTCTCGTATGAGGAAGTAGAAGTAAAGTGGTGATAAGCAAGTTGCCAAGATCACTCAGTTAGTAAATTGGAAAGTTGAAGTTTGAACCCACATCTCTCTGAATCAAAAGTCTGTGCACTTTATCACTCTGAGCTAATGCCTCAAATTAAGGCCAGTTATGAAAATCAATACAAGATTCACATTCAGTGACCAAACCAGATGGTTACTCTTTTTTTTTTTTTAACCATTTAGCCACACTGTCTGAATAAAGGAGCTGCTGCTGGCTCGATTGTGGCCTCAGCCAGGGTCTGCACACACTGCGGTGAGGTGCTAAATATGGTCTGTTAGTAGTTTGTTGTAATTTTTTTTTGCATCAATGCTTATAAGGGATATTGTTCTGTAGTTTTCTTTTCTTGTAGTGTCTTTGTCTAGCTTTGGTACCAGGGTAATGCTGGTCTCATAGAACAAGTTAGTAAGTACTCCCTCCTCTTCAATTTTTTGGAAAAGTTTGAGAAATATTGTTATTAGTTCTTCTTTAAATATTTGGTAGAATTCACCAGTGAGGCCATCAGGTCCAGAGGTTTTCTTTGTCAGAAGATTTCTGATTACTGATTCGATCCCTTACTGGCCATAGGTCTATTCAGATTTTCCATTTCTTATGATCTTGTCTTGGTAGGCTTATGTTTCTACGATTTTTTTCACTTCACCTAGGTTATCCAATTTGTTAGTGTATAATTGCTCATAATACTCTCTTATAATCCTTTTTATTTCTGAAAAATTAGTAACAATGCCCCCATTTTCATTTTAGTAATTTGAGTATTCTCTCTTTTTTTTATTAGCCCATCTAGCTAAAGGTCTGTCAATTTTCTTTATCTTTTCATAGAAACAACTTTTGGTTTTATTGATTTTCTGTATTATTTTTCATTCTCTTTCATTTACCTCTGCTCTAATTTTTATTATTTCCTTTCTTCTTCTAGCATTGGCTTTAGTTTGTTTTTCTTTTTCTAGGTCCTCAAGTTGTAAAGATAGGTTGTTGATTTGAGATCTTATTTTTTGTAGTAAGCACTTATAGCTATAAACTTATTCCATAAGTCTTGGTATGCTGTGTTTTTGTTTTCATTTGTCTTTAAGTATTTCTAATTTTCCTCGTGATTTCTTGTTTGATCAATTGGTTGTTTAAGAGTGCGTTGTTTAATTTTCACGCATCTGTGAATTTTCCAGTTTTACTTCTGTTGTTGATTTCTAACTATCCTGTTGTGGTCAGAGAAGATGTATGATATTTATCCTTCAAAATCTATTTAGATTTAATTTGTGGCCTAACAGATAATCTATCCTGGAAAATGTCCCATGTGCCCTTGAGAAGAATGTGTATGCTATTTTTGTTGGGCAGTTTTTTCTGTAGATATCTGTTTGATCTAGTTGGTTTATTGTATTGTTTAAATTCCTATTTCCTTACTTATCTTCTTTCTGGTTGTTCTATTATTTTTACAGTTCTCAGTTGGCAGCTCTTTTTCTTTTAGTACTTTTAAAATGTAGCTTTTATGTCTACTTGCTTACATCGTTCCTAACAAGAAATCAGCTGTCATCTTTTTTTGTTCCTTGTATACAATCTATCATGTTTTTCTCTGGCTGCTTTAAAGATTTTTCTCTTTTTTCACTGCTTTTGAGCAAGTTAATTATGATGTGCCTTGGTGTAGTTCTCTTCATTTTTCTTAAACTTAGGGTTTGTTGAACTTCTAGGAACTGTGGGTTTATAGTTTTCATCATTTTTGAAAAATTTCAGCCAAATGGTTTTTTCCTTCACATTTCCCTCCTCTTCTATAAGGATTTCAATTACATGCTTGAAGTTTTTCCACTTCCACTATTCACTCAAGTCCTGTTAATTTTTTTAATTCTCTTTTTCTCTGTATTTGAGTATTTCCTTTTTTTTCTTTTTAGCTTTTTTTTTTTGGCCATGAAGCACGTGGGATCTTAGTTCCCCTACCAGGGATCGAACCCATGCCCCCTGCAGTGGAAACACGGAGTCTTAACCACTGGACCACCAAGGAAGTCCCTCTGTATTTGCATTTGAATAGTTTTCATGACCATGTTCTCAATTTTACTAATCATTTTATTCTGCAATGTCTCCTTGTCATTAATCCCATTTATGTATTTTTCATCTCATTGTTATTTTCATCTCTAGAAGTTGATTTTTTAATATATCTATCTTCCATTTCTCCACTTATCTTTTAAAAATTTTTTAATCTCCATTTATCTTTTAAACATATGAATTACAGTTATTTTAATGTCTTTTTTTTTTTTTTTTTTTTTTGCTAATTTTAGCATCTGTGCCAGTTCTGCTGTGGTTTCAATTGATTGATTTATCACCTCATCAAGTACTGGATTTTCCTGTTTCTTTCCATGCCTGGTAACTTTTTATGGGATTCCAGATATTAGGAATTTTATCTTGGATGCACGTTATCTTTATATTTCTATAAATATTCTTGAAGGGTTTTTTTGGGGGGGGAACAATTTACTGGAAAACATTTTAATTCTTTTGGGTCTTGCTTTTAAGATTTATTAGGCAGGATCAGAGCAGCCCTTCATTCAGGGCTAGTTTTTTTCCATTAGTGATGCAAGATCCTTCAGGCACTCTATCCAATGTGCCATGAATCATGAGATTAGCTAGTCAGTCTAGATTAGGCATTTTTCCTGGTCAGGCTGTTGTTACTTCTTTTCAGGTGTTCTTTTCCTGGCCTTGGGTATTTCCTTTACATGCATGAGCTGATCGGCACTCAGCTGAGTACTTGGGGCATACCCTTTACATATCTCCCAAATCCTCTCTCTGTGCTTCCCTGTTCTCTCAGTACTGTTCTGTATATCCTAGTCACTTTGTCTCTGCAACTAAGGGATTCCACTAGGCTACACCAAGGTTCCCTTGCCTGTGCCATGATCCGGGGACTCAGCTGGGTCAAAAGAAGAACTCACTTCATTTGTTTTCATAATTTCAGGAATCACTTTTCTTCGTTGCCTGGTGTCAAGTGTGTTGAAATCTGTTGTTTCATGTATCTCAGATTTTCTATATTTTGTTCTTTTTAAAAAAAGAACAGTTGGGAGAGTCAGTTGGGAGAGTCAGTCTGGTTCCTGTTATTCCATCTTGGCTGGAAGCAGAAATCACTTCAGTGTCTTTTAACCTCTCTTTCATATATTCCACATCTTTATCACTTTATTTTACATTCTGCCTGTGCTTTTTTAAATCAATCTTCCAGTTTTGAATTCTTTTCTTTTTAAAGCTGTGTTTATTTAATCTATTTAATCTCTTCAATGAATTTTGAGTTTCAATGGCTACATATTTCACTTTTAGGAATCCTTTATATTTTTTATGGTTTCTATTGCTTCTATTATCCTTTTTATTATTCGTTTTGAACAGACCTATTTTATTAATATTATAAAGACTTATAAAGGTTTTTCTGTCATTTCTAGATTGTAGAGCACCAATTTTCCCTTTTATTGTATCTACAAAGTCTCTCTTGTGGTTATTTATTCCTTCATGTGATTTGATTTTTTTATTCTGACTATTAATCTTAGTCTGTGTTTTTTATTTGACTTAATTTTGTTCTTTGTGAATTCAAGGAATTGCTGTCTATGGGCCCTGAGTTATAGATGTGCCCTTACAGAACAATTTTCTATTTCTTCTGCAGTATCCCCAGGTATTCCTTGGTTTTGGGATGGGATTTCATTTTAATGACCTGGTTAGTGTTCACTGAACCCCATATGCAGTATAAATTCTGACCCTACACCTGCCCATTGTACAAGCTTATATTTGATTTCTCACAGTATAATAATTTTTTTTTCTCCTTCTTACCACTGGTTTCTCCCCTGGAGTCTATATATTACAGTCTGTTCTATCTTAAAATAATAAAATTTACTTGAATATTATGCCCTTTTATCTTCTTTCATCCTTAAAGTCCTTAAAATTATAGTTTATACTCACACCTACCCGTTTCTCAACAACCAACACTGTACTAAAATAGCGTATTAAAGAAATTCTCAGAAGCTCCATAGAACTGCCTGGCATAGTCTTCATCCTCTTTTATTTCCATGACATTCTGTGGTGCTGACCCCCTTCCTTTTTTGCATCTTCTCCTCGCCCTTGATGAGAACTCATTCTCAGTATAGCAAGGGGGCCATTTAAACAAAAATTTTGCACTTAACCTTCTAATGAGTGAAGACATGATATATATCTGTAAGGAACTAAGTGTTGATACTATTCCATCAACAGTTATGGATATTGGTGGGAAAAAGGAAAAGAAAGGAGATTTCAAGGCTTTGGCCAATTCTTCCATATTACTAAAGGGTAATTTAGTAGGATGACACTTTGTTTAACCGAGTATGAGTCTTCAGATATGTAAATACAGATCCAGTTCCAAGGATGAGGTGAGGAACACAATTGGTCTGAATCATAAAGAGAAAGGAATTACATTTTAGCAGGGAAGGAGGAAGGAAGGGAAACTCAAGAAACAAAGAGACATAGAGAGGCTGGCAGGAACTTGAAGGGGACAGGAGGTAAGCCAAAATAACTCCAGGCTGGACACCATGCAAGTATTGGCCAGGGAGAATCTTCCTGTCAACTACTAGCTTGTCTCAGGACCTGGGGGCATGGTGGGGCTGTCACAGATCTAGTTTCCAGGAGCTAAAGGAGAACAACATACAAGGGGCAAAATTATTCATGTGGAAATCTGTCAGAAACCAGCCAAGACTCTTTTTTGCATGACTCATACTGTCCACACCACTTCAGTCAAATTCCTTAATCAAAGCAACAAGAAAGAAACTTTATACTAGAAATAAGCCCGAACAGTGCTACCTCAAACCTTGACAGAAAGTTTATCTAGACCAGTACAAATGCAATAGAACTTGCTGCAGTCGTGAGAATGTTCTCTATCTGCATTTTTCAACATGGTAGCTTTTAACTATATGTAGACATTGAGCACTTGAAATATAGCTAATGTAACTGAGAAACTGAATTTTTAATTTCCCTTCATTTTAATGAATTAAAATTTAAATAACAGATGGCTAATGGCTACAGCAAACTTTTCTGTCAAGGGCTTTGTGAGCCCCATATGGTCTTTGTTGCATATTCTTTGTTTTTCTGTTTGTTTTATTTTTCTTTGACTTGTTTTAATTTACTTTATTTTCACAACCCTTTAAAAATATAAAGTATCCTTAGCTGGAGGGCTGTATACAAACGGGCCACAGGACAGATTCAGCTTGTGGTCCATAATTCGTCCACCCCTGACCTAATCTCTCAGAGCTTTTGAAAATCTTTGTTTTTAATATTATTAAAAGTAATCATTACTATCGTCCCAGTATTAGATGTGTTAGTGGCCTTTCTTCTTCTAATAGAATTTTCTGCAAACTGTGTTCCGTGGTACACTCATCCATTTTAGGTTCTCTCCACAACGAAACAACTCTATTTAAATAAGTTGTGAAATACTCAATACTAAGACGCTATTTTTAAAGATTTATAATGCACATTAGTATATGAAGGCTCTGATGAGTTGATGCAGAATATTGGTTTTACATTGATTTGGGTCTTCTCTACTTATTTGACCACCATGCAGGTGGCATGCAGGGCATATGTGTGTGCAAGAAGAAGTGTGTGTAGGTATTATATGCAGCATGCATAGCTACACGATATGTGCATGTGTAGGTGTGTACATGTGAGGGGGGAGCAGGTTTGTAGCAGGTGACACGTATTAATATTCGGAAGAAGGAACGTTCTACAGAACCCACTCTTGAGAAACACTTGCTGAACAAGCCTGATGATCAAAACCTTTCTCTCAGGGCTCAGAGCAGAGGCACAGGCAGTAAATAAGTGATACTCGGGAGAAGTGGGAGGATTTATTCCTGTTGAACTAGTTTAGAGAAGCTGTCATTAAGACTTTTCAAAAAGGGCTGGTGAGGTCAGCTCTCCCTGGAATGTTCACAGATTTAAACAATGGGGTGAAAGAGGCTGCTACCTGGAAGGATGCCCCACGGGCCCCTCAGGTGGCCAGAATCAGCTTAGGTCCACGCATCACGCAGAGCAGGCTGTGAGACCCAGGGAGACGGCTGGTGGAAATGGCTCTAAAGGGACTTTGGGGACCCTTGGCAGAGCAATTAGAAGTCACAAGACCTCTGTGAGGAAAAGAAAGTTCTTGGTCGACTTTAATTGAGGAAATGGAGAATGGCCTGAATTCAGTAGAGACCGAACAACAGATTTTGAAAACTTAGGAACCCTAACTAGTTAACAAGGAGGAAATCCTGCCCTGAGGGCAGGAAAATTGAACAGCTCCATTGCTCTGCTAACCTTTGGAGAAGGAAGCTGGGTACAGAAATGGCACTCAATTCAGGGGCCTTCAAGGATCACTTTCAGCTTCTCTGAGAACCAAATTCCTAGATCATCTTGTTTGTTTTTAATTTTCCAAGATGCTGAAGAGACAGAATAAAAGTAGAGTCGATTCACTGAAAACGCCTGGGTTTGAGTGCGGCCAGGAGAGGAGCAAAGCATCTTCTGCAAAGTTCCTCCTTCCTTTAGGATATCTGGAAGCTGAGCTGCCACTTTCTGAGGACGTGACTTCATATATTTACCTCCTGCTAAAGGCATTTTCTTGTCTGCATCTTGCCTAGGGAGACTGGTATTTTTGTTCTTTTCTGCAGATGTTTATAGTAACATTCTGTCTCTACAGTGGCCCAGTTATGCTCCATTGATTTCTCCTCTTGATGACTTTTAATAACATTTGAGGGAAATGGGTGGGTGAGTGAACAATTTTCCTTTCTTGGTCCAACACAGATGGTGGATAGCTAAGCCCATGCCTGCCTCTGCTCTCCACATCTGCTGAGGCTGCCTGGGCCTCGGAGCGTGTTGCTCTGTGCCTGAGAGAGCCCAGTAGCTGAGGACGTGAGCCTCATACACTTGGCCTGTGGTTGAGGTAGGTCCAGTGGGCAGTGGGGATCCAGTCAGCTCCACGTGAAGGAGTTGGGCGTGTGATATCAGCACACATGCCTCCTCTCACAGACAGCTGTTTAACCTTTCCTGCGAGTATTCAGATTTTGAGAAGAATCTAATGAAGATAGAAATTCCTTTGCTATATAAAGGGACCCATTTCTGGTGGTGACATTTCATGTCTACTTGCCTCGAGCACTCATCAAAGGCCCTCATAGATGTGAACATCTGAGCTACTGATCCTGAAAGCCAGAGTGAAAGAGAATGCCGGTGACCCAATGTCAGGGCCGAGTGGTGTTTCTTAGCTGGAAGCAGCAGTGGCGAATGAGTGGCTGGCACATTTATCAGAGCCCATGACTGGGTACGGCCAGAGCAGCGTGATACTAAGTTTAAACAAAGAACACAGGATGGCCGTGGGGCCGGCTGAGGCAGAATTCCCACTTCGACACCAAGACAATCTTCTTGCTTTGCTGAGTTTTACTACCGTGATGTCACCGAACGCTGCCAACAACAGAACTGTTATATCGCTAGTGAAAGGGCCTTAAAACTAACTGAGGGACCCCATTATGCCAATACTGGAGCTTGTCATAAAAATCATCAGTCACCGATGCCTCTGAGCTTGAGTTGGGCCTGGAGGGAAAAGAACTGTGAAATTTGGGTTCTATTCAGTTGTTTTGATCTGGACTTCTTTATGAGTAGAAAGAATGAAATTGACCATATGTGACCTTGTATTTCAAGGGAATCAAATCATTCAAACGAGAGAATTTAGCCTCTTGCCTAACAATTCCTCCAGTTCTCTTCAACGCCACGGTAATGGACCGAAGCCCTGCGTGGCTACATTTTACTAGCGTTTAGAGGACTGTAATAGTTGCATTGTTTCTCTGGTTACACCCCAAAATGCATTGCAGATTTCCTCAACTGAAATCACTCCCTGCCATTAATATGTTGTTGGAATAAAGGGCTGATTTTGGCACTGAAACTGCACCACCAGCGGGAACAGCATCAGGCAGTGAAAACAGCCTGACTCCTTTCTTCCTGTCTTCACAGGATGACAGATATTCACTGAGCGCCAACTATACACCAGGCATTTGCACTAGGAACTGGAAATATGATGGTGCCCTAAAAAAATGTGTCACTCTTGCCCTTACGGACCTTTGCATTGCTGCTAGGAAATATGCTTTTCTTTCGTTTCCTTAACTCCAAAACATATCATTTCATTTACAGCTTCTTGGTGGCAGGAAATATTATCCTGGTAAATGATGGGTCAATAACAGAAGGTGGCCTTGAATCAAAAAACTAAATAAATGCTCATGGAATTCTACATAGGAGTTGAAAGAAATATACAAACATACAAAACAATCCTCTCTGTATAATATACGCGGGAATGTTCAGAACACCCAGACACAGGTGAGGCTCTTCTCTGTGTGTGTGGAGGAGAATGAGCTCAGAGACCAGGGAGGGATACAGGGGATTTCAGCAAATGTTAATATTTAATTTTTTAGCTGGGTACTGTGTACACAGGTGTATATAATATACATACATAATTATATGTACACGTAAAATGTATATAAATGCATCTACACATGTATACACACATCCATATACAATACACAGAATATTTTGAAATACAATTTCCATTTTACAATTAAATTTTAATTGTAAAATTTCTCAATTAAAAAGCTATGGCTGAACAGCCCCTGCAGAAAATCAGGTACGGGCACTGAGAACTAGTGGGACTCACCTGTATCTGCTCTTCACTACACCCTTATCCCCAAAGACAATTCTCTGAAACACACCTGTCTATTTCTTTAATATTTTACTTTTTTTTTTTTTTTTTTTTTTGCGGGTCCCGGGCCCTTCCCTCTTTTGGCCTCTCCTGTTGCGGAGCACAGGCTCCAGACGCGCAGGCTCAGCGGCCATGGCTCACGGGCCCAGCCGCTCCACGGCATGTGGGATCTTCCTGGACCGGGGCACGAACCCACGTCCCCCGCATCGGCAGGCGGACTCTCAACCACTGCGCCACCAGGGAAGCCCGTATTTTATTTTTTTATACTAGTCCCTGCTCCCTTTCTTTCCCAGATCTGTATCTCTAGATAGTTCAAAGCTCCCTGGCAAGTGAGAGAAGCTTTCAAGGAAGCAGCAAGGGATAAAATCACCTCCTCTTTGCTCACTTACACCCGTTTAAGAGGGGATGATGAGATGTCTGAGAGCATCCTTAAGGAGTACCCAGTTCAAAGAGTTCATATTTATTTGTTACATTTTACAAATTGCGGAGAATGGTGTAGAAGCTGAGATACAATGGAGAACTAACACTTACCATATGAGGGCCAGAGTGAACTTTCAGTAACTCCTTGGGATTTCTCAACTGGAAGATTCCCATGAAGTTTTGTGTTGGATTACCCTGGGGGGTAGGGGAGGGATTAAGTTGTTTAATTACTGTTGCCATTCTGTGTTTTATGCATTTTAATTAGTTTTAATTTTGTACTCTACCCTGAGTCAATTCCACCAAAGGCACAATTTTGAAAATAATAATGACAAAAACATATCAATTTTTCAAGTAAATGATTCTATGCTTGTCACAGCAGTGGAGAAATCTGTCAGAGCCAGACCATGGTATTTGTTCTGTCTGTTTTATGACTGTGTGAATTCTGAATGTCTGAGCTGTCCAAGACAGACATTGCATTTATCCAGACTTTAAACCTACCTTGACTTGTTTTATGGCTTTTTTTTTTTTTTTTTTAATTCTGACTTCCTTGCAGTTAGGAAGTCAGAATTTCTTTTTTTTTAAATTAATTAATTTTGGGCTGTGTTGGGTCTTCGTTTCTGTGCAAGGGCTTTCTCTAGTGTGGCAAGCGGGGGCCACTCTTCATCGCTGTTGCACGGGCCTCTCTTGTTGCTCCAGACACGCAGGCTCAGTAGTTGTGGCACACGGGCCTAGTTGCTCCGCGGCATGTGGGACCTTCCCAGACCAGGGCTCGAACCCGTGTCCCCTGCATTAGCAGGCAGATTCTCAACCACTGCGCCACCAGGGAAGCTCCTTTTACGGCTTTTTAACACAGCTGATGTATCAGCGAGCAATTTACTTTAAGACATCATGCATCCAAATTGGTATTTCAAAGGTTGATTTGAAATGCCAGAGTAGAGAATGCTAAGTGGTTAGAAGGCATTAGTTGGCTGGTAGGGGTTGGAGGGTAGAGGAATGGGGCACGGAAATGAAAAACAAATGAGAATTTCATAAACTGATTTCATTTGGAGGGCTGGGCTCACAGTGGAGATAGGGTCACCCAAGTATAGGCTTGGCCTAGAGGACTTCCAGAAGTGAGCACTGCCACATGAGTTAACCCTCCTGTGTTCATAGCCTGGGCAATTTCTTCTCCCAGATGTTGAAACAAAAACACTTTTGTATATGTGAGAAAGTAAGCATATATGGTCTGACATGGTTTACTCATAGTCACAGTGGGAAAGAATATTTGAAGTCTAGATTGTTCTGGAAATCTAATCACTACAATTATGTTTGGAACAGATCAATTATCTGATTTTGAAAAAAAAAAAAGGTATGGGCTTCCCTGGTGGCGCAGTGGTTGAGAGTCTGCCTGCTAATGCAGGGGACACGGGTTCGAGCCCTGGCTGGGAGGATCCCACATGCCACAGAGCAACTGGGTCCATGTTCCACAACTGCTGAGCCTGCGCATCTGGAGCCTGTGCTCCGCAACAAGAGAGGCTGCGATAGTGAGAGGCCCGCGCACCGCGATGAAGAGTGGCCCCTGCTTGCCACAACTAGAGAAAGCCCTCGCACAGAAACAAAGACCCAACACAGCAAAGATAAATTAATTAATTAATAAACTCCTACCCCCAACATCTTCTAAAAAAAAAAAAAAAAAAAGGTATGTGTGGTATTAGGAGAAAATCTTTTGTGTTCAAAACTTGAAAAATCAGTGAGGTATTTACAAATGCCTATTATTTGGTTTTGAAAGTGGGTGTGACACTTGGGAGCTACCTGAGTCCCAGAGTGGGTGATGGGTCAGTAGACAATAATGAACAAAAATGTGCAGATACAGAGCTCCCTGGGTCCCAGCACTTGATAGTGACTCTGGAAATAGGTACTGCAATTATTCCTATTGAACAGATGAGAGAAGCTGAGGCAAGTAACTTAGCCAAGGTCACACAGCTAGTAAGAGGTATAGTTGGTATTTAAACCTAAACAATAGGCCTCCAAAGTCCATCTTTTTTAACTATTATACAACAGTTTCTCTTACACTAAGCTTCCCTTTTGTTAATTTGCCTCCTCTCTGCCCCTCATCACCATTTCCTCCTGATTCTCTCCATTTTTTTCTCTTCTTACCTCTTCCAGAATTTCCTCTGGCTCTATTCCTACCTCTGCTTCTTTTCTGTCTTTGTTTCCCATTTCCTCACTTTGTTCTTTCTTTTATGGTCTTTGTTTTTCCCTTACTCTCTGTTTACGTTTCTTTCTCCTTTAACTGACTTTCCTACTACACGTTCATGGGTGTGCCTCTTTCTTCTATGTCCTTAATAGTCCTTTTCTGTAGAAATAAGGAAGGCATGGTACACAGTCAATAAGGCTGCTTATTGATCCAGCATTAAATGTGTATATGTGGTATATACACAGAATGCTCTACCATATGGACTTAGTATTCTTTGATTGATTTAATTTAAAAAGAGATCATTCTAATATCTTCTACTTCTAAAAATAATGCCAGTAAAGATGACTATATAATACTTGATAGTCATATTACACTCCTATGTCTTTTCCTTTTTCCCTTATAAGTTAAAAAAAAAAAAGGAAAGAAAAGGAATTTTCATCCATGATCCAGAACTCATTTAGAAATCTGAGTATACATTTTATTTGACAAAAGTGGATTTCTCGTTGTGAGATGGTGATAGAATACGTGCCTTTTCGAAGAGTTAAGAACCACTGCTGCCCAGGAGAAAAAAGCATAAATGTATTCAGAGCATATATATGACCAGGTAACCTTTAAGACCTCATATAAATCTGAGGTTCTATAAATCTAGGCAAAGTAACTTAGTGCAGGAACATTAGCATTAGCTAGACTTTGCCAGCAATACTCTAAAATTAGACTAGTTCTAAATAAATCTGCCTACCTGTGTCCTAAAAGACAACTGGACAGACTACCATGTTCATCTGTTACCTTGGATTCGAGTTCATCTCAACAAATACTCACCAGTGCCTTCTTGAGGGAGGAAGTGGGTTAAACATTGTGGCTACCAGGAAAATGAGGTCAGAGCTTCACCAACGGAAGAGCTCAAGGGTCAGGGTAGAGACAGATCCCTGCGGTCCCCCAGAGGAACAGACAGTGAAGCTACATAGTCTTGCTGAGCTGTCCGCCCAGCAATTAGAGGGGCATGAGAAGCTGCACAGTGACACAGCCACAAGGAAGTCATCAGCGTGAGTCATCTGCAAATACAGCCAAGTTCATGTCAGCTCCTTGCTTCAGCAGGTGGATCATTTATATTTTCCCTGGAAGCCATCCGCTGGTCTAAATGTTGTGGTTGAATTGGTTTTCTGTTGCAGGGGAGAAGCTGGCATTCCCAGAAGTAACTAGAATATGCCTGGACTCAGGCAGAGGTCCAGGCACAAGGAGAAAGATGGGGAGCTTTTGAAATTTTCTCTCTCCTACTGTGTGCCAGCTGAAGTCCCACTCATCTTTCCAACGCTCTAATCCTGAGCGAAACATGCAGCTCTAGTGGGGTCACCGTGGGGCTTCTTTGCTGGCTTCCTGATCTTTCGGTATTTGGCGGCTGGCAGTTAAAAAACAAGACGTAGCTGAGAAAGGAGAATTCATAACACACCTCATCTTTTCTGCACACTGTTAATTCCTCTCACATCTAATGTTTAACCAGAAAACATTTTGACGGCTATTGAAAAAGAAGAGTAGTAACTATTGACTCTTTCCATGAACGACTTAGTCTGGGAAAGAGAGATCCTGAGATGGCAAATCAAAAATAAATAAATAAATAAAAGTCTGAACGTGTGAGATTTAGGGTGGGGAGGCTTAAGGGAAGGCATGCTTTATCTACTTGAACACAAGTGTTGCAGCACTATGACAAAATGGAATTTCTCCTGTATGTATTTGTTTCCCCTTAGAGTTGGAGTCATATTTTTCTGGAAAGTTCTGTAGAATCTGGGTACAATCAAATAATAATTAATATTACAGTGGGCTTTAAATCATAAATATAGAGGAAAACTAATTCTCTAGTTAATGATTATAATGAGTAGATTAGCAATGGTACTATATTATTTTCAGAAATGGCAAAATAAAAGGAAAAATGAAAGGGAAGAAGGAATCACTTTGGCCAAGTAATTACCGACCTTGGTTTACATCTTACTCCCAGCTTGCAGTCTCAACGTGTGGCAAATTCAGACTTGCATGATCTGACAACTGCTTTCACTGAAGCAAGAGGACAAAACAGCTGGTTTTCAACTCCAGTCCAGTACAATTCTGCATGCTGGAACCACGCTAACTAAGTCTCATACCCCTTCGTTCTGGAAATGCTGAAGCAGCTCAGCCTGTTCTGGAACATTCTTTCCAGTTGCATCTTGTCATGGGCACTCTTATTTGACATCACCCAATGCAATGCCCCAGCGAAATCAAAATTCACACTGTCTCTGGGACTTCTGTGGGCAGCAGAGTCTGGAGGAAGGGAGTAGGGAGTGGGGTGACAGGAGAGGAACGCCTCACAAATTGGTGCAGAAGAGGCTGCGGGCCGTTCCCTTGTGAGTGGCCGGTTTGCTTTTTCTCTGGCTCACAGTGGGAGGAACTGCAATTCCTCTTGCCCAGCCTCGATTTATGACCAGCTTTTCCTTTTGCTTCAGGGAATGGGGTTCCCAGACAGCAAACCTCTGACTCTTGCCTAGTTTTCAGATAAAGACCCACTTTCGGACATCTGCCCGGCTCTTGGTGCCATTCTACAGAGCTGACTTTTCACGGGGATCATTCCTTTCTCTCACATATTTGTCTGTGACACCACAGAAGGCAGACCTATATGGAAAAGGAACCATCAAATGTGGGCTTAACCAACATTTAAGAGTAAATCTCTGGCCTGGAAAGACAAATATATGATATCACTTCTAAGTGGAATCTAAAAAACAAAAAATGGTACAAATGAACCTATTTACAAAAGAGAAATAAAGTCACAGACGTAGAAAATAAACTTATGGTTACCGAGGGAGAAAGGCAGGGGGAGGGACAAATTGGGAGATAGGGACTGACACATACACACTACTATATATAAAATAGATAACTAATAAGGACCTGCTGTATACACAGGGAACTCTACTCAATACTCTGTAATGTCCTATATGGGAAAAGAGTGGATATGTGGATATGTGTATATGCATTACAGTGGATATATGTATACGTAACAGTTATACATATACATATGTCCTAACAGTTGATATACGTATATGTATAACTGACTCACTTTGCTGTACACCTGAAACTAACACAACATTGTAAATCAGCTCTACTCCAATAAAAATTAATTTAAAAAAATTCTCTGGTCTGCCTGTGAAGTTGGGTGACAAGCACCCACCAGGCATGTGAGATGGACTGTTACTTCCCAGGATCTCACGCATGGTTTTTAACCTTGAATAGGACTGGCCATTAAATAAACACATGGTCAAACTCTCCATCAATTGGGCTACACATCAGCTCATAAATATCTAACTGGGCTGGATTCTTTCTGTGGCTCTGGGTATGAATGCTTCTATCACTCACCAGATACAACTGCTGCAATTCAGGAAAATGCCTCTCTCTTCCAAGGCTGGGAAAGTCCCAACTTGCGTCCAGAGGTCTCTCATGGCCAGTTACCTTGGGATTAGGAGAGATCCAAGCCACAAAGCCCCTCCACGGATGCCTTCCACTGTCCAATCAACATTTGAATGAGTGTATTCACATGTGTCGAGCTGATTGTAAAGCTGAGGCTCTTCATATTGTTTTGTTTTATGGAAAAGGAAACCAAAAACTTCCTGTATCAGTATGTTCAGTGTGGGTAGGCTTGCGAGACAGAAAACGGGGAGATTTAGCATTAAAATGTGAAAGCAGTACTTTAAAAATTGACACAGATAAGTATGACCTTATTCAAACATAGGTTATAACTCCCAGGAGCATTCTAGAACTGATTTAACCCCACCCATTTGTTTTGGAGAAGTAACAAAGATCAGAGGTAATTGACAACAGGGCAGTAGGTTTTTTTTGTTTGTTTTGTTTTGTTTTGCGGTACGCGGGCCTCTCACTGTTGTGGCCTCTCCCGTTGCGGAGCACAGGCTCTGGACGCGTAGGCTCAGCGGCCATGGCTCACGGGCCCAGCCGCTCCGCGGCATGTGGGATCCTCCCGGACCGGGGCACGAACCCGCGTCCCCTGCATCGGCAGGCGGACTCTCAACCACTGCGCCACCAGGGAAGCCCAGGGCAGTAATATTGAAGAACTACCACATGGCTACAGGAAGACCATGAGGACAAAAAGCCCTTCTGTCTCCCAGGCAGCGTGAGTGAGTTTAAAAAGTGAAAGGGGGCCTGGTCTGCAAAGGCATCAACATCGGCTCTTCTGCTTGCACCACAGAAAACGTGAGGGTGTTCTGGGCTCTGTCCCGGCTTTGCTGCCACTAACTTGCTTTGCCATTTTATACTCATCCTGTGATTCCCCTGGACCTCATAATTGTTCATCGCACACCTTTATAATGAGGGTATTGTGCCAGAAAAACTGCAAAGTATCTTCTCAAATTTGAGGGTTTAGTCTCCACAGTTCTTAGACGGAGTCAAGCAACACAAGGAAAGACGATGGTTACATACACGTTTCTTTTCTTTTTCTTTCTTTTCTTTATTTCCACCAGAGACACTTCTGGTTGTAGAATCAGGGGAAGGTAGTCTAGGAAACACTTAATGAATCTTCCTGGTCTTCTGATCCTTTTCTGTTCAGTCTTCAGAAGTACTGGGGTGTGCTTTCCTGGGCCTGCTTCTTCTCAGAAAGAGACCCCAAGCAATCTGGATGACCTGGTGGAGAACCACACCACTGGCGTAGATTAGGGACCATTCTTTTCAGGCTCTTCCTGAGGCAGGTCTGCACACCTTGCTCAACCAACACAAGCTGCCTCTTTCCCCATTCTACCCCCCTTCCTTGTGCCCCACACTAACCTTCATTCTTCTCCTGAGGAAAGCTCCTTCCCATCTTAAAATCTCCAACCGATGGGATTGCATCTGTCAGGTATGCTCCTTCTCACTCTTCTTCACCCAGGAATGTCCTATTCACCACTAAGCCTTGACTTCCTTAGGGAAGCTAATATCACTTCTTTAGGGAAGCTTTCCATAGCCCTCTGTCCTGATTACCGTCCTAGGTTTGGGACTCTCTGGCATACTCTTTATTTCCTTCCAAGTGCTTATTGCAAATTTAATGATATAGTTTTGTGTGTAGGTATGTGTGTGTGATCCTTTATTTATCGCTTTCCATCCCTTCACTTTCAGCTTATGTGTGTTCTTAACGTTAAAGTGAGTTTCTTGTTGGCAGCATATTATTAAAATCTGTTTTTAAGAAATGCATTCAGTCACCCTGTGGCTTTTTGATTAGAGAATTATTCCATTTCCATTTAAAGTTCCACTTATTTGATAGGTAGAACTTAGAACTGCCATGTTGTTAACTGTCCACTCTCAAATCTCCTATTCAGTATTGTCCTAGAGTGTTATCCAAAGCAATAAGGCAAAAAAAAAAAAAAAAGGAGGAAAGAAAGGAAGGAAGGGAGAAAGAAAGGGAGAGAAAGAAAGAAAGAAAGAAAAGGTTTACAGATGGGAAAGGGAAAAATAATTCTGTACCTGTTTACAGATAACATGATTGTCTATGTAGACAATGCCAAAGAATAGGGAAAAATCTTCTAGAATTAATAAGTGGGTTTAGCAAAGTTACAGAATACAAGTTGAACACACAAAAGACAATGTTTTGAAGTATATAGAAATATATTTCTATACACTAGCAATGTACATGGAAATCAAATATTTTAATAACAATAAATGTGAAATACATTCAGAAATGAAATACTTAGAGATAAATTTAACAAAACATATATGCAATTTGTAACCTGAAAACTACAAAATGCTGATCAAAGGAATCAAGTAAGAACTAAATAATTGGGGAGTACACATGATATTTATGAATTGGAAGAGTCAACTTAGCAAAGATGTCAACTCTCCCAAAATTTATCTATGGATTTAACACAAGCCCAATCAAATTCCCAGCAGGATTTTTTGTAGATATAGACATACTAATACTAAAATTTATATGTAAAAGCAGGGAACCTTAGAACATCTACTAAAACAATTTTGAAAAAGAAGATAAAGTTGGAGAAATTATATTGAGATTTTAAGGTTTACTGTAACGCTGTAGTAATCAAGGTAGTGTGATATTGGTGAAGAGATAGACACGTAGATTAATGGAACAGAATAAAGAATCCAGAGTAGACTCACACAAATATGGCCAAATAACTTTCTGACGAAGGTGCAAAAGCAATTCAGTTGGGAAATGATAGCTTTTTCAACAGTTGATGTTGGAACACTTGGGCATTCATATGTAAGATAAATAAATAAGTAAATAAAGAGAACTTTAACCTAAACTTCACACCTTATCAAAAAATCACCTCCAAATAGATCACAGATACAGCTAAAGTTATAAAACTTCTAGAAGAAAACATAGAAAAAAATATGGCTTCGTATTAGGCAAAGCATTCTTAGACATGACACCAAAAGCACTCCCCGTAGAAAGAAATGTTGATAAACTGGATCTCATCTGTTAAATACTGTTACTCTGTTAAAGAAGTTGTTAAGAGAGTGAAAACACAAGGTATAGACTAGGAGAAAAATATTTGCAATCACACATCTGCTAAAGGATTTGTATGCAGAATATATAAAAACTCTCGAAACTCAGTAAGAAAATAAAAAACCGAATTACAAAATTGGCTAAGGTAACTCCCGAAGTTCACTGTACTTGAACGACCTTCTCAAACTATTTATTAATGAGTTAGATGAATCCCTGCTTTCTGTGTCCCCCTTCTGCATTGTCTCTTGGTATAAGAAGTCCTTTTACTCATATAGCGTTCTTTTAGATAACCTTCACAAACAAATTCATTCAGATCCCATTTACACACTTACTATGTTTTTCTTCTTCCTTAAAGAATGATTGTGTGCACGTGTACATGCGTACGTGTGTTAACACTATGGGTCTTCTTTTTTCGCCTGTAAAGCTTTATTCAGAAATCCTTTACACGTTATGCAGAGGTGACAAAAGGTAATGTTCAAAGCTTCCGTGCTGGTTTTGGGTCTGTGTGTATAGATGGTCGGCACTCCGGGGGCAAGGTATGGGGCTCTTGGGGTAAAGGGGCCTTCTCAACACCCCTGAAATTATACCACGCGGGAGGTGTGTCCACTTTTCTGAGAATACCAGACACTTCCCTAGAGCAGAAGGACGTAGCAAAAGGGCACTCTCCATTTTGTTCTGAGAATGTAAGAAATTGTCTCACTTCAAAAGGAAAAGGAGAAATTAACCATTTAAGGAAAGTCTCTGCATCATTGATTGAAACAAGTACGACGACAGAACTCTCAGACGTCTGTGTGGAACAAATACCCTCTTGCAGGCTCAGTTTTCTTTCTGCCCAGGGAACCGCTGATGCCCCAGCCTCCTTTCAGAGAGGAGGGGCCAGAGGTTTAGGGAGAAATGAGTCAGCGAGGTAGGGGGCCTCCTTCTTGTCAGCCCAGGGGGCTGGACTGTCACCTGGAAGGCCCTGCTGGTGCCCCAGGAGATGCACTGGGAGCCTATCCTGTGGCTGCTGGAGGAGGGACCACGGAGGGAGGGCAATGGTCCCCACCCAACCCCCAGCCTCTGTGCGAAGGAAATGCGCTCTCTGTGTCCCACCCAGTGTTGCTGCGATGATTAATGAGCCCGCCAGCTCCCGGAGTCCTTCCTGAGCTGGCCTGGAGCTTCTCCACAGGGACCGTGGTGAGCATGTCTCAGGCTCCCCTGTCTCTTTTCACTTCCCGTCTGATCATTTTTCCGCCTGCGCCAAGCTGCCTTCTTGTGGATTTGTTGCATTTTCTTTTTCTTTCAAGTTTATGTCTCTTAAATAGATAACCACCAGTCTGTCGAAGAAGCGTGACATCCGTAAACATGCATCAGAGCCCCGGGGATGGGGATACAGCTGATTATTATATCGATGGTGACAGTAAAATAACTTGAGATGTAAGCAGTGAATTTCCAAAAAGCTGAAAACACTGTGTATATAATCAGTCATTTACTCCCAAAACAATCCAGGAAGAAAGAGAGCATATTATATTTCCTCCCTTTCTTCCTTCCTTCATCCCTCCCTCCCTTCCTTCCTGCTTTCCTTCTCTCCTACCCCGTCTCTTTCCTTCAATAAATGGAACATACTAGGCACCAGGCATTTTGCTGTATACGATACACAATAAAGCACAAAACATATTTTCCGAAGTCACCTGCTGACTCAAGATATACAATTGAAAAGCTTGTGCTTCTGGTTCTATGACATTCATAACTCAGATATTAGACCTTATGAGATGACATGGTCCAGGCAAGGAGGTAGAGGCAACCAGGAGCCTGCTAAACGTCCTTTGAACTGAATGAGACTGGGGAAACCCATCTGCCTATGCAGCCTAGTGAGTCAGGAATAATGTGAACAGTAAGAGAGTTTGAGGTCAAGATTTTAACAAGTGGGCAGAGCACAGGGAAAGGAAATCTTGGAATCTGCTTCTCAGGCAGGAAGCAGACATCACCTGCGAAGGACTTCCATGGGTTTCCTGCCTTAGCCACTGCCGGGGTCAGGGACAAGGTTCTCATGTCTAGGAGAGGACTTGGAAGACCAAGATAAGGTACTAACTCCAAGTCCATTGGAGGACAGGTAGACCATATGAAGTAACCAGCAGAAGCAGGGGGAACTGAGATCAAGGCAGAAAAACCAAATGTCAATGGCAAGGCCAATACAGGTGGAGGAGAGAGATCCAACCTGTGGGCTACATGGGGACTGACAACCTTGAACTTCATCTGAGCCCTGCGTTCCTGGAAAGCAGAGACAGATGAGAAATCTTTTCATTTTGGGTTTCAGGAGACAAGGACCACCTGCTCTCCATATTCTGAGACAAGACCCACCTCTACCCTTTCTAAGTGACTATAAGTCCCTGTTTCTTCGCCTCTGTGGAACCCTAGGCACCCTTCCTTTTCTTTTAGATGATCCTCATGAATGAACATTCTTCCATAAGAGCATTTTCTTTAGGTGTCTGGTGCATTTTGTCTTTTGCAGGACCCAGATCAAGTTACGGTTAGCCTAAAAACTCAAAGTGGAGAGGAATAACAAGTAGGCCAGCCTACAACGTGGCTCCGCGGTCTTCAGATTCTGGAGCTGGTGAGGTCAACATTCTAAGTCCCAGAGCATGGAGACCTGGGCCGTTTGCTCTGTATCCTGCAGCCTTCAGGATTTGCTTAGGAACCGGAGTAAGGCTGAGCATTGTGTAGTGGCTGCAGCGTGAGAATACATCAGAGTTACCTAAAACACCCCAAGTTCCTGATTCAGTAGGTCTGAGGAGGGGAGAGGGTTAAGAACTTGCCTTTCTAACAAGTACCCAAGTGACGCTGATGTTTCTGGTCCAGAGACCACACTTGGAAAACCACTGGGGTAGTCAATGCTAGTAGAACCATCTGTGAAAACTCAAAGAAGACGAAGATCAAGAAAATGAAGCTAATTCTCAATAAGATGAGAATGCCTTTGACATCCATTTCATAGGATTGTAAGGCTCACAGGCATAGATAATGTATGTGCATATATCTATGTACATTATCAAAAGCTATACAAACATAAAGTATTTTATATTACCTTCAATATATGGGGTTCTCTTGAATACTTCCATACCACAGTCCTTCATTTTAAAGAATTAAGTAGTAGTTGCCCATGTAAATCACTGAGTTTAGGAATTGCACGCTAGGGGAGGAGTCGCTGGCATTTAGGATGAATGAAAGGTATATTTCATGGTGGAAGAGATGAAGTGCTTGATCCTCTCTCAGTTTCTCGGCTACACTGCTAAGGATTAGGAAACTTCTAGGACTGACACTTAGATATAAATCACCTTGGAGATTCCCAGTGTATGTATGAGTCAGTCATTCCGTGTTGGATACACTGAGTTTTACATTCACGCAGAACAGCAGCCGTTTGTCATTGCCCTCCTTGGAACATTTTACACCCTCGGAGTCCCATAGGGTGCATGCTTGCATTGTACTTCTATTTAAAAAATGCTATTCTGAAGGTGTGGCTGCCGCTATATCCAACCTCAGCGCCTCTTTGCAGCTCCTACTGCTGGTTTTAGCATCTTTAGGGGAAAGGTCCTGCCAACCCCTTTAACTGCTACCTTGTCAGAGGGAGACATTGCCTGTGCCTCTTACATACAATTGCTTGAGAAACTGGCTCTTCTTTCCTTCTTCCCACCTCCCTACGCTCCTAAGTATAAATCAGCAGCCACAGTCACCCCATTTCTTTCTTAGGGCTCAAATGCATTAAGCCTATCAGAAGATGGAAAACAGCCCCAATTCTTAAAAAACCCAAAAGAAAGATAGCCAGTGCTAATTCTCTTGAAGTAATGTGAAAGTTATTTTCCCCAATTACCTACTAGGTAGGCTCCAACCATTCTGCTTTCTTTAAGCCTTTTCCTAAAAGTCTTAACTTTTTCTTAGAGAAGATTCATTGTGGTGCAGTAATGGGAATTCCTCCCTCCTTAGCACTGCCTGGGGCAGATCAATCCCACAGTCATGTCTGGCCTCAGTTCTTTCAGAATCAACTCTGGGGAACATGGTCTCATTATCGTAATAGGACAAGGAAAAGAAGGAAGGAAGGTTTCACCCAGTATTCCTGGCTCTGGTCAAATGGGGATCTTCAACCCCAATAGCTCCAGCATGGAGAAGGACAGGATAATCTTCTCCACTCTTGGATGGCACCTCTTTTCTCTCTCGTCTCCACCATCAAGCACAAAATGTCCTGGGACTTCCCTGGCAGTCCAGTGGTTAAGAGTCCACACTTCAAATGCAGGGGGTGTGGGTTCGATCCCTGGTCAGGGTACTAGGGTCCCACATGCCGTGCGGTGCGGCTAAAAAAAAAAATTTCTTCAGGTGAGAAACAGAGTTATTCGCTTTCTCAAATGTGTCAGGAGGCCTTGTGAACACACGTTTCCTCTGATAAGACCACACTGTTGATACGCTTTTTGCATCGGTGACCTGGGCAGACTACGGATAGGCTCACAAAAATCATCTTTCCGACAACGGCTGGTCCTGAAAGCAAACCTTTGCTTAATTTCACATCCATGACGTTTACATAAATGTACGGTCTTACACAAATATCAACCTCTTTAGGTCTCTAGTCTCAAACAGAAGTTAAGGGGCTAGGCTACACGATGTTTAAAAAACGTTTCTTTTAGTTCTGCAGAGTTTTCCTATGAGAATAAAAATGCATGGATTTGAGTTCCAGATCACTGATCCTTGACCCAGCTTTAGTTTGTTTTTATGTGTTCATTTGTTTGTTTAATGACTGTACTCTGTAGTTTATAGTACGATATATATAACTGTAGCAGATTGAACAGTATGAAATTTGGCTTTGTAGGTAAAAATGGTTGAATATTTTTTATGGTTCAACCTAATATATTCTAGTAAAGATAATAAAAAGCCACACTTTAAGTGGACTTGAATTTTTTTATTGAATGTTATAGAATCAGGTTTTAAATTGGACATGATCGCTTAAGATCTAAGACATTTTTAGCTCTCACTTAATGTTGAAGAAATCTCTTTGTCAGAAGGAAATTGATATATTTCTTTTTCTTCCTTTCCATTCTTCTTCACTTCTGGGAAATCTAGATCCTCTAGCCTGAGCTGATGGCCTAAAAGATCTTGTAAGCCTGGAAACTCTCAGTCAGTAACTGGCTTACAGGTGCATGGAATCTTGGGTGACTTTTCTTTGGCATGGAAGTTCAACCTATGGAAACATCCATACTTTTCTTTTTTCATAAGTCACACTACATTAGCACAAAAACTCAGGAACTGACCAGAAATTTCAATAGCACTGGGCTCAGCGTTCCCTCTCTAACCATCCATTTCTCCCTTTCCTCATGTCTTCACCAGGATGTACTTGCCCTAGTGGGCTGAGATGCTTCCCGGCAGGCCTCCATCCAGCCAGCTCACATCTGTCTTAATTTCTTTGGCTTCCTTCCCTTCTGCCGGAAGGATTTGTTTTAAAGGTCTAACAAATGGGGAAAGTGGGGTCCATCATATAGAGTGTGGTACTAAAAGCACAACAGAACTACCAGACGATGTAAGGGACCAAAGCCATGTGGGCCCGTGGTTTTGGAGTGCGCTCTGTGTTTTTACGGATTCCCGTTGGCTTCATTCTTCAGCTGTAGGAGCTTAAGGATACCTCAGATTGATATATTAATATCTCACCTTTCAAGAGGAACTGTGTGACATCTTTGGAATGTTTCAGCCAGAAATCTCAACTCTCATGCTGCTCAAGTCTGTTCCAAATGGAAAAAAATGGAATTTTGTTGCTTATCCCCTAATATCGGTTTCTTTTTTGTTCCTGCCACATCCTGTGTACTCTTTCGATTCTGGACTAGTGTTTGTAGGAAGGGTTGATTATAAACGATCATTATTTTCCTAGACAACTAAACAGAGTTAGTTACTCTGGGGAATTAAATCAGCTGAAATTGTACACAGCAACACAGATCCCCATACAGAGATGGGGTACTCACTCAGAAGGAGGTGTGCCAAGATGGGCTATCATCTGAGAGGCAGTACTCATAGCCTCAGGGCCCCGACTGCTGCCCTAAGTTCTTAACTGGCTTCATACCTCCAGTGTCCAGCCCCGTAAAGCCCATAGCTCCTTCCTTGGTTAATCTTCTCCAAGCACCAATGTTTTCTTGTTACTCCACAGCTTAAAGACTTATCCTTAAAGACCATATCCTGCCCTTCCCTTGTTATGGAGAATGGGTGGCCTTCAGCTTGGACTGGAATACAGTATAGGCCGTCTTTTCCCATGTTAGCATCCAAAGATCAACCATTCCACTCGTCCATCACAAATCTGCAGCACATTCAGCTCCCTGTTTATTTCTTTATTTTTTAAAATTTATTTTATTGAGTATAGTTGATTTTCAAAGTTGTGTTAATTTCTACTGTATAGCAAATTGATTCAGATATATATGTGTGTGTATATATATATATATATTCTTTTTTATATTCTTTTCCATTATGGTTTATCACACTATATAGAATATAGTTCCCTGTGCTATACAGTAGGACCTTGTGGTTTATCCATTCTATATATAATAGTTTGAATTTGTTAATCCCAAACTCCCAATCCATCATTCCCTCACCCTCTTCCCCCTTGGCAACCACAAGTCTGTTCTCTATGTCTGTGAGTCTGTTTCTGTTTTGTAGATATGTTCATTTGTGTCAAATTTTAGATTCCACATATAGTGATATCATATATTTGTCTTTCTCTTTCTGACTTACTTCACTTAATATGATGATCTATAGTTCCATCCATGTTGCTACAAATGGCATTATTTCATTCTTTTTATGGCTGAGTAATATTCCATTGTGTGTGTGTGTGTGTGTGTGTGTGTGTGTGTGTGTGTGTGTGTGTGTGTGTGTACCACATCTTCTTTATGCATCCATCTGTTGAGGGACATTTAGGTTGCTTCCATGTCTTGACCATTGTAAATACTGCTTGCAGTGAATTCTGAGGTGCATGTGTCTTTTCAGATTATGGTTTTCTCTGGATTTATGCCCAGGAGTGGGATTGCTGGATCATATGGTAGCTCTGTTTTGTGTTTTGTAAGGAACCTCCATACCGTTTTCCACAGTGGCTGTACCAATTTACATTCCCACCAACAGTGTAGGAAGGTTCCCTTTTCATGGAGCTCCCTGTTTAGAGATGAATGTCCACTTCAGGCACAATTCAGAAACTCGACCTCAAAGCATTCCTGCCAAAAATATGGCAGAAACTATTATTTAGTAGACATTGTTTAAGGCTTATACCCTTCATCCACTTTTGCAGGTCCTCTACCCACTCGTAAGTTAGGTTACCAAAAACCAGTGCACGTGTTTGGCTCTCTCAAGAAAGCTTTCCCAGAGAATCATGACTATACTTGCCTTCATTTAAGGAACGCTGCAATATCAGTATTTGAAGAAAGGACTTGTGAATCCCATGAAAGTACAGCTAAAGATAGCATTCCTGTTTCCTCCACATGTGTTATGTGGCAAGTATAACGGACAACTCTCAGGCCAGCACTTTTTTTTTTTTTTTTTTTTGGTATTAGGAGTGTTGCTGACTCCAGTTTGGCTGCCCCCCGCCCCGCCTTCCTTTTTTAAAAAACTCATTTCTTCCTCACCTTAGTTACTCGGGTGTATTTCAAATAATATTGTAAACCGTCCTCAATTCTTTCTGAAAAAATGGTAGGTTACCAGTAAATACCCGAGTCTGACCTTCAGTTGGACACCAAGAGACAGAAGAGTCAGGTCTCCAATGTCAAAAAAATGCTCCACGTAGCACCGATCAGAGCTGATGCCTCCTTGACCACACCACAGCCTCGGATGCTCTGAGCCTCCTCGCAGAATCCTTAGTTGCCCATCCTATTTTCTCATGGGTCCCATACTGCCCCACATTCTTTGCTTGCTTTGGCCCCTGTGGGTAACTTCATTTTCAATTCAGGTGCTTTCTGAATCCCTCCTCAACCTGACTTCTAAGGTTCAGTCATTTGAACTATTTAAACTAGCCTGCATAGGAAGGAACTTCTCTTATTGCAGCATTTTTCAAATTTCAGTCAATTGCGTCCTGCTTCACATCTGTATCCTTATTTTGCTTAGTATCTTTTCTTAAATTCCCTCCCTGTATTTCCGATTGGACCTGAAATACAGAGTCGATTTCATCATTATTTTTGGTTCTTGACAGACTCTTATCATCGACACAATCAAGGCTTACATTTCCTTATTTTGTTAATTACTTAGTTACTACGAATATGTAATAAGTGTCTGTAAACCACCACCCCAAACAAAAGCCAAGATGTTGACAATAAATCCAGCCCTATGATCCCCTTCCACAACCTATCCCCTGACCATTGCCCCCTGAAAGGCATCTTGAATCTTGTATTCATTGTTCAGTTGCTTCCTTTAGTACATGGTCTCATTTCATCAATACGTACATCTAAAATGTGCATTTTTAAATTTTCATTGTTTTTAACCTTAAAAGAAGAATCTAATGGCATGTAATCTTTTGAGTCTTGCTTTTTTCACTTTATATGACTTAGATCTATCCATATTGTTCTCCGTGGCTGTAGTTCATTCATTTTGACCATTAATATAATATTCTGTTATATGAAGTCACCACCATTTATTTTATTCATCTGCTTTCCTGCCATTGGGTGAGCTCCATGATTTTGCTGTTGTTAAGAGGGCTGCTGTGAACCTTTTTCTGCATATCTCCTGCATTCAAGGGCTAAAATGTATCTTGGATATGGATACACAGGTGGGATGGTAGCTTGTTAGAGCAGGCAAATGTTCCATTTAAGGAGGCAATGCCAAACTGTCTGTTTTCCAGGGCAGTCACACCAATTTTTCTGCCACCAATCACTACAGGTAGCTCTGAATTCACACCCTGCTCAGTACTTGTGAGTGTCAGACTTCTGAGTTTATACCAACAGGATAGGTGACAAGTCTCACTTAAACAATTTTTAAAGGGAAATTTTATATTTTTAACCATAAGTAGAAAATTCATATCACTTGTTATAAATAAGAAACCATGAAAATAAATAAATAAAACAAAACTAAAATCATGTTCAAGATCATCACTAGATACTCGTACCTACTGAAAACAATTAGCCTGAGGTCACCTTTTCCTTTATTAAAAGGGAAAGCTAGCAGGTGTTAGAGAGCATTAACGATTTAACAACAAACTAAGACAGTCTGACTGAAAGAGCATTGAAAAGGAAGTGACTTTCTCATTCTGCGACTTACAGTATTTAACTTTGAATACTCTTAATTCTTAAAAACATCTTCATTGTCACCCACACATTTGCCCTAATTTGGTTCTCTGCTGTATTTCCTTAAATAATCTCTTGTGAATCACAGCCAATCCCCGAGTGACACTGTGAGGTTCTGATGCGTTGTTGACAGTGTCAACTTGTAATATGGATCTCTTTGAATAAATTCCTGTTACATTTCATATCAGCAAACAGTTCATTCCTCGGCTGGACCTAAAGAGGACAGCAAAGTCCGTTTAGATTTTACATTCTGCTTCAATAGTTAAGAGATTCGTGTTGTCCTTGAGGGCTCTTAGTTGAATAGTCTCTTGTCTGTCTGAACTGTTTCTGATCTTTCTGTCTTAGTTTTAACATTTTGTATCACGTGTATTTTAACATTGGAAGCTGCCTCAAGTGTCTTGGATGTGTTATTAAATAAACTATGCCATAGAAAAAAGAGCTTCCACTGTGAATGAAAGAATTAATGTGAATGAAAGCAGTGATCAATACTACTTTACATCGTTTTTAAACTATTGTGTATGGTTAACCTCATGTCTTTCCACCTAGATTATAAGCTGCTAGAAGACAGGCAGTTACATTAAATGTATGTGTTCCTTGGTCCGTAGCACAACATTGGATGGTAGGCATCACATAAACACTTGTAAAGGAGTGTGTTTAGCCTACCTTCTAAAGTAATGGCAGCAAAGCTGGAAGTGGCAATGATCTCAGAAGGAGGTTGCCAAATTTTGCTTGAAGACTCGAAACTGTAATTCAAGGCTTTATTTAAGTTTAAGGAGATAGTTGTGTAGTGAGAAGAACATATGCTTTGACAGTCAAAGAAACATGGGTTCAGGTTCAGTTCGGCCAATGATCAGTTGTGCCATCTTGGGTACATGAATTAATTTTCCTGGTATGAGTGGTTAATCTATAAAATAGGACTCATGAGTCCTTCCACACTTGACTGGGTTAAATAAAGGCAAGACGTGGGCTACAGAGCAGATGTTTAAATATTGCTCATTTCCCCTCCTCCAACTTCTCTGAAGGAATTGTTTCCTATGTAGATTTGAACTTCAGAGAGAATTTCTGCTCACACCCAATAATAAGCATTCATGTTAGCATCAGTTTGATTATATACAATGGATTCGAGTGCTGAGTTTTCATTGCCTTGATGTATGACATCAGGCAAGCGTTGTCTTATGTTGTGATAGGGAAGGACAAATCTGACTCCACTTTAGATTTTTTCCCTTAACTTTATGCTTTGTGCTCTGTTGCCTATGCTTAGTCACGCCGGCTCTGCACCTTTTGTAAAAGAACGTCGCCTATAGCCCGAAATATATAGGATAACCCATTCTCAAGGTTCTGACCTTTAAGAGTCCATTCATTTAGAGATAAGAAGTTGGAGAACAGAAAATAACATCTGTGTTTTTGGAGGTTTACAGAAACAGCATGACCTGACCTACCTAGACAGCTGCAAGAACAAAGGATTCTGACACCAAGAATTCTACAACAACCAACCTCATCCCTCCCTCACCTTGCCTTTAAAAGTGCTTTGCTGAAACACTTTGGGGACTTCGGGGTTTTGGGGGGCAGAGGGCACAAGCCACCTGTCTCCCTGGTTGGCCCTCCAATAAACCTTTCACTGCTACAGACTCTGATGTTTCAGTTTGTTGGGCCTACTGTGAGTCGGGCATAAAAACTTGCATTTGGTAACAAAGTCAGCTATCCTTAAATGACATCTGGGTTATCTGTCATTCTCCTGAGATCAAGCCTTATAAAACAGAATGAGGAAGGCCTTCTAAAATCATGTTGCCTTGCCATGCAATAGAACTGCTACAATACTGTTTTTCTTCGTAAAACCAGTCTGTCAGTTTGCTGGGTGACAACTCTGCTTCAGTTCTGAACACTCAATGTTCCTTCACCTCATACATAATCAAGGATAAAAGATATTCAGAATCGTGTGGACACTGCAGCTCTCCCAAAGGATTCTACTGACCCTGAGAATACGTGCTGGAAATGACGGATAACATTTGCGTTCCGTGTGGGATAGGGCCTTGCATACTCCAAGACACCCTGATGAGGAGGCTGGAGAATGTTATTCAGACGAGGCCAGCATCAGATCCTGGGCAAATCAATGGGGGTTCTTGTAAGATATGAATCACGTCCATTATTTGACCCACACTTAAGATTCTGAGTCTGTCAATGAAGTTGGTCAGATTGGCAGAAATGTCTGTTCTGGTCTCTGTGAACAGTGGAGAAGTATAAAATTGCTCTGAGTGGAAAATTCAACTCTAGCAGGAATTACGAGTCTGCAGCCAACACCACCAAGCAAACTGAAAACCAACCAGAATATTAAAAAAACAAATGACCACAAACCATACAAAATGTTCACGTCCGTGGTATAAAGAAAAATACTCCGAGGACTCCAAAGGTCTGATTTATTAAAGACTTCGGTTCTCGCAAATGCATAAAATTGCACAATGACTCATAGAAAATCTGTCCCTCAATGCATTTTGCACCAGGTAGAAGATATATGAAGAAAAACCCCATTTATATAAGGAGCCCATGATCACTGTGATTTATTAGGCAATTTCCCCACATGCAATACTGTGTGAACACCAGGCCCAGCATGGAACCCTAACCAGAAGAAGAAATCAAGATGAGGCCAGAGGGCCCAGCAAATGTCTGGATTCAAAGGCATGTTTGTGTGCAACTTGGCAGCAAGGAGGACAAGTAGGGAGGTTGGAAATCTTAAAGAAAGAAAAACATTTCCTCTTGGGCTCCAGCAACTAGAGAATGAAGGTTTTCCCAGAGACCATTCATTCCCAGCTAGCTCTCTGGTCCTACAAAATATTAGGGCCTCACCACATCTCCACTTTCTTCCAAAGAAGGCAGAGGTGGCCTGATCCGCTGTGGACTGGCTCCCAGGGGCCTTTACTGGAAGTGTCTGTTCCCCTGTGGGCCCCCCTTCCCTGAGATGTGCTTCCATCGTGCTGCTCCAGAAGATTAAGATTTACACTGAGCTGCACTGAAATATTATGGCTTAGGGATGCAGAGGCAGGGAAGAGGGTACTAGATGATGATGCTGAAGGCATGTTGGCTGAAAACAAAGTGTGAATTTTACTCTCAAAACGTCTGAAACCACTCCCTCTGTGATCCTGGATGCTACATCTAAAATGGAGCCTGTTGGGGATGCTTAAAGTGCATTAAGGAAGTTTCATTTAACCAGATGACTAGGAATAAGTCGTGACTTTCTCCAGCTAGTTTCATGGAGTATTGCCACGTGGCATATTTCTGTCTCCAGGCACTCGCAGAATATTTAAATTACATGGCTGGAACTCAACATGAGATGATATTAAAAAGTTTAATGAAAGCTCAAGGTGGGCTTCCATGGTGGTGCAGTGATTAAGAATCCACCTGCCAATGCAGGGGACATGGGTTCGAGCCCTGGTCCGGGAAGATTCCACATGCCGCAGAGCAGCTAAACTCGTGCGCCACAACTACTGAGCCTGAGCTCTAGAGCCCGTGAGCCACAACTACTGAACCCGTGTGCTGCAACTACTGAAGCCTGCGCGCCTAGAGCCTGCGCTCTGCAACAAGAGAAGCCACCTCAATAAGAAGCCCGTGCACTGCAACAAAGGGTAGGCCCCACTCGCTGCAACTAGAGAAAGCCTGCACCCAGCAGTGAAGACCCAACACAGCCCAAAACAAAATAAATAAAATAAATAAATAAATTTTAAAAAAAGAAAGCTCAAGGCATATGCAGCCTTATTTCAGGCTTGGTAGTTTGAATGTCATGATGGAATTCTGTCTACTATGTTGACTACAGCTGTAGAAGCTGGTGGGCCTCCATGTCTCTTCCTGTACCTCTGGCCTTCTCCTGCGTGTTTTCACTGTAGATGCTCAGAGAATGAATGGCCTTAGTCTCAGGCTCCACTCCGTGTTTGATTTTTAAACTTGTGGCTGCAGGTCAATGAGACCAGGATCCTTCAGGGTGCGGGGATGGGGGGAAAGGAAAAGAAAACTTGAATGTTTCACTTGGGGTCTTTCCTGTCCTCTCTTTTCTCCAATAAGATTTTTCTGTCTGCAGAGGGTCATCCCCTGATTTCTTGAGTTCCCCTTTTCCCATATTTACCTAGTCAGCTCTCCAACTGCCTTAAAAAAGCACAGTCAAGGAAAGCAAACAAGCCAACAGTTAACTCATCAAAGCACCTATTTTATTTTATTTTATTACTATGCATTATTAAGTGAAGCCTAGTTAATTTACAATGTTGTATTAGTTTCAAGTGTACAGCAAAGTGATTCAGTTATACATATATATATATATATATATATATTCTTTATCAGATTCTTTTCCATTATAGGTTATTACAAGATATTGAGTATAGTTCCCTGTGCTATGCAGTAGGTCCTTGTTGTTCACCTATTATATATATAGTAGTGTGTATATGTTAATCCCTAACTCCTAATTTATCTCTCCCCACCTCCATCTCCTTTGGTGACCATAAGTCTGTTTACTATGTCTTCATAGCATCTATTTTTCAAAACAACCATTGGAATTCAGGTGCAGGTTCTAATCTCCGTTTCACAATTTGCCAACATTTAATGAATCTGTCTGCACCTCTGTTTCCTCATTTACCAAATGAAGATAGTGATAACCAACTCAAAATGTAAATGTAAAACATAGGGCCTGATACATGCAAAGTGCTTAATAAAAGGTTAAAAAAATCATCGTTATTAATATTAACAGCTGCTAAATGATGTTGCTTGATAAATTATTAGCAGTTCAAATTCAGACAGATTTTTTTCAAACAGATGTGTGTAGCTACTGTCTCACATAGCCTTGGACATCCTCAGAAGTATATCTGGAATATTGACATGGAAAAATCCACTAACAACCCTTCCTTGCTGTTTCTCAGTTATTATCCTATGTTCCCTATTCAGATCCTTGCTTATACTTAAAATTGATGCTTTTTCTTTTTCGGTACGCGGCCCTCTCACTCTTGTGGCCTCTCCCATTGCGGAGCACAGGCTCCGGACGCGCAGGCTCAGCGGCCATGGCTCACGGGCCTAGCTGGGATCTTCCTGGACCGGGGCACGAACTCGCGTCCCCTGCATTGGCAGGCGGACTCTCAACCAGTGCGCCACCAGGGAAGCCCTGATGCATTATTTTTACCTCTCATACTAGCTTAATGTTTTTTCAGCTCTCTGTCTGTGATAACTATATGCAACTATATGCTTTTTTTAATCTTGTTTCATGAACAGACCAACAGTCATGGTGAAGTCCACATACACTTTGTGTAGCACAGCACTCGCTATAAAGGCTGTTGATAATCCTGAATGCAGAAGGGTTCATCACATTTTAAAAGCCTTTCTGTGATTTTTGTTTTTGGTGGTTTCTGCCTCACATTGGGCCTTCACATAAGCCTACCTCTAGTTACCAAATCATTGATTGTCTTCTGCAGCCAACCCTTATCAAACTGTATGGTTTCAAGGGGAAAGTCACGAAAGGAATATGTAAGTTACTCACATATATTGTTCCAGTACATGACCCCAAATTTGAAGGCAACCATCTCTCTTTTTATTCTTTAAATTAGCTCAGAACATCTGTTCTAGTGTCAGAAGTGTTGTTAGAATGATGGTGGTAAAATAATTTTTGACTTATTTGTTGGTCTGGCTACTAGTGTACAGGAGTCACTAGTTCAGGAAAGTTCTTCCCATAAGCCCAAGTGATACAGATATATTACTATCACCCCCAAAGCAAAGATGTCTGATTTTCAATTTATAAACTGATATCTTAACAGCAATTATTATAAGTGGACTATATTAGGTCATTGTGTTAATCATCAACCTGCATTTCAGAGCCTTGTGAGGTTCAATTGTCAAAAAGTAATTTATAGTTCCATGGTTAAATGTGGAAAATATATCTCAGCTTGAAAATAAAATTAGATATTGTGGTTTCAAATACTGTATTTTAGAGAGATGTACTTAACAATTACTGAAGTTAATTAAGTAACCATGAATATTAAATGCCTTGCTTCCCTACTTTTTGAGTGAGACTATAGAGCACAGATGGTACTTGGCATTTGTGGGCATTTATGGGGAAGGGGGGAAACGTGAACTTTGAGTTAAAAAATTCCTGAGGAGTTTCCCCCCACAAATAAATTTCTGATGTCCCATTTTGTTTTACCAATAAAACTTTCAGGGAGTAGCTGATTAATTAGAGGATATATTTGAGAATATTCCACTCATTTTTTTTTCTGGTAAGACTAAATGATGGAAAAGAAGTATAAAGTATAAGAAATTGATGATTTTATGATCTAATAGGAGTGGAATCATGCACAAGTTGTGTGTGTGTGTTTTTTCTTATTTTGGGGCCCATCCTGATTCACTATTAATATGTTTTTAAAAATCAAGGAGGAACTTGTCCAAACCTCAGTTCATAGGAATGGAATTAATATTGCTGTAAAAACAAAGAGTGGGGGGAACAAACTCTGGCACTCTAGCTAGCAGGAACCGTTGAACTCAGCAGCCGTGAGGACCATGTGACTCATTCCGGGAAAGAACTTTCCTCTGCCATTCTCTGATGGGGATTCGACTGCTTCCATCAGCTATTAGCTCAGCTTTTTAAATTAACCATATTAAGACCCACCAAAATTGCCTAGAAAAAGTCATGTGTTGATGTATTGTCCCTGTATTTGAAGATACAAGGATTGTGAGAGATGGAGGCTCTGAAGAATGTTTTTTCTTTTTGTAGCATTTCTTGTAAAATTTAAAAAAACTGAGTTGGAAAAATAAAGTTTTATGGAAAAATTTCTGAGTCCTGTTCAAATGAAGAACATTACAGGGATTTTTTTTTTTCTTACCTCAGTTGGTCTTGTTTTTAAAAAAATATGACACATGTCATTTAAAAACTTCAAGATGGGAGAAGAAAAGTCATATGATTTCAATTAAAATAGGTTCTTTTTGTCTCCCAGAGAGTATTTAAGTATTCCATGGGAGCCTGAGAAATCAGTGAAGTATTATACGTTTTTCAGAAGGGATGGGCTGCATTATCGCACACTTTCTTGCCTGTGGTCTGGTCTCGTGCAAATTTCTCAATTTGCTTAGAAGAGGAAGGCTATTTGCTGGTTGAAACAAATTTCTCTTTCACGTATTTTATCAGACTAGGTTTCAGTGATGAGCCCTCACATCTCAATGGCTAAAACCACAGTGGTTTATTTCTCATTCACGCTACACACCTACACATCCATCAGGATCATTTTGGGCACTCGGGGACCCAGTTGCTGAGACTCAAGCCAGGTGGAAAGAATGCTTTGGAAGGTCTTGCCTTAGCAATTAAATACTTAGCTCATAATTGACCCAGTTCAGATATTGGCCAGAACTAGTCCCATGATGCCATCCTACCCTAAGGAAGCCAGGAAGTACAATCTTTCCGTGTGTTAGATTTATTTGATTAACTGTATGAACACAACCATACATATAATGGCACATTAATTACATTAATTACTTGGAGCTTGGCTTCCAATTCTTCCGCCTTGGTAGGAAGGTGTCCATGAATTCTAAAATCACTTGCAATTCATGTAATATGTTGACCCATCTCTTCCCACCTCGTTTCTTATCAACAGACATCAGTTTAGGTTAAACATATGGACATTTTGAGTATGGTCATCATCAAGCTAGAGGTTGGACATATATTTACCTTAGATTCCTGTATTTTCAAAAGGCAGATAATTCACCAATTATCATTTGGTGATAATATCATTATCAATTATCAATTGAGAATTTATTTGTGCTCTTTTTCATTAGTATGAGATTTTAAATTTCTCTATTATGACTCACCAGAGAAATCACTAGTTGGAAATTGTTTCCCCTCCAGGAACTCACAAAATCTGACTCAGCTTTCTGGTTAGAAAGAGAGATGTTTTCAAAAATTAATTTTAATAGCTGTCCATTCAGTGAATACTTTGAAGATAGCACGAGGATTTTGCAACAATTTTGGAAAGCACTTTGAAATGTACTACTAATAATTTCAAGATTATGTCTAAATCTATTTTCAGTCTAACATCTAGGATGTGAAGGTATTTGGCAAATGCCTTGAATTCCTAATTTTAAAGATATCAATCATGAAAATTTGAGAAGCTGCTCGAACTAGATACTACTGCTAGGAGAAATATCCTAAAAATAATCAATGAAAGAGTTAAAGAAATGATGAGTTTAGAGATCAAGGGCACTGGTCTTGAAGCTTTCCTCTTCCCCAAATAAATATTTACTCAGAACTCTAAAAATATTAAAAGGTAAAAGCAGGTCTGCTTTCCTTGACATGGAGCCACTGCAGGTGGTAAGGATGGGGAGGGAGGATTGAGGCTGGGCTATGATGGAGGTTTTCTGCCCTAACCATCTGGCTTTTTCCTTGCTCCCCTCCACCTCATGATGGCTTTGGGGGCACTTTCAGAAACCTCTAGGGTTCCACAGAGTACGGGTTCAAATTTGCTGATCTATTCCAACTACTTATTTAGCAGATGAGTGCAACCAGGTTCAGAGAGGTCAACCCGTGAACCAAAGGGTGAAAAGTAAATTGACTGAAAAGCCAGGTGTCTACAAGTAAAAGATTGAGGTTTAGGGGTTTTACAAAATTATTTTATTGACACGCTCCAAGCCTGGCTCCTATACTGGCAAGATATGCTAACTATACATGTAACCCCTCAATTGGCTTCCATTTATTATGTCTCTACTTATTTACTAAGTAGGGCAATATATCCTAGGTGCCATGGGATTTAAAAAATAAGTCACATTTCCCACCCCCAAGGAATTTGTTGTCTAGTTGGAAGAGAAAATTCTTTTAATCTATTTTTCTGAATCTAGCATTCATCCATCTAGGCATTCCAGGAGCACTTATTCAATAAATATTTAATGAACATCTGATTTATCAGATATACTCTATGTCAGCTCATATGCCTCTTCTACCCCTTGTATATCTTCTGCCTTGCAACTTGTCCCTTTACCCCTCCTTATTTCTGGTCTCTTCCTTCTTTTCTTTCTCCTCCTTCACCACTACCATCTAAAATATCCCTGAAAGCTAGTTACAGCCTTGTAGCATAGAAAATAGCCTTTCATTCCACATTGGAAGATAAAAGGATTAAAATGCAAATGAACAGTTGAAAGCACAGGTTATACTTGGGTGACTAGATTTCAGTTAAAGTGCAATTAATCAATCCATCATCAAGGGTAAGTGACTGATAAGAGAGTCTTTCCTGTTTTCATAGGTGTAGTGGGTGGGAAAGGGAGAGGGGGAGTGAAGACAGTAAGAGGCCTTTGGGCAAAGGGAGGGCATGGGGGAGAGGTACCATCAAGAAACAGAGGGGGTCTGGGACTGCCCAAGTTTGATAGTTTTGCCTGGGACTAATAGAAGCATTACCCTGAAGTATCTGTGCAGTGCAGCTGCGCCGCAAAGGCAGCGCTACGTGATTTATGAAAGAGCTCACATGATTTATGAAGACTTAAAAAAACATCAGCACACAGCTGACTTTCTATAAAGGAGCTTCTTTCCCCCGGGATTCAAGGAGCTTGGAATTTAATGAGGGAAACGGAATCTACAATGAGAGACGATAAGCAAACTAGATTGTTTCTCACACAGACAGACCAGAATTTATGTATCCTGATACTCTGGCCTTCACAGGCCTCCGCCAAACCCAGCAACGCCTTGTTCTCAAAACACTCTTTGGAACTCTTCCACTCTGCCCATCACCCTGACACCCTTTCTAATATGGATCACCCCTGAGGATTTTCTCAGAACCTTTAGTTGGCCTGGAATGCCGGCCCATCTCCTCTTCGCCCTCCCCCAGGGCTGCCAGTTGAAATCCTATGCAGCCTTCAGAATTGGAATCCAAATATCACAGAGCATCTCTCTTGCCTCCAAATGTTTCTAGCACTCTGCTCATGTCTCAATCATACTATGTAATATATTTTACTTTGTTATTGGTAAACATTTTTTCAGGTGTGTTTAAACAACAAGAGAAAGGCAAAACAAAACAACTAAAAACAAAAAAAAACAAAGATGGGCTTCCCTGGTGGCGCAGTGGTTGGGAGTCCGCCTGCCGATGCAGGGATCGCGGGTTCGTGCCCCGGTCCGGGAAGATCCCACATGCCGCGGAGCGGCTGGACCTGTGAGCCATGGCCGCTGAGCCTGCGCGTCCGGAGCCTGTGCTCCACAACGGGAGAGGCCACAACAGCGGGAGGCCGCGTACCACAAAAAAACAAAAAACAAAGAAAGGTCATGTTAAGTCTAGGTGGCTTGGCCATGCATGGCTCTGGTATGATGTATAACAGATAACAAAGGAATCCCCATCTCCTAGTTCACTCCCTTTGTCTGTGTGTAGAGGATGGAAATTGCTTCTGTTCCTTTGCCTGGCAAGTATTCCCATTACCCTGGTCTTTAGCCATCCATAGTCAGGGTGGAGCAGTGAAGGGCAGGGGAATGGCCGTATAGAACAGGACTGGGTTTGGTCCGTTACTTTAGTCCCTTTTCTGGGGATGTGCTGATTTGTCTAGGAGCTGGCAGGTGTCTCAAGTCCAGCCAATCAGAGTCTGAGACCTCTTGATGTAAAATTAGATAAGAAGCATTTGGGGCTATGATGTGGGGCAGCTGGAATGGAGTCAGATGGACAAGTAAAGAAGCAGACAGAGGTAGAAAGAGACCTGGGTCCATTACATCCTTGTTCCAATCCCCAAGGTCATGGTTCCTCCAGGTTTTGTTTCTAGATATACCCTAGTACCTTCTTTTTTTTTTTTTTTTTTTTTTGCTTGTGCTAATTTAAGTTAGCTTTCTAACACTTGCAACCAAATATCTTTGCTAAATTGATCTCAGTTAAAGAGACTGATCTTAAGACCTGAATGAGTAGGGTGAACTTTTTTAAGTCACAATAGAATCACTTAATGAATGGGTGGAGTAATTCTAACAGAACTTTTAAAAAATTGTTTTGATGTCCTGGTCTCCTGACAAATGCCTGTTAGCAATGCCCAAGGGCAAAAAATGAGAGAAAAAAGAGGTATAGATATTTGCAAATAGAGTTACAGTGTTCAAAAGGAAAACAGGAAATATCATTGCTGACATGGCCAGCTGCCCAACGAAGATTTCGTTTCCCTTTCCATAGCTTAGAGTGTGGCTGGAAGAGGCTAGAACAGCACCATTTGGTAGAGCCATGTGTCAGGTTGTCGTCCATGATGCATGGGTAAAGGTGATAGAAAGTTAAGGGGCAGGTGTACCTTCTCCAGTTTCTCTTTCCCTTGGAAGCCCTGGTATATAACAGAGCCATGAGTGATAAAGTCCGTAAACCATGACGTGGATGTTATAAGAATCATGAACTACTCTGAGAATGAAATAAACTTTTGTTGCATTGATCCACGGAGATTGTGGAGCTTACCTGTTACGCCAGCCAGCAGAACCCTACTAGTTCAGGGTTTCTCAAGCTCAGTTCAGAGAGCGTACCACTAAGTCTTGGAAAAATGGTGTGCCAAATCTTGTATGTTAAAAAAGGAGGCTAGCACCTAAGAATAAGTTATGTCAGACTAACCTCAGTCCTTATTGAAACAGCTCCTTATTGAAACAAGAGTGGGGTGTATTAGTGCATCTGGTATCTCTGGATGTAAACAGGAAAACTAACGTGACTCTCTTGATATCCTTGGAAACAAGGTGAATTTGTAAACAACTGACCTAGAGGAGTTACCATCCATTGATTATTAGATTGATATTTCCTGGGGGAGACACTAGTGGTACACAACAGGACCTGATGCTCTTCTTAACCTGTCATATTCTGTACACATTTTTAGATTTCATCAAAAGTATAAAACATTATCCTTATCCGATTAGAGCCCTTGTGTAAAAGGGACGGGTTATTCTATGTTCAACAACAGAATTAAAAATCTAGGCGACGCTTTGGCAAACTTTTCCTGTAGATGGACACACAGTAAATATTTTAGGCTTCATGGTCTAAGAGGGAAAATTGAGGATGTTATGTGGGTACTTTGACATAATTTCCATGTGTCATTAAAATATTTTTCTCTTGATGTTTTTCCAATGATTTACAAATATAAAAACAATTCTTAGACGGTGGGCAATAGTAAAACAGGGGGTGGGTCAGATTTGTCCCATAGGTCACTATTGTCAACCCCTGATCTAGAACAAAATATTGGAATGAATATAAAAAGAAGTTACTATAGACTAAAAATAGGACAATGACATTAGACCTAAAAAATCAGCCTCGCAAGCATAGAATGAGGGAGACAAGGCTTAGGAGTAGATGAGTTTCCCGCATGGACCACATCCCAGAGAAATAGCTGAAGGCCCTGGAGACAGTGCTAGGAGGGACAGAGGACACTAGGTTTGGGATAACGGATGAGCTGCTTCCCGGAAGAGGAACCAATGCCTTTAGCTTAAGGCAGAGTGAGTCATCAGGGGCATTCTTCCTGGGCTCTAAGTCTGCCCGATAAGGAGACAAGCCAGGGGATCTGAGCTCCCAGGGCAGGCTGGCCTAGAGGACCCTTAAGCCCTTTCCAATATCGAGAGTCTGTTTCTCTTCTCTTACAATCAGGCTTCTTTAAGACATGGGAGGTATCTATTTCATGATTCTATCTCTTACCATAAATGAATATTTACTAGTGAGTGAACCTACTAGAATCTGCCAGTTGCTTTGATATATGAGACAAGGAGAAGTAAATTCTCTAAGCAGAGGGAGGTGGGCTGCCCAAGTGAGGGGCTTGGTGGGGTGAAATGCTCAGAGGTTACTGGATTCAATGCAAAGTTTGGTTCCTGTTCTTTTTAACCCTGGCCTTGAGAAGCAGAGAGCAGCCCTGGGGCTTTCCTTCCCAGCCTTGGATTGCATCCCATGACCCCTTTCAACACCAGGACAAACGTTCCTCCGGCTTTCAGGCTCAGCTAATCCAGGATGCCCTCTGACACTCACCCACACATGGCAAGGCAGGAATCGTCCCCCAGAAAGGCTGAGTTTTCCAGCCTGGCTCACAAACAGACAGCACACAAGTCCTTGGAAACCCATTGAACAAATGTCATCCAGGACTTACAAGCTGGCTGCAAAACTAGAGAGAGCTCAGTAAAACACCCAGTGGTGGCAAAGCTTCTGGAAACCGAATGCAGGGACAGGCACCAGCGATCTTTCAGCGAAAGTAATTTCCAGAGCTCACATTCAGCGCCTGGCACTTTGATAAGCATTTAGAAGGGGTCCTATTACTACCGAGAAGGAACCGGCAGCTGCCTCGCCTGGATTTTGCCCCAAGGGAGAGAGGTCAGCAGAAGGTCAACCCAGAGCAAGGCTGAGACCAGGGGGATGGGGGGGGGTGGCCCCCATGGTCCTCAGTTCTCACCCTTAGGAGTAGATGCTCTTCTCAGAATAACTTCCATCAGGAAGGTCGGGCCTGGATGACAGGTAAACAGATTATTTTCAGGACAAAAAGGATGTAGCTAACTGCATCCCAGAGGCCTGCAGACCCCACCTCCTAGGAGCTCACATGCCAAAGCACAAATGGCTCTTCCTTTCTGCACATCACGTCTAGCAGGCTTTAAACAGACACCGAAAAGCTTGTTGATTTAATGAGAAGTTTTCTTAAGAGACAAGTCCCACCTGTTCCTTCTGCTCCCATGAGACTGTTTACTCAACAATTCAGTCCTCCCCCTGGGAATATAATCAGGAAGACAGAGACTCAGTGGCTGCCGGCTTCATGTAGCTACCTAGACGGCCTCTCACCGCAGGGCCAGGGCACCCAGAGGACAAGGTGGGCCACGCACAGCCCTGCAACCCAGATGTTCCACTAAGACTTCCAGTTTCAGGTTCTCTGCATGGATTTGAGAAACCCCAGGTAGAGCTGGGATGCTGCATAGGCCTGGGTGAGATTTGGCAAAAAGCTATTAGTACACACTTATTCCCGGGTCATCCCCTGGCCTTGAGCCCATTCTGGGCCTCACCCCTGCTCCTCCGCTAAGGACAAGCAGATCAAGAAAAGGAGGCTTAAGGGACCAACATTCTTTGCTACTCTGAGGGCAAGAGGGGCAAATGTGCAGATGAGAGACAAGACGGCAGATGTTTAAGGAGCATCTTCTGTGCTCTGGTCTCACCTCCCAAGTAGCCAGCTGGCCCCTAGGGCAGGCCTGGAACTTGCTGGTTCTCTGGGCCCCTATTCCCCCAACTACGGGGGGTTCCCCAGCCAGCTCAGAGGGGTGGCCCTGCTCTAAGATGACAAATGCTCCAGACTTCCACTGGCGCTGCTCCAGAACCCACATCTGCTTTGATCGTGCCTTGATTAAACTCCTTTGGAGTAAAGTGTAAAGTTCGAAAAATCATGTCAAAGGAGTTTGGGGCCCTTCCGACCTCTTCCATAGCATCTGTTGATGTTTTACTCTCTGCTGCTCTTCACCACCAGTTTTCCTCCAGGTGTCCACTCTTCTACTGGCCCTCTCCACACGGACACCCCCTCAACCCCAATGTACGTGCAGACACACACACATACCACCTGGCTAGCACCTATTTGCATCTACAAATCAGCATTGATGTCACTGCCCTTAGAAGCCTTTCTTGATCCCTTACTTCTCAAAGTATATTAGATGCCCTTCTAAGTTCTCTCTAAAACTTTGTTCTAACCTTCATAGTTCAAGGGTTATACCATCATGACTGAATCACCCGCGACACAGGACGTTCTAGGAAGGTAGGACCGTATCTGTTTTTCTCTCCGTTATGTTCCAGGCACTAGCACAGAGCCTAGAACTTAGTAGGAGCACAGTGAAAACTGGTTTATTCAATGAATGAATGAATGCACTTTCCAAGTGCTTAGTTCCTTTGGTTGGCTGAGATTCTATCATAGTCTCGGTATCAGCTGCCCGTCTACAACGGTGGATGAGTTACCAAAGGGTGCCCTGTGGTGGCAGCTAACCTGGACCGTCTCTTGCATTGTCAGCTGGTTCCAACACAACACCTCTCTCATTCTCATGGGGAACTCTGATTCCAGGTCCTGTCCTCACCTAATCTGCTACCTTGGGTGATAGTTGACTGGGCCTTGCCATGTAGTACCTATAGACCCAACAAGTGGAGCTTGATAGAAATACAACTTAGCATCAGTATATCAAGAAACATCCTCAGAATTTTAGTTGCTGGAACATTCTGGGTGAGTCTGACATGGAGCTCCCGAGGAAGCAAGTGCTAGGGTCTACTTTTCCTGAACTACGGTCCTGATGAAGAGGAGGCAATGGCCTATCCTACTGGGCATGTTTCATACCAAACCCATAGAGCCAAACTCAATTCAGCACATCCCCAAAGAGGGAACATGAACAGATTCAATTTGGGAGAAAAACATGGCAAGTGAGGAAAGACTTGGATAAGTCAAGTCAGAGGTGGAGAGGAGAAAGAGGTACTTGAGAGCTCTCTTCAAATGCTCGAAGCTTGTCATCTGAAGGCATAATAGGTCCGATGAGGACTAGGAATGTGTTTTGTTGGGATGGGGCTGGTACATGAATTCCCTGAATTATCAGCATAACTTCAACTGTAGTTACATTTTTCTTCATACTTTTATTTTGTTTTTCAAAGAGGTCCCCAAAATATTAAAAAAATATAAGATTGAAAGCCAAAAAAGTATTAAAACTGGTGTCTATTATCAAGCAGAATTGGAGAGAGATGCAAGGCAGGATTAAGTAGGAAATGAATATGTCTAGTAGGAGAAGGGACAAGGGAAAGGACAGAAGGAAAACCATAACATTGGTTATGGCAACTGTGTATAAAAATGCTCTTGGAGTGAGGTTTCCAGATGAGATTTTCTCACATTCATTTTGCTGAAGCCTGACTACTCCTGTAGTTTATTCGCGTGGTTTCCTTTAGTTGGTCTTAAAGGTGAGCTTTTCTAGCATTTGACACATTTAGTATATTATAAACCCTTAGTTGGATTAGTTTTTTTCTAGATGTCTTTAGCTGTGTACAGTTGCTGGGCAGTGTTGAAGAAAAATCAGCTCAGAAACAGCCTCAGGTAGCCCCTGAAACAGTCTTGATTCAGGGCACTCTCTGTGGAATCATCCAGCATCCTTGACACTCCTCCATACACCCCAAGAAGCAACCACACAGGTGTGTAATTACGTAGCAGTAGGTACGAGAAGCTTTAGCCTTCCCTGGTGGAAGAGAGGGAGTCTGTATAGACCAGGGTGGGGGTCTAATTCTCACTCTCCAAAACCCCAAGAGTGGCCCTGCTTCCAGGAGCATGACAGAGTTGAGTATTAATTACTTGCTGAATTTCATGCCGAATAAAACCACATGTGTCTTTCAGCTGTGGTTTGGAAACATTTCTACCCTGGATATTATCTGTGAAAATTGGATGGGATTACATCACCTTGCTGCTGGTTTATGCATGTTCAGATTTCACATCAGCAGGGGAAAAAGGCGCTTCTGTGTGCAGCCTGCACACCACGGAGAGCTACGTCTGCCATCTTGGGAGCCCGGAGTTGATCTTGCAATCAATAGGGAACCCATGAAAAGTTTTGTTTGATAAGTTGAGTGAAATGTTAGCATCAAGCTAACAGCATGGAGTAAAGAGAGTATAAGAGGAGAAGCAAGAGAAAAGTTAGGGATTGAGAGCCTGAGAATACGAGATATAAAAGGTGGGAAGCATTTTGAAAAACACTTAGGATAAAAAGTGGATAACTTTCATGATTCTTTGGACATTGGATAGTGAATGGAGGGGAGACTCTCAGAGGAATCCCAGGTTTTTGGCCAAAGTGGCTGGAGCTATGATAAAAAAAAAAAGGGGGTGGGGTGGGGAGGGACTTCCCTGGTGGTGCAGTGGTTAAGAATCCACCTGCCAGTGCAGGGGACACGGGTTCGAGTCCTGGTCCGGGAAGATCCCACATGCCGCGGAACAACTAAGCCCGTGCGCCACAACTACTGAGCCTGCACTCTAGAGCCCGTGAGCTGGACTATGGAGCTCACAGGCTGGACTGTGGAGCTGGCCTGCCACAACTACTGAAGGCCTCACACCTAGACCCCGTGCTCTGCCACAAAGAGAATCCACTCAATGAGAAGCCCACTCACCACAACGAAGAGTAGCCCCCGCTCGCTGCAACTAGAGAAAGCCCGCACGCAGCAACGAAGACCCAATGCAGCCAAAAGTAAAAAAAATAAGTAAACAAATAAAATAAAATTTATTTTAAAAAGTGTGTGGGGGAGGAATTACAGGGAATAAGTTTTAGAGGAAATAATGAGGCATGTTGGACCCTTTGCGCTGTGAGGTATCTGTGTGACAACTAAGTTACATATTTCAGGGAGCAGGTAGGTATACATATTTGATGTGCCTGTGAAAAGTCAAGGTGAGAAAGACAGTTTGGGGGTCAGTGTCCCATAGGTGGCAGATAAACTTGAGTGTGGGTGGAACTGCCCTGGAACAGCAATCGAATGAGGACCATTGCAGCCAAGTTGGGAATTCTGGGAACACAGATGTTCCCATGAAGGAGACTGAGAAGAAATGCTCAGATTTGGGGAGGATGTGTCAGATGGGAATAAAAAGGGAGAAAACGTAGTGGGTTTGGAGAGAGAGGGAATATCAGGAAGTCATGGTCACAGGAACCCAGGTCTACACAGAGTTCCAAGAAGTATAATAGTAAAGTGAATCAAATGATGCAGAAAACCAAGGACCGTAATAGCAAAAGATAATTATTTTTTACTGAAATGTCAATGGGGAGAGAGTTGGTGATATTTTTTTCTGGAGCAGTTTTAGGGTTTTCGTGAGGGTGGAAGCTATATTATGAGACTTTGAGATGAGAATGGGCAGTGAAAGAATTTAGTGAGGAAATGTATTCAACTTTTTCAGGATCTTTGATTTACAAGAGAAGAAGTGGGATAAGTCAAGGGTAAAGGGATACTGTTAAGGGAATTTTTCAGTTTTAGGGTTTTTGCTTGTTTCTGTTTTTATTTTGATGAGGGAGATGTTATCAAGTTTATAAACGGAAAGAAATGAGACAGTAGAGTAGAATAGGTTGAAGGCAAAAAGATTATAGTGATAAGAAATGGAGTCAGGTCTTTGGGCGACAAAGGCAGAGAGGATCAAGTGGATATCTTGGCTGTTAACAGAGGGAAGAACTAGGTGGGAAGGAGAACGTGATATCTAAAGATTGAGAAATTCATAGCCAATTCCCTCAATATCCTCCAAAAATGTTATAGAATACAAGGTCACCTTTGGAAAGAAGGGTAAGTATAGGATAGAGGGCTTGAGAGAAGTTGTGAGTGTTTTAAATTATTGCTTAGGTGAAGACTGAGCTAATCAAAGACTAGCAAAGGAGTTGTCAAGAACTATTACTGGGAGAATTGGAACTTTGTTCCTAGAATTAGTAGGAAATTGTAATTGCACGAATGCCCGGAGTTGTAAGATTTTCCTATCAGCTTTCAGCCACTAAAGTGCATCAGTTGGCATGTGGCCATGAACTTGAAATGGTGGTGCAACTGACCACAAGGACACAAAATTCACGTAGGAAGAAACATGGAATAGAGAGAGGCTGAGTCTTTTGTCATCGTCTTTAGTGAAAATGAGGGAGTGTTCCATAGTCTGTTTAAGAGCATGAGTTTTCAAAACAAATACATCTGGGTTTGAGTCCCAGTTCAACCACTTACTAAGTGTAAGATCTGACTAGTGGCCTTGTGGCTTTTTTTTTTTTTTTTTTGCGGTACGCGGGCCTCTCACTGCTGTGGCCTCTCCCGTTGCGAAGCATAGGCTCCGGACGCGCAGGCTCAGCGGCCATGGCTCACAAGCCCAGCCGCTCCATGGCATGTGGGATCTTCCCGGACCGGGGCGCAAACTCGTGTCCCCTGCATCGACAGGCGGACTCTCAACCACTGCGCCACCAGGGAAGCTCCGGCCTTGTGGCTTCTTGTGCCTTGTAGTCTACAATGCTGACCAAGGAACCACAAATTGGTATACCAGGTGGCCAGAATGCTTCCCTCACCATATCACTGAAACCGAAAGGAGTGAGTTGTCTTTAACCACTGATGTCTGGCCCAACTAGTTTGCCAGCCACCATCCTGCATGCTGTCTCACAAGAGAAGAGTTTCATGTGGGAAAATCTGAGGTAAGAGAGAAGTTGATCGCTGATTGTCTTTCTGCTCTAACCAGGCCATAACGTGAGAACTCTGGTCACTAATCATGCACCTCCTCCATTCCTAGATGAGACCATGGCAGAAGCTGGAGATAAAAAGTAGAAGTGTGTCCAACCTTACATCCAACCTAGTGGAAAGATACACTAATGCATCTACTACTACTTATAACTTGTTAGAAAATGAAAAATCCAGGACAAATGCAAAACCAAAGGGGGTTCCAAGACAGCAGGCATAAACCAGAACTCTTTGAGGCAAATCAGAAAGTAAGGTCACCTTTGTGGAAGCATGAACACCACCCCCAGAGAAGAATAGATTGAAGGTAACATCCTCAGGAAAAGCGCTTTACATACAGCTGAGCCCTGCTCTAACTTCAAGCAGCTGTCTGCAAGCCTGTTTCCTACTAGACCAATAGATCTCCACCCTCAGACACAGCTAAAGATGCAGGCATTTCCAGGCATTTCTCAGCCTGGTCAGAAGAACAGACAGTGCTTGGATGTTTTCCCATCATGGCCTCTGCTAGGGTTGACTTCTAGCTTTTTCAGTGGCAGCAGCTAAGAAAATTTTTTCTGCTGTGAAGATTAGCTTTCATCTTTGAATTGTGGCTTCTGGTTTGGAGGCCAGAGGGATATAGTTAAAGGCTTCTTCTTGCCTTCAGAAGTCCCCTTGCTTAGAATAGACAAAACCTTCCAGGGCAGAGGGTCTTGGGTCTGCTCACTGCAAGAAAACAAAGGTAATGCTATCCTGATGTAATATAAAAAACTCATCCAAAATCTCCCCCAGTATTCTATCACCATGGCTGATCCTTTGTGGTAATTTTTCCCTTACCATTACCCTTGTTAAACGTAGACAGCCTCTAGAAATATAGAATAATCCCTCCTTTTTCACATTCCACTGTGAATTATTTTATCAGATTCTTTTTCATCAGACATGGAGAAATCTGCATGAAGCATGGTGCAGGGGTGGGATTTGCGGATCAAAAAGGAAAACACAGGGCAAAAGGACAAACAGGTGTATGTATGTGTGTGAGGGGGGCTGAGGGCTGTAAGAGCCACGTGACTGAGACAATTTACCAGCTCCATAACTTTGCCAGAAGCAGATCTGCTGCCGAAATCTGGCTGAGTGAGCACTTCTTTGTTTTTGCTGTTTGAATTTTGGTCTTATAAACACTTTAGGTGAACTTACTTGACAGAGTCCATATTTGTCATCCCTGTGTCTGGTCTGGACTTGGCAGCCAAAGTAGAAAGATTGAGGTGTTTGAGAAATGACTTTCATTCCAGCCTCTCTGGAAATATTTAATGTCTAAAATATTTGGATACTTAGGATTTACAACTTTAAGGGACCTGCAAAGAGTAACAGCATCTACCTAACTACTTAATCTGATCTTTCAGAGTTTTATTTTCACTTGTTTTACTGTAAAATAAAGCATATGCATATATCTTTGTATAAAATACGTATGTATGACTTTAAAATAATGCAGGCATACCTCATAGACATTGTGAGTTCAGTTCCAGACCATCACAATAAAGCAAATATCACAATGAAGTGAGTAACATGAAATTTTTATTTCTGAGTACACATAAAATTTATGCTTACACTGTATTGTAGTCTATTAAGTGTGCAATAGCATTATGTCTGAAAAAACACCAATATACATACCTTAATTAAAAATATTAAAAACACCCAATTATAATAGTAACATCAAAGATCACTGATCACAGAGAACTATAATAAATATGGATAAGTTTGAAATATTGCAAGAATCACCAAAATGTGACACAGAGACATGAAATGAGTGAATGATGTTGGGAAGTAGTGCGGATAGACTTGCTAGAAGCAGGGTTGCCACAAAAGTTCACTTTGTAAAAAATGCATATCTATGTGACACAGTAAAGCTAAGTGCAATAAAAAAAAAAAGTAGGCCTGTAAATCAGGGAATGAACAAGCTATTTACGCATGGGACAAGATAGATCAATTTCACAAATAAAATACTGAGGGAAAGCAGCCAGAAAAAAAAGAAAAGAGTATATACTATATAGTTCCATTTATATAAAGTTCAAAAACAGGCAAAACTGATCAATGGTGTTGGAAGTAAGAATAGGGTTACCTTTGAGAGGGAGTTAGCAACTTGCCATTCCTTATTTTGTGTATTCTCACTTGTTATCATTTTCTTCGTTAGGATAGCTAGTGATTCAGATGTAGGAAAGTTTTGGTGCCAGTGCGCTGGGAGCTTTACCTTCATTAATTGAGCTGACTTCTCTTTGTGCACTTCTGTGTATATATGTTCTATTTCAATAGCTTGCTAAAAGTAAGACAGCAAATACCCGAGAACTCAACACCCATTGAGACCGTGCCATTTTCTTAGATACCCCCTGTGTGCTTTGCTCCTATCTCCCCACCACATGTAACCACTATCTTGACTTTCGTCATAATCATTGCTGTGCGTTTCTTTAGGACTTTTGAATGTATCCAAGTATTGTTTTGTTTAGTTTGGTCTGTTTCTGAAGCAGTACTGCATGTACTTTCCCTGACTTGATTACTTTGCTTACCATTATGTTTGGGGGATTTTTCTGTGTATCAAGCTGTAGTTTATTCATTTTCGCTACTCTGTAGTATTCCATTACGTAAACATAACACAAATTATTTGGCCATTAATGGGTTGCTTTTCATTTACGCTATAAAATTAAATATATATATATATATATATATATATATATATATTGCATTCAGGGTAAGAGGCTGGGTCTTTTTTGTCTAGGAGTGAATTTTGCTGAGAGGTCTAAGGTCTGCCATCACTGTTCTTCTTGGCAACATTACTGCATCTCCATGGCTTCTGAAGCTATGTCATTTGGTGCATATACATTTAGAATTGTTACTGTATATCTTACTGGTAAATTAAATCATTTATAATTTAAAATTAACCTATATCTAGGAAAACTTTTTTCCTTAAGATCTCTCTTATATATTATTAACATACAGTGGCTTTTGTTTTTATCATTAATATTTCATGATTCATATTTTCCATCCTTTTACTTTTAGCCTTTTGTGTCCTTATTGTTGGGAATCTGCCTTTTATAAACACATATCTTATAGAGTCAGATTTTAAAATATCCAGCCCAACAACTCTAGCATTTTAATTGGATTATTTGGTCTATTTACATCTACCATAATGTCTGATGTGCTATATTGGGATTTTTATTTATTGTCTTATACCTGTGCTTTATTATTTGGCCTCCACACCCCACAGGATCATAAAAGCTTAAATGGTCAAGCTTTGCAAATCTTCTTAAGGTAAAAATACTGGATGAAATGCTTGCTTCTCCAGGTTTCCACCTTCACTTAGATTTTGGCCTAAGGATTCATTTTTTTTTTTGCTAGCTCACCAAATTAATTATTCAACAAATATTTGGGGACTTCCTGCAATACAGCAGCTACTATTTATGTTCTGGGGATATAGCAGGGTAAGAAACAGGCAATAGTCCCTTCCCTCAGGGAATTTATATCACAACAATTGAGTGGTTATTTTAACAAGATTAAAAAAAAATTTTTCCTCCAGCATTTTTGTTTGTTTTCAGTGGGTTGATGTAGGTACCTAGCCTGACATATACCAAAACCAAAATATCTTTCTTTCCATCAGGCCTTGTAAAACAGAATAGTGACAGTTTTCAGGGTCTTTTTTGTTTTGTTTTTAGGTGTCTTGGATTTAGTGTTTTGAAATGAGCACAGGACTGAGAAGCGGGAGACCTAGACATTAGTCCCATTCTGTATCTCACAAGTGCAAATATCAGACCTTCATTTTTTTCCTCCTGGGTTTAATGGGCTGATCATGTCTCCCACACAGGGTTACCTGGGGGCGCTAATTATACAGTGTAAAGGAAGACATTTTGTGTAGATTATTCTTCAAAGGTCAGTGTTCTATTACTTTCGAACTAGAGAATTAGTTTTAAAGGATTGAAGTATCATATCCGAAGTCACATAGTAATAATTTAGTGTTCAAATCAAGTCAGTTTTCTTTGAGTAAGAGAGTAAGTGTGAAAGAAAAAAAAAAAACCTTCACTTCTAATAGAGGCTTTTAGTTTTTCCAGCTTTTAGTGGGAAATCATTCTCTTGAATTCCCAGGACCCATCATGCCTTACCCACTAAATGAGGTGTAAGTGACATCAGTGCAGTCGCTCTGAAGAGCTACACTAAAGCCACATTCTGTGCATTCATGAGAGCTGGAGAAGGAGATGGAAGATGGAGTGTGTGTGTGGAGGGGCAGGGGCGGGTGGTAGGAGGCCAACCCTTCTTCAAGGTCCTACTTTCTGATACCCACAGCCCTTTAAAAAACGATCTCATCGGGATCTGCTTTATCCCCTGATATCAGTGAGGAGGTTGAAGGGCAAAGCAACTATGGATGGTCCTCTTCCGTGTTCCGATAATTAGTGAAGTGCTGGCTGAGGTGTGTGTCTCTCGCAGGAACCCCAAGCACCCCTGCACAATTTGGTTGTGATGTAAATCAGGAAAATCAAGACCATGTTCCAGGACTCTTCCGTGTAGCTGAATCAGCTGCTACAGGGAACAGAGCAAAAGCCTGCCACGGACTAGCTAATTGTTTGTCTACTCTGCGTCCACTGGTGGATTCTGGCGAGATTTAGATCATACCTCGTGTTTCTGCCCCAGTGATCATGTTGCTCAGGAAACGCCAGTCCTTGGCCTAATGGAATTTACAATCTTACCCGGACAAAGTGTTTATTTATAATAAAAAGAGAATTTTTCTAATAAAGAGAGGCAGATGTTAACCATCTTGATTCATTTCAAATGTGCTTGGACTAATTCAACAGGCTTCAAATGGAGATCAGAGGGCAAGCCCTGTTTTGCTTAGACCCTTCAGGGTCACATTAAATCCATGTTGTGTTTTCTGAAAGATTAGAAACAGACTGCTAAATGAACTCAACAGCTCTAAGATGCAACTTTTCTGGACTGAATAGAAAATCCCACAGTTTCGTTTTCATGCTTATGAGTAAGAGTTCTTATTTATGCTAAAGAGTCTTTTATTCAAAACTCTGATGTGCAAGGAGGCTGGCTTAGTTGCTGATTATTCTACACGCTCTTTATTCGCTGTTTATTCATCATTAAGTGCCTAGCGATATCAAAGTAAGTAAAACTCAAGGGACGTGAGGAGAAACATTCATAATTTCTTAACAATAAAAGTACATGTTTCCCAAACAGAAAAGACAGCGTTACATGAATAAGATTCCCTCGAGTCCAGGGGATGACGTTTAACTCTGAGAAGTTTACTCTTGCCTCAAGTGAAATAAAACTACTCAATATGAAACCTCAATGCAGACCGACCGATTAACAAATTGCTTTAGTGCAAATGGAGAGGCTCAAATATTTTGACTTTACCATTTTTCACTAAAGTCTTTCACTAAACCTGACCACAGCTGTCCTTGAGGCCAGATGTTAGCTGTAAAATTCAGTGAATTTAATATACCATGCAGTCTCCCTGCCTTTTTAGACAGGCTGAAGCCCACAGCGTCTGCGTGTATGAGCTTTACATAGCTCCGGTCGCACTGCTGAGATGGCTATTATCCTCATGTGGTTTGGCTGTGGCTCACGTCGCCCCTAAGCTTGTGCACAATCGCTCCATTTAGAACCTTCTGCTTCTCTTTGAGTGAAGGAACCTCACAAATGCGCTCGAGACTGGCTGTTCCTAAAAGTATTTGGATGCAGTCAAATACCTTCCGTTTTTTATCATTGTTCAGCTGCCCAAGCCCAGCTCATTGTGGCCTCATCAAATGCATTTTCCTGGAGGATTGCAGGACTGGGGCTTGGCCTGCCTCACAGGAGAGCAAAGCAGTCTGCAGAGTGCAGAGTTGTCGGGGTCCTCCACTCCCCTGCCTCTGCCAGTGCATTTTCTGGTCTGTTAATTAGAGACTCGGAACGGCAAATGCTTGTCTGAAACTCCTCAGGGCGAATTCACAAAGCCTGGGGAGCAGTGATGCAATGGAAAGAGTACAGGGTTTCAAAATTGGAAAGACCCAGGCTTAAATCAAGCAACACCATTGAATTCCCTGAATGCCCGTTGATTCCAGTCTAAGCCCTACTCCTCCCAATTTAAGGCAGTCATTTTCAAGCCAGGTTCAGGACTGCTTCAGGGTCTGCAAATGTTTGAATGGCTTTTTAAAGAACACATTAAAGGCTTTTAATAAAATTGTGCTTTAGAAAAGCACACATACTCAAATGTGTTAGGCACCAAAATGTGGTTTTCCCTAAACTGCCCCATTTTTCTTATTGATTGCCCTTACAAATGTGAAATTATAAATTAAACTTTGACTCATAAAGTTCTACTTTAATCTATATTATATGTTGGAATCTCAAGTAATTTTTCATGTGAAAAACAGGCCTCCATCTTTAAAAATGTTTAAAAATCACTGCTTCACAGCGTGAATTCCAGCTCTTCCAAAACGTTCTTTCTCTCCCGGGGAATTCACTGTTGCCCATCAACCCGTGAAATGCTGCAGTTTTAAGGTGCTTAACTTCCAGATCTCTCTTTTATAATTTCTTTTGAGGTTTGAAAAATGACAGGGATGTGGGCAGGTTTGGTGAAACACATCCTCTGTGCTGGCCAAGAGATAGCAGGGAACCTGGGCCCAGGTGGCCCCATCCAATGAACCCTCCGTGGAGGAGTCTTTATCCAGTGGTTGGTGTGGCTCCCGGGCAAGGTGAGGGCAAGCTTTGTCACAGAGGGAGCAGTACTGGCGAAGGCAGAAGACAGCAAAAGGCATTTGAAAGTCCAAGGTGTGACCGGAAGTTGTTCTGTATGATACCTGTAGAAAAGTAGGTCATGAGCAAACAATGCAGGCTCTGTATGTCATGAAAATGTGTTTGGATTTTATCCAGTAAGAACTTGCTAAGCCCTCAGTGCTTCGTGACCACCTAGGGGGGTGGGAGGAAGACGGGAGGAGATATGGGGATATATGTATGTGTATAGCGGATTCACTTTGTTATACAGCAGAAACTAACACACCATTGTAAAGCAATTATACCCCAATCAAGATGTTAAAAAAAAAAAAAAAAAAAGAACTTGCTGAACCATTGGAAGTGTTTTTTGTTTTTTAAAGAAAGATGTTTGGGGGCTTCTGCCTGTGTCTCCTGTATTTTCCCAGCGGTAGTATGACTCTTCTTTTTTTCAGCTCAGATGGTTAAATTATACAGATTTTTTTTTTGATCAAATCGGTCAAATAAAGCTGTTTAGGTTTTGTCTAGTCCTTGTCACTTCTGCATGTGCCTTTGGCCAAGCCCTTAAACATCTGAATTGAGTTTCGTAGGTCTGGTACCATTCCTCTAAAGCAAATTTGAGCTCACTGTAAAGGAAAACCTCATTTGCACATGCTCTTTCTTTCCAAAACACTCTTCTGACTCCTCTTCACAAAGTAAACTTTTCTTGATCTTAGCCAGATGTGCTTTCTCCAGGGACACCGTTCTCAGATGCTCAGGCTGGATCCAGGTCACGTTCCAATGGCACCCAAAACTAGCCTATAGCAGTGATCACATCTGTAACGATTTGCAATTCTTTACTTTTTCTTTTAAAGAAATTATCATAGATGTTATGTCCTCTGGGATAGCTTGATCTTTTTCACCATTTTTAGTACTCGGTTTCTGTGCTTAGATGACTGAAGAACTAATTTTTAGAGCTTTTGGGGAAGTATAATTTACATACAATAAACTGTACGTATTTATAGCGTACAATTTGTTGTTTGAAAATATTTCTATTCCTATGAAATAATCACCATAACCCATAACCCAGGTAATACACATGTTCATCACCCCCAAATGTGTGCTTGTCCCCTTTGTAACTGCTCCATCATGTCCCCCCCTCCGCCTCCCTGGCAACCACTGTTCTGCGTGTTTTCCTGTATTCCTAGTGTTGTATATAAGTGGAATCATACAGTGTACCCTCTGTTTTTTGGTCTGGCTTCTTTCACTGAGCATAATTATTTTGCGATTCATCCACGTTGTCGCATATGTGAATCGTTGCTGATTAGTATTCCATTGTAGGCGTATACCAACATTTATTTTTCCATTCACCTGTTGATGGCATTTCCAGAGTTTTGCTATCGCAAATAAAGCTGCTATGAACGTTTGTGTGTGTGTGACTGTGTGTGTATGTGTACATTGGAATTTATGAAAACAAGAACTTCTGCCCTCTTTGAAAGACATTCTTTAGAGAATAAAAATACAAACCACGTACTGGGAGAAAGTATTTGCAGACCATGTATCTGGAAAGGTCTTGTATCAAAAATACATATATTGTATATCTGAAAGTTTCTAAGAGGGTAGATCTTAACATTTCTCATCACAAGAAAAATAGTTTGTAACTATGTGAAGTGACGGGTATTGAGTAAACATTCAGTGGTAAACTTTGCGTTATATACGGATATTAAATCTTTATGCTGTACACCTTAAACTAATACAACGTCATATGTCAATGATGTCTCAATAAAACTGGATAAAAAGAATATATGAAGAACTTTTAAAACAGTAATAGAAAACAAAAAATTCAACTGAAAAAAATAGGCAACAGATTTGGTCAGACATGTAACCAAAGGAGTTATTTGGAAACATTGAACAAATTGGAAACATTTGGGGTCTTGCTTGTAAGATTTGTTAGGCTGGCCCAGAGCAGCATTTAGTCTAGAGGGAATTTTTTCCTACGACTGAGACAGCAGAGCACTCTACCCGATGGCCCATGGTTTCTGAGGTTTCCCATCTGGCTCTTGGGAACAGGGACAATTTCTGGCCTTCTGTGATCCTCAGAAATGATTTCCTCTAATCCTTTCAGTGGTTCTCGGGTCCCTTCCTGTAGTGCGTGTGTTGCCCTACTCAGCTGCAGACAGGAGGGGGCGCCCTGCAGATCTCCAGAGCCACCTTGAGGCAGCGCTCTCCTCTCCAGCACTCCGCCCTGTGTCCTCTAGGCACGTGGCCTCCCGGATGTCCAGCTCAATCTCCTCAGCTCAGGGAAACCCCTCTGCTTGGCCTGGGGTCCCCTCTTCTACACTGCAGCCTAGAAACTCTCCCCAGGAAGAAAAGTGGGGCAGTGATAGGGCTGCCCAGTCTCCCAGGGATCACTGTGGTTTGTTGCCCGGGGGTCTAATGTCTTGAAAACCTTTGCTTCATATGGGTGGTCCATTTTTTCAGTGTCAGGAGGGAGAGTCAATCCAGTCCCTGTTACTCCACGTTTCCCAGAGTGGAACTCTGAGTGATTGTTTTTTATGGCAGTGGTACCTAACAGTTAGAGACACACTTACTGACAGTTGGTTAATCCTCACGACACCCCTGAGAGATGAGTACACTCTGAGCCCCCAGAGAGGTAGCACAGATTGCCTGGGAAGACACATGGTAACTGGAAGAACTGTGGTTTGAACTCTGGGGGTCTGACTCCCAGCCCCACACACTTCAGTGATACACCATACAGCCTTTTTCTGAAATGTGATGCCTTAATCAGCATTTCTCTCATATCCAAATTCTCTCTATATTTTTTTCTCAGTCAGAGTATATCTTATTTCATGGACAGTTTTTCCTTACAATTTGAATGCATCTTCAAAAATCTATTATTTGAATTATTAATTCAGGTACATCTGCCATGTATATGTTAGATTATCTTTGAAACAAATATTCATCAATGGCGGAATGACTCAATGGCGTATTTTCTTACTAAGCGGTAGCACTCACAATTAGGTAATGCTGTGTTACATTGTGTTACTGAGTATTAAACAGAAAAAACACAGACATCAACAACTCTGAGTTGAAAAGGGACTTGGAGCAATTCGACACCATGAGAAGAACTAGGAATGTCTTAACTAATTTATCTGGTTATATATCTTGATAATGTATCCTTTTTGTATGCACCAGAAGGATATGTGATGTAAAACAATCAATGTCTAAGATTAAATGAGCTCCTTCAGTAAATACAAAAATTCTAAGAAATAAGACAGCCTTGCATCATAATGTGATTTGCAGTGCATTTTTGCATTTTGAGTGGTACATAAAATAATGGTGTGTCTTACAGTTGATGGTACCTTTGATTTAACAAAACATGGTATCATCTATCTTAATGTTTTATTTTTTTATATTTGCCCTCTGCACTAACTCTTGTATCTCAAGCCTTTATTATAATAATTAAATTTCAGGCATGGTGTTCTGTTTATTATAGCTTCTAATATTGTTGTTTTATTCCTTGTTTTATTTCTTTAACAGCAATCTCCTTTTTTTCCCAATTAATTCTATTGTGTTTACTATTCCTTTATTTTGAGCTCTTTCTTTGAAAATCAGTTGTCATTAAGTCCTATAGTGGGAAGGGAATTTATTTCATTTCCTTGGACTGAGTTCTTGCCTATGGAATCAATTTCCCAAAAGAACTTTCCCACTTTATTTTTTCTACTGAAGCTCTGGTCAGTTTGTTCCATATTTATCCATTCCTCCCTCCTGCAGTGTTCTGCCCTGGCCTGCCCTGCAACTTCTGCTTGTCAAAATTCCCATCAACCTTTCAATGTCTATCTCAAATACATCTTTAATAAAGATGTTATGGGAGTTGATGAGACCTTTCCCTCCTTCAAACCCTCATAGCACCTTTTCTCTCTCTTACAGATCCTACCAGCTTCTCCCTTGAAGTTTAATTATTAAGGTAATTGTGCAATAGCTTTTTGGTTTTTTGTTTGTTTGTTTATTTGTAAATATCCTTGTATTCCCCAATCAGAGGAAGGTGACCTGTGCATAATAGATTCTCGATAAATATTGGTTGAGTTGAACCAAATTGATATATTTAAGTTATATGGGAAAACTCTGTTATATGAACAATGAATTTTCTGAAATGATCTTTAAAATCATTGAGAAGTTACTATTATATCTCAAGATCATGGCTCTCTACCTTCAGGACATATCAGAATCACCCATGTGAGTTTCATTTGTTTGTTTTAAATAGCAATCCCTTGGTTCCAGCCAAATCTATTCAAACGGTAATCATTGAGAATGAGCCCCAGGAAATTGTTTTGAAAAGCCCTACAGAAGATTTTGATGCTCAAAAAAGGTGAAAATGCTGGTTTTAGGAACTCAAATGATGATTGTCTTCTGAGCTCTGTGTGGACTTTGGGACCTTTCTTGGATCTCCTAATGATTGGGCACGTGTCCTAATTAAACAAAATGGTGACTGAACTAGAATAGTGAAAATCTATTTTTCTGAGAAAGGGAAAGAGAACAAATAAAATATGTTACTATAAGCCATTCCTTCACAAATTCAATATATGTGTTGATGTAGAAATGATCTAGCCCTGACAATATTCTCTTTCCATGAATATAGCCTCACAAAAGAGAGAAATGCATATTATAATTATGTTGTGCCCTTCCAGTAACATAGACTGCGATACAAAAATATACAAATCGATAATATACATACATCCTTTCAACCAAGAGTAAAACACTTTTTTTGGCAGCTTCATCTTTATTTTGTGTAAATAGTCTGGAAACGCGGTTTTCAGCACGACTAGCGAAGCGTGTATGGACAAATTTGTAAAAGAGTATTTATATACCACTCCAGGTATGTCGTTAATCAGATAATGTGCACAGTTCTCTACTATGTACTGAGTAACTCAGCGTTAATCATCCTGAAGCATTAGAGTCTTTATTAAGAATTAATGTGTTTAAGTTAGTGTCTGTTCAAACTTGAGAGTAGCCTCTGGGATCCCTTTCCTCCAGAATTCAGAATCTAATGTGGATGAACGAATGTGGATATTACTGAATTTATTTAAAAGACACAGAGTTGATAGAATAAGTACTTTTTGCCCCCATTGGCTGTAAATAAGCATGTCTTTGCAGATCTGAGACTACTAATGAACTTGCGCAAACCATGTAGGAGAAATGCTATAAATCGTCTATAAAGCTACAGACACTTGAAATGCCAAGCTTTGGAAAATCAGGATTACCACCTCTGAATTTTAGAAAGAGGATGAGTCTGGACTTAAATCACCCATAACTTCCGTTATGGCGTCAGGTACCAGATCACCTGGACAGAAATGTATGGCTCATCTATGAGTGGTCCACAGTTAACCAATGTTCACACAGATAGAGAACGCCTGCTGAGTTAGTCGAGTTAGGATAAGATTTCCCACTCAGTGCTAGCTGCTTTAGCCCCTGAAACATACTTGTATTGGCAGTAGAGTCTCAGGGAGATGTTTTTGTGTGATCTGTTCTGAGGATGTAAGTTTCTACAGGGGAGGAAATTTGTCTGTTTTATCCCTATTGTATCCCCAGCACCAAGAACAGGGCAGGGCACATAGTAAATAATCAATAAATGTTTGCTGATTGAATATTTATGACTCAATTATACAATTCTATGCGATGCCTTCAATTTAAAACTATGTTTTAATCTTAATAACTTAATTCCCACTTATAAAATAAATAGGTTTACTATAAAAATTTGGAAAAAATTTTAAACACAAAGGAGAAAATAAAAATTATCGATGATACCATTGACTAGAGCTAATCATCATATACTTTTTGATATATTTTTTCCAGTTTATGTGTGAGTGTTTTTATACACATGGTTTGGTACTTTTGTGTGTGCACACGTGTGTGTGGGTATGTGCACATAGAAAATAACTGGAATCATGTGGGTAAAGTTTTTGACTTGACATATCATGAGCTTTTTCTCGTATGATTAAATTTTTTGAAACCATGATTGTTAGTAACTTTCAACCATGTGGTTTTTCCATAATTTTTTGGGCGTGTACCTTATTGGGGATCATTAAGTTTGCATTATTTAGTTATTGTTGGTAAAAATAAATAATACAATCATGTATATCTTTATGTTAGTTTTATAACATCATTATTTATTCCCTTAGGGTAATTTCTCTCTGAAGTGGTTATAGAAATTGATAGTCAAACTAAAAATTTTTAAGAATGCCCTTTTACTTTGAACTTGATAACAGTGATTATCATTCCTTTAAAATTTTTCAACCTATAGAAAAAAACTTCATTTATTACTTGTTTATGACGTGACATGCTTTCATAAGTGGACTTTTTAATTGAATAACTTAATTTTATTTGTTATTAGTATTTTTAGTTGTCCTTTTCTAAGTGATGTGTAAGAGCACTTTATCTATTACAGATAGGAAGCATTTATCTGTTGCACAAATTTTTCCCTCTTTGCAATTTCACCTTAAAATTTTATAATGCTTTTTTATGTACAGAAGATTTACTTTTTTATATATATAAACACATTAATTTGTTTTCTTTTATAGCTTTTATTTCTATGTGGCTCTTAATCAACTAACATCACCTATAGTTACTTCATTTTAGTTCTTTTATGGCTTTATATCTTAGAAAAGTTAAATTTTTTAACCTATCTGTAACATAATTACTTTAAAGTACAGTGTGAGACAATAATTGAATATTACCTTTTAATAGTTGTCATAATTTATTCAACAATTGTTTCTCTCTCCAATTATTTTGTATACAAATTTAATCACATACCATTGAATTATGTTCCTGAGCTATTCTGTTTAATCAAAATATCTGCTTCTTCATACTTATACAGGTACTGAAACTTGATAATACTGTATATGTGGTAGAATAAATCTCTTTATTCTTTTTTTTTAATTACAAGACATTTCTAAAAGTTAAAATTTTCAAGTAAACACTATAATCCTATTAACAAGTACAGAAATGGGAAGATGAGCTTTTTACTGAAATTAGTGAAATAATTTACTTAAAATAACTTGGGAAGATTTAATCTGCTTATAATATCAAATTCTCCAACACGTTATGCACTCACAAAGCACAAAATTCTGTTTACACAAATGCATAACTCCCTTTTTTTTCAAATTTTCTTTTATGTCCCTCATCAAAGTTATAGCATTTTCTTCACATAGAACAAGTGTGTTTCATGTTATATTTATTAACATATATTTTAATATTTTTCTTGAGATTTTTTAAAACAGTTGTTGGACATATGGGTTGTTTTCACTTTCTAGCTGTTATGTATAATGTGTCTATGAATATTCTTCTGCAAGTTTTTGTGTGGACATATGTCTTCATTTCTCTTGGGCAGATACCTAGAAGTAGAATTATTGGATCATATGGTAATTCTATATTTAACCATTTGAGTAATTACCAGACTATTTTCCATGACGGCTGCACCATTTTGCATTCCTACCAGCAGTGTATGAGGGCACCAATTTCTCCATTTTTTGATGTTAGCCATCCTAGTGTATGTGAAGTGGTATCATATTGTGGTTTTGAATTGAGATTTTTATAATACCTTTAAACTAGTTATTGCTGCTATAAAGTAAAGCTATAGTGACCCTTGTAATAGATATCCCCAAGACCTCTTCCTCCTGTGCCTCTGTCAGACATAGTGGCTAATGCCTTCTGCATGATGAACGCTCGTGGTCTGTCAGCTGCTCTCCAGCACTTGCACAGGAGAATCAAGGCAGTGCACTGCTTAAGAATACAGGTTGTGTGTCCAAACTGTCTGGGGTCAAACCTCAGCTCTGTCATTTACCTGCTTGTGTGACCTTGGGCAAGTTATGTACATTGGGTCACAGATGTCCTTGAGGTCTTGGCATTAATTGATGTGATTTATGTAAGAAAGAGAAAAGGGAATTTTAATGATTACACACACTCTAAAAGAGATAGCCTTGGGCTTCCCTGGTGGCGCAGTGGTTGAGAGTCCGCCTGCCGATGCAGGGGACAGGGGTTCGTGCCCCGGCCCGGGAGGATCCCACATGCCGCGGAGCGGCTGGGCCCGTGAGCCATGGCCGCTGGGCCTGCGCATCCGGAGCTTGTGCTCCGCAACGGGAGAGGCCACAGCAGTGAGAGGCCCGCGAACCGCAAAAAAAAAAAAAAAAGAGATAGCCTTAACTTTATGCACCCCCCAAAATGGCAAATTGTCTTAAATATTCAAGTTGAAATGTATATAATTATATTTTAAAATATATACTATTTAAATAAATATATAATTTTAAATTATTCTTTACTTAATAAGTTGTTTTCAATTAACAAATCAAATACTGCTAGCAATTTTATCAAATAGAATTTCTGTAAGTATTTTTGCATTTATTTATACAGTTAGTTTTTTTCAATGAATTCTTATCAACTTTTAGGATATAATTATCTACAAAAAGTGATGTGCTGGTAAATGTTTACTAACTGGCTCTGGAACGTACGTATGTACATACATATATATACACATACACAGAGGCTTATAAATTGTACTGATAAAAGGCTTATAGCACCGATCTTTAAAAACTTGCAATACTTCTTATTGAAAGTCCTATATAGGTGATTGATTCTCACAGAATGCTTTCATTGATTTTTGCCAAACTCTAGTATTTGTAGCCAACTTATGGTTTCAATTCAGCCATGAATTAAAAAGTCGACTCACAACCCAATTTGCTTTTCCTGATAAATTTATTGTCCTCAAATTGGATGTGTGATCTATGGTTAAACTCCTTCTCACCCTTGATCAAGTGCAGGCCAAGAACAATAATCCATAACGTTCAGACCTTCATCACTGCCAGGGTTCTGCTAGAGAGGTTGTCAAGAATGTTGTCTGTAATTGGAATACAGTCATCCCTGCTTTGATTGCAGAATGAGTTATTAAATCATTCAACAGGACAGAGGCTGCTCAGCTAACAGTTAAGACACTGTTCATATATATCAGCCAATGGTAGTAGAGGCAGTTACCTTTTATCTATTCTTTTCCTCTTTTCATCTTCTCCATGTAACTTTAAGATTTCTCATATACGTCTACTATTTTTCCAATGTGATTTTTACAAAAGCTAATCTATCACACTCTACTTGTTTTGTTTATAATCCCTCAACTAGACCATATATATTTTCATTCTTTTTGCCGACTCCCTTGAGCCCTATTCATGGCTGCTCAAATTTGTTTCAAAGATAAAATGTCCTCTTCAATCATTTAGAATTGAACATGAGAAATTCTCTAAATCTTCCTCCTATTCCTCATAGCAAGTTACTCTGTTTTCCTAGAAAACCTTTTTTTTCATTGATATGCACTATTTTTGAAGACAGTTGATGCTTTTCTCATTGTGCTCATCTTTACACAGTGGGCTATGGTTAAACATGAGTTATAGTTATCCCAAGAATCGGATAAGCATCTTCATGAAATTTTTGAATCCAGAATGAAGAAAAAAGATGACATTTACTGCACTTACATATTAGTTTACAGACATCCCCCAACCCTAGCAAAGTGGGTAAGCCATCACTTGACAATCACAGAGTACTTTGATTCTAATAGTCCTTCACTGAGTTTGAAAAAACACAAGGTGGGCACAAGCTCTTCTGGTAACCAGTTTTCCATTTAACATGGCCCAAACTCTAGGAATAAGCAAAGGCAGGAGACGGTCAATCGTGTTCTCCCTTCACGCCAATCATCCCAACCACTGTGGCCTCCAGTGCTTCGGTGGCTTCCAGGTGGCAGAGGGCACCGTATGCCCCATGGTCTTTTCTCACCTCTAGCTTTCATATTGTTGCTGAGTTAGGAGACCTTAGAGGAGTTTTATTAGCATCTTCTCTGATTACTTCTCAGACAGCTGCTGTTTCTCAGGAATGGAGTCTGATTTACACTACTTCCTGCTAACTATATTCCCTGACGTTTCTAGTATGTGGATGGCAGTCCCAATGCTGGTGGAGGCTGATCTCTGTTTTCACTTCCATTCATCATTTAAATAAAAAGTCTGAGAGCTGGAGATGCTATGTGCCTATGCTGGTTTTGGTATTGTTCTCTGGAAGTCTTTAGTTTTTAATGTTAATTTTTATTATACATGTTTAAATTAATTTTTATACATATTTTATGCTAACTTTTTTTAATATATATGGAAGTCTTTCTTTAAAATCTCATTAAAGAAGGAAAAGCAAGAATATTCAACTCAAATTTTAAAAAATATAATTTTAATTAGGTGTCACCTTGAGGCAAGTTTGATCTGTTTCATAAGCTGAAGGAAGTTTATAGGTAATCTTTATCTTTGATCTTTTAGGAAAGCATGAAATATTCTATGTGAATTTTAAAATACTATTTGAATGAAAACATTTCATCTCCGACTTTCGAAGGAGAAGCCAAGCAAAATAGAGGGAAGTGTGGAAGAGAAAATTATATTCAAATTAGATAAACAGATAAAATCAAATGCAAGTCTGAAGTTTCAGCTGACCTTAGGGCTTTCACAAAATGATCTTCCTTCCCTTCCTTCCTTTTTCTTTTCTCTCTCCCTTTCCCTCCTCCTCTCTATCCCCTTCCCTCTCTCTATCTCTGTTTCTATCTCTATCTCTATCATCTCTCTTTTTTCTTCCACAGAGATTCCTAAAGAACCATTGGTTCTGGCAAATTAACTGTGATGCATGTAGTCAACTTCATAATCCACCATGATTCCCTCATGTAGATCCTACTCCAGAACCTTAGTATATTAGTTTCCAATTAATGATGTAACAAATCACCATAAACTTAGTGGCTTAAAACACACAAATTAATTATCTTATAGTTCCTGAGGTCAGATGTCCTCAATGGTTACTATGGGGCTAAAGTCAAGGACAGCATTCCCATTGGAGGCTTTAGGGGAGAATCCATTCCTTGCTTTTTTTCATCTTCTATAGGCTGCCCTCATTCCTTAGCTCCTGGCTACAGCACTTTCACCTCAGATTCCATCATCAACCTTCTCAGCTCTTTCTCTTATGAGGAAGCTTGTGATTACATTGGGCCCGACTGGATATTCCAGGATAATCTTTCTGTCTCAAGGTATCTTTAACTTAAACACACTGCAAAGTCTCTTTTGTCATATAAAGGAAGATATTCACAAGTTCAAAAGATTAGGACATGGACATCCTTGGGGGATTTTTATTTTGCCCATGACAGTTGCTCTCTTATGCATATCTTATGTTGTCACTTCTGTGTTTGTATGGGGTTTTTTTTTGCAAACAGTGTTACCATGAGAAAGAAGCTTCTAAACGTCTGCTTAGTTTTGTGTACATATGCAGTGATTTCTGGAGCAAACTATGACCATGGAGTATTGGTCATCTGCTTACCATAATGTAAAAAATATCAAGAAAATCCAAGCAGTCGAATATTCTTGGCATAAAAAAAAAATCAGAGACCTTTCTTATGAATACAGTAAAAATTTTATTTTGGGGCTAAGTAAATGCAAAAATTACCCTTATACTTGGTGGGCAGGAATCTGGGAATAGAGCTCAAAATCTTGGATGTAAAAGGGGACATTCATCACGTACAGCAGAAGGGATTCTGAAGCTTGTGGATTATTATTTTACATAATAATTTACATAATAATTATTTTACATAATATAATAATAATGTGAATATTAATGTGATCATCTACTCTTCTATTTTATGGTATCAAAAGACTAACTGCAAGTTACTATTGGTTCTTCTGATCAGTCGCTACCAGTCCTTTGTAGTACAGATCATGCGTCCCATATGGGATCTCACATCGACCACGTCTTACTGTTGGCTTCTGCAGAAAATTGATCCTTCTTCCCCTTCTCTACTTTTCATTCAATCTGGTCTTATCTAAATAGGTGAATTGTCACTTTATTTAAGGATAATAACTCTCTTTGAATATGATGATACAATTATGGTCATCTCGTAATTTACATTTTCTATAAGGTTTTTATGTCCTGAGGTAGCTGTGAATTCAGAAGTCTTGATGTTGAAAATGTCAGTATGGTAGGTCTTAAAGATGGGTGGAAAAAAAAAAAGAAAGTTGTAATCTCAGTTAATGAAATTTGTCAAAGACTTTAGATTGAATTTAACCACACCAAGTGCAACATAAAGCATAATAGCTTTACATTGGTGGTAAAACAAAATGTTTTCTTTTTTTTTTTTTTTGCGGTACGCGGGCCTCTCACTGTTGTGGCCTCTCCCGTTGCGGAGCACAGGCTCCGGACGCGCAGGCTCAGCGGCCATGGCTCACGGGCCCAGCCGCTCCGCGGCATGTGGGATCTTCCCAGACCAGGGCACGAACCCGCGTCCCCTGCATCGGCAGGCGGACTCTCAACCACTGCACCACCAGGGAAGCCCAAAACAACATCATTTTACTAATGATAATAGTAGTAGGATCCCCCAAAATTTAAGACATATCTGACTGGTCAGATCCAACAATTTGAGATGTTTCCTTATGCAACAGACGAAGTTTAACTGTAAGAAATTACCCTGTGCAGAAGGTTCTGACTCCAGGCTAGATGGAGTAAACACACTTTATTCTGTGACATTCTCCCACTGAACAGAACAATAAACTCTGGACAGAATGCATAAAGCACTCTCTGAGGACTCTGAAAAGTAAATGATAGCAGGCATATTAAGAAAACAACGCACACCTTGATGTAATATGACAATGGCAGTGAGTTTCTCGTTTTTTTCCTTTGGGATCATTCTGCCTGGACTCAAAAATAGCCAAAACCCGGAAGTAGACATAGAGCAGGTGGAGATGAAAAAAGCTCTGATAGAATTCCTTTGCTACAGACCCAAGGGCAGGCCACAAGACTCCTAAGTGTCATAAAGAATGGGGGAAATGCATCCTTTCTCTCTTTTCTTTGCTACCCCAGGTCTCAGACAATACCATGATGGCATGTTAGAGGCAAGGATGATGGCAGCAGTGGCTCTACGGGAACCACCCTAAGGGAAGAGAATTCCCTCTGACCAGAGGAGATGTGGTCATAAGAGTGTGGGGCAATCCCTATTGCTGTTTTTTTCTCTGTTCTTGTGATTCTTGATTATAATGTAGATGCAGTCATGGGAATTGTGAAACTGAAAAGAGAAAAGAAAGCTCTAGTTTACTGGCTAAAGTACTGGGAAAGTGGGAGGGAGACCTGGAATCAAGAGAGTTTCAGAGAGGGGCTTCCCTGGTGGCGCAGTGGTTGAGAATCCGCCTGCCAATGCAGGGGACATGGGTTCGGGCCCTGGTCCGGGAGGATCCCACATGCCGCGGAGCGGCTGAGCCTGTGCGCCACAACTACTGAGCCCGTGTGCCACAACTGCTGAGCCCGCATGCCTAGAGCCCGTGCTCCGCAGCAAGATAGGCCACCGCAATGAGAAGCCCATGCACCGCAACGAGGAGTAGTCCCCGCTCACCGCAGCTGGAGAGGGCCCGTGCGCAGCAGCGAAGACCCAATGCAGCCATAAATAAATAAATTTATTAAAAAAAAAATTTAAAAAGAAAGAAAGTTTCAGAGAGATTGCAGAAGGGAAGGAGATGAAGAAGTCAATGCAGTACTGTTGTTTATGAACTCGTAGGTTTACCTGAGAGTTGTTCATGCGTGTATCTAACCTTAAATACCATACTGCAAGCTTTGAGAACTTCTTTAAAGCAGGGGTCCCCAATCCCCAGGCTGAAGACCGGTACCAGTCCTGTTAGGAACCGGGCCACACAGCAGGAGGTGAGTGGAGGGCAAGCAAGTGAAGCTTCATCTGCCGCTCCCATCACTCGCATTACGGCCTCAACCATCCCTGCCGCCCCCACCCCTGCCCCATCCATGGAAGAACTGTCTTCCGTGAAACCGGTCCCTGGTGCCAAAAGGGTTGGGGACCACTGCTTTAAAGGACAGGCAACCAGCCAGGTCTCAGACTGGCTACAGTTGTCCATGTAGAACAGCCCAAGTAGCACTGCAAAGGTGTAGGAAAATAAATGGGTATTGAAACTACAGCTGAAAGAAGGTGGATCAGAAATTGCAGACTAAAACTAACTAGGTAAACTGCCTGCTAAAACAAAAAATCAAGGGTCTCCTCGCGATTTAAACAAGACCCACGATCTCATGATACATTATTCAAAATGTCCAGGATACAATCCAGAATTGCTCAGCAAATGAAAAACCAGGTTAATCTCAACTTATCATGGAAAAGACAATCAAAAGCAGCTAGCATGATTATGTTCCAAGAAGTAAGGTTGAACACTCCTGAAACAAATCGTAAGATACAAAGTCTCAGCATAGATATAGAAAATATTAAAAAAAAAATGGAAATTTGACAATGAAAAAATATAAAAACTGACATAAATAATTCAGTAGATGAGGTCAATAACAGAACAAGAATGATAGAAGAGAGAGTCAGTGAACTAAAGAAAGAAATTAGACCATCTGAACAGCAGAGAGCTAACAGAAATTGAACAGAGAGTCAGAGACTTCTGGAAAAAGCAAAAGACCTAACATTTATGTCATCAGAATCCCAGAAGGAGAAAAGAAAACGTAGCACAGAAAACGTGTTTGAGGGAAAAATGGCTGAAAATTTCCTAAATTTAGCAAAAGATATAAACTTACAGATGTAACAAGTACAACAAGTTTCAAATAAACTCAAAGAAATCCACACCCAGACACATTATAACCTAACAGCTGCAAATTAAATAAATAGAAAAAAAAATCGAAAGCAGCTAGAGAAAACATGCACTACCTATAAGGAAACAATGGTTAGAATGACTGCATATTTCTCATCAGAAACCGTGGAGAGAAAAGACAGTGCAACAACATTATAAAAGGGCTGAAAGAACAGAACTATAAATTGAGAATTGCATATCTAGCAAAAAAAAATTCTATAGGAATAAAAAGAAATAAAGATGTTCTCAGATAGAAGAAAACTAAGAGAATCTGTTGTTAGTAGACCTGCTATATAAAAGAAATATTAAAGTAAGTTCTTCAGGTATAAGAGAAATTATATCAGAGAGAAACTTGAAACTTTAGCAATGAAGGAAGGGTAAAAGAAACCATAAATATATAAATAAATATGAGATGATTCTTTTCCTCTTTTTTTTTTTTTTTTTTTTTTTGCGGTACGCGGGCCTCTCACTGTTGTGGTCTCTCCCGTTGCGGGGCACAGGCTCTGGACGCGCAGGCTCAGCGGCCATGGCTCACGGGCCCAGCCACTCCGCATCATGTGGGATCTTCCCGGACCGGGGCACGAACCCGTGTCCCCTGCATTGGCAGGCGGACTCTCAACCACCCCGCCACCAGGGAAGCCCATCTTTTCCTCTTATGTTGTATGAAACATGTATGCAGTTGAGAGAAAATGTCATAGCATTGTCTATAATAACAGTTTTCAAGTGTGTAGGTGTAATATATGACAACTACAACAAAGGATGGGGGAGAATAAAGACACCTATGTGATGGGAAGTTTTCAACATTCCACTTGAAACAGGAGAATATCAGTCCTAAGTAGACTGTGAAAAGTTTAGTTTGTGTGTTATAATCCCTGAAGCAACCACTAAAATGACTATACAAGGAAATATAGTCAAAATTCCACAGAAAAATGAAAATAAAATGCTCCCAAAATTCAAATAATTCAGAAGAAAGCATCAAAGGAGAAAAAGAGGAATGAAAAATAGAGGAAACGAACAGGAGACAAAAATCAAAATGACAGGTCTAAATCCAAATATAAAATAATTACATGAAATACAAGTTAAAAGATGGAGATTATTGTTATGGATGAAAAGAAGATCCGACCATGCACTATCTAAAAGAAGCCCACTTTAGAATAATGGTATGGGTAGGATAAAGGTAAAAGGATGGAAAAGATACTGCACGCAATCAGTAACAGGAAGAAAATTTATGTGGTATATAAATATCACATAAAGTAGATTTAGAGCAAGGAAAATTACCAGGGATGGAGAGAGACATTGCGTAATGATAAAACCCCAAGTGGGGCTTCCCTGGTGGCGCAGTGGTTGGGGGTCTGCCTGCCGATGCAGGGGATGCGGGTTCGTGCCCCGGTCCGGGAGGATCCCACGTGCCGCGGAGTGGCTGGGCCCGTGAGCCATGGCCGCCGGGCCTGCGTGTCCGGGGCCTGTGCTCCGCGGCGGGGGAGGCCGCAGCGGTGAGGGGCCCGCGTGCTGCAAAAAAAAAAAAAAAAAAAAAAAAAAAACCCAAGTGAACCCCTAAATACTTAGATACCTAACAAAAAGCTTCAAAAAAGTGGGAAAAGTGATAGAAATAAAAGGAGAAATTATAGTTGGAGACCACGTCACTTCTCTCTCAGTAGTCCAAAAACAGGTCAAAATAAAATCAGTGAGGTAGAACAAAGTAGCACCTCAGGAAAATGGATCTAATTGATATTTATAGAATGTTTTATTCGATAGCAGCAAAATTCACATTCAAGTGCACATAGACATCCACCAAAATAGACCATATTCTGGGTCATAAAACAAACTTAACAATCAAAAAATATAAAATCATAGGAAGAATGTTTTCTGACCTTGGTGAAATTAAACTAGAAATCAATAACAAAAAGATAATAGTGAAATCTCCAAACTCTTGAAAATTAAACAACACACATCTAGATAGTCAATAGGTCAAAGAAGAGTCTCAAGGGGATTTAGGAAAATAGTTTGAATGGAATAAAATATACATATATATGTATAACATATAAAAATTTGTGGGGTGCAGTTAAAGCAATACATGGAGATTTATAAGAATGAATGATCATGCAGGTGCAGAGATGTCTAGGACCCATCTAGTGACTGAGGTATTGCTCCGCTAGATGGAGAAGGTCTGGAGCAGAGGCATGAAGGGTCTCAAGTTGTGTGTTCAGGCTCCGTCAGGTTTCCAGGAATGAGGACAAGCTTAGGGAACCTCATTTAGTGAGAGTTTATTGAAAAAGTACACAAGGAATACAGAGGAGAGCAGAAATCAGTTTAAAAACTAGTTGGTAAATATATAGCCACGTCTCACTTGGGACGATCTGTGTTCATCATCTTTCAGGGTATAAAAGCATGGGCTTTTAGGCATATTTTGGTTCGGATCTAGTACCTGCCACTTCCTAGTTAGTTGATCAGAGGTGATGGACTACACTTCAGTCCTTGGCACACAGCAAGTCCTCCATGCATGGTAGGTAATGGTAGGTGCTGAAGGTGGTGATGATAGCAATAGTAGGTAGCACCTTTAGAGACCCAGCGCCCCGGTAGTCTGTGTGCTGTTGACTCAGCTCCTACACGTATGCGTCTTGCTGCTTCTTTCTTCTCCTCTCTTATTTTATTGTGCTTTCTTCAGATCTTGCTTCAGGATCCTTCAGGATCCTGGATTAAGACTTGCCTGTTTGGGGGATGAGCCAGGGTTCCATGGTTTAGCAACAGCAGCATCATAGAGATACAGCGTTCCATGCTGAGGATTCAGTAATCCATTTGGTTCTTACCGGGACACCATGATGTAAATAGTTTTCTCTCAATCTTACTAGTTATGAACAGAGTATCAATGTGCCAAAGAATGATGTCTAACCAACTGTGAATCTCTCACTGTCCTTTCTGTACTAGACTGTTCCCGAGAGAATCCAAATGGATGGCCTTCCCCTTATTGCAATTTATGAAGTAGATTCCAGTCCCTCTGAGTTTTAGGAGGTCGCTTTCTCTAGCAGAGCTAACATATAGCAGGACTGACTTGAGTTTTCCCCTTCAGTTTCCATCCACGATGAACACTTGGTGGAAATTCTAAAAGGCGGTGAAATGATTAAAAGCCAGTAGAAGTTATCCACCAATGAGAACATTCCTTTTCATTAAGAGTAGACTGATTTCATCCTCTAATTTGGATTGTCAGGAAGTTCCCAGAGGATCCTTCAGAGGACTGTTTAAACCTAACAGGCTCTGTTTGCCTCATTCCCTCAAGTCCTCGATGTTTGGGCAATCCATGCATTAGAAACCTTTATACATCTGCTTCTTTGGATGGATTTTGCAGAGACATCCAGGACTATCTCAGGGAAGGGAGAAAAGCAGCTCTGAGTGCAAGGGGCACCACTCTAGCAGGCAGCACCCTCTGGGGAAGAACCTTCCTTAGCCTCCCGCTGTAATCCATGCTGTGTCTGATCTCAGGACTTTCCCTTTAGAAGGGATCTCCTTACACTGCCCTGCATCCCCTGTGTTGCTACTTAAGCCCACTTCCTCTGGGAGAGGGAAGACAGCTGGTCACCCTTCTCTGTGTCATTATCCCTCAGGAAAGCAAGCACTTGTTGCTGGCATGTTTAATATATGTTGAGGTCACTGAAGCTGCCAAGGCACTTGTTGAAGGGTGTGTGTGTCTTCGCCTTCCATTATTCCAAGATGACACTGCTGATGAGTTGTTCTCCATGTGTCAGGAGGGCCGAAACAACTGACTTGTGATCTTAGAAAATGTGTATGTTATCCTTAGCCTGTCTGTAGAATCTGTTGCCGTTTAGAGCTCTGCCTCTTGACTTTGCACAATCACCTAGTGCCTTTGCTCAAACGCTCTCCTCCTGTTCTCTGCCCTGTCCTCTTCCCAATACCTCTCAGATCGCTGAATCCTGGCGCCTCTGTCTTCCTTGCTTTCCAAGTATGGCTTGAGTCATGCCACATTATCTGAAAGAGCTTCTTGACTTCTTTCTGCACAAGCTGCTTCCAAATCCTGGGGCCACACAGTTTCCAATCTGTTCAAATTCATGGGCTGTTCTCTTTTTTTCTTTTTCTTTTTTTAGATTTATTTTTCATTGAAGTATAGTTGATTTACAATGTTGTGTTTATCTCTACTGTACAGCAAAGTGACTCACTTATACACATATATGCATTCTTTTTTATATTATTTTCCATTATGGTTTATCACAGAATATTGAATGTAGTTCCCTGTGCTATCCAGTAGGCCCTTGTTGTTTATCCATTCTATATGTAGTAGTTTGCATCTACTAACCCCAAACTCCCAGTCCATCCCTCCCCCACCCTCCTTCCCCCTTGGCAACCACAAGCCTGTTCTCTATGTCTGTGAGTCTGTTTCTTTTTCGCAGATAGGTTCATTTGTGCCTTACCTTAGATTCCGCACATAAGTGATAGATATCATATGGTATTTTGTCTTTCTCGTTCTGACTTACTCCACTTAGTATGATAATCTCTAGTTCCATCCATGTTGCTGCAAATGGCCTTATTTCATTCTTTTTTATGGCTGAGTAGTATTCCGTTGTATATATGTACCACATTTTCTTTACCCATTCCTCTGTTGATGGGCATTTAGATTGCTTCCATGTCCTGGCTATTGTGAATAATGCTGCTATGAACACAGGGGTGCAGGTTCTTGAATTATGGTGACTGTCCCCACACATAATTTCAGCCACCAATCTTACCTTAAACTTTGAAATCTAGCCACTAACCTTACCTTAGACATTTTATCCTTTTCCAACAGCGGCCCTCAAACTTGAGTATGCATTTGGGTTACTCGTGGAACTCTGGGAAAATAAAAATGAATAAGCACCATCTCAGACCAGCCGAATCAAAATGATCAGAAAAGAGCTCCCCAGGGTGGTCTGTTAAGAAAAATTTCCCTCTGCGGTTCTGAAGTGGCCAATGGTTAAGTGGGTTTTAATTCTCTCTGGACAGTGGTGGTCCTCGAGCTTAAATGGGCTTCAGAATCACCTGCATAGCTTGAGCAAATACGGATTGCTGGGTCCCAAGCCCAGAGATTTGCATTAGCGGGTCTAGGATAGAGCCAGAGTATCTGTTTTTCTAACAAGTTTCCAGCTGATATACATGCTCCAGGATCACACTTGGAGAATCAGTCCTTTAAAGAATCTTTTTTTTTTTTTTCTGATTGGCTTATGGAGTTAGTAATCTGTACAAGGAAAAAGAGAATATAGGAGTCAGAGAAATATTTCCTTCCAAGTGGAGATATCTGATCAATGGGATAACTAATCAAGGAACCAAAGATGGTAACTGTGACATAGGTTTAACATACACACTACTATATATAAAATAGATAATCAACAAGGACCTACTGTATAGCACAGGGAACTCTACTCAATATTTTGTAATAACCTATATGAGAAAAGAATCTGAAAAATAATGGATATATATATTTGTATAACTGAATCACTCTGCTGTATGCCTGAAACTAACACAACATTGTGAAACAACTATATTCCAATATAAAATAAAAGTTAAATTAAAAAAATAAAAAGGTAAAAGGCCTCAACTGGGAGGCACACAGACAGACTTTATGTTTGTGTGAAAAAAGTTATTGGACATCTGTTGATTTTTTTTGCCTGTCTGGCATCACATCTTCTGTCTTGTGTTAAAACAAACAAACAAAAACTCCCCAAAAAACTCTCTTATCAAGAACCTGCTCCATGTGTTAGAGTGGAAATAATCCCCCCTCCTTCACCTCCATTGTGGGGTGAACACATGACCTCGACCTAGCTCCCCATCATTCTGCATTCCCCTGTCCACAGTGTTTGGATTACAGATGGATATATCACTCAAGCTGGCCAATGAGCGCTCTCTCTGGATCGTGCTGGCATTCCCAGAAAAGAGGCATTCTTTCCTTCTGAACTCACAGATTTGCCACCTTATAGAAAGAGCCTTTTCAGGGGCTGGGGGAACAGAGAAAAGCAGAGCTGAAAGGTGGAAGGAGAGAGAGAGAAATTGACCAAGAAAGAGCAGGAGACCAAGTCCCCCACCTGAACACCTACTCAGCCCTGCACCAAGCTGCTCTGTAATGCTTCTCAGCTACGCAGCCAGTGCATTTTGTTTTTTGGGGGTTCGTGGGCCTCTCGCTGCTGTGGCCTCTCCCGTTGCGGAGCACAGGCTCCGGACGCGCAGGCTCAGCGGCCATGGCTCACGGGCCCAGCCACTCCGCGGCACGTGGGATCTTCCCGGACCGGGGCACGAACCCGCGTCCCCTGCATCGGCAGGCGGACTCTCAACCACCGCGCCACCAGGGAAGCCCTTTCCCTCCTTTTTCTCACCCTCACCTTCTCTCTCCCTCTTCTCCTCGTGCTCCTCCCCATTTCAGGTCACGTGTAAAAGCAACTGCAGTTTTCTGGTCGTATCATTTCTCTCCTTTACAAAACTTTGTGCCAACAGCCCCTCTTCTTGGAAGATCTTCTCCACACCATGCAACTCTGCCAATTTCAACACTTCCATGGCCACTCCATCAGCTAAACCCCACAACCCTTCCTCTGACACCTGTCCCCTCGCCGCCATAGCTTGCTAAGATGGCTGATGTCTTCCCCTGTAGAACTGCACATCTCCTTTTATGGCCTTTGACACACTGTACTGTATTGCTTGTTTTCCTGTCTTTTTTCCCAATAATATTTCCTTGAGGGTATAGTTATGTCTTCTTTTCCACGGGATCCCCAAGACGAAGCACAAGGCCTGGCAGAAGGAAGATCGATGTATTGAATGAATAAACAAGCTATTCTGCTTTAAATCTATGAAATATTGGCCTATAGATAATAATACTATTTTTGCTTAGAAGGTCACATTCTTAAAGATAACTGTTGGCCATCTAGTGAAATGACTATACCTTTAAAAGGCATTTTCGTTTTATAGTTGAAATTCTGCATAGTAAGTCTTAAGGCTGTTGAAAAAAACTCTCCAATATCATGTCCAACATGTGAAAAGTATAATTTTTTTTCAGAAGGGTCATTGGAAGGAAGAAAAAAATTACTCAAAATGATACCAATGTCCTTTCATACATGGAACTGATGAAGGAATTTTAACTTTTGGTCTATTCAAGCCTCAAAAAATTTGATAACTGATATTTAGATATTTCAAATAAAGGAATGGAGCTGTCTTTAGGCAACCAAGGCGTAGACCAAAGGCTAATGGATGGAAGCTATAAATAAATGAAGTTTATCCCTGGAAGGAATGGGATGAGGCAAGTTCCCTTCACTACCGTTATGGAAGTGTAGTTTCGATTTAAAGCATCAGATTTGGGGAGAACTCATCAGATGATATTTGAGGTTCTTTTTGACCAAGCAGTAAAATTTTGGTTTCGATGACTTATATGTTTAGATCATACAATTTCATGCCTGAAAAGTATCTTACAAGTTAATGCAGAATCTCAGTGTTGAAACCTCGAAGAAAGTAGTCTATGAGGCTTTGAGTATGTATGTTTGGTTGAATAGCTAGAATTTTTATTATTTTTAGAGAAAGTAGATTATTTCTTGAGATTAAGTTGCTTTCTATTTAGGATATTTTAAATGATGATTTTTGAATAAAAAACCTCTAGTATAGCAAATAAAGATGAAAGTAGCATTGCATGAACATCAGCCACTTTTGCCTACAGCTCGTGACCTAGTGGTCAATTGGCGGTGTGTACAGTAGGGTCTTTGCCCAGCCATATCAAACAACCATAAAGTTGCAAAGTTCATCTTTCTTCCTATTTGGTCCCTTTATCTTTCCCAAGTCCCGTGCCCATTTCATCTTCCAGTGCTTTCACACTTTCACTATGATCCCTGAAATGGCCCCCTAGACGCCTGGTCTGGAACAGCTCCTCTGGTTAGTGTACCACAAACCAATGGGAATAGGCCACACCACCACAGCTTGTCCAATAGACTGGCTGTAGCCATATATTTTAGACAACACATGTGCACGGAGTAACTTTGGGGTATAGGCCATTGTCAAAAACCAAACTCTGCAGACTGAGTAAAACAAAGCAGAAAGATGAGTTGGTTGCAAGGGTTTCAACCTGTAAGCTGGGAAGCTCAAAGCTATGGGAGCAATGAGTTCCAAGTTGCTCACAGACTAAAGGGTTTTTATGGGGTAAATATGTAAGTTATTTGACTTTTTCAGCTGATTGATTGCCTAGTGGTCTTCTTCCTTACTTAGATCAGGGTAGTTGAATCAGGGAAACAAAGAAGTCCAAAAATGGTGTGAACAGACTTGGCATTTGGGAGCTGGCTGGTGTCCTTTGGTGGAGTTTCATTCTTCTTTAATGCACCTGTGCTAGCCAGTTGGCTTTTGTTCTCAACATAAATGGCTCCATTTTACTCTGGGTTCTTCAGCAGGTACTTCTGAACAGGCCTCTCCCACATTCACCATTCCAGGAGAATAATGCCTGACAGTCACATTTTTTTTTAAATTATAATTTACAACAGTAGGGCTCCAGGAAATACAGTAATGACAAGACCTTTCCAATTCCTGCTGAGCCCTCCATTCCTGATTTTTTACTCTATGATATGCTAGCTTTGGGCTTATCCCATGACTCCTTGGTTAGATAAAAGCAAATAAACAAACAAAATAAAGGAATCAACAGGAAAGACTGGAAACATTTACCAAAGCTGCATCACCTCAGTATGCCGTCTCTTGCTCAATTACTCCTCTCTTAATAAAACTACCTGATATATTATCATTTCCTCAGAGCCCTGCTAAATGAATTGTCATCTAATATCTGAGAAATCATTTCATTAGAGTACTAACGCTCGCCATTACTTTACATATTATCCTCTGCCAGATAATATTTGCATTTTAAGAGACCTTCAGTGCCTTAATCAGAATACTGAGCAATATGTTAATTTTAGGCGCTCTGTCAAATCTTTGGGAGGCCTATATCTGCGCGTTAAATCTTAGAGGAAGCCACCTCATTTAGCACTGTTCCAATTTATGGTTCCAGTCGTTAGGGTGGTTTTTTTTTTAACAAATGTTGGGCAAAAACAATGTCCCAGAGGATGAAATTCTAGATACAGCTGGTGGAGGGTGGTTAGTGAGGGACCTGTTTTGGATCCAGTGACCACAGTTCAGCTTCCAGACTTGATACTTCATGGCTGTATAACCTTGGACATATTATGGGCCCTCTCTTTGTCTTTGTTTCTTTCTCTAAAGTGGTGCTTGCCATAACAAGAAACACCATTAGAATTTGCCATAAATTATGTTTTACAGGTTGAAAAAGTCCCGTTGAGACACACTATAAATCTGAAATATTTATTTACTAAGAAATGCCTGCGTTTTTCAGCTACTTGTTACAGCGAGCTTTAGAAAAGCCATCCTTTCGTGGATGACAAGAGAAGTGGCTTACACGTGGCTAATGACAAATACCAGTGAGGGCTGAGCTATTTGAGAGTTGGCCTAGCTTTATTACTTGGCAAGCTCTCCTTTTTCCCTAACTGGTTAATTCATCTTTTGTTTACAGAATCCTGAGCCTCTGCTTATACCTTAAAGGCAACAGAATTTTACTTAGTTCCTAAGGCAGTTACGCCTAGAGGAAGATCTTAAGAAGATACCCTGAAAGTGGCATTTGACATTTAAAGGATGGAAAAGTCATTCTCAATGTCTCCAAAGTTAAACTCCGTGGCTATTATTTTTATTTTTATTTTTTTTTCCCGTGGCTATTATTTTAAAGAGGGAAGTACAGTCTGCTTTCTACCACAACCTAGAAAATAGCAAGTTATTTTCTCTCCAGGGGTGACCATCTTTTCCTAAACAAATAGAGATAATTGCCTATTTAATTTATGACTCGAGGCAAGTCACTTATTGCCTGAAAATACTCATTGGAAGAGCCTAGCATTTTTAAATTAAAACACTCTGTAATTTAGGTTACAATCTGTCATTTCTTTTTAATCCAATCGTCATCCATTTTTATATAAACAATTTTGATTGAAGATGTATATTTTTATAAAATAGCTGCTTTCCCAACTTCCTGCTAAATTACCTCTTGTAGACCCAGAAAAACATAAACACTCAGAACAACAGAGAAAACTGCAAGTTACCAACAGTCCATTGCCAGAATCTGGGGGAAATTTCTGCTAATGACAAAGATGAGATAAATCGTTTGGAGCACTATTAGGCCACCAGCCAAGTGGTGAGTGTCCGAGATTGAATTCCATGAGGCTGGAACTAAGAAAAGAAGAAGGTCTTACCTAAAGCAACATAAGACATCAATAAATGGAGGAACATTCCAAGTCAGAGCCTTTTCAGGAAAATTAAGGTTTCTACCGTAGCAACAACTGGTTTTAAATATCAAATATCTTTACAGGATTTCTTACACAGAATACAAAAAGCATTAATAATAAAAGAAAAAAATGATAAATTCAACTTTATAAAAACGAAAACTTTTGCTCCTCAAAGACACCATTAAAATATAAAAAGGCAAGCTACAGACTGGAGAAAGTATTCACATATTGTAACTATATATAGGAATATATTTATATATAAATATATATAAGTGGGCAAAAATTTAAACAGGCACTTGTCAACATAAGATATACAAATTGCTATCATAGACATGAAAATTGCTCAGTAGCCATTGGGGAAATGCAAATTAAAAACACAGTGAAATACAATTCCATGTCCTCTGGAATGGCTAATATTAAAAAGAATGACAACACTAAATGATGGTGAGGATGCAGAGCAACTGGAAGCCTCATATATTACTTTGGAAAACATATATTGCTTTTTTAAAAAATTGTAAACATATATCTACCCTACGCTCTATCCATTTCACTTCTAGGTATTTATCCAGGAGGATGACAACATAGGTTTTCAAAAAGACTCATACAGTCAACAAAGAATTTGTCATATATTCACTCATACACTGGAATACTTGCAATGCAGAGGAAAACAACACCTTTATTCCCTAAAAGACTGCATGAACCTCCCAGATGTCATGTTGAGAGAAAGAAGAAAGACGTAAGAATATATACAACGTGGGGTATGTACTATCCTAATTTCTATCATCATCATTGAATTTTAGAAAAGGCCATAAGGGAAATTTTTGAGATGATAGATGATCTATATCTTAATTGGAATGTAGATTACACAAGTGCATCCATTTGCCAAAACTCCTCAAACTGTATTCTTAAGATATATGCATTGTAGTATGTTAACTTTTAAAAAGTAAAACATTAAGTTAAATTCTTACGTTCAAGGAATCAAAAGATAAGATGGTGAATTTTGGAAGGGTACTTCCAACTTGTTTTAATTTGGGTTCCCATAAAAGCACATTTTGAGACAATATTTCAAAAGTTTACAAGGTAAGTTTGGGGAACACGAGAAGAGGCTGGGTAAGTAAAACAGGGCAAGAAAGTCAGCTAGTTATGGGTGTGTTTTAGAACAGATTCCACATTGGACAACTAGAGTTTCGTTTCCTGGAGAAACCTAGGAACCAGTGCAAAACACAGGCCTCAGTGTTATTCTCCTCGGGGAAGAGGACACTGGAGTGTTTATATAACTACTCTCAATAGCCTTTGGTTGAGGCTGTTCACACAGGTTGTTAATTTCTGGACACCCCCAGCCTGCCATGTGAGTAAGCAGAGAAAAATTCTGTGATTCCATAAAATGTCTGCAGGCACAGTAATACAGATACCGGCAGTTAGAATTTATTTGTCCCACACTGAATGATAGTGTCCAAGGGATATATGGGGACATGGATAGCATCTGCTAAAAACCTTTAAAAATAATCAAATGGGGAAATTTGGCTTCAGGTTGACATACGGGCAATATTAGACTGCACGCTGCCCAGGAAAACTGTAAAAGATCAACTAAAAACAATCAAACAAAAACCAAAAACAAAAAGGAAAGGAAAGGAAAAAAAATAAGGAAGAAAGGAAAAAACAACTGTCTTAAGGCACTGGAGAGCAACCAAGGTAGTCAGAACTTGAGGGGCTACATTTCTTGGGAAAAGAGAAGAACGTTGAAGTAAGCTCCACATCTGAAGTTACTTTGTCCCTTTGGGACAATTGCCAATTCATTGTATGAGGCACAGAAGCCGAACAGAAAACAGTAGTTTAGAGTAGTGCTGTCCAATAGTAAGCCACATAATCTTAAATGATCTAGTAACCACATTCAAACAGGTAAAAGGAAACAGGCAACACTAAATTTAATAACATTTTATTTAATCTAATAGAAACAAAATATCATTTCAACATGCATTTGATGCAAAGAAAATGAATGAGATGTTTTACATTTTTTTGTGTACTACAACTTCAAAATCTGGTGTGTATTTTACACTTACAGTGCATGCCAGTTCAGATTAGCCATATTTAAGTACTCAGTAGCCACGTATGACTAATGACAACCATATTAAACAGCAGAGGTCTAGAGCTGGCAGCAGTCTCACTGGGCTGTGATGTCTACAAGGTCATCCAGGACCTGAGGTGCCAGGATCCTGGAGAAAAAGAAACTGTAGACAAGTGAGCCAGAAAGTCTGCGTGCAACTTTTACCCTAGATATCTGCTAAATCCAGTAATGTTTCAATAGAGTTTCAGAGAGACTCTGAAAACTGAGAATTTAGCTGCTAATATGGTTAGAAGTTTCAGCATTCCAAAGGAGCTGAAAAGACAAAAATTGGAGTTCAGAACCTCTCAGGTTGGGAGGGGACTGGGTCAACAGTACAAGGAGTAGGTTGAAACCATTTAAAGGGTTATGGCAGAGAATACGAAATAGCAGAAATGGAACAGTATCAACTGAATTCAGCTGAGATCCTCATACTATATCCCTGAGAGTAAACATTCAATTCTCTCTAGAAGAAGACATCATTATTGAGAGTTTCTATGTCTTTAAAAATATCTGACATTTAGCCAAAAATTGCCACACATTTCAGGAAACAGAATGGCATGGCCAAATCCAAGGGGAAAAAGCAGACAGTTGAAACATACCTACGTACAGTTGAGCCTTGAACAACGTTAGGGGTTGTGATCCCCTGTGTAGTCAAAAATCTGCATATAACTTCGTAGTTGGCACTCAGTAGCCTCCATTCTGCATCCGCGGATTTAGCCAACCATGGTTGTGTAATACCATAGTAGTATTTATTGGGAAAAAAATACATATTATATATATATTATATTATATATTATATATATATTATATATATATATAAAATTGGACCCACACAGTTCAAACCCATATTGTTCAAGAGTCAACTGTAATTCATACACAGCTAAATTTTAAAAAGTGGACTTACCAAGTGTTACCAAAGATATGGAGTAATAAGAACACTCCGATACCATTTGTGGGAATGTAAGTTGGTACAACCACTTTGGAACATCTGAATTTATAAATATAAGATTATACGTATAATTCGCTCCTGGATATATACTCGACAAAAATGTGAAAATGCACCAAAAAAACATAAAAAGGAACATTTATAGTAGCATTATTTATAATAATTAAAGACTTAGAACTACTCAGATGTCCATAAAAAGAAAAATGAATTAATACATTGTGATATATTTATATAAAGGAATACTACTCAGCAATGGGAATAAATGAGCTATTGCTGCACACACACAAGAGTGATAAATGAATCTCGTGTACATAATATTGAGGACATACACCAAAAAAAGAAAGATTATACTCCACTTTATAAAATTTCGAGACAGCCACAATGAACTATATGATAAAAGTTAACAGCTTCAGAATTGGAAGAAATTTCACCAATATTTTCCTGATATTATGCACTTAGAAGGGCAGAGCATCACTTCTATGGTATCTTGTAATGGATTATATAAAATATATATATTACATCATATACATATTATATATATATATATATATATATATAGTGACAGATTTATTATTATCAGGAATTGACTCACAAGATTAGTGGAGGCTCAGAAGTCCTGCAATCTGTCATCTGCAAGCTGAAGGCCCAGGAAAGCTGATGTTGCAGTTTGAAGGCCTGAGAACTGGGGAGCCAAAGGTGTATATTCCAGTCCAAGTCTGAAGGCCTGAAAACCAGGAGTAAAAAGGGCAGATGATTGATGTCCCAGCTCAATCAGTCAGGTGGAGAGAGAAAGAGAGAGAATCCTCCCTTCTTCGAAGTTTTTGTTCTGTTCAGGCCCTCAGTGGCTTAGATGATGCCTACTTACATTGAGGAGGGCAACACACTTTACTCAGTCCAGCAATCCAAATGCTATCTCTCTGGAAACATCCTCACAGACACACTCAAAAATGTTTAACTGGATATCCAGGTACCTGTGATCCAGTCAAGTTGAAACATAAAATTAACTATCATGTGTGCATGACCTAAATCTATTCATGAGGAGATATCAGATAATTCCACATTGAGTCATTTGGATCCAAAATTTTATCTTCAAACTTCTCAGACCCGTGCACACGCATGTGAGAGAGGCCTGGACAGGAGCGGGGAGCTGCAAGCCAGGCCTCAAGTGTTGCATATCACTTGAACTTACAGCCTATTGCCCAGAACCCCATAATGTCATCAGTCTAATCACAGGGTAGCTGAGAAATATGAGGAGCATGTGGGTATGAGTGAGCACTGACAGTCTCTGTGACAACAGCTCAGAGCCAGCAGGGCCCAATGGAGAATGGGAATGAAGCCAGGTAATGTGTTCACCCAGCATTCACCCAGCACCACAATGACCAGACAGAGCCAGATGACAGCCCTCCAGATCTGCCTGTTGTTGAGTGACAGGTCTTACAAGGTCTCTTTAAGTGTGAGCATCAGAACATGCAATGATAGAATCCATAAACTAATCTGTGGAACCACAGAGAAGAAATATTATTCTGTGAGGTCAGAAGCATAGACTTCTAAAATTCATTTTTTACTGAAACCTGGGGAAATTTTTAGGAAACTGGTATTACCTCTGTGACATAGGAGCCTAAAGACATACAGATATTACTGAGGTAGAATGAAAAATTGTGAAATGTATGAAATAAGAATGATTTATTGAGCACCTAAAAATGAAATCACAGAAATATAATACTTATTGGAGTTAGTAAAGAGCAAAATCAACAACACAAAAATCATATCCGTGATGTGAAAGACAAAGACAAAGATCTCCCAGGATTCAGAGAAAAAGGACAAAAGAAAGAAGAGTGAATGTGGTAGATACAGAGGATAAGGAGCAGAGATACAAACTGAAGATTTACATATATTCCTAAGGAAGGTTGTAGAGCAATTGCAACAGAAATAGTTGAAGAAAACTTTCATGAGCTGAAAGAAAAAAAGGATGTATATCAATTTTAAAATATCAACATAGGCATGATAAATGCAAATATAATCACATTTAGGTAAATCCTAGAATTTTTTTGTATTTACAGATACAATGGAGAAAACCTAGAACAAGTAAAACCTGCAAGAGAAAAATAAATAAATAAAACTGACCTCATATTTCCCTTTACAGTAAAAATCTCCAGAAGACAATGGAATATTCTACAAAGTTTTGAGGAAAAAGGAAAGTAACTGGAGAATGTAAACACAGTTTTTGTGATTGACCCTTGGAAAAATACTAAAACCCACTAATATCGCCATTAGACGACATTTTTTTCTTTCTTATGAAGAACAAATGGAATTTATAGATGTGACTATTGTTTTAAACCATTTATATCTGTGTGCTTTTCCTCCAGAATATTAGCTAGAGGTTGCAGCAAAGTCAAGAAGAGTCAAGGGAAAACATACAGTGCTTGCAAATTTCCTATTAAAAAATCATCTTTCTTTTTCAGTGTGCTACCTTATTTCATGTTAAAGGATAAAGAGAATCTTATTGATACCACGTATAGAATAGATAACTAAGGAGAACCTACTGTATAGCACAGGGAACTCTACTCAGTGCTCTGTGGTGAGCTAAGTGAGAAGGAAATCCAAAAAAGAGGGGATATATGTACACGTATAGCTGGTTCACTTTGCTGTACAGTATAAACTAACAAACTATTGTAAAGCAACTAGACTTTAGTAAAAAAAAAAAAAAAAAAGAATAAAGGAAATCTTACCCTTCAATGCCCCAAATGAATACAAAGTGTAATGACTGCAAGTCTCCATTAAACTTTCCCAAAGGAAAGGGCCTGATTCCCTATCCAGAGCCAACTCTTCCCCTTAGGCACTGACTCCCAACCCCTCTTATCTATTCAAAGACATCGCATCTATTTTCCCCTACATGATCAAATTTCCTTCTCTATCAGATCTTTTTCATCAGCATAAAAATAAATCCTGCATATTTCCCCTCCTACTAACATCCCATTTCTCTGCTCCCCTTTACAGCAAATGACTACTAAAGATTTCCTTTCTTTTCTTTCTTTCTTAGTAAAGTTAACACATAGAATGGATCATCACATCTACCAAGGGCCTTGGCATTTATTCTTCCCTCTTCTTAGAACACTCTTTCCCTAGGTATTCACATGGCTCCCTCTCTCAGTTCCTTCAGGTCTCTTCTCAAATGCTGTAATATCAGAGGGGTATATTCTGACACCCCCATATCTCACACTAGCATTCCCTGGTCCCCCTTTCCAACTATTATTTTTCCTCTTTAGCCTGTACCACCACCTGTTATATTATGTATTTCTTTACTGACTATCTTGCCTCTCTCAGCCCCCACTTGCATGTAAGCTTCATAAAGGCAGAGATTTTGTCTATTGTATTCACTACTGAATCCCCGAGCCTGGCATCCCCGAGTCTTTCAGTGAATATGTGTTTAATGAACTAAGATTTAATTACAACCATGAAAATCATCTCACCAATGCAGAGAAAAGAGGGAGAAGATAGATGAAATTCACATATGCCAAATCATGTAATATTCCCTTGAGTTTTAGTATTTTGAGGAATTTCTCTTTCTTTTTTTTCTCTAGTTCCATTAAACAAAAATATGTTAATAAAAGTTCTATCCACTGAGAAGAACAAAGTTGGAGGACTGATGCTCTTTGACTTCAAGACCTATAAAGCTATAGTAATTAAGACAGTGTGGTATTGGTGAAAGAAAAGACAAATGGGTCAATAGATCAGAATAGAGAGCGAGAAATAGACTCCAATAAATATAGGCAATTGATCTTTGACAAAGGAGCAAAGGCAATACAGTGGAGCAAAGGTAATCTCTTCAACAAATATTGCTGGAACAACTAGACAGCCACATGTAAAAAATGAATCTAGACACAGACCTTATACCATTCACCAAAAATAACTTAAAATAGATCATAGACCTAAATGTAAAACACAGAATTATATAACTCTTAGAAGATAAGATTGGAGAAAACCTAGATGACCTTGGGTATGGTGACACCTTTTTAGACACAACACCAAAGAGATGATCCATGAAAGAAAGAAAGAAAGAAAAATGAGATGATCTCATTTTTAAGGCATTGACAAACTGGACTTCGTTAAGATTAAAATCTTCTGCTCTGCTAAAGACAAAATCACATGAATTAGAAGACAAGCCACAGACCGGGAGAAAATATTTGCAAAAGACACGTCTGATAAAGGACTTTTATCCAAAATATACAAAGAAGTCTTAAAACTCAGCAGTACAAAAACAAATAAGCTCATTTTAAAATGAGCCAAAGACCTTAACAGACACCTTACCAAAGGAGACATACAAATGGCGAAAAAGCATATAAGGAGATGCTCCACATCACGTGTCATCAGGGAAATGCAAATTAAAACAACAATGAAATATCATTACACATCTGTTAGAAGGGTCCAATCCAAACACTGAAAATGCCAATGGCTAGTAAGGCTGGGAGCAGCGGGAACGCTCACACCTTGCTGGTGGGAATGCAGCCACTTTGGAAGATGATTTGGCAGTTCCTTACAAAACTAAACATACTTTTACCATAAGATCCAGTAATCACATTCCTTTGTATTTACCCAAAGGTGCTGCAAACTTATGTCCACACAAAAACCCACACAGGCGTGTTTATAGCAGCTTTATTCATAACTGCCAAAACTTGGAAGCAACCAAGATGTCCATTAGTAGGTGAATGGGTAAATAAATTATGGTAGGTCCAGGCAATGGAATATTATGCAGGGCTAAAAAATAAATGAGCCATGAAACCATGCAAAGACGTGGAAGAACCTTAAATGCATATAACTAAGTGAAAGAAGCCAATCTGAAAGCTTACATATGGAAAAAGCCACACTATGGGAGACAGAAAGAAGATCAGAGTTGCCAAGGGTTGGAAGGCAGGGGAGAGATGAATAGGTGGAACAGAGAATTTTTAAGGCAGTGAAAATACTCTGTGTGATATTTTAAGATTAATACGTGCCGTTATACATTTGTCCAGACCCATAGAATGTGCAAAACCAAGAGTGAACCCTAAGTTAAACTATGGACTGTGGGTAATGTGATGTGTCAATGTATGTAAAAATGTACCCTTCTGATGAGTGGTGTGATCATGAGGGAAGCTCTGCATGTGTGGGAGCAGGGGATATATGGGAATCCTCTGTACCTCTCTTGAAATTTTGTGGTAAACCTAAAACCACTCTTAAAAAAGTCTTTAAAAAGGTCCTACCCATCTACACACTATAATATTGCTGATTTTGTTGGTGTTTGAATGACAAAGCAAGGAACTGAAAATCAGAATTCAAATCTCTTTTTTATTCCTCAACTTTTTATCTTGACGAAAATATTTGTTTTGATGGCTTTTGTTTAAGAAAATGATCATTGTCTATTTAAAGTGAAGGGGAGATCGTGTGAATTTTTTTTTCATGTGTGGGTATGGAAATCTGTTTTTTTCCACCAAATATCTCAGTTGAGAGAAGAATATTAATTTTTTGGACATTTCTCAAAACATTTTAATAAATGTTTATTGAGCACTTATATACCTGGCATTCTAAAAGAAAGTTATAATTTTCTTTGTTGTTAATAAGACTGGGGTTGACATACTATGGCCTCCAGGCCAAATCTGGACCATTGCCCATTTTTATTAAAAAATGTTTTATTGGGGCATAGCCACATTTATTCATATATGGATTGTCTCTGGCTGCTTTCGCTTTACAATGATAAAGATGAGTAGTTGCAATAGAGACTATAGACCCACAAAGAAAATATTTACTATCTTGTACTTTAAAAAGTTTTCTGACCCTTGATCTAGGGAATATGCCGTGATATAAAGGCATTGCCTCTAGGACAGAAAAATATGAATGGGGTTAAGAAGAATGGAGGGAAGGCTGCCTTGGGTGACCAACGAGGCAATGCAGGGCCAAGGAGATAAGACTCTGACCCAGGGGAACGCTGGTCAGGTGTGTGAAAAAAAGAATGATTGGCAATGAAGGGTTGGTCCCAAGGGAAGATGGTGACCTGCAGAGTTGCAAATAAGGGGTGTCTGTTGGAGTGAAAGTCGGCTGAGACAGTCTGCTCATAAATCATGTGGAAATCCTTGACAGAAAGAGACCTGCAAAGGAACAGGAATGATACTGTGGCTGGAGAAAAATGTGTAGCAGAAAATGAAAACAGAAATGCCTCATTTTTCTTATGCTTGAGCAAAAAAACACGCGGTTGGTAGCACAGTGATGGGAGGAGAGAAACAGGTAACCACAGCCTCTTGTTCTTCTGCCAGAGCCTGCAGCTGTTTGTCAGACTCTCAGAACAAACATACATGTTCACATTGGTCGTTAGTGGAGCGGAGTCTTTTGAGGATTATCCTATTGGGGAAATACTTAGCTTTGAGCAAAGGGAGGAGACATTTCAGCACAGCTGTCTCAGTAGTAGGTGGACAGTATTGGATACGTTTGAAATGAGAAGAAACGTACATGATTCAAACAGGAGTTCTCATAGGTCCAGGGACAGGACAGGGAGAGGGAATGTCATAGAAGCAAAAGGTACCCCACCTGTATCCCCGTAAACAACTGCACAGAAGCCTAAGTTCCAGCTGCCTACAGGCTCTTTCTGGCAACTGAAGCCCACTCAGTTGGGCACAAAAAGCTGGAAGTTCCAGAAAATACCACTCCCGCCCCTGCAAGCAGCCCTCCATTAGTGACTAAAGGGAGTGGGCAAATAAGACTCTGATTCCTATAGCCCTTAGGTGGGATAATTCTGAGGCGGGTGTCCCACTGTTTCTCCCAGAGTTCCCTTGTGGGGTTGAGCTCCTATCAACCACAGTGACACTGGCTTGAGAACCTACCATTTTCCTGTCTCACTTCCCCACTCCCCTAGCAGTCCCGGGATCACTTTGAATCCTTGTCTCCAGGTCTCCTTCTGGAGAATCCAAATTACGGCAGTTCTCTACATTGAGGTGAGAGGTGACATGAAATTGGGGGCCTACATGAGAATATATCTGAGTTGTACTCAAGGAAGAGTATTAAGATTGTATTGAGACCAACAGGTTCAACCTCCTGGCTTGAGAAGCAAGATAAAGCCCTAAATATGAGAACGAGTAACTAAGATCACACACAAGAAGAAAGATGGAGGGCATTTGGGATGGTGTTGCTGAGCCAGTTGGGCTACTGGTTTGGAATTAAAGCCACAAATGACAGAAAGCAGTTCGCTGAAGATGTACCACTTTTTGGCCCAGACTTGGAGCAGATAAATAATAAGAATTAGTAATACTTAGACATCCATTACGTGTAAATTCAACCCAAACAATTTTTATAGAAGCCAAATTGTATACCTTATACTGCATTAGGAACTTGGGGGTGTGAAGCTGAGTAAACAAAATTCCTGCTCTCAAGTGACATGACAATAGTATGGCTTTAGTCACCACCATATTTTGCCATTAAAGCAACCCAGTAGGCAGCCTGGGTGTGCATCCTGGCATCCTAAAAAGAGAAAAGCTGAGAAGTCAAGAGTGGTTGATAGTCACAAAGATCGTGAATGGGAGAGGTAGATCAAGAATCCAGGACTCTAAGAACTGGTTGAGTTTTAAATTTTTATTTATTTTTTAGTATTTTTTCTTTCTACCACTCTACTCCTTTGTAATTATAATGTTTAATCAGAGGATCAGAATTGCACAGTACTCAAATGGAAAGAATTTCTCTGTCTAGTCAATTATCTACAGCAATTTAGTACTATTCAAGTCAGCATGTGTTAATAGAGCATCTACTAGGCAAAAGGAACTGTGCTTTCTAGTCTAGGGGAGATGAAGGGCACACACTTATGTACAAGGAAATAAGGTAGCAGTATATGTTGCCTTTTATATATAACACCATAACAAATACTGAAGTGATAAATTATGTGTTTCAGACAGGGCCAGTATTAATGAATTGGTAATGAGTCTATTTGTCAAAAGTAGCACTAAGAGGAGACCTTCAAGATGGCAGAGGAGTAAGATGCGGGGATGACCTTCCTCCCCACAAATGCATCAGAAATACACCTACATGTGGAACAACCCCTACAGAACACCTACTGAACGCTGGCAGAAGATCTCAGACCTCCAAAAAGGCCAAAAACTCCCCACGTACCTGGGTAGGGCAAAAGAAAAAACAGAGACAAAAGAATAGGGACGGGACCTGCACCAGTGGGAGGGAGCCGTGAAGGAGGAAATGTTTCCACATGCTAGAAGCCCCTTTGCGGGCGGAGACTTCGGGTGGCGGAGGGGGAAAGCTTTGGAGCCGCGCAGGAGAGCGCAGCAACAGGGGTGCGGGGGGCAAAGTGGAGAGATTCCCGCACAGAGAATCGGTGCCAACCGGCACTCACCAGCCCGAGAGGCTTTTCTGCTCACCCGCCGGGGCGGGCGGAGCTGGGAGCTGAGGCTCGGGCTTCGGTCGGAGCGCAGGGAGAGGACTGGGGTTGGCGGCGTGAGCACAGCCTGCAGGGCGCTAGTGCACCACGGCTGGCTGCGAGGGAGTCTGGGAAAAGGTCGGAGCTGCCGAAGAGGCAAGAGACTGTTTCTTGCCTCTTGGTTTCCTGGTGCGCGAGGAGAGGGGATTCAGAGCGCCGCTTAAAGGAGCTCCAGAGACGGGCACGAGCCGCAGGTAACAGCGCGGACCCCGGAGACGGGCATGAGACGCTAAGGCTGCTGCTGCCGCCACCAAGAAGCCTGTGTGCGAGCACAGGTCACTCTCCACACCCCCCTTCCGGGGAGCCTGTGCAGCCCGCCACTGCCAGGGTCCCGGGATCCAGGGACAACTCTGGGACAACATTAAATGCACCAACATTCAAAATATAAGGGTCCCAGAAGAAGAAGAGAAAAAGAAAGGGACGGAGAAAATATTTGAAGAGATTATAGTTGAAAATTTCCCTAATATGGGAACGGAAATAGTCAATCAAGTCCAGGAAGCACAGAGAGTCCCATACAGGATAAATACAAGGAGAAATATGCCAAAACACAAATTAATCAAACTATCAAAAATTAAATACAAAGAACAAAAAAAATTAAATACAAAGAACAAATATTAAAAGCAGCAAGGGAAAAACAACAAATAACATACAAGGGAATCCCGATAAGGTTAACAGCTCATCTTTCAGCATAAATTCTGCAAGCCAGAAGGGAGTGACAGGACATATTTAAAGTGATGAAAGGGAAAAACCTACAACCAAGATTACTCTACCTAGCAAGGATCTCATTCAGATTCGACAGAGAAATTAAAACCTTTACAGGCAAGATAAGCTAAGAGAATTCAGCACCACCAAACCAGCTTCACAACAACCCAATCCAAAAATGAGCAGAAGACCTAAATAGACATTTCTCCAAAGAAAATACACAGATTGCCAACAAACACATGAAAGGATGCTCAACATCACTAATCATTAGAGAAATGCAAACCAAAACTACAATGAGGTATCACCTCACACCAGTCAGAATGGCCATCATCAAAAAATCTAGAAACAATAAATGCTGGAGAGGGTGTGGAGAAAAGGGAACCCTCTTGCACTGTTGGTGGGAATGTAAATTGATACAGCCACTATGGAGAACAGTATGGAGGTTCCTTAAAAAACTAAGAATAGAACTACCATATGACCCAGCAATCCCACTACTGGGCATATACCCTGAGAAAACCAAAATTCAAAAAGAGTCATGTACCAAAATGTTCATTGCAGCTCTATTTACAATAGCCTGGAGATGGAAACAACCTAAGTGCCCATCATCAGATGAATGGATAAAGAAAATGTGGCACATATATACAATGGAATATTACTCAGCCATAAAAAGAAACGAAACTGAGCTATTTGTAATGAGGTGGATAGACCTAGAGTCTGTCATACAGAGTGAAGTAAGTCAGAAAGAGAAAGACAAATACCGTATGCTAACACATATATATGGAATTTAAGAAAAAAAAATGTCATGAAGAACCTAGGAGTAAGACAGGAATAAAGACACAGACCTACTGGAGAACAGACTTGAGGATATGGGGAGGAGGAAGGATGAGCTGTGACAGGGCGAGAGAGAGGCATGGACATATATACACTAACAAACGTAAGGTAGATAGCTAGTGGGAAGCAGCTGCATGGCACAGGGATATCGGCTTGGTGCTTTGTGACCGCCTGGAGGGGTGGGATAGGGAGGGTGGGAGGGAGGGAGACGCAAGAAGGAAGAGATGTGGGGACATATGTATATGAATAACTGATTCACTTTGTTATAAAGCAGAAACTAACACACCATTGTAAAGCAATTATACCCCAATAAAGATGTTTAAAAAAAAAAAAAGAGTCATGTACCACAATGTTCATTGCAGCTCTATTTACAATAGCCAGGACATGGAAGCAACCTAAGTGTCTGTCGACCAATGAGTGGATAAAGAAGATGTGGCATGTATATAAAATGGAATATTACTCAGCCATAGAAAGAAAGGAAATTGAGTTATTTGTAGTGAGGTTGATGGACCTAGAGTCTGTCATACAGCGTGAAGTCAGTCAGAAAGAGAAAAACAAATGCCATATGCTAACACATAGATATGGAATCTAAAAAAAAAGAAAAAAAATGGTTCTGAAGAACCTAGTGGCAGGATAGGAGTAAAGACACAGACGTAGAGAATGGACCTGAGGACATGGGGAGTGGGAAGGATAAGCTGGGACAGAGTGAGAGAGGGGCATGGACATATACACACTACCAAATGTAAAATGGATAGCTTGTGGGAAGCAGCTGCATAGCACAGGGACATCAGCTCGGTGCTTTGTGACCACCTAGAGGGGTGGGATAGGGAGCGTGGGAGGGAGATGCAAGAGGGAGGAGATATGGGGATATATGTATATGTATAGCTGATTCACTTTGTTATAAAGCAGAAACTAACAGACCATTGTAAAACAATTACACTCCAATAAAGATGTTAAAAAAAAAAAGTAGCACTAAGTGGTCTTCTAGTCTCCAGGGAAATCTCACTAAAAAATCAGCTTCTGAGCAGACATTGCTGGCTGGATGGAATACGGCTGATGGGGAGGAGGAGGGCTGGCTGGAGGAATAGCATCAATGGGAGGTGAGCAGGGTATGGGTGGAGAACAGTGGATAGTATTAGAAGAGTATTTTACAGCTGTTCTGATGGGTTTTTCAAGGTTTTTTGTTTGTTTGTTTGCGGTATGCGGGCCTCTCACTGTTGTGGCCTCTCCCGTTGCGGAGCACAGGCTCCGGACGCGCAGGCCCAGCGGCCATGGCTCACGGGCCCAGCCGCTCCGCGGCATGCGGGATCCTCCCGGACCGGGGCACGAACCCGTGTCCCCTGCATCGGCAGATGGACTCTCAACCACTGCGCCACCAGGGAAGCCCCAAGGTTTTTTAAACTATGACAAAAATATAAATAATGATGATGATGATAGTAATTTAATACATGGTAATTTGCACAGCTTTCCTTTATCCTCTATTTGAATCTCAGCTCTCCCTGAATCTCATTTCTCCTCATCCATCACCTTATTCCAGCACACTATCTCATCCCTCATCCTTACCCCTTCCCTAAGCCTATACTATTCCTCATTCTACCTCTGAATTCCAGCCTATGCCCAAGGTGCATTCCTTACTCTCCAAGAAATTAGTTGTTAAACAAATTTCTAATTCATTGGTAATTAGGTACTAATTAGTTAAACTTATTAATTAACTAATTAATAACTAATAAATACAGAACTAATTTTCTAAGTAATAATTAATAAGTAATTAGTTAAACTAATTAATGAATTGATTATTAAACTGACTCACTGGTAATTTTTTTAAAGCTGAAACTTTAATGATTTGGTTTTGGCTACATTACAAATTTCCTGCATCAAATACCCACATGAAAATGCTTTGTATCCCTTATATAATCTTGGTAACATAGCCAGGTAAATTACAGCATAGTATTTACATATCATTGCTGAAATCAAAGTAAGGTGAAATAAAATTTGCTGTATCACTCAATATGCCTTTACATGGCCATGGGTCCCCATGACTCTATCCAATTACATTCATCCTAACATGCATATAATGTTTTGATATGGCTTTTAATTTCGTATTTCTCAGAGGCCTTTAGACATCACCAGCAAGTGAACCAACAGTGAAACCCATGGTGGGGTTAAAGAGAAAAGGGGAGATGGATGTGTAAGAACCCTGGAAAGGAGAAGGAAAAGGCTACCCAGCAGTAAGGAATGACTAAGTGTCTGACTCAGTTAGGGGAACACTTGATTTTGAAAATAGATGGCTAGAGGAATCCCTTCTAGTAGGGAGCTCCTTTTATATAGATTATCATTTTATGATGGGTAAACTCAGTATCATCTTTAAGTCTGATGGAACTTAATAAGTATGGTGGATATAAAAATACCCACAATTCTTTGCCTCTCCTCCCACCAAAAGGTGGAGTCCATAGCCTCACCCGTGCTGGCTCTGGGCTGACCCTGTAATTTGCTTTGACCGATAGAATGTGCTGGTAGTGACATTGTTCCACAGCCTTGGCCTTCTGAGGCCTGGCAGCTTTTGTGTTTGCCATCTTGGAAGCCAGTTGCCATGTAAAAAGTACAATCACCTTCTCGGAAAGAGGGGCCATGTCCAGAGAGGCTCTGGAGAATGGGAGTTACAAAGGGAGAGATGCAGCTCTCCCAGCCACCCAGCTGAGACATCAGACATGAGAGGGAAGCCATGCTGTGTCTTCCACACTCATGAGTGACCCCACTCACACCACAGTGAGCAGAGACAATCCACCCTGCCTAGCCTCACGCTGGCTGCAAATCATGAACATATAAATTGTTGTTGTAAGTCACTAGGGTTTGGAGTAGTTTCTTCCACAGTAATAGATAACTGAAACAAAAATTGGTACTTGAGGCTCAGGTACTGCTTTTAAATAAGTTAAGTAAATAAAGCCCTAAGACGTGTGGTGTTGGCATTGAGGATGAGCTGACGGCAAAGACTGGCAGGGTGACAAGGAAACTATTAGAGGAGCCTGAAAAAGCAATGAGGAAATTACTAATGGAAGCTGGATACAGGACAATCCCTGTTTGGTAGAGGCAGAATTTTGGCAACACTATTGCCTGCGGTAATGTGAAAGATAGAAAATCCAACTAATAAATTTATGGATTTGGCTAAGTAGATTTCTGGGCAGAATGTTGAAAGGGCTATTTGGTTTCTTTCAGCTGTATATGGTAAGGTATTAAGAGAAAGATGAACTAAAATGTTAAGTATTATGAGTGCAAGCGAAACAGAAGAAATACAGAGGCCGTAGACAGTCTCTCTGGAAAGCAGAAGTTTTTCAAAATGAGATATCGCCGTATGGCAAAGACCAAATCCAGGGTACACTGAGTAAAATATGGCCTCAAGCTACAAAGCAAGTTAAGGAGGTGGACGTAAGATGCTCCTTAAGATTTCTGAAAGATTCACAGCAGAGTCTCCTATATTTGAAATCACAAAATTTTGAAAGTATCCTGAAGATTTATCCTCAGGAGACTGGATAAATAAACAATAATGTATCTACACAATGAAGTACTATGTACTCATAAAGAAGAATAAGGGAGGTCTCTATGGACTGTTATGGAAGAATTAGAAAGATAGATTGTTGAGGGGAAAAAACTCAACATAAAATGAATATACAGAGTATGAGCTCTTTTGTGAAAGAAAGAAGAAAAAAGATATATAGGTTATATATTTTTTTAAAGTATTACATAAATATAAATACATAAATATAAATGGCACACACACACACACACATTTTTGCCAAAGGAAACAGTTAAGAATAAAGCAGATACTAATGTAAATGTTACCAATAAGAGGTGGGTGTAAATGAGGTGAAAGAGATAGGAATAGACATAAGACCCTTCTAGTATATCTTTTGATATAACTTTAAATTTGAATGATTTAAAAATATACACAGTCGAAAGTATAATTAAATTATTAGAGTAAACTTTACAGTTGAATACAAACAGAAAAAAATGAACTCAACTCAGTATCAAACAGACAATCTAACCCCACAGGAAAAAATATTCATTCCTATAATGTCTATACACATCATACTCTGATTCTACACCGTTAGTAGGATAGATTTTAAAGACAACAAAAGAAATCTGGAACTTTGCTTAGTAGATTCGTTCTTGGTAGAGGTATTGCTGAAATCATTTTGCATGAATTGTAGATAAGTAAATACATTGATAGTTGGTTAATTCAGTCCGACTCACCAGTGGAAACAGAACACATTGTGCACCTTAAACTTATACAATGTTATGTGTTAATTAACTCTCAATTTTTTAAATGTACTAGGTGTGAGAATGATTTTGTGATTATATGTAGAGAGTGTCTTTTTCAAAGAAAGCAGAAATGATTAAGACATGAGTTACTTTTGCATATGCAACTTAATTCCACCTTAATTCCACCTTAAGTCTTCGTAAAAGTATTTTAAAATCACAGATTTAGCCATCTCAGCCTTCATTTTCCCCAATAACAGAGTTTTCCTTGAATAAATTTGTATTTCTGAAAAGAAAGCTAAGTTACTGCAAAATTCTCTTACGAGGGCTTATGATTTGCTAATATGTGCTTTCCACGCCAGGAAATCAGTTCATGAGTCTTCAGACCAAGATAAAATCTGAAATTTCTTTTAAAAATTTTAAGTAGATTTACTCTAATTTTTCTGCGGAAAAAATCCTCATTACTTTGAAAAGAGGAATTACTTTCCTTTAGAAGATTCTGTCTTTATGATGATTGTTTTAGTAGCACTTTACCTAAGGTTTAAGTCTCTGTAACCCATTCTTCTCTTCTACTGAAAGCATTCTACACTTGCTCTCTTTTTTTCTCTGTCTACATCCTCACCTCCTACAATTCCTTGTTTTTTTCCTTAAGTTCTCTCTGACCTACTCTCCCATGTGGTTGCTTTTGGCTTCATGCCCACAAGCCAATAAAGATGGACCAATCTTTCTTTCCAAAGCTCCCAAACACATGCTCAATTATAAAAATCCTAATAGTTTCCAATAATCAGAATTTGTAATAATCAGTTTTCTTCATGAAGTCTTCTCAGTTTCAAATTTTTTATCCTTTCTCGTCTGTTTGCAATTTAGAATGGATGATTATACATGTTTTCAGTGATTTAAATTTAAAATAATATTAGTTTAAATTCTTTCAATTAGAATTTCTTCCCATGACCTCAGACCCACATAGTCTTACCCTAGTAGTAGTCCTAACACAATGCAGCCATTTGTTTAGGCTTGGAGTACTTTAGAGCAGGAAGGCATAGGTAGGAAGTTGCTAAACTGGAATCATCAATGCTTAAGACGGAAGAAATAGCCTACCTGAATAGAATGTTGGATGCTTTCAAATGTGTTTTAAAACTATATTGAATTTTGAGTTTATTGTTCCCTTGCTTTTTTAAAGTCAAAAATATTGATGTGTAATACGTACCCAATAAATATCACCCATTTTAACTGTACAGTTTGATAAATTTGGACAAATGTATAGTGTTATGTAACCAACACCGAAATCAAGACAGAGAACATTTCCATCAACTCAAAAAGGTCCCTCCTGAGTCATGATCTTTGGGGACATTCCCTTCTCTCTACTCCCAGCCTTTGGCAACCACTGATCTATTTTCTGTGCCTATATGACATTTTGCAGAGTCTCATATAAATAAAATCACACAGTATGTAGATTTTTGTGTCTGGATTCTTTCATTTAGCGTATTTGAGATTCATCCATGTTTTTACATGTATCAGTAGTTCTTTTTATTTTACTGAATAGTATCCCATTGTACGGATGGACTACAGTCTGTTTACCTATTCACCAGTTAATGAACAGTTGGGTTCTTTCTAGATTTTTATTATGAAAAAGTTGCTTTAAACATTCATGCAATGTCTCTGTATGGATATATGTTTTCATTTCTTGTGGATGAATACCTAGGAACAAAATGGTTGTCATGTAGTAAGTGCATATTTAATTTTATAAGAAAATGCCAAATTGTTTTTGCAAAGAGATTGCACCATTTTGCATTCCCACCAACAATGTATAGATTTTCAGTTGCACCATATATTATACCTACCAAAACGCAGTAATATCAGTTGTTTAGATTTTATCAATTCTAGTAGGGGTGTAAAGGTATATCACTGTAGTTTTATTTTGCACTTTTCTAATATCTAGCAAATTTTAACATCACCTCACGTGTTCATTTGCCTTCCATATATCTATTTTGGTTAAATGACTGTTTCAACCTTTTGCTCACTGAGAAAAAAAGAAAAAATCTGGTGGTCATCTTCTTATTGAGTTGTAAGTGTCCTATATATATTTGTAATACAATTCCCTTAACAGATATGTGTTTTGCAAGTATTTATTCCAACCTGTAGCTTATCTTTTCATTTTCTTAACAGTTTACCTCAAAAACCTGATGTTTCAAATTTTAATAAAATCATTTCTATTAATTCTTTGATAGTTCATGGCTTTTTTTTTTTCCATTCTATCTAGGAAACTTGCCTAGCCCCAAGGCCACAGAGATTTTTGTCTCATGTTTTCTCCTAGAAGTATTGTAGTTTTAGGTTTTACAGTTAAGTCTATGATTAATTTGAGTTAGTTTTTGAATGGCATGAAGTATAGATTGAATTTTCATCTATTTGTAAATATCCAATTGTTTCAGCACCATTTGTTGAATAGACTATTCTTTAAACATTGAATTGCCTTAGCTCCTTTGTCAAAACTCAGTTGATCGTGTATGTCTGTTTCTAGACTCTATTACATTGGTCTTTATATCTACTGTTATGTTAATATGTAGCTTTGTAGAAAGCCTTGAAATTGGGTAGTATATGCCATATAACTTTGGTTTTCTTTTTCAAGATTTTGCTTATCCATGTAAATTTAAAATTTTTGCTTATCAATTTCTATAAAATAACTTGCTAAGATTTTACTGATTTTTACCGGCATTGTGTTGAATGTATAGATTACTTTGGGCGAGAATTAACATCTCAGTCATATTACTCCATATTACTTTATTCCATATTTCTTTCTCTTCCTAGTTTCTATCTCTAGTTTTCATAAATGGATGTTGAATGGTTTTGTACCTACTCACAGATATTTGCTCATGTGGTAAATTACAGTGATTTATTTTTGAATGTTGAACCAATCTTACATTCCTTGGCTAATCCCCAATTGGTGATGATTTATTATACTTTCTACACAGTGCTGGATTCAATTTGCTAATATTTGGGTAAGAATTTTTGCATCTATGTTCATATGATATATTTGTCTGTAGCTTTATTTTTTATTTTTTTGAAATGCCTTGTTTAGTTTGGGTATCAATGGCTTCACAAAATAATTTGGGGAAATTTTCATCCTCTTCAATTTTCTGAAAAAAAATTGTGTAGATTGATATTTTTTCGTCTGTAACGTTTTGTAAAAATCACCTGTGTATCTATCTCAGCCTGAAGTTTTTATTTTTATCTATCTATCTGTCTGTCTATCTATCTACCTACCTATCTTTCTTGTGGGAAGACATTTAACTATACATTCAAATTCTTTAATAAATATAGGATTATTCAGGTTATTTATTTCTTCTTGAGCAGTCTTTGGTATGTTTTGTCTCACAAGGAATTTGTTAATTTTGGTTAAATTATATTTATTGGCAAAATGTTTTTTCATAATATTCCATTAAAATTCTTTTATCATCTGTAGTATCTTTAGTAATGTTCCCACTTTCATTCTAATATTAGTAATCGTGTCTTCTCTTTCTTGATCAATCTAGCTAGAAGTTAGCAATTTTCTTGGTAGCTTAAAAAAAACAGTTTTTGCTTTTGTCATTTTTCTTTATTGTATTTGTGTTTTCATTTTCACTTGCATCTGTGCTTATTTTTATGGTTTTCTTATTAATGCTTCTCATGTATTTAATTTCCTCTTCTTGTTTTAGAGTATTAAGTTGGACACAAGTCACAGACTTGAATCCTTGCTTGTTTTTTTTTAAAGCATATAAACCTATAAACATCCTTTTTACTACTGCTTTCATTGATCTTACACAGTTTGACATGTTGTGTTTTTATTTTCATTCAATTTACAGCACTTTCTTATTTCTGTTGTGATTTCATTTGTTACTTGTGGGTTATTGTGGTATGCAAAAAAATCTTAATCGTTTAAATATCTTAATCGTTGCAACCAGTGAGTATGATAAAAGGGACTTTGCAGATTTGATTAAGTTAAATATCTTGCAAGGGAAAGATTATCCTAGATTATCCAGGTGTACCCAACATAATCACTAGGGTCCTTATAAGGGAAAGAGGGAAGCAGGCGGTCAGAGAAGGAGACGTGACAACAGAGGCAGAGGGTAGAGAGATGCAGCCTTGAGCCAAGGAGCGTAGGAAGATTCTAGAAGATGGAAAGACAAGGAATGGACTTTCTCTTAGGGCCTCCAGAAGAAATGCAGCCCTGCCAACACCTTGATTTTAACCTGCTGAAACCCATTTTGGATTTCTGACCTCCAGAGTTGTAAGACAATACATTTGTGTTGCTTTAAACGACTAAATTTGTTGTAATCTGTGCAGCAACAATAGAAAAATAATATAGTCATGTAGAATTATTTTAGAATAAATACGTAGACTAGCGGGATGACTACTTTAGAATCTCTCTCTCTCTCTCTCTCTCTCTCTCTCACACACACACACACACACACACACACACACACACACACACACACACGTTGTGGACTTTCATTACAGTCATGTAATCCCCCCAGATCAAGATATAAAACATATCCTTTTATTTTTAGTTTTTTAAGTAACCTCCATACTGTTCTCCATAGTGGCTGTATCAATTTACATTCCCGCCAACAGTGCAAGAGGGTTCCCTTTTCTCCACACCCTCTCCAGCATTTATTGTTTGTAGATGTTTTGATGGCTAGTATGAGGTGATACCTCATTGTGGTTTTGATTTGCACTTCTCTAAAGATTAGTGATGTTGAGCATCCTTTCATGTGCTTGTAGGCAATCTGTATATCTTCTTTGGAGAAATGTCTATTTAGGTCTTCTGCCCAATTTTTTGATTAGGTTGTTTGGTTTTTTGATATTGAGCTGCATGAGCTGCTTGTATATTTGGGAGATTAATCCTTTGTCACTTGGTTCGTTTGCAGATATTTTCTCCCATTCTGAAGGTTGTCTTTTTGTCTTATACCTAATAGCTTCGACCTCTTAATCTCCTACTCCTATATTGCCCCTCCCCCCTTCCCTGTCCCCACTGGTAACCACTAGTTTGTTCTCTATATCTGTGAGTCTGTCTCTTTTTTTGTTACATGCACTAGTTTGTTGTATTTTCGGGAGTCATTTAATTAACTGCACTTCGTGATTATCTGCAAAGCAGCAGAAGCAGAAACCTAGAATAACTTCAAGTCTATGCTTGGTCAGCTGGGTGCCTGGTAGCGCCATCATAATGATAAGCGATGCTCCAGGAGGAATAGGATTGCCAGAGAAAATGATCATAAAGATTCTGACTGTGTTGAGTTGGAACTATTTGTGGGAAACCTGGGGGTGATTTCCAGAAGGGGGTTTAAAATAAAAATGTATATATCTGGACAAAATTTAGGGTTGGAGATAGTGATTTAGGAGACATCTGTGGGAACATATAAGTGTCTCCAAAGAGAGTGGGTAAATGAGTACAGAACGAGGTCAAGGTTAGAACTTTGAATTATATTAAAACCTAAAAGTGAACCCTATCTGCCTATAAATTTCCTTACTAGTTCCTATGTTAGACTCATTTCCCTAGCTAAATTGTAATCCCTTTGAGGGAAAAATAACGCTAAGCAAAAAATGTGTCTCATAGTACGGACGAGATTATTTGACACAAGATAGGTGAGGAAAAACCAGGTCAGAAAACAAAATACAGGCCTGAAAGTTATTGGATGCATCCATTGAGTACAGAAGATAGAAAAGCATATAATAAATGGAAATTAAATGGATAATTTGAATCAAAAGCCATAGAAATCAGGGTCTCTCCAGACCTGTAAGTTATTAAATAACTAGTATTTACAGCATGATCCAGTGTTAACTGGAAAATGCAGAAGTTTGGTTTTCATGAGAAACAGACTTGATTTTAATGAAGTTGTTGAAACTCTTACTTTCACATGAGTAGGGATAACTTAAATCATATTCAAGTGTTGTGTGGTTCTGTTTCTAAAATATCTTGCAAGATGATTTTAAGGCAACACCAGCGCCTAAGAATCAGTTGGGAAATGCAGGGTTTTAATTGGCTTAAGCCTTCAGCCTCAGTCTTCTCATCTTGGGTTTCAATTTTCCAACTCATCCCTGTGGAGCGATTGTCTTCTAACCAGGAAACCCCTCCCAGCCTAAGTCCCTCCTGTGGGGCCTCCAAACGGGGACATCCTAAAATTCCCCAGATTCCTTTGCAGATTCAGCCACCACCTGGGCTTCATTTCTTTTCAAACCAAACCTATAAAAGATTTGTCAGCACTCTTCCTGGGGGTAAGGGTCACTTTTTTCTTAGATAACAGGTCAAGCGAAGAAAGTAGAATCTATTTGTGCCTCTTGAAACTAAGGACAAAAGGGTCAAAGAAAGTGCTTTTGCTGCTTCGTTTAGCTATTCTATGTTGTTACGAGAAAGTTGTTTTAAGCCTGCCTCAGCTCCAGCCAAATCCCTGTTTAGATATCAGTCAAATCTCCCTGATCCGGCTACTCCCAGCCTGCATTAGATTTACCCTCCGCTGGTGTCTTGTGGTTGGGAAATGAATCACTCAGACTCATGCCATTTTGACAGAGAGCTTAGAGGCAGCTCAGCCGGGCAGAGTTGGACACATATGCAAAGGGCACCCCAGACCCGTCATGCTACACTCAGGTCTGTGTAGCTGAGCTACTTAATTGGGTTTTTGCTCTTCACAAGCTTCCAAATAGTTCTTCAAGTCCCAGAGTTGGTGGTGGAATTTTTCTTTTTGCTTTTTTTTTTTCATCTGGCTAATAAGATTTTCCAAGTCACCAAAGCCAGAGGGGTTTGGGAAAGAAAAAGCCTCCTTTGTTAAACAAAGCAAGTTCTATGGGACTTTCTGCCTTTGAATTTAGGGAACCTGTCCCAATTAAAGTGTGAAATGATTGTGAATATGGGAGGGATCTCAGTGGAAAAAGCAGCCTCTAACCCTGATAAGCATGGACTAGAAATATTAGTTTTAATGCAAATCCCTTCTTTGAAAGATCCGGAGGCTTGGACTTTGTTCAAAAGAATTTAGAGAAATATCACAGAGTTAAAAGCAGCAAGAGACTCTCCAAAGAGTCTAGGAATTTTAAATGTGTTTGTTTTTCCAGTTATCATGCTACTGATTCTTTTTTTTTTTTTTTTTTTTTTTAATAGAAACTCAGGAAGTAGCCAGCCCTGGCAGATGAATAGAATTCAGTGAAATTTCCTTTAGAGCCCCCAAGTGAAGTGTTGCATCAGGTCATAGTTTAGGCTTCTAAGCGAAGGTAGGCGTGCTGGGGTATTATTTTCATCTAGCATATTTCATGTAAATTTATAGTAAGCTCTATTTCCTGCAAATGTATCCATATTTAACACGATGATATACCGTATTATATATAGATAACAAATACAATAGGAAATGGCTTTCATTCTTCAATGGCATTTTGAGCAATGGGAATAGGGAGGAATAATCCTGAATGATTAGTTGCACAGCTCCAAAGATACTTCCCATGGGCTCTGAGATTTGAATAGGCGTGTAACTCTTTCCTTGAGAATTTGGAGAGCCTGAGGGAGAAGCTGCAGGAAGGAACATGTTCATCTAAGGGGGCAGCAGTTACCTCATCTCCAGCAGAGGGCTGCCTTGTGGCAGTGCAGGCTAAGTGAGAGTAGTGATGCTGAAAACTCGGCCTCTGTGCACTAGTGTTGAATTGAATCTCAGAGAGAGGGTTTTGGGTGAAGTAGAAAAGAATAGCTTTATTGCCTTGCCAGGCAAAGAAGGACACCGCAGACTCATGCCCTCAAAACTGTGTGTCCCAACCTGGGGGGATTTGGTGAAGAGTTTTAGAGCAAAGGTTCAAGGGCAGGGTTGCTGATAAAGATCAGGGTGTGTGCAGGGCCTGCATTCCTTTAATCTGGCCTCCGGTGGTTTCCTGATGAGCTTCTGTGGTCCTCGAGGTTATCAAACTGTGACCTTCTCTCTGGAATAAAGAATGCTTCATCAAGTAGTTAATGTCTTCCATTTGTTGGGGGTTTTAGTTCTGCAGAAGAGCTCAAAGATATTGTTATGTGTATCTCTTTAGGCGGAACCAGGATCCGGTCCCAAGGCTGCACTATTGTTTCTTGACTCTCCTCCCTTGTGTCTACATCCCCTCCCTTCCCTGATTAGCAACTGTTTGAACCTGCCCTTTGGAAATCAGGGAAGGTCATGGAGGCTGAAGCCTATTCCTTACAAACAAGAAACGGGGGACACAGAAAGGCTTCCATGCCCAGGAGCCCCACAGGGACCTGCTCGGTTTCACTAGTTAATCTGATTTTTCAAAAGAAGCTGGAAAATCCAGATTAATATGTGACATTTCCCAATAGAACGTGGTGGCATCTAATTTTAAAAATGGGAACTTGCATTTGGCAAACGAGTTTCTGACATCTGGTTGAGAGGACTGTGGGCAGGGCTACATAAAGTTATAATGTGCATGCATATGAATATGTCAGATGGTACTAAAAGTCATCTCGTATTCGAATTACAGGATCACAAAATCCATACCGTTGCCAGCTTCCTATTTCTAGGGCAGTGGTTCTCAAAATGTGGCCGCAGAACAAGCAGCATTATAACCCCACCTGGGAACCAGTTAAAATGCAAATTCTTGGGCTTCACCCCAGACGTACTAAATCAGATCATCTCTAGGAGTGGAGCCCAGGAATCTGTGTTTTAACAAGCCTTACAGTGATTCAGATGCAGCTGAAGTTCAATAACCACTGTTTTAGGATATTTTCTCTTGAGTTTCAGGACTCCAATTTTTGTTGCTGTTTTTTGCTTTCAGATGTTTTAAGAAGAGTATTTATTTAAGAAGAATATTTATTCCCATTTTATTTGAAATTTTAGTAGGTACAGTACAAACCAGAGCTTGCTTTGGGGAAGTGGAGATGGGGGGCCCCAGTCCTTTTGGCTTCCTTCCTGTCCACTCCCCACCAAGGGGCTCCAACCCCACCCTCATTCAACAGTTTCATAGAGCAGCCAGCCAACCATTTGTCAAAATCTGCCTCAGCTTTCTCTCTACAGAAAGGAGGCAAAACACTAAAATGAAATAACCTCTCATCTCAGAGGAGACATTTGCTAAGAACAAGACCTTATAATGTCAGTTTAGCAAAAATGTAGACAAAGATTTGGAAGATAGTACAAAAGAGGGCTCATTAAAAGTGTAACTTAAAAATTCATCAAGGAATCAGCACTGCCTTTATACAGCAAAGCACTGGAAATTCGAATATCCTAAGTAACAAGATGCCACAGAGGAAGATGAACCAAGGAGACTGAAGGACTTACATGACCCTACCCTGACTTCTCCTAGGGCTGTTAGAATCGAGGACATGGAATTGTTGGGAAAGTCATTTTTTTATTATTACTTTTTATTGAAGCATAGTGTACAAGATAATGATTCAGTATTTTTATAGATTGCACACCGTACAAAGTTATTATAATATTATTGACTATATTTCCTGTGCAGCACATCATATACCTGTGATTATTTATTTTATAACTGGTAGTTTGCACCTTTTAATCCCCTTTACCTACCTCCCTACCCCTAAACCCCCATGCTTGGCAACCACTGGTTTGTCCTCTGTATCCATGGGTCTTTCTGTTTTGTTATATTTGTTCATTTGTTCTGTTTTTCAGATTCCACATAAAAGTAAAACATACAGTATTCGCCTCTCTCTCTCTGACTTATTTCACTTAGAATAATACCCTCCAGGTCCAGCCATGTTGTTGCAAAAGCAAGATTTTATTCTTTTAATGAGTAGTATTCCATTGTATACATATAGATAGATAGATAGATAGGTATAGATAGATATATATCACATGTTCTTTATCCATTCATCTGGCAATGGACACTTGGGTTGCTTCCATATCTTGGCTGTTGTAAATAATGCTGCTATGAACACCGGGGCACAGATATATATTCTAATTAGCATTTTCATTTTCTTTGGATAAATACCGAGAAGTAGACTCTCTGGATCATATGGTAGTACTATTTTTAGTTTTTTGAGGAACCTTGATACTGTTTTCCATAGTGACTGTACCAATTTACATTCCCACCAGCAGTGAACGAGGGTTCCCTTTTCTCCACATCCTCTCCAACATTTACTTCTTGGCTTTTTGATTATAGCCATCCTGACAGGTATGAGGTGGTATCTCACTGTGGTTTTCATTTGCATTGATTAGTGATGTTGAGCATCTTTCCATGAGCCTGCTGGTTATCTGTATGTCTTCTTTGGAAAAATGCCTATTCAGGTCCTCTACCCATTTTTTAATTGGATCATTTGTATTTCTGCCATTGAGTTGTATGTGTTCTTTATACATTTTGACTTGGGATATTAACCCCAATTCACACATATTATTTGCAAATACCTTCTCTCATTCAGTAGGTTGGCTTTTCTTTCTTTCTCTTTTTCTTTGTTTTTTTCTCCTCTTCGTTTTGATGGTTTCCTTAGATGTGCAAAGCTTTTTAGTTTAATATGGCTCCATTTATTTATTTTTGCTTTTATTCCCCTTGCCTGAGGAGATAGGTCCAAAAAGATATTGTTAGGATTGATCTTAAAGAGTGCACTCATATGTTTTCTTCTAGAGGGTCTTTATGGTTTCAGGTCTTACATTTAAGTCTTTAATCAATTTTGAGTTTATTTTTGTGTATGGTGTGAAAAAGTAGTCCAGTTTGATTCTTTTGAATGTAAGTGTCCATTTTTGCCAACTTCATTTATATTCTTGCCTCCTCTATCATAGATTAATTGACCATATGTGCTTGTGTTTATCTCTGGGCTGTCTATTTTGTTCCATTGATCTATGTCTTCTTTTGTGCCAGTACCATACTCTTTTGATTACTATAGCTTTCTAGTATAGTTTGAAGTCAGGGAGCATGATACCTCCAGTTTTGTTCTTCTTTCTCAAGATTGCTTTGACTATTCGGGATCTTCTTTTCCATGCAAATTTTAGGATTATTTGTCCTATTTCTATGAAAAATGCCATGAGTATTTTGATAGGGATTACACTGAATCTCCAGATTGTTTTGGGTAGTATGGTCATTTTAACAATATTAATTCTCCTAATCTGTCCATTTATTTGTGTAGTCTTCAATTTCTTTCATCAATGTCGTATAGTTTTCAGAATACAGGTCTTTCACCTTCTTGGTTAAATTTATTCCTAGGTATTTTTTCTTTTGAATTAAATTGTAAATGGGATTGTTTTCTTGATTTCTCTTTCTGATAGTTCATTATTAGTGTATAGAACGCAAAAGATTTCTGTATTTTAATTCTGTATCCTTCAACTTTACTGAATTCATTTGTTATTTCTGACAGGTTTGTGTGTGTGTTTGTGTGTGTGTGTGGAGTTCTTAGGGTTTCCTATATATAGTATCATCTCACCTGCAAATAGAAACAGTTTTACTACTTCCTCTCCAATTTGTGTCTTTAGATCTGGAGTGAATCTCTTGTAGGCAGCATATAGATAGGTTTTGGGTTTTTTAAATTTATTCAGCCACACTTTGTCTTTTGACGGGAGTATTTAGTCCATTGATGTTTATTTGTTTTCTGGTTGTTTTGTAGTTCTTCTCTGTTCTTTTCTTCTTCTTTTAGTCTCTTCCCTTATGGTTTGATGATTTTCTTTAGAATTATGCTTGGCCTCCTTTCTCTTTGTTTTTTGTGTATCTATTGTAGGTTTTTGGTTTGTGGTTATCATGACATTCATATCTATCTATCTATCTACCTACCTACCTACCTACCTATCTACCTATTTATCTATCTATTTGTTTTAAACTCATAGTCATTTAAGTTCAAACCCATTCTACATTTTTTACTCCCCCATCACGTTTTATGTTTTTGATGTCATACTTTACATCTTTTTGTATCCCTTAACTTCTTATTGTGGATATAGATAATTTTACAACCTTTGTAATTTAACATTTCCACTAGATTTATAGGTGGTTGACCTACTACCTTTACTGTATATTTGTCTTTACCAATGAGATTTTTCCTGTCATAAGTTTCATATTTCCAGTTGTGGTCTTTCCACTTAAAGAAGTCCCATTAACATTTCTTGCAAGGCTGGTTTATTGGTGATAAACTCTTTTAGTTTTTGCTTGTCTGGGAAACTCTTTATCTCTCCTTCAATTATGAATGATAACCTTGCCAGGTAGAGTATCCTTGGTTATAGGTTTTTTCTTGTAGCATTTTAAAAGAATATCTTCTGTTCTGCAAAGTTTCCACTGATAGCCTCATAGGGGTTCCCTTGTATATGACTGTTTTTCTCTTGCTGACTTTAAAATTCTCTCTCTTATTTTTGCCATTTAAATTATATATGTCTTGGTGTAGGTCTCTTTGGGTTCATCCTGTTTGGGACTCTCTGTGGTTCCTGGACCTGTTTCCTTCCCCAGGTCAGGGGAGTTGCTAGCCATTGTTTCATCAAATACATTTTCTGCTCCTTTCTCTCTCTCTTCTCCTTCTGGGACCCCAATAATAATGGTAATGTTATTATACTTGATATTATCTCAGAGATCCCTTAAACTATCCTCATTTTTTTAAGTTCTTTTTTCTTTTTGCTCTTCTGATAGGGTGATTTCCAATATTTTGTCCTCTAAGTCACTTATGCGTTCTTCTGTATCACCTAATCTGCTTTTGATTCCCTCTAACGTATTTTTAATTTCAGTTATTGTATTCTTCAAATCTAATTGGTTCTTTTTTATAATCTCTAATTTTTTGTTGAAGTTCTCACTGTGTTCTTCTACTCTTCACTTGAGTTTGATGAGTACTTTTATGACCATTTCTTTAAACGCTTTATCAGGTAAATTATTTATCTCCATTTCATTAGGGCTTTTTATCCCCCTAGGGTTTTATCCTGTTCCTTTGTTTGGAACATATTCTTCTGTCTTCTCATTTTGTTTGACTTTCTTTGTCTTTATGAATTATGGGAAAGAGCTTAAATTTGTGTCCTTCTGTGGGTACATCTCTATGCAGACTGTGTATGCCCAGTGGCTTTGGCAGGAGGGCTGGAGCAGAAGTGAGTGCAGGTTGGGGCTTTTTCTGTGGTGAACCAGGCCTATAAACTTAATGAGGGGGCCTAGAGCTGGAGCATGGTGCAGACCAGGGCTTCTCCTGGGGCATGCTGGGGGCCACTGCCTTGGTGGGGGCTGTTGGAGCTGGAGCTGGATGCAGGTTTTGGGGTGTGCAGGCCAGCTAGACTGCCAGGCTCTTTTCAGTCTGCTGTCTCCACACTGGGTCTCAGAGCAAGTAAGTTTGTGCACAAGTCCTTTAAGGGTGTAGTCTGGGCTTCCTCTAGCCTTCTGGTTCTCCAGGTTGTGGGCCTCACTGGCTTTCAAAACCAGTTAAGGGGGCTTGTCTTCTCAGTGCCAGTCACCAGGATTGGGATGCCCAATGGGGGGTTCAAACCTCTTGCTTCTTAGGGAGGTCCTCCAAGTTTGTGATACCCCCTTCTTTTTTGGGTCACCTGATTGCTCCTCTTGCCCTCTAACCTATCTTGGTATGATGTTTTCTTTATATCCTTAATAGTAGAAAAGCTGTTCTCCCAGTCTTCAGGTCATTCTCAGAGAGAGTTGTTCTACATGTAGTTGTAGTTTTGATGTGTCTGAAGGTGGAAGTGAGCTCAGGGTCTTCTTACTCCACCATCTTGATCCCACCTCTCTCAGGAAAGTCTTCTTGGAACACAACTTCAAATGATCTGACTCTGTCACACTTTTTGCTCTTGCTTTTCACGTGACCCTTGTTTAGAGAAAGTCTAATGATTGGATTTTGATTTTACAGTTTTTTGGCTTGTTGGGAAAGTACAAATATAAGAGGACTGGAGCTAATTAATTGCTTCAATACATGGTTTTATCATCTTTTCTGCTTACATCTGAAATGTATGCCATCTTTAGAGTATATGAGCTCTTAATAAATGTTTTTGTACTAAATGAGTTAATGATCAACTCTCAATGGAATAATTATCCCACGAGCTTGTTAATGCTGTTATCCTTAAAGATAATAACTAGATGGAGGAAGGTTTGGTGAGAATTATTTCCAGTCTTTCTTTAGCTCATTTATGGATTCAGTTTTACTCTAATTCAGAATTGGCAACTTTCTGAAGTGAAATGCATCTCCACCTTGTAAAGTGGAGATACAGGGAAGAGGGAGGAGGGTGAGAGTCTGCAGTTATTCTCCAGCTGAGATAATGTATCTTTCATCTCAAGTGCCAACTCCAATCTGTCTGCCTGGAGCCATGCATAGAAAATCAGTCTTAGGCAGAGTACATCAGAATCACTGAAGGGCTGATTGAGTAAATCTAGGATGAAGCCTGATATTTTTTTTAATCTCTGCAAATGATTCTGATGTTCAGCCAGAGGTAAGAATTATGGCCATAAGCACATGTCCACATTTGCTTATGGAGGAAAGTATGCTCAAATCAATTAGTGATGTCTGCCTAGAGTGTCAGAAGAAAAAACAGAGGTGTATGTCCCCCATATTTTCTGACCTTGTTTTATAACCTTCTCATTTTCCTATAAATACACCATTTAAGCCTTTATTGTTGCTAACCTATCAGGAAAGATTATAGGGGAGAGAGGGAAATCACACACACAAAAAAACAGTCTAGGAAAGAAAGCCCACAAAAGCCAAGGTTTCGGGCTTCCCTAGTGGCGCAGTGGTTGGGAGTCAGCCTGCCTATGCAGGGGACGTGGGTTCGTGACCCGGTCCGGGAAGATCCCACATGCCGCAGAGCGGCTGGGCCCGTGAGCCATGGCCGCTGAGCCTGCGCGGCCGGAGCCTGTGCTCCGCAACGGGAGAGGCCACAACAGTGACAGGCCCGCGTACCGCAAAAAACAAAAACAAAACCAAAAACCCAAGGTTCCATAACTTTGTATTTCTTAAGAACTTATGCTCCTCTCCAAAGTAAAGTCATTGAACCATCAGAAACTATCTCATATATCCAGGGTTTCCTCATTCTAAATTAAAGAATCTATCATCATTGGTTAGACCTAATTGTTGGGAATAAAATGCCTTAACTTATAGCATCAAAAATCAGGATGGGGGCTTCCCTGGTGGCGCAGTGGTTGAGAGTCTGCCTGCCGATGCAGGGGACGCAGGTTCGTGCCCCGGTCCGGGAAGATCCCACATGCCGCAGAGCGGCTGGGCCCGTGAGTCATGGCCGCTGAGCCTGCGCGTCCGGAGCCTGTGCTCCGCAACAGGAGAGGCCAAAACAGTAAGAGGCCCGCGTACCGAAAAAAAAAAAAAAAAAATCAGGATGGCCCCAAATCAGAACCCTATCTCAGAAAATTTTTATATCAATAAGCTTTCTAGACACCAAGTTATATATACATGTATCTTTAATTTCCTAGAGTCATATTTCTATCACCTAAGAATTAGAAAGATTCTTATTAATCTAAAACAATAAAAGCTGAAAAGATACTGGGGGCGTCTAGGTTAACCCGCTGAACTTACTGATAAAGAAACCAAGGCCCAGTTTGGTTGATGACTATTCTACTGATATGCACTTCCAAGTTTTCCCCTCAGTAATTCTCATTTTACCTACTTCTTATACTTATAGAAACCTTGAATCCAGACGCTCTACTTTATCTGTACCCATCAGTTCTCTCTTGTATTCATTGCTTTCACTATCCGGTTTACATTTCATGGTTCCCCACTTCAGTCACTTTCTTGCCAATATCATCAACTTCCATTTGCCACTGAACCATTCCTTGAACCCTCTTTCAGAACCCCAAACCAAGACCCTTTTAACTGTCTATATTCTCTTGCCTGGGCTGCCATGTCTGGCCAGATAAAATAATACAACAACAAAATATAAGTTCATTTACTTTTCAGCCCATTACCCGATGCTGCTAAAATTATCTTCACTAAGATCATCAATGACATCCTGGCTGCTAAACAGAGCTGCTTTCTAGCTTCACTTGGATGAAACTCTTAGCCACGTTTACCCTTAGGAATCATATTTTTCTTACTGAAACCTTTTTTCCCTTGGCTTCTATATTTTTTCCCTACTTCACTGACCAATCCTTGTCAGTCTCTCTTAGGGGATTTTCTTTCCCTTTTTGGTTCCTAAATTGGTGCCTTTCAGTGTTCTATCCTGAGGACTCTTATCCTCTCACTTTCTAAACTCAACCACGTTCATGGATTAGGTACCAACTCTGTCAGTGGTTCTCAGCTGGGGCAATTTGTCCCCAGGGGACATTTGGCAAATGTCTGGAAACATATTACGTTGTAACAGCTTGAGTGATGTGCCGCTAGCGTCTAGTGGGTAGAGGTAAGGGGTGTTGCTGTACATCCCACAGTGCACACCAGAGGCCCCACAGCAAATAACTATCTGGTCCCAAATGTCAATAGTGCCAAGGTCAAGAAACCCTGGTCTATGTGATAATGAACCACAAATCTATTTCCCTAGTGGGGGCTTCTGAGAGTCAGAGCCACAGATATTAACTGTCCACTAGGCCTTTCCACTTGTTATCCCACTGGGACTTCAAACTCAAAAATCCAACACAATGATGTCATCTCCTCCTGAAGACCTTACCTCCTCCTAGGATCATTTTTTTAGGTAAATGGTACCACCTTTTACCCACTTACTCACAGCAGAACTCTGAATGCCAGCATTGAGTCATCCTTTCCCTTACCACTGGAATCCTCTCTTCAATGAAGTTCTGAAATATAACTCAGAGATCTCTTGAATCCTCTACTTACTGCCCTCCTTTGTTGGATTTCTACTTCTCTAGTCTTCTTGCCAGTCATGGTCCCGCCCGATCCCGTAACAACAAGCATGCCAGAAACACTCTATATTTTAACTGTGCTAAATACAGTACGACAGGAATGTGCCATGCTTCTACTGGCCACCGAGCCCCCATATATTCTGTTCTCTTTGTCTGCAACAGTTTGAACTTGACTTTCCCCCACAGACATGCCATGACATGTGTAATGGACTTCACCTGTTGAATTCGTTCAAGTCTCAGTGTGGATGTGATTTCTTCCGGGAAGCTTTCTATAATATATAGAGTCTGGGCACCCCTCTAATCTTCTCCCCTGGCACCCTGTCCTTTCCCTAACACTATTTGAGTGGCTTGTCTACTAGACTGGAATTTCTGTTGTATCTTCGTATTACTGATGCCTATCACATTCCCGGCACCTGGCAGGCACTGGATAAATGTCTAGCAGGTAAATGAGTAAATGAATGTTCATCTAATTAACACCAAAATGTATATTCTTTGTGAACCCTCTTTTTCAAACAAGTTTTAATGTGAACCTGGCCACCCTGAAAATGTTTTGGTTAAAAGCAATTTAATTTAAGACAGAGGGAATCAGAAATTGTAACACACTTACTTTATGTGTTTGGTTATCTACGGCTATATAATATGCAAAGATTTTTGTGAAGAATGGAGCTTACACATGAATTGGATAAATACAGTTGGTATGTGTACTTTCAATCCTTTAGTGACAACTCATTCCTAAATTTGGGTAGAGTATATGAGTGGTATCTGAACGGCTGCAAACCCTTGGATAATAAAAAGAAAAGTTAACTGGACACTTTTATCTGATCTTTTAGCTCAAGTAAGCACGCAAACTCTTTACCAGAACCTGAACTCGATCCTCATTTCTTAAATGTTCAACACTGCTTACACTTAGCTTTCCAAATAGGATCATTCAAAAGCCACCCCAGTGAGCTTTCTTTGCAACTGTGCTTAAGGCTGATATTCACACACCAGCGCTAAGTCTAAGTAACTTTTACAGATAAAAAAAATACAAAGAAAGTAAAAAATGGAAAGTTAACATGAATCCCTCTCCTGCAACTGTACTCTTTGGATCTTAGATATTGCAACATCCTTGCCACAGAAAAGAAGAGATTACTGATGGGTTTCAGCCTCCTATCGTATTAGGTTACACTATGTAAAACAAATCTACCTCCAAGATGTGGGCAGAGGGGGTGCAGGTAAAGCTACTCCACGAGATTTGGACACCTCTATGGATTTGACCTTAGTTTTCTTATTTTAGAGGTGTGTGAATTTAGATCTCAGTCATTATTTGAATCTCTGTTGAGTAGAAATTCTTTCACTGTGATATAACATATACGTGAGAGGACTTTCTCTATGGAACATAAAAGAAAGTAAAACATTGTTTACTTATATACTTTCATAATCTTTACCCAGTGACCCTGCAGAAAATCAAATGACCTCTTCTGAGGCTTCATATATTTTCAAATCCCGAGACCATTTGGTGGACCTTGTGCTTTCTGGCCTACTGACAAATTAGAACATGCTCTGTAATACCATTAGAAATGAATTTAAAAAAAAAAAAAAGCTGTAGAACTCGGTTGGTAGCTACAATCCTTCCCTTTCCTTCTTTGGAAAATAACCCCAAATATTATAGCCCCTTAGCCCTCCAGTGCAATGGAAGAGTACTCTTCATCAATGGATCCTTCATATGGCATTCTTCTAGGTTATCTGCAAGTCATTTCAAAATTGAAAGAAAATTAATTATTCATTCAAAAAAACCTTAACCAACCCATGCTGTAGGTCAGGTTGTCTACAAAGCTTTGGGTCCATACATGAATAAGAGACTTCAAAGTCTAGGAGGGAAAGCAGACATGTAAAATAATTATAATACAGTATAATATAACAAACGCTATATTGAGAGCCAACACTTATTGAAGCCTTGTCACCTACCAAATACTATTCTAAATGCATGATACGAATAAGCCCATTTACTCTCTATAATGGCCTTACGAGGTAGGTTCTCTCGTTACTCCCACCCCACCCCCTCACCTTATTAGTATGACGGCCTTTTGATGTGTCAACTTTGTTAGGCTATAGTCCCCCAGGTATCCAATCAAACACTACTCTGAGGGTTGCCACAGTGATATTTTGTAGATGAAATTAAAGCCCGTTATCAGTAGGCTTTAAGAGATTATTCTAGATAATCTGGGTGGACCTGATTCAATCAGTTGAAAGACCTTGACAGCAAAGCTGAGGCTTCCCTGATGAAGAAGAAATGATAACTTTGGACAACAACTTTATCTGCTGCCCCAGTATTCCAGCCTGCCCTTCCTGATGGCCTTGCCTTGATGGATTCCACACTCGGCCCTCGCAATCACGTAAACAAATTCCTTGTAATAAATCTCTTAATATACATCTCCTACTGGCCCTGCTTCTCTGGTTGAACCTGGCTGATACAATAAGTGAGTAAACAAAGCCAGGGAGGTTAAGTAACTTGTCCAAGGTCATAGAGCTAATGCATGGGGGAGAAGGTTTAACCTCAAGGAGTTTGAGTGCAAAACCTCTGCATCGAACAACCATATTCATGTGTCTGATAGAAATTCTGGTTCAAAAGAGGTTCAAAGGAAGCACTCCTTAATTCTGATTGAAAGGACTGGCAGTGGAGTAGGAAGGCTTCTCATAGGAAGATTTACGATGGAGGAAATGTTTGGACTGGATTTTGAGGGATAAGATGAACTCCGTGAGTGACTAATACATGAAGGATACACCAGAAAATGAAGGCACAAAAGCCATGGGTGCGATTCAACAGGGTGTGAAAACATACATATGTCCGTAGATAATTAGGGGCATTTCACGTCACCACTGGGACTGTATCTCTCCAGTTTCTCATCTGTGAAAAGTTGGATTAGATGATCTCTATAAAGCTTGCTGTAAAGAAAAATTAGACAAGATGTGTAAAGTATCTTGCAAGCTGCCTGGAACAGCTGGGTATTCCATAACAGTCACTTCTCTCTCTCCACCCCAACTCTACTCTCCCCACCAAAGTCCTCTCCAAGTGCTGTGTGTTCTGATCCTGATGATAAATTTATACTCATGACAGACATTCCATGATCTTCAACCCCTTTCTCCATGGAATTGAACAGAATATACCCACCCAGTGCCAAGAACAATGAAGTCATGGTCTCTAACATCGAGCTGCTTGCAGTCTGCTTTGAATGGCATAATTTTAAGTGGGCTATGATAGCTGATATGCAGAGGAAAATGCATTGGGCTAAGAGAGCAAATAGGCAGAGGTTTGAGAAAGCAACTCAGACTGAGGTTGTCAGGGAAGGCTTCCTGGAGGAAGGGACATCTCAACCCGAACCTGAAAACTGAGTAGTAATCAGCTACATGACTGGGGCTCTAGTTAGTAGGTAAAATGTGTTTGAAGTCTGGACGTGAAAGCAGGTCTAAAAGGCCCTTGTCATTGTTTATTGTTAAAGGAGTAAGTAGCATTAAGAGTTCCTAAAGAAGACGTGGTACATATATACTCAGCCATATTGAAGAATGAAATATTGAAGAATATTACTCAGCCATAATGAAGAATGAAATAATGCCATTTGCAGCAACATGGATGCAACTAGAGATTATCATACTAAGCAAAGTCAGTCAGAAAGAGAAAGACAAATACCATACGATAGCACTTATATGTGGAATCTAAACTATGACACAAATGAATGGGGTTAGCAGACGTAAGCTTTTATATACAGAATGGATAAACAACAAGGTCCCACTGTAAATATCCTATGTAAAACCATAAAGGAAAAGAATATTTAAAAAAAGAATGTGTGTGTGTGTGTATATATAAAATTGAATCACTTTCCTGTACAGCAGAAATTAACACAACATTGTAAATCAACTACACTTTAATAAAAAAATAAAAGAAGTAAAAAAGAAACTCTAGACGCTTAAACTTAGAACCTAAGAATAAAACTGAATGGATCCATGAAATAAAAGAGTTTCGAAAGTATCCCCTACTCACTCTCCCCCTCCTCAAGGGTTGTCTGTAGGCTGACAAGTTACTGAGCTCTGCCTTTTAGCTGGCAGTGCTCAGACAGTGAGAAGGACCCATATATGGAATCTCCATCCTGTACAGACCATAAGTCAAAATAAACATTCCTGAACTCAAGTTCACTGCATTTCACATTTGCCTGTGCGTCCCCTGAAGCTTGGAATATTTACTCACTTGGCGTTGCAACCAGACGCCAGCTTCTGCCTAGCTGGCTAGCTTCCAATGATAATTTAATGTCATGTGGTGTGACAACAATAATTTAGTCTCTATAGTAAAATGGAAGGTAATAATTAGAGTGTGAGAGAAAAGCGCAGATTTTCCTGCGGCAGTACAAAAGTTTTATAGCCACATCGGATCCATTTTCATCTTGTTTTTTTTTTCCCCTTTACATGCCTTCTTTTCTTGCTGTTACGCAAAACTACATTTTATAAAGAAACTCATGCTTGATATATTTTATGAAGTAGAGTTGTACTTATGGATTGATGTGAAATCCATCTCTGGGTGGCATCTTGAGACAAGATCACGAGTAAACAGTCCTGATAGGACTAACTATACTAGCCCTTCAGAGAAAAGAGCAGAGGAAGGTCATAATCAAGTACCCGAGGTTCATCTAAATGGGCCCCAGGCCTCAGGAAGAGCTAAAGCAGAAGTTTGCAAAGAAGGGTCCCAAGAACTTCAGCTACTTGGCAAACTGAGCCTTATGTGATCAGGCCTGTACCCCACTTCATGCATCCAGGGGGGTTGGAATTCCTCAGACAGTGCGGCTCAAGGGGCCTTAGACTCAGGTCTCAGAGAGTTGAAGGTGGATACAGGACATTCCTTGGAAGTCCCGGTAGCATGTAACATTGCACGCAATTGGGTGACTACGTAAAAGTAATGAGCTTAGTTATTTGTTTGAAGGAGTCATGACTCTCTGGTGAAGTCCAGTCACCTCTGGGGCATAACTGTACTGTATGGGCCCAGGAACAATAAAAGGTATCTGCAGTCTCAGAAATAGTAAGTCAGCAGCAAATCCCGGGGAAACACACCCTGAAGTCGCAGAATAGCAGTAGGCCTGGGGGTAAGGGGGTCAGGGCCTGGACAGAGCTACACAGAGGAGTAGCAGCTTCAGAAGAAGATACAACAGCAAGGACCAGCAAGGAGGACATCAGAGTTGAAGATCACGGCATGAGAACATCATTTGTCTGCAATGAAGAGGCTCAGAACCTGCATTCGTGTACCTGAGGGCATATGTGTGTGTTTGGGGGTTGGGAGCGTAGAGAACATTTATTCTCCACCAGTTTGACTGAGACAGTGAGGCCCCATCCTGGAGCAGAAGCGACAGTCTGAGCGTCCAGGCTCTGAGACAAGTGCAAAGGGAAGAGTGTTTGCTCTGCTCTGTCAGAGTTCACGCTCTCTCCCTCAAGCCTGAATAATTGTAGAATAAAATTCCAGCAAGTGATTGGAGCCGTTTTTCCCGGTTAAGGGAACATCCCTGATTTGATCATAGCTGTCCAAAGAAGAAATGCCTAAAAGGGGAAAGAGTCTGCTTCTAAGGGAAGAAGGAGAGGGAGAGTGGAAAAGAGAGAGGGAGAGTGAGAGAGAGAGAGAGATCCTCCATTTAAATAAACCAGAATCACTAGGCATGGACAGAGTTCTCTGGATTTCTAAATCTCAGTAGCTGTGCTATTCCTGCCTTAATTGGGTCTTTTATTTTTGCAAAGGAGAGAGAGAGAGATTCTCGTGGCAGAATGTAGGGGAGTTAAACTAGAAGATAAATAAATCCAACAGATGTAGAGCAAGGTCTCACAGAGTAAGACAGGCAACTGCAGGTGGAACTCAGGCCTTCTAGAGAAGCAAAACATCATGAAGAACTCACACAGCTCCAGCAAACTGACTCTCTGATTGTCCGTGTCATAGTTGTCAATTATGGCTGCTTCATGCCCTTCCATTCTAGTATGACCTGCTGGTCAGTTCGTGTAGACTGACCAGCAGGTTTCAGTCCCCTTAGGGCTTCAGTTTCTTATGTCTTCTGCTATGTCATGGCTTCCTCTCTAGTACAGATGTGGTTGTTCCAAGAAAAAGTATAAAATGCCGTTGGAGTATCAGAGCTTATTCAAGGTACAGTCCTACTCAAACCAATACAAGGTTACTTACCAAGCATGGTCTACGTACAAGTGCAGTCCTAGGAACTGGCAGATCAAAAGGTGAATAAGGCACAATTAAAGAACTCCAAGGAAAGAGAAGACAGGCATGTACAGAACTGTGGTAGGTTACACGGATATTAATACCAATACTTCAATTCTCCCGGTATCCATCCACTGTGTCTTGTGACTTTACAGGTCTTCTTAGAGTTTATTTCTCAATGTCTCAAAAACGGGCTGATCTTGAGACTTCCTTTGGCTAACAGAGTTTATTGGACTTGACAATGGGCCAGTTCTGAGCCTAGCCCTCAAGAGGCTATGAGGGGGGCTTCCCTGGTGGCGCAGTGGTTGAGAGTCCGCCTGCCGATGCGAGGGACACGGGTTCGTGCCCCGGTCCGGGAAGATCCCACATGCCACGGAGCGGCTGGGCCCGTGAGCCATGGCCGCTGAGCCTGTGCGTCCAGAGCCTGTGCTCCGCAACGGGAAAGGCCACAGCAGTGAGAGGCCCGCGTACCGCAAAAAGAAAAATAAAAAAAAAAGAGGCTATGAGGGATTCTGCTGCACTTGGTCTTCACTTGGACAACACGCCCAGGTTAGCCTCCTGGAGGCTGAGGTGTGGGGAGCAGAGATCAGTCACCCCAGTCAAGTATGTGAGTGACCCCAACAGAGCTGACCACCCCAGATGTCTGATGAATAAATAATTATAACTGTAGGCCACAGAGATGCCACTGGTAAGTAACACCCCCCCATATTCCAATGTGACAGAGGACACAGCAAATATCACCAGGAAAATAACTCTAAAATCTAAACTCTTTCTCCTCTACCGTATTAAACCTGTTTTAAACTTGTTTCTTCAGTTTCACAAAGTTCCAGCTAGTTCTGTCTGGCAAATGCGTTGGTGGCAAAAGCTGTGAAGGGTGGTGTCAGCCGAAATCTCGTGCCCTTAAATAGCTGTCAGCTCAGAACTATAAACAGTAAATACTGTGAAGCCTGTCTTAAAACCGCAGCCCAAGGGAGCGGCAGAAATTGGACGCCTCGTAGAAATGATCTTTAAGTAAAGGTTGAATACAATAGCCTTGGGGATACTTTCAAACGGTGACTCCAGACAGAGTTGTCTGATGGTTGGCGTTGCCAATCTTGGCTTCGCGGGGCGCGCTGGCTCGGAGACACCTAATGAAAGAGAGGCCTTCGGAGTTCATCTCGGTGTTCGCAGAGGGGCCAGGAAGACCCATAGTATTTGCAGACGTCCAGGGAAATCGTCTGCTTGTGGGTGCATTCATCAGACTTGAAAAGATAATAGGCCAAGTGGAGAGCTGAACTCTGTCTCAAAGCCTCCATTCATTTCGGGAGCGGCGTGCGCCACGCCCCTCGCCATCAATCCTTCCCTTTCCGGGGAGAGCACCCCGCCCGAGGCGCGGGGGATGGGGGAATGCTGAAAGCCAGCCAGAGCAGACAGGGGAGCCCTCTTGTCCACCGACAGGAGGTGGCCGGCAGCTCTGCCTAGCAGTCGGAAGTACTCACTCTGCAGAGGCCAGCTCTTGAGAGGAGACTTAGGGACCCAGGGGTCACGGGGCCAAGATGCTACAGCCCCGGTAGGAATGGCCTCGGGGTCCTGTCGTCGCCAGAGCCACCTTTTCGTGGGCGCAGCGGGAGTGAGGTGAGCCGGCCTGGGGAGTGCAGTGCCCGGGAAGGGGGAAGGCGGGTGCGGGGGGGCGGAGACAGGTTTACCGTAAACACTGCTCATTCCCGAAGCGCTTAGGGGCTGGATGCCCAGAAGGTGGACAGTCCTCTAGGAAGATGCAGACGCCGGCTCTTCCACGCCACCACCCAGCAGCCTCAGAGCACCCGCAGCCTTTTATTTTCCGTGTCCGCTGAGTCTGTAAAACCTCGCCCTGGGTAACTAACAAGAGCCCCTACTCAGCGATGGCCGCGGCGGCGGGGCCCAGAAAGCAGAGCCGGCTGCGGGTCCCCAGCCGCTCACCTGTCACCTGTCCCTAGCTGGCGCTCCCTCTACCCCGCATTCCTGGGCCTCAGGCCGCCACCCAACTGCGTGTTTCCCGACTCCCCCTCTCCATGAAACGCCACCAATAATTTCAGGCACCTGCCTGCGCGTCTCAGCACCTGGCGGGAGGGGGATTGGAGGGTGGAGAGTGTGCTCTCCTTATCCTGTGGAGTCAATGCCAAGGGCATGAGCGGATGTACAGTTTGGCCCTGAACCCTCACCCTGCCTGGACGCTAACAGGTCATTCACAGGTTGGAATAACACGGCATCATGCTCACAGTTCCTGATGCGCGATTTCTCCATTGTATTAAAATGCCCCAAATTTTACACAATATACTGCGTTTTGTTATCCCATTTACGGTCTGTGGATTTCTTCTAAGGATCCTATGAGGAGGCCAGACGAGCCATCCGTACAGATGCCAAGCTGACTCCACACTCAAAGCTCTTCAGTATCTCCCGCCTCAGTTTTCTCATCTGTAAAGTGTGACTATTAATAAAACCTGTTTTGAGAGTATCTGTTTTTTGCTTTAAAAAAAGATAATCCATGTTAATCGCTTAGCTCCAAGGCTTGGCACTCAGTAAGCCCTCAGTGTTAGTTAGCTACTGTTATTCTAACGATTATTTCTAAAAATGCTGTGGAAACGATTAAAACCTTTGTTTTTGAGTTAGCTCTTAATTGGTGGGCTGTATGAAACCTTTCCAGAAGTAGCTGAAAGTACTTTTTATAAAGCAAATCCTCCGAGTTTTCATATTTTTCTGACTAAATACAAGAAAAGCTTACAAAGAAAAAAGTAAAGCTATTCAGTGAAAAAAAAAGCAGGGTGATCAATTTTATCATCAAATAGAGCAAAGACATTAAGAGGAAGATAGAGGGTCCTGTTTGTGCTTATTGAAGACAACATCTAAATCAAAGATGTGACAGTAGAAAACATACAGAGATGCTAACAACTTCATGTTCATAATTTTGAAATATGACTCCCTAAAATGGTATAAAATTTTGGTCTCACAAACCTGAATCTGCCCCAGAAAACATGTAAAGTAAAAAGTAGTAGATCCTGATATATTACATAGAAGAAAAGAACACATAACGTAGATTTTTTTTTTGCTGAATCATATGGTACTTCTTTTTTTTTTTTTTTCTTTTTTGGCAGTACGCGGGCCTCTCACTGTCATGGCCTCTCCCGTTGCGGAGCACAGGCTCCGGACGCGCAGGCTCAGCGGCCATGGCTCACAGGCCCAGCCGCTCCACGGCATGTGGGATCTTCCCGGACCGGGGCACGAACCCGTGTCCCCTGCATCGACAGGTGGACTCTCAACCACTGCACCACCAGGGAAGCCCCCTATGATACTTTTATTTTAATTTTTTTAGGGACTTCCATACTGTTCTCCATAGTGGCTGCACCATGTCGAGTTCCCACCAACAACAGTGTACAAGGGTTCCCTTTTCTCCACATCCACATCAACACTTGTTATCTTTAGTTTTTGTTTTGTTTTTGTTTTTGTTTGGGGTTTTTTTTTGTGTGTTTTTTTTAATATCTTTATTGGAGTATAATTGCTTTACAATGTTGTGTTAGTTTCTGCTGTACAGCAAAGTGAATCAGCTATACATATACACATATCCCCATATCTCCTCCCTCTTGTGTCTGCCTCCCACCCTCCCTATCCCACCCCTCTAGGTGGTCACAAAGCACAGAGCTGATCTCCCTGTGCTATGCAGCTGCTTCCCACTAGCTATCTGTTTTACATTTGATAGTGTGTATATGTCAATGCTACTCTCTCACTTCGCCCCAGCTTACCCTTCCCCCTCCCCGTGTCCTCAAGTCCATTCTCTAGTAGGTCTGCGTCTTTATTCCCGTCTTGCCCCTAGGTTCTTCATGACCATTTTTTGTTTTTTTAGATTCCCTATATATATGTGTGTTAGCATACGGTATTTGTTTTTCTCTTTCTGACTTACTTCACTCTGTATGACAGACTCTAGTTCCATCCACCTCACTACAAATAACTCAATTTCATAATGTAGATTTTAATACATGTGTCCTGAGGTCAAATCAGTTGTGAAACACTCAGACCAGTTCACCTTTTGGAATTTACCTTCAAACTCCTACTTGGCATATCAATGGCTCTGAGAAATCCTAGGAATGAGTTTAATTCTTAAACCTAGTGTTTTCCATCACTTTTATGTGATCATGGAATACTCTTTTTCACAACACCCATATTAAGTTTCTTTTGAACTATTTTTAATAGACACATTTTGGGGATATGCTAACCTAGAAGCATTCCCATTAAAATCAGGTAAATAAAAAGGAAGGATAACTCTATCAGAGTTATATATAGAGAGAGATATATATTGATAGATATATATATATGTAAATACTATATAAAAGGGTACTGGAAAGAACACCAATTATCATTTTTACAGATGACAGTTTTCTCCTTAGACTACTCAAGATGGTCAACTGAACAAAACTGGAACCATTATAATATTCTAGAATATATAAAACCAGTTCTTCATATATGATGTTTATAACGTCTTGGAAAAGATCATGAATAAAAAAAATTATTCCCAGTAATAAAATCAACTACCTAGGAATGACCTTCAGACTTGGTTCAGTTAACTTACTCAGACTTTGCCTGAGCTGCCTTCCTGTGTCCCTGCCCACCTTCCATCCTGTGCCTCCCTTGATACAGAGCTTATCTTGTTGGACTGAAAATCATCTATTCGCCTGTTGCTTTTGCCCAGCTCACACACATAAGTCAGCTCCTCCTGAGCCGGGAGGATGTTTACTTATCTTAGCATCACCAGTATATAGCTCAGGGGCCTAGGCGCTCCACAAACATTTATCCATTTCATTAATTAATCAACTATTTGAGACTTACAAGAATGTAAATATCCATCTCTTTGATGTCAACTTCTTTGACTTAATATTTTTATCTGTTACCTATCTACACTGTTTGAAATTTTATTTTCACATGATGTATTTTTACAATGTAAAAAGTCTCCTCCTTTAAAGTCATGAAGGGTTAGACATTTAGATTGAATGTAAATGACTACCAAATTTTTTTAGAATCAAACCTTTACAAAATCAGTTAAGGAATCAGTAGTGTCAAAGTCTGATAAAATAAGAATCTCTCAAAATGATATGCATCTCTGTGGAGCAGGCCTCACTCCAGTTTGCTTGGAAATGACCTGGAGCTCAAGGCCCAGTTTCCTAGGTCTCCAGGTCCAGCAGGAGAAGAGCTGCACCCAGTTCAGTTTCCGTCAGGCCCTGGGTCTTCCATGTCTCCAGGCTGGGAGCTGTGGCATTTCTCGGCATCTCACCAAACAGGTGGCATCTGGGCTCAGCCTGATGCAAGCCCCAGAGTTAATCCCCTGCCCTCCAGCTCACTCACACTGTCATTCTGCTTTAAAGAAAGAGCAGCAAGGGAGATGGGTCTCTCTTCTGAGCAGAGCCCAGAGTGCTCAAGCCCAAACGTGTGGCCACGAGGACCTGTGACCTGCTGGTCTCTGCCCAAGTGACCCTGTCTGGTGTCTGCCCGAGGCTTTGGCTCAACAGGTGCACACTACCAACTCACCTGTGTCTTCTGGTTGCATACAGAGTAGGACTGTGCAAATGAGTTCATTTTAATGAAGCGAGATTGTTTGGGTACTTTAGCGATGACACTATCACCTCAAAACATCAAACTTTACTTCTGGCGGTAGGGACATGAACTCAAGGGGTTTGTCTTCTTAGTTTTTATTTTTGCTTTGTTTTGTTTTCTTTGGGTAGGCACTTTGTACTAACGGTACTTCTCAAATGAGAATTTCAAAGGGATTCAAAGCTGATGGAAACCATAATGCCCCCATGTCCCAGAAGGGGAAACTGACTCACGGCAAGGTACTGAGTTTAGGCTTTAACTACTAGTAACTGAGCTGGGTGCCTCAAAGGTCCATCCTAAATTCTCTTTTGTAATCTGTGTCATACATGAAAGAAGAGCAGGGCGTTGGGGTAGGCTTTCCTGATAAGTCACTGAGTGGAAAATATTAATAATTTTCTTTTTCCCAAAGATAATGCCTTATCTCCTTACCATGGGCATTAACCTACAATAAATATATTATTAGGAGAAAAAAAACTTCAAGGTGGATAATTCACCCACTGGCAGCCACTTATTAAATATGTTTAAGGGGCTAATAAATCCATTTGGACTACAAATAATTTGAGAACAAACCTAGTTATTTGCATGAATTCAGTGATTCCCTGTAAATCTTCAAAAATCAATATTTTCACCAGATTATAGCAGTCGATTCATCTGTGAAGGATCACGTATTGGCCAAACAGCTCATGATTTTTAAACTCTACCAATATTTTATATCTCCTCTTCCTGTTTACTCAAATTACATTATGAATTCCTGGAGAGTATAGTAGGAGCCTAATAATAGCTTGTTGAATGAATGTACAAAGGATATTTCAAGTTCCGTGTGATCAGAATATACGGTATTAGGGCCAAACATTATAGCACGAGCAACTGAAAACCCACCATGGAGGGGAAAATGGGAACAAGGGCTAGAGGTTGGTGCCCACACCCTACAGATCAGGCGCATTTCTATCCTACAGGCACCAAGAGGAGTTTGGCAGTGAGATATTCAAGGTGTAGGGACATGCTCTTTGCTATCTCTGAGGGGACAATCAACACAGATCCCCAGGGCCATTTGCCAACCTTCTCCTCACATGTTTCCAGGACCCCGTAACTGGCTTCTTTTACTAAAGAAAAGCCCGTTGGGAACAATTGCAATTGGCAAAAAAAAAATTCAAGCTAAAGAAAACCTGGATGGACTTTTCTCTTTCTTTACCTTATATTTCATATCCTAGAGAGAACTAGGAGATACATATTGCTAAGGGGCGCCAAGAGAGACGAGAGGAAGAAGAAGTAACTGAAGAACCAAAGAGATTCACGTCACAGGAAATGGCAAGGGGATTTTCTTTATTTGAGGAGGCACTGTTAGTTTTTGAGGCACAGGACCCAAATGTAGAATGGTACACGAAGGTTGCAGCAGCCATTCAGAATGCAATCCAGTGCTACCGTGTCATCTGTGATGAGAAAAATAGAGCTACTACCCAGACATCACTGGATTGTCTTTTCTAGAGGGCAGATAGACTGAATCCAGCAAGGAACAAGAACCTGTTCAGTCCATGTCAGGCGTGAGTGCAATTGTAGCTTGCCCTCCACCTCCTGTTGCTGGCGATCCTGCAGCTCTACCATCTCCCACCTCCTCTCCCTCCTCCAGTCAGTGACTCTTCCTGCCTGTTCACTCGATGCCAGCCCCTGGATGCCAGCTGTTGTACTGTACTACTGTACTTTTCAAGGTACTGTACTGTCAGATTAAAAATGTTTCCTTTATTTTTTGTGTTTGTTTGTTTTTTATGTACGTCTTATTTGTGTGAAAAGTATTATAAACCTATATAGACGATTACGTTAGTTCGGTACCTAGGCTAACTTTGTTGGACTTATGAACAAACTGGACTTCGGAACGTGCTCTCAGAATGGAACTCGTTCGTATGTAGGGGACTTACTGTGCTATTTCTGGTGAGTCAGGATTTAGCTCTTTTTTTTTTTCTTTAGGCAAGTAATTATCAAGAGAGCATAGCCTTTTTATTGTTCTCAATCCAATGAAGCAGCTGCCCCTCGTCTGACCTCTGGGGGCTCCGCCAGCTGAGGCTCAGCCTGGCAAATCCCGTGAATCCTCCCATTGTCGTCTCTTCTGTGGGTCCCCCAGTTCCTGCCCACTTCCCGGCCCTTCACCCTCCTGCACACATGCACCCTCTCACACCAGCTTCTCAGCACGGCTCCAACCACTGAACTGGAAGCTTGTCTAAACTAAGAAACCAAGATCTTGTCTTGCATCCCTTGCTAGCAAAAAAGTTCCAAACCTTTTTTAGGAAGGCAGAACTTGTATCACATCCAGACGTACATACTAGCCTAGAGAGATGGCTACCAGGCACCTGCCACCTATAAAATCCTTGCCAGGATTTTCTATAGTGTTTTTCCTCTTTATTTTTTTTTTTTCCACTTGGATCTGTGTTGGATGAAACTGTTTGCATAATCTCTCAACATTACCACCAAATTAGTAGGTGAGAAATAAAGATTCTTGAAATTACCTACTTCATAGATAAAGCATACGTATACATGTAGCTGAAAATGTTACACGAAGCTTAAAAATGAACGATTTGGAGATGCATTTTTGGCTGGAGCAATGGTTCATACAAGAGTACCTACCATATAGGGAATCCACCCAACAGACTCACACAAGAACTCAGATGATAGAGTGAATTGACAAGATTGACATTTACCACATAGAATTCCTATCCCGAGTACAATTAGGGCAAACTCATTATCTTACAAGCAGTCTCATGCTGTCATTTGAAGGTACCTCAGAAAGGACCTTCCTATGGAGAATGTCAAAGGGTAGAAAAAAAAAGAGCATCCCATAGCTCTTGTATTATTAGTTTAAAAAGGTGAGTTTGGCTCCGGGGGAAAATGGCCTCAGATCAAAATAGCCTCCGTCACCATCATGGCAGGTAGGGTTTATGGTGGCAAACGAAGGGGTGGGCATGGCTTCCAGCTGGGTGAGCGATCATCCCAGTGGGACCCAAGGACTCAGGTAAGCCAGGAACGTAAGGGACCAGAAGCTGAGTGCAAGGCAGGTCCTAAGGAGCGCCCAGGAAGCAGGGAGCTGTAGGGGCAAAGCAGGATACGAAGGACACAGGAAAGACTGAAGAGAGAATTGAACACAGCAGCGTGAGTACACAGGAGTGTGAAGCCAGGTGTGTGGCACATAGGTGATTTGGTCTGGTTTAAAGTCACGGCTTCATGGCCAAAAGGTCAATCGACCTCCATCCTGAGTTGTCCTCTATTCTTGCCCGGCTAGCGCCAAATAGGAGAGCGGAGTTCCCTTGGGATGTGAAGGACCACTCTGGAATTGAAAAGGGAAACTAGACTTTGGGTCGTGGTCAAGAACCAGATGTCAGCAAGGAAGCTGCTAATACAAAACCTGAGCAAGTGAGAGAGAAAGTCCAGGGTCCAGCGTTCAAACCCAGCATGAGCTGTGAAAAAAGGAAGGCTAGAGGACTAGGACAGAGTCACATGGCTAATATGCAGCTGCACTGGCTTCTAGAAGAGAATAAGGAAATCTCTTCCCTGATATTATCGACTCTCCTCTCTTTTCTTAAAACTACTCATCTTCTGGTTAACATGTTCCATTCTCTGGCTAATGTTACCTGTCATGCATTCTCCCTTACTTGGAGAGGTGATGGCCAAGGAGCCTTTGGTAGTGTCACTGCTTTTTTTTCCCTTCTCTTGGTACCATGGACAACCATAGGCTCCACCCCCATTTTCTGCCAAGCAGGGGGTCTTAAAGATGGAGGGAGCTGTTTTGTGTATATGTATAGGTATAAGTGTATGTATAGGTATATGGATATGGGAGTGTATATAGTGTTGATACATTTTTTTAACTTGATAATAACCTATTTAGGACCCAACACAGCAGTCTACTCCATGAAACTCCTACCTGAGGTTAGCCAAAATCACTCATCTAGTCAAACTTTCTGAGAAGAAACATCAGGTTATTACTGTGTGACATTTCTTTTTTTTTTTAAACGTCTTTATTGGAGTATAATTGCTTTACAATGGCATGTTAGTTTCTGCTTTAGAACATAGTGAATCAGCCATACATATACATATATCCCCATATCTCCTCCCTGTGTGACATTTCTAAATCACAAAATTAGGTAGGCATAGAAGCAGGTTTAGTCATCAGAGGATCTGACATCCAAGTTTTATGATAACTACCCAGCTATCAAATTTTCATGAGAGTTGATAGATTCCAAGAGGACAAGCTGTTACAACTCAAAAGTTTCCAAGTTTGACAAGAGCCTTGAAAAGGGCCTCCCAAATGCGAAAGCAAGCTCTTTCCCAGTGATTGCACATTCAGAAATCCATCTGAAAACAATCACCAAAACATGGGCTAAAGAGCCATTACACAATTATTTATATTAGCCGAATATTGTAAACAAATGTTCAACGCTGCGGAATTATTAGGTATATTGGAAGTGATGAAATTCCATGTGATGGTCTCTCGTTCAGCTATTAAAACTGATGTTTACAAAGAGTTTTTTAAAGCTGGGAAAGATGTTTACATTATAATGCTAAGTGAATTATGAGGTTTCACCAATGTATGTGCCGTGTGACCTCAACTTTTCTTAACATGTACCAAAAAATGAGGATAGAACATATATACATTTTAACTGTGATTTTTTTTCCCTAAGATTATAGGTGATTTTTTTTTTCTTTTTCTCTTCTGCTGTCTCCATTTTTTCCAAGTAAGCCTATATAACTTTTATAGTAAGAAGAATATATAAATATATGACATTTCTTTTAAAAGCAGTCCCAAGGCAGCATTTGACGTCACTGTCCTTCTACTCATGAATCAACATGACATTGAGAACAGAGGACCTCTGAGCCATTGTAACAAAATACATGGGCCCCCAGAACCAGAGATGAGAGAATTCACAGAGAAACCTGAAACATGAAGCCCAATTTACAGAAGAATGGTGAAACGGAGATTACTATTTGTGAAAAGTGAAAAACCTCATAGTGGATTTTCAGTTACAATTTGGTTATGCTGCTTTCTAGAAGCCAGGAGAAGCATCTCTTCTTTATTTCACAGAAAGGGGTGAGGAAAGCTCAGAGGCTAAATTTGTGATAAAAGTCAATATTTAATGTGGCCAAACTCACCGCGAAGGAATCAAATATGGTTAACGTTTTTGGTTGCAAGTTTCGGAGACTCACTCAAGTTAGTTCAACTCAAAGGACCAGTTATTAAGGACACACACGGAGTGAGAAGCAGGACAAATTCCCCTGGAAGACAACAAGGGGGGAGAGAGGGTAACCAGGAGCTATTATTAGAGCAAGTTTCACAGACATGTGACCTCAAGGGTCCCTGGGTATAAGGTGTTCTAAAGACTTCAGCAGAGAGAGTCCATACCTGGGGGCTGGTGATCCTGTATTCATACAAGTCAGAACTGCTGATCACCTCTTTTCTCCTGTCCTGTATCATCTGACTCCTACACCTTACGCTATATGTTTTCTGAACTGTGTATCTTCTGCTCTGTCCTCCATAAGTTCATTTGCCTACGGCTCATTATGGCCATCTTAAATCTCCTCTCCTCCATGGCATTCTGTGAGCTTCAACTCTGGTCAGAGAGAAGCCAACTACCTCATTCTCTCTGTATTCCTAGTACAGGAAGGAGTTGACGTGTCTCATCTCTTATTTACAGTAAACCATTTAATAAGCCCCTGATAAGCCCATGTCATCACTGCTCTGGGTTCACACATTTTCTCCTTGTCCGTGAAACAGAAATTCTACCTGTGACTGTTCAATGAGAAGCATTCTTGGGCTAAGCAGATTCACTTAGAAGAGACAGGAAAAAAAATATTATAACATAGGGATGGCACCTAAGCCTTCACACCTCACATCCTGTGAACGGCCATTGGCTGAGTTCTGTTTGCCTGATGAACATTTAGGGTAAAGAATCCTGACTCTGGAATGTTGACACGTCTGTCTCGAGTCAAATCAACATCACTGAGCCCGCTGAACAGGGTGGCTGTATAAACTCTTGATACTTTGTGCCTATTTGCTAACAAATATTTCATGAATATTTTTATGTCAAGAAAAAAAATATATAGGTTATTTACATGGTTAGCTAAGAACCACGCCACGTTTCTGATCCTTTAGTATGTTTCACACAGACATACTATTCTCTGTGTCGGTTATGTTACCAAAAGGAGTGGTGACATCTTGACTGCTCTAGGTTTCTTTCTTTTTATTTATTTATTTTAACATCTTTCTTGGAGTATAATTGCTTTACAATGGTGTGTTAGTTTCTGCTGTAAGGGTAAGCTGGGATGAAGTGAGCAAGCAGCGTATATACACTACCAAACGCCCTAGATTTCTTCATCACGATGTTGCCTAAAAGCCAGTTACATCAGCTACTTAAGACCTTGATGCCTATGTCTTCCGAGCCCCGCCCCCACCCCACCAAAATAAGGAGCTTCCTCCTTTTCCTGCTCACTACTATTTAGATTACTTTGGGCAAAGCTATAAGCAAAACAAAAACAAAATGGAAATCTTGCCTTTGGTATTATCAATGAAAAAACTGTTGCCAGCCATATCAGTAAACAAAGGATGTTGCAGCCATGAAACCATCACACTACAGCCAACCGGAGGTTAAGCCCTGAGGTAACTCAAGGTAGAAAAAGGATGCCCACCATGGAGCAGTCAGCTGCTGCAGCCACCGCCCCCCCCTTCAATGCTGCACCCTGAGGAGACTCAGGATAAGAAATCACAGGATGCTGGCCCTAAATAGCTAAGTTCACATCAAAGGAATGACTGCAGTGAGCCCAGACTCTTGCATCTTCCCATACACAGAAAAGTGCTAAATTCCTTAACCTGAGATGTCTGGCTCTCTTTAATGAACAGTAATCTTTTGATATTCCAACTACCCGGTCTTTGTTGCAAAAAAATCCTAAATATCCTGGTTCCTCCTTTATCTCTTCGGAGCCATTCCTTAGAGCTATCTGAGAGGCTGCATCCCTGGCTTAAGTCCTCAGTTTTGTCCACCAAGTAAAGCATAATTCTCAACTTTTAGATTGTGCTTTTTTTTTTTCAGTCAACAGCATCTAGTTGTGTTTATTAAACTGAGAGTCTAGGGGACTTCCCTGGCGGTCCAGTAGTTAAAACTTCGTGCTTCCACAGCAGGGGGCACAGGTTCAATACCTGGATGGGGAACTAATATCCTGCATGCCGCAGAACTAATATCCTGCATGCCAAAAAATAAATAAATGAAAATAAAGTACAAAGACTGCATCCATTAAAAAAACAACAACTGAGAGTCTGAGATGAAAGCAGTTGAAAGGAAAAAAATGGTCCTAAAGGGGAGGCCAATGGCAATTTTGCAAAGAAATGTTTCCAAATGCCCTTTCCATGGGAGGATCAGCGGGCCTCAATGCCCCTCGGCCCCTGTGATTCCATTACTCTCAGGGCTTGGCAAAGAAACATTCAGATAGCAGTTTGATGCTCGAGGATTGGAGGGAAGGAATGGAACATTTATCAAGCGCGTGCTACACCAGACACAAGAGCTGGTGCCTCTCTCACACGTTATCTCATCTAAACCTCACAAAAATGTTGGGAGTTAGGCGTAACAATTGCCAAGTCTCAGGAGGTTGAGGCTTAGAGGGGTAGCCTTTAAGAAGCCTAATCAGAAGAAGGGAAATTATAACTGATATAATACAGATTTTAAAAATCATAAAAGAATATTATGAACAGTTATATGCCAACAAATTAGACAACCTAGAAAAAGTATTGTTGTACAAATTTCTAGAAACATAAAATCTTCCAAGACTGAATCAGGAAGAAATAGACAATCTGACCAGATTGATTACAATCAATAAACTCCCAGCAAAAAAAAAAGTCCAGGACCATACAGCTTCACAGTGGAATTCTACCAAACAAAGAATACCTATCCTTCTCAAACTATTCCAAGAAATTGAAGGGGAGGGAACATTCCCACGTTCATTCTATGAGGTCACCATTACCCTGTACCAAAACCAGACAAAGACACTACAAAAAAAGAAATTTACAGGCCAATATCTCTGAAGAATATAGATTCAAAACTCCTCAAAAAATATTAGCAAACCAAATTCAACAATATATCAAAAGGGTCATATACCATGATCAAGTGGGATTTATACCAGGGATGCAAAAATGGTCCCATGTTCACAAATCAGTCAATGCGATATACCACATTAGCAAAAGGAAGGATAAAAATCACATGATCATCTTAATAAAAAAAAAGAAGGGCTTCCCTGGTGGCGCAATGGTTGAGAATCTGCCTGCCAATGCAGGGGACACGGGTTCGAGCCCTGGTCTGGGAGGATCCCACATGCCACGGAGCAACTAGGCCCGTGAGCCACAACTACTGAGCCTGCGCGTCTGGAGCTTGTGGTCCACAACAAGAGAGGCCGCGACAGTGAGAGGCCCGCGCACCGCGATGAAGAGTGGCCCCCGCCCGCTGCAACTAGAGAAAGCTCACGTACAGAAACAAAGACCCAACACAGCCAAAATAAATAATAAATAGATAAATAAATAAATAAATTAAAAAAAAAGAAGAAGAAGAAGCCTAATTAAGTGAGCTGGGTTTATTCCTTTTTGCCTCAACTTGATAACTGAAGATTAACTGTAATTATCTAGATTAATAATAGATAGTACATTTCTCATGTCCTCACAATAGAGGTGGCATCCAGCCGTTCGGAATACTGGCCAGTGGATCAGGTGCTAACAGGAATGGGCATACCTGGCCAAGGGGAGGAAGACAGAGCCTGATGAGAAGGAAAGAAGGACAGTCAATACCACAGAGGACCAGAGTGGGGATTTCACAGATGGTCACATGTTCAAATAGAGACAGGCCTTGCTTGAAGGCTGGGCTTCCTGCCTTGCTGCCTCGAACCGTTTAGACCTCCATCTATTTCTGTCCTTGACTGCCAGGTTTACTTCAATCATCGATGCCTATTGGTTTAGAACCCCAGATAAAGTAATGAACATCCTAACATGTTTGAGCAACGCATGGTCAGTGGAAAACGTAACGCTCTTCCTTGGTGGTTACTCTCTGTCCAATGTCTGCTAAGAAAATATAAAGCTTCTTCTTTGCCCTTATGTGGTAGGAAAGGTCTTAGATATACCCTTGGTTTTAGGCAGGCAAGAGCTAACTTCAAGGCTGAGTGCTATTTGACTTCCCCCCACTTTTCAGAGACCCATCACTCAACAGTCGTTTCCTGCACACGTGGCAGAATGCCGTGGGCCGGAAGAAGACACGGCTCTAAGTTTCACTCTTAGGGCCTTGTTGGTATTGTGCTGTTCATTGTTTTCTAGCACTTAGGTGGAAGTTCCCTGCCTGTCGATACCCCTCTGTTAAAGTTCAAAATGGCAGGAACAGTGAGTAACAATGGTATGAATCAGCAGGGTCACCAGGGAAAGGACTGTGTGCCTGAGAATGAAGAATGCACTTGAAGTCTTAGTAAAGTGCAAGTTGAAGGAAACAAGCCAGTTTCTGGATTCAAGAGGATTCTTCAGATCAATGCCCCATCGTGTGGGCCGAGCAGAAGGGACGCAGAGAAATGAGCCCCTGAGTGAATGAAAAGGAGAAAATGAAACTCAGACTGAGCAAGAAAGCACAGGAGAAAGGAAGCCTGTCTATTCAGTGGCCAGTGCCTCAAAGTTCAAACTGAGCAGGAAGAATCAGAAGGGAGTTTTTGCAAATGGTCCCCACCAACATATAACATCTGGGTTGGCAAGTGGTTCGACTTGAGCCTGAATCAGAATGAACTCGATAAAACACAGATTGCTGGGCCCCTCCCCAGGACTTTTGATTCAGTAGGTCTTGGGTGGGACCTGAGAATTTGCATGTTTAATAAGCACTCAGTTGACACTGATGCTCTTGGTCTGGGAACCAACTTTGAGAGCCATTAGAATAGCAGGTGTATCCAAGCAGCCTGGTTAGAGGACGCCTGTTGACCTTGGACAGTAGCCAAGCGTCCTCTTGCTGTAGCCCTCCTCTTGCTGTGAGCACACTTGTGCCGACAGATGGCCAAGGCTGCCCACTGCAAGCCATCATGCACGCTTCTGAGTTGATGAAGTTGATTTCTTCAGGTGGGCCTTGAGGAAAGTAACACGTATCATGGGATCATTTTTTGCATTATGTCTCCGCTGCCTCCAATAAAAACAACAGAAGAAGGCTTATAATAAATGATGTATATATTTAAAACTCAAAAGGGAAATAAGAGAAAATATGCAGAAAAAAAAAAAGCAAATACACCAACAAAAAAAGGATGGGGTCTAAGAATCAGCATTCATTTAGCCCTGACTTTTTAAGCAGCCAAGGTAAGAATGGGAAAAATGATGGGTGGCATAATTCTCAACATTGATGAAACATATGTAGAGCCATTCTTCAAGAGACACCCAGAGATTTGGGATTTTAAATAATAAGGAGGAAAGAAAAGGTCAACTTAGGAGATTGCTATCACATGATCAGTTTTTCTTAAAGATTGAAAGAGATAAGAAGGGCATATGTAAAGGATGGTGAGGAAGATGATTGAAGCTAAATAAGGGCTAATTTTGACAATAAGTGAGCGAGACTTCCACCAGATAGTATTCCAGTGGCATAATATGTCAGCTCTAGAAGACCTCAGGCCTCCACACTTACTGCCAAACCCGGCCCTGGTTCCCGGAGCAAAGTGGAAACCAAGACTCTTGAATTGTTGCTGGGCCACTAGGAAAACCAGACCAACTTCCTGTGAGCCCTGGCCTCGGACAGCTCTCCTCGTAAAAGCGACAGCTTATAGTAGAACAAGGAGGCAGTCACAGGTCTGGAAAAAGGCCAGAAGGGATTCGCCAGGATCTTACACAAGGTCACCCACCATAAAACAAGCACCAAAGCATTTATAAAACGCCCCAGAAACACACAGATCCAGCCCTTCTACTCTGCCCACAGGGTTTTGTGAGGTGTCTCATGGCTCCAGTTCAACTTCCTGTTGTATTGTCAGAGTTTCCAGAATACTGGGACATTTGGCGAAGGCCAGGCGTTACATCTCCTGTCGAGGGACCGTCTCCTGCCAGGAAGGGTGGAGTGGCTGCAGTGGAATAATCCATTCAGGTCTTTTCCATTCCCACTTCTGTGGTCTCCTTTAGACTCTCATCACATCATCACATGAATCAAAACAATCTGGAGACACGTGATCAGACGAATGTCCCAACATGCCTTTTGTCCCTAGTGGCATCCTTCTCAAGAAAAAAAAAAAAAGACAGAAAAACAAAGTTTCCCAAGTAAACATCATTCCAATTTGCTTTGGAATTGTCGGGAAAGAGAAGGCAGCTGAGCAATTTCTACTCCTCCACGCAGTCATGTGGCACTCTGTGTACACTCAACTATTAGGATAAGCGTCGAAAGCAAAGGTACAGGAATCTAAGGCTTTCTGGCCCCAGGCTGGCTGTTTACTTTTGCCTGACTGTCAAAATCCATCATAAGCTTCTCTTATTATCTTTCCCGTAAATATACCAGACTCAGTGGAAAGGAAGACATTCCTCTGGGCTGCTTAACAAGCAAATTATTTTTCAACTGCTTCATCCCCTTCCTCTCCACCCTCTTTTGGATAAACATTTGGGAGACACAATCCTGCAGCCTGGCAATGTGCAAAGACTCTCTTTGTCCTCACGAAGGCAAAACAAGATGGACGAGGTTAATGGAGGATGTGAGTTATCTTGGATAATCAGTTGAAATATCTGCATCTCTAATTCAAGGCTTCCTTTGATTCATCAATGTCAGATTTCACATTAAGGCCCCCAACGTCCATTTTCTTCATTTCCTTTCTAATTATTGCTTCCCAACTCAATAATTGGCTGTTACATAGCTTCTGAAGTCTTGTATCTAGTTTGTTCAGCATCTTGGAATGTGATGAGAAAAGGGGTCTCTCTGTTAGAAAAAGCATATGGACTTTTTTGTTCTTTTCATTTGTTCATCCCGTCCATCCTTGTCAGTGAGCATATCCAGGCTGGTGGCTAAGGATGTGGGACACGAAGAGTATTTAACTTTTCTCAGAAGCTGAGAGGAAGGGCTGGAGAGAATGGGCTCAGGACCCAGTGTTACCCTTTACCCGGGGCAGAAACTGTACGACTTTCTTAACCTATAGGATTCACAGATACCTTATCTATAAACTGAGAGATTTCAAACTCTCAGAAGATGTAAACTCTGAGGGTTAAAAATAAAAATCAGTTCCGGGGTTGTTGAGAGAATCAGAGAATGGATACCACTTCTTGCCCCTCCACTGTTTCCACCCCAGTACAAGCCACTAGCATCTCTAGCCTGGATTTTGAAACAGCCTCTACTCCCAACCCAAGTCCATTCTCAGCACAACATCAATCAAACCATGTTACAGGCATCCTCAAGACTTTCCCCATAGGACAGACCCCTACTGTCTCTCTGACTGCAACTGTTACAACTTTCTTCCTTGCTTACTCCACTCAGCTACGTTGGTCTTCTGGTGTTCCTTGAATGCCTCTGGCATGGTTCCTCTCACCTCAGGACCCTTGCACTGGCTGTTTGCACTGCCTGGAATATTCTGCACCCTGCCCTACGCCCTCAGCCCACCTGACTTTGCAGCTCTGATGGGCTGTTCCATGTATGCCACCAACCTCTACATCATGAGTATGCCACTACATCGCCCTGTTTGGCTACCCTGGAACCTTGGCTAGCCTGAGTTCAGGTGCAACGCGGTCCCACAGGGAAGTTAATGTGCCAACAGCATCCTGAACCAATGGGATTTGGTAAATCAATGGCCAACCTCCCATCCTGTGGTTGGGATTCTACATGGGGCCTCAGAGGGCCCCTGAAGGATTGAGTCCTAGTTGTGCACAGTGGTCAACAGCTGATGTACCCTCGGTTGATTTTCTTACTTCCCCATCTCACTCTTCCCCACTCTTTACTTCTGGTTCTGGGATCATCTGGGGTCTCCAATCTCAAAGCTGTTTTCCTTGATGACATTCTAAGATGAAAAGCAAAAGGCAATGTTCCTTTTTGGTTGGATTACCATGGGAGCCTAGAAAAGGATGCCTCTGAATTTCTCAAAGTCAGACAAAGACTCACCTGCTCTTTTCCCAATTGTAGTTAGTTCTGGGAGTAGACAACCAGTGACATCTCTTATCAACAGCAGATTTGGAGATGAAAGTCAAAGCATGTGTCTCAAGGGGTAAAAGATAGGTCTTTCTAAACGTATTCGTGAAATCCCTTCCTGCTCTTGTTAATTTTCAAGTCAGGCAACACTATTCTCAGATCAGAAAGTGCTTGTCTCTGCTTACCATGGTCTGAACTTCCTGATGGACCCCAGCACAGGTGATCTAGAAGGAATGGGAGGATGTCGGTCTCATCATTGTTCAGGGTACTTTTTCTCTCTGAGAAGAAAATCTCCCTGAGGCTTTAACAGAGAATAAAATGAAGTGGTGTATTAGTCCGCACAGCCTACCACAACAAAATACCACAGGCTGGGTGGCTTAAATAACAGATATTTATTTTCTCATAGTTCAGGAGGCTGGAAGTCTGAGATCAAGGTGTCGGCAGGGTTGGTTCCTCCCAAGGCCTCTCTCCTTGGCTTGCAGATGGTCGTCTTCTCCCTGATTCTCACATGGTGTTTCTTCTACGTGAGCACATTCCTGGTGTCTCTCTGTGTGTCCAAACTTCCTCCTTTTATGAGAGCACCAGTCAGATAGGATTGAGGCCCCCTCTGATGACCTTATTTTACCTTAATTACCTCTTTAAAGGCCCTCTCTCCAAATGCAGTCACAATCTGAGGTCCTGGGGGTCAGGGCTTCAACATGTGAATTTCCAGGGGCACAGTTCAGCCATAGTAAGTGGGGATAGATAGAATGGTTTAAACAGACACGGCCCTCTCTGGCTCACTCTCACTCACTCCCCACTTTACATTCTGCCCCAGATTTTAACCTTTTCTAGAAAGGTATCTCAGGATGACCCACTTTGTCTCCTGTCCTGACCCTGGACCCTGTGGGACACTCGTGGGCTGGCATGTGGACATATTTCCTGTGTCACTGTCCCTGATTCTGCTTCCTGTGAGTCACCCCCTCAATTGCTCTGTGCCCCTGACACATTATGCCAAAGGCACTCTGCTGGAGTAGGCAGGTGCCCCTCAGTGCCACCCCCCAGCATGCCAGCCCTAACATCTCTCAGAGATGGCCCTTGACATCCACACTGCCATGTCTGCCTCTGGTTGTAGTCTCTAAGACCCACTAACAGATCTTGGAGACAGACACCACGTTACCTCCAACCCCTCCCCTCAAGGGCACAAATGCCCCTTCACCAAAAACAACTTCTCTTTCTATCACTCACAGAACACCTGTGTAATCCACTCACTTTGAAATTTCTCCTCACCTGAAAGAACCATGATTTGCAAGACTCAGATCAAGTGTTATTCCAAGAGGGACTCCTTCAGTGAACTTCCAAACATAATCCTACTGAAAACTAAAAAAAAAGATAGCTCAAGAATCTCTTACAGGGACTTCCCTGGTAGCCCAGTGGTTAAGACTCTGGGCTTCCATTGCAGGGGGTGCAGGTTCGATCCCTGGTCGGGGAACTAAGGTCCCACATGCTGCACGGCGTGGCCAAGAAATAAAAATAAGTAAATAAATAAAAGCAGAGAGAGAGAGATTCTAAAAAAAAAAAAAAAGAATCTTTTACATTCACATAGCATTCTAGAGTTTACTAAGAGCTTTTCTACACTCATTAAATCATTCGATCTTCCAACAGCCCTGGAAGGAAGGCATTTCCTCATCTTCACAGGTAACCTGAAACGTGGAAGTTTGCCTGGCATGGCCACATTCAAAGGTCAGTGAAGGGAAGATCTAAGATTAGAACTTGGGTGCCTAGTTCAATGTTCTTTCAAAACTGCTGTCACTCTTCCCAAGCCTCCCTTACAATATTCGGCAAAATCCCTAAGTTAATTTTTATTTGAAGGAAATACCCACATCAAAGTGGACACGTGTGACAAGTCATTAAACGCTTTCTACATTCTTTTAAAAACAATTAGCTATCATGTACCAACTTACTGTTATAACAACTCAGTTGATTCTTTCGACCACCCGTGAAGTATTGTATTTATTTCTTAGGGCTGCCATAACAAGGTACCATGAACTGAGTGGCTTAAAACAGCAGAAATGTATTCTCTCACACCTGTGGAAGATAGACTCTGAAATCAAGGTGTCAGCAGGGCCATGTTATCTCTGTAGGCTCCAGGGAAGGGTCCTTCCTTGCCTCTTCCAGCATCTGGTCCTTGCAGGCAATCCTTGGCTACCCTCAGCGTGTGGACACATCACTCCAATCTCTGCTTCCATCTTCACGTGGCTGCCTTCCTTCTGTGTTGCTTCCCTCTTTCTTATCAGGACACAAATCGTTGTATTTGGGCCAATTCTAACCCAGTATGACCTCATCTTAACTTGAGTCCATCTGCAATGACTCTATTTTCTAGTCAGGTCACATTCACAGATACCAGGAGTTAGGATTTGAACATATCTTTTGGGGGGACACAGCTCAACTTGTAACAGGTATGGTGTTGTGATATTATTACCTATATTCTGTAGATGAGGACCTCTGTAAGGCTCAGACCAGGGAAGTCAGTATTTCTCTATGCTTGGTCCAACAGACGCCCACATCAGCTGCACCTGGGGGTTATTACAGTGCAGACTCCTGGGTTTCACCACAGAGCTGCAGAATTGAAATCCAGAATCTGTGCATCTAACAAGGACCATAGGTGGTCGTAGGCACCCTAGATTTGGGGAAACCCTTAGATTCGTGAGAGCCACCAGAGATCTTGTGAATAAGTAAACGCAAGCCCAAGCACTTAGATTTCATAATTTCGTTTGCATAGTGGGTCACTTTATCTTTTAATTTTCTAATCCGAGAATTTGCCTGATTATTTGCCCCAAACCCTTGTGAATACTCATCTTCCTTGCCTGGCATACCTGTCCCTTGCAGGAGCCCTGGGCAATGTTGTACAGGTCGGCCCTGCTAGCCCATGTGGAAGCCCCATTCTCTCACCAAACCCTTATTCCACTTCCCTTATCCTGCATCATTTCCTCCACATCACCTTGGGCTACGCAGCTGTCTCATCCATGTTAGTGGGGAGGCAGAACCAGTCTCCACTCTGGTTGCTTACAGAATCTTCAGGTTGTTGCATTTCATACCATTTCCTCCTAAGAATTATACCAACTCTCTCTTAGGAAACACTGGGCACTTTCACTTCAGCCATCTCTTTCCAAGATACCATAGTGGTTTTGTCACGCTAAATCCTTTGTTGAAGAGGACAATACTACCACTACGTATAAATAATAATGATAATAATAACTATAAATAGCACAGGGAACTCTATTCAGTATTCTGTAATAACCTATATGGGAAAAGAATCTGAAAAAGAATGGACGTATGTATACGTATAACTGAATCACTTTGATATACACCTGAAACTAACATAACATTGTAAGTCAACTATACTCTAATATAAAACATAAATTAAACTAAAAAATTTGAAAATTAATTAATTAAAAAATAATAATAAACATTTATTGAGTCTCAACTATGTGCCAGGCATCATGCCATATCATATAGTTTCTCATTAGATCCTCCTGTAGAGGGATACCATCATCATACCTCTTTTATGGGTGAGCAAACTAGGTCTTAACACCAAGCTCAGAACCAGGATTCAAGCCCAGTTCTTTAGACTCCACCTTTTGCTAGTCTGCCTTCCAGCCCTGCCGAGGCAGTCCGGTCCCAACTCCTCGTCCTGGATTCCAGTAAGGCTTCTCCTTTTCATCTGACACCGTCTGCAATCACCATTCACTCTTCTCTACTCAGCCGGCCTCCCCACTATAGCCTTTCACTTCCAAACACCACTCATTCCCACCACTTGATCTTCCAAAGACATCCCATTGGGGCCCTTAGCATGTACTGTTACACGTTGTTGTTATTTATGAGAAAGGACAAGGTTGGGCGCCCACCACTCATCCTACCAGGAGGGCAGTTAGCAGAGTCACCAGATCTTGAATGAACGATGGCAGCCTGTCCTGTGGATGGCCCCTCTGCACACAGGGGAAACCCTGCACTTAGAGTCAAGAGCCTTGCTTTCTCTCCACCCTCGTCTCTGTGACCCCTTAGAATCATGCCTGGACATGTCCATTCATCTCCCTGGCCTGTACAAAGAAAGGTTGGACTACAACATTTCTGAAATTTCATCCAGGTCTAACACTCTCTAAATCTAAGTCCTACTTCTCCCATGAAGACACTCCTATAACTTTTGCCCATACCGATCGCTTCTGTTCTTAATCAAGTCCGTATTTCAGTACTGAAAATCAGAACACTATCTGACCAAAATATTTTGTACTGCTTCTGGATATGGGAAGCAATGAAATTGCAGCTTCACTTGCTACTGTGCTACCAAAATGCTGCTATGCTTGGGGTATTTTAGTAGCAACGAAGAGGCAGGATATTTGAAAACAAGGTTGCCCCTGAAACAACAGAATGCGTTTAGTCCTGACGGCAGAGCTAAGCAGTAAAGGGAAAATTCACAGCCTATACATTCGTGCTGTATATTGCATACCTTCTTTTGTACTTTTCATGTACCTTTCTACACTCTTTATTTGCAATGTGTAGAAAACTTAGCTCCTTTCCAGATAAACTCCTTGAGACGAGAAAGTATCTGATGTGCTTTTGGTATCTCCACAGCCCCTACCCAATGCGGCCTCACAGTAGAAGCCCAATGTGTAAAGGGAACAAAGCTAGAAATACAATACAAAGTACTACATGGATTAAGCATTAAATACTTACTGCAGGCTGTTAGCAAGCTAGAACTCCAAAAAAGGGATAATTTCAGTTGGAAAGGAGTCGACAAAAAGGGAGAACCAATGTATCAACCGAGGCTTTCCACAGTCATTCGTTCGTTCACTGCCAATGACAGCTTGCGGTGACTTTTCAGAGATCATCAGATCTAATCAAAATTGAATAATTAAATTCACCTTTTTCTTTCGAGGCAGCCACAAGAGACTTGTACCCAAACCTAAAGGAACTTGGGGGTACAAGAGAATTGCCTGTTTGCAACCACAGGTGCACAAAGTCATAGAAACCACCTGGATCTAGAATTTGAGCATTCAAAGGACCTTTTAAAATGACCAAATTCACATTCCTCATTTTATTGATGGAGGAAGTGAGGGCCAGGATGATAAGGCAACTTGCCCAAGGTCCCAGAGTAAGTTAGAAGCAGAGGCAGAGATGGAGAAAAGCCCTCTGACTTTCAGGCTGGCGTATTTTCCAGGAGATAGACTGAGACTTCTTTTTCAGTAGTACCATAAGGATATATATTTGACTGGAGTCATTTCTTGACGCCCTTGACGCCCTTGACGCCCATCTCCCCATTTGGGTTTAGGATCGAGGTGGGGACCACTAAAGAAATGTCGGTTGTTTATTACAGAATAGTGTGGTCAGGATAACCTTCCTGGTTTGCCCAGGACTTTCCAGGTTTGGCCCTGAAATTCTCATATCCGGGAACTTCTTCCGTTCCAGACAGGACAGGACGTGGCCCCCTTATTCCACAGGAAGCCTGTGTTCCGATCACTGCAGCTCCCCATGTTTGATTTGTGGCAGAAGCTGCCGCAGCAAGGGCTCTGTCAGCTCCCACTGTTCTGGTCTGTTTGACACACAAGTTTCAGGATGTCACTGTGATGCCTGTTCTATCTGATAGATGTTCAAAATCTGCCAGATCACACTTTTATTTGCAAAAGCTCTTAGTCTTAGTTTCAGAAGAAAAAAAAAAATTCTCCACTTATCTACCACCCACCCCAAATTTTCTGTTGCCCACCTACGGGAGATGCCCAGCACTGCTGAAGTCCAAGAGCTCCCTACAGTGACAGCACTTCAGGGGACCACAGAGCATCCCAGCGTCTACATGGACAGTCTCCTGTCACCACAGCAGCAGCTGCATGCCCTCTGTCTGTCACTTTGCCAGTGTCTTTTTTCAGTCATCAAGAGGCACCCAGAGTATTCACTCAATCCCTTGCTTCAGAATCTTTCCTTTAGATCAAGAGTGGGCATACTACGGCCTATGGACCAAATCCAGCCCTGTGGCCTGGTTTTTCCAAATAAAATGTCACTGGAATGCAGCCATACTCATTTGTTCATATTCTGTCTGACTTCTCTCTACGCACTGCAATTGAGTAGTCGTGACAGAGAATGCATGACCTGCAAAGCCTAAAATATCTACTATCTGGGCCTTTTACAGAAGAAATTTGCTGACTCATGAGCTTTGTCAATAGTCATGGATAAGATACTCATTACTAGTGGAATTTTCTATCACCACTATCAAATATGTTGATACAACTTTTTAACTTATAATTGTTGCTTTATTCATTATTCTTGCCAGTAATATTGAGATGCATACATCATAAAGGGTACCTAGCTTTTGGCAAATGAAGAAATTAAGTCAAGAGTCTAGTGGAAAATGAAACGCAGAAAGATAAGTGACATTCCTGATTAGCACTTTTGTAGGAAGCTCTCCTTCCTGGTGAGGGCTGGATCAGGAAGTGACAGATCACAGGGAGGAATAACCACAAAGTCATTCCCAGCTTATCTAGAACAAGTGGAGTGGTCATTGCCAACAAAACAGCACTGCTAACTTCCCCAGGGCAGAGTAAAATGGGTAAAATGATTAGTTGTAACCAGATACAGTGAATATCCAAACAGATTACAAAGCCATCACCCACAGGCAACTTGATCTTTTAAAGGACCAGATGGCATACAGAATAGAAACAAAACATTATTTTTTAATCTATGGCTTAAACAAGATAGACATTTATTAATTACACTCTCATGCAAAAGTCCAAAGGAAGGACTGGATTGGCGGTACCATGGTCTTTAGGATCCCAGTCTGCTTTATCAACCTACCATAGGGCTTCCAGCCTCAACATCACCTCACAGCCCAAGATGGATGCTGTCACTCCAGCCATTGTGTCCCACTTGCAGGCTAAAAGAAGGAAGAATGCTGATGTTGCAAAAAGGGTATTCCCCAGCAGAGTCAACTCTCTTAAAGAAGCCTTCTAGGAAGTACCACCCTAGACCTCAGCTTACATCTCATTGGCCAGAACTTAGTTGCAAGGGAAACTGGGAGCTGTAGTCTTTTAGCTGGGTACATGGACTTGTAGAGTACAGTTGGAATTTTCACACCAAGGAGAAGGGAAAAAATTCCTCCTATTGGCACCGAAAACCCTGAGGAGAAAACTTACTTCTCTAGATTTACTTTCAAGAAGAATTTGCTCTGACTTTTGCACTTTGTCCATAGATAATGAAAAAGCTAAAAATAATAATATTTACAAATGAAGTTTCTGTCATTTTACCACCCGTTCTTCCCCAGGAGCTTGACACCTGAGGGAATGTGATGGCTGCCTGTGTACGTAGCTAAGAGACGGGATTGATGTCCGCCTTGCTTTTCTGTTCCAGAGACAAGAAAGTCTGAAAAGCCAGAAGCACAAACATGTGGGTTTGGACACCTCCCACTCATCATGCTTTGCGTCTCACTTTAACTCGCTCCCCTCCAGGGACAGAGGGCAGAGTCTCTGGTCAGCCCCTTGGCCACGTGGCTATGCCCGCGGCTGCCGCGTGGCCAGAGGAGCACCTTCCCTACTCTCTGCTGCGGACCATGTGATGGCATCGCAGAGAAATGCGGTCACAGCCCCTGCCTAAGGGCCAGACACTTGCTGTGTAAATATGCCGCTAAAATAGATCCCTCCGCCAGGACCAGGGAGGGGTGTTCCGAGGTGAGGAGGCCAGAGTGGAAGGTTGTTTGTTTAAAAAAGAGAGACATGGCACATCGTCAAATACCTGCGTGTTTTTTTCCCAGCGTCGTTTCTGCTTTCTTACCCCCTAGGTAATCTTTACCAAAACAAACATCAAAAATCAAACAAAGAAAAAAAATCAAATAAGAAAGTGCAAGAAGTCCGTCACCCTCACACTCAGTCACCCCATAACAAGATGCCAGAGGAAGCCGGCAGCTAGAGGGGAGAGATATCAGACAAGGCCCCCCAGAAGAGCCAGCGCTGCAAACTCCGCGGCGACAAGGGCAGGAGGAGCCCGAGGAGGGGCCGCGGGCCAGGATGGGCGTGGCCAGATCGTGGGGCGGAGCCAAGGTGACTGCGTGCTCACTGTAGACCATGCCGCCCCAAACTTCGTCTGGCTCCCGCTTCTTCCGCTTCCATCCTTCTGCCTTAAGTTCCGTTCTTCTGCAAAGGAGGGAGGAGGGTTTCCTTGACTAGCAACGGTGCTGTAGGGAAGGGTCCGGTGAAAACCCTCAGGCGGGAATTCCAAGTCTGGCCAAAGCCATCTCCGTCCATCTCCCTGCAACCATAAGCCGTTATGATGACACACTTTATATCGCTGCATTTGCCATCTCCCACTTACTAAAAAGTCAGAGAAAATGGGAGAAAGCTATCCAACGCTATCCCCAGCAGTAACAAAGGTCACTTTTCAGGAAAGCTGAGGGTCCTGCCTCAATGGGCTTCTGGGCTCTGTGCGAACTACTCCTTTTCCAGGTGGCCATACACTGTGTGTTGAGCACATTTTTCCCCAGGGAGAGACCGTGTCACAGATGTTGACAGAAAATGCTGGATCGATGACCGATGCGTCCCCAAGCCCCAAATCTCGCCGTATTTGAAGGCATTTTTCTGATGGTGTGTCATTTTCCGACAGAAGGTCTGTGTCCCCCAGCCTGCCTCCCGCCCTGCGCACTCCACGGCATGGGTCTCCCAGGACTCGTCTGTGCCGGCCTCCAGAGAGACACAGACCTGGCCGTGACCACAGATGCGCTGAGCTGTGTTCTCAGAGCACCACACTACACTCTCCAAGGCCCCATAGGTTGGGACTGAAGGAGCACAAAAACCAGATCTGCACCGCGCGGGCCCTCTTAGCTGCAGGTTCCAAGCCGTTAGCAAGGAAACAGCGTGGGGCCATTCCTAGCTGTGCCGTTTGTTCTGATGCATGAGCCCTCACTTACAAGAGAGGCTGAACCCTAAAGTCTCAACACGGCTCCGCTTATGTTGTCCACCGACGGTTAGAACAGAGACCGACTCCATCCGATGTTTGACTCCTAAATATGAACTGAGAGCAAACCCCTCCTACCAGTAAGTAAATTGTCTGCGTTTGGATTAGAATTGAACTGTTCGGCTGCAAGCGCTGCACTTGGAAAATTATAGCTGTATCGCAATAAGGAGCCAGAAAGGGTTCATTCACCTCCACTCTTTCCTCCCCGGAAGGATCAGATCAAGAGGTAATTATAAATGACTGATAATCTTATATGTTTTTATTGGGCCATAATGAAACAGTATGGTATTCATCCTCATTATTCTAGCAGTTCCACATTGGGTATATCCTCAGAGAATCTGGAAGTAATAGACCAGAATCTTCTCCCCTATGAACTTTGGCATCTTCTAAAAGATGAAGAGTTCTAATATTGAGGGGCAGAAAATTTGATCTACAGTAGCAAGACCTGCTCTCAGACTCCAGTGTAGGTTCCAGTCATTGCTTGCTGATTCTCAAGGTGCTAGGAGGAGACTGGAGGGACCAGAGGAGTGTTCATACTGACCACTGGGCTTTCTTCAATGGCTCGGAAATAACTTCCTTGCAGGGCTCAAGAGCTGTCTTCAAATAGATATCAAAAAGCAGATCTGGGGGCTTCCCTGGTGGTGCAGTGGTTGAGAGTCTGCCTGCCGATGCAGGGGATGCGGGTGCGTGCCCTGGTCCGGGAGGATCCCACATGTCGCGGAGCGGCTGGGCCCGTGGGCCGCTGAGTCTGTGCGTCCGGAGCCTGTGCTCTGCAACGGGAGAGGCCACAACAGTGAGAGGCTCGCATACCGCAAAAGAGAAAAAAAAAAAAAAAAAGCAGATCTGGACACTGAAGGCAAGAACATTTAGGTTCACATTTAAGGACTTCTTTTTTTGTTGTTTTCTTTTCCATTATGGTTTATTACAGGATATTCATCGTAGTTCCCTGAGCTGTACGATAGGACCTTGCTGTTTAGAACTTCTAAACAATAAGGTTCTATGGGAAAATGTTGGGTATTCAGTAGTACATAAAACAGATATACTCCCTGCCCTTGTATAGGTCACAGTTTGGGGGGAAGTGAATTTAAAATGCATTAAAAGATGTAAATCATGTTTTCCAACTATGGCAGTGGCAGGAGTGAAGGGTAATGGCGTGAGAGTGGAGAATAAAGGGCGATGATGAACTTGCTTAGGAAAGGTTCTCAAGGAGATGACCATGTGTCCAGACCTGAAGGCTGTGGGGAAGGGAGAGCATGTGTGAAGACCTAGGACAGAGAAGGAGCCCTGCCAGCTCACGAGCGAGCAGACTGGTTAAGGAGTTGAGGTTGGAGAGAGAACGTTTCCAAGTGGCAACTGGTCAACCGCTTTGTTGGAAAGGTGATAGTGGGAAAGTGTACCTAGGGGCTAGAACTGACCAGTATGGACCTTCCTAATGTGAGGATGTTTAATTTTGCCATTTAAGAGGGGCTTGCCACGTTGTGGCACAGGTGGCAATAGAACCAGGAAGCCTACCTCGTGTATTTGCTTGGAGGGAAGAGCCTGCTGATGTCCGTGCTGCCCCCGGGCCCCATTGGGGTTCAGGAGCTCATCCTCAGAACCCCCAGCTCGGCAGCTCCCTGCCTTTCTCCTGGCCATTCCTCCTCCTCTCTAATCCATTCTCCACACTGCACTGGAGATGGTTTTCTAACACCAGATCCGACTAGATCGCTTTAATAAATCACTGCCTGTTATCTACAAAATAGAGCTACCGAGCAAATTCTTGTTATTAGTATTCTGCTCATCCCTTTCTTGGCTTCATCTCTTCCTGGTTTGCACTCTCATAATCTAAACTACCCGTAACTTTCTAAACTCCACTCCACCCGCCTCCACTTCCTTCAACAGTCTTTGCAGATCCACCCATCTCCAGGCTGAGATTTGCTGTCTTCCAAAGATGCCCACAGCCTGCATCCTGCTGACCGCCCCCGAGAATTCCTCAGCTCCCCTCTCCCTCAATTGTCACGTGATACTAAGGAACTTCTTTTACTTTCTTGGCCACCCTCCTCTTAGCTATGGCTTCTGTTCCTAACTGCTCTGGGAACCAAAATTGCAAGGCCACTATAGTTGCTCACAGGCCCACCCAGATTGGACTGAGATCTGGGGAATGGGAGGCAAATGTGTGTGTACGTCATGCAGTCCTAGGGTTCTTGCTCTTTCTTCTGCCTGGAACACTCTTCCCTCATTTCTTCACCTGACTCTCTTGTTTTGAGCATTTTGCAATCAATCTACGATGTTACTGCCCTCAGGGGTCCATCCATAAGCAACCAGTTAGATCTGATTATTCCTTCCATCTGCTCAGTATCTTGTAGACAACACATACATTCAGACTGTGTGTGTGTCTCTTCAGCCTGTATATCCATTTCATCACTCTCTGCCGAGCGTTCAGTAGACACTCACTAAATGCTCATGAGACTTTGGAAACGTACAAGAAAAAGAACCAAACAGAGAGCCAGTTGTAGAAGACAATCTTTGACTCTCCAGTTCCAGCCAGTGGCACATCCTGAAGACCTTCAAGTTGTCAGCTTAGCCCATCTGATCCCTGAACCACCCGTAGCCTGGATGTACAGGGGGGTCCAACACTATTTAGATTGGAGGCCTGGGCTTAATCTTATAGGAATTGATTCTTAATTCCCACAGCCCCTTATCTGAACCTCTTCGAGGGTACTTGTTACTTTCTACCTGTATACATTTTTATCTTTGTAACTTTATAGCTCCTTAGAGCTGAAATATAAACTCAGTCAGAGTTGTACCTAGCACACAAGGGGTACTCAATACATGACTGGTGAAAAATTAAATTATGTCTTTTGCTGCATTCACATAACTCATGTGTGCCCAATAAGTTATATGTTGTGATCAAATTCAATGTAAATCCTGATCTGTGATTTCTAACACATAATGAAGGCTACTACAGTCGTCAGCTGCTACTGAGGATGCCAGTACTGATCCTAGATCTAATAATCAGTTCACAAACAAATGGAAGCATGAGGATTCCTCAGGAAGTTTCTCTCTCTCTCTCTCTTTTTTTTTTTTTTTTTTTGAAGTCTAGTTGATTTACAATGCTGTGTTAGTTTCTGGTGTACAGCAAAGTGATTCAGTCATATATATTCTTTTTCATATTATTTTTCCATTAAGGTTTATTACAAGATACTGAATATAGTTCCCTGTGCTATATAGTAGGACCTTGTTGTTTATCTATTTTATATATAGTAGTGTGTATATGTTAATCTGAAACTTCTGATTTATCCCTTCTCCACACTCTTTCCTCTGTTTTGTTTTCTATGTCTGTGAGTCTGTTTCTGTTTTGTAAATAAGCTCATTTGTATCATATTTTAGATTCCACATATAAGTGGTATCATATGGTATTTATCTTTGTCTGACTTACTTCACTTAGTATAATTATCTCTAGGTCCATCCATGTTGCTACAAATGGCATTATTTCATTCTTTTTTATGGCTGAGTAATATTCCTTTGTATATATGTACCACATCTTCTTTATCCATTCATCTGTCGATGGACATTTAGGTCACTTCCATGTCTTGGCTATTGTAAATAGTATGAACATTGGGGTGCATGTATCCTTTTGAATTAGAGTTTTCTCCAGGTATATGCCCAGGAGTGGGATTGTGGGATCATATGGTAACTCTAGTTTTAGTTTTTTAAGGAACCTCCATACTGTTCTCCACAGTGGCTGCACCAATTTACATTCCCACCAACAATGTAGGAGGGTTCCCTGTTCTCCACATGCTCTCCAGCATTTATTATTTGTAGACTTTTTAATGATGGTCATTCTGACTGGTTGGGAATTTCTCAAGAGTATCAGAACTACATCATTTTGACATTGACACACAGCTATGTTTTTAATATTTGTACATAGACATAAACTTTAGAACACTAAGTTATTTTTAAAATAATAAGACTGATTCAATTAAAATGATTCTATTCCAATAAACAATGACAACAAATACTCACTCTCACATACACCTAAAACGTCCACTCTGACGTTCAGTTCACATGAGGATCTATTCAGCCTAAAAGGATTATGTTGAGTAAGACAGAAGTAAGTGTAGAATGTACTGTGTGTGGAATACTAACTGCAGAATTCACTTCACTCCACAATGATATTAATGATGACTGACATTTTGACTTGTGTAGGACTTTTTGTCTAAGGTGATTACATTGTAGGTGCAAATCACCGTATAATTGCTCTAACGTGAGCTTAGTTTTAATCACAATACCAAAGTTTGATCTTGAACAATTCATCACACCATTATCCAAGAGAGAATTTATAAAATGGTAAATTAGGCTATGAGAACCCACCTTACCCTTGGTCATGGGCAATAAAAGTTGGGTTTCAGTTGATGAGACATGAAGACAAGAAATCCTACCTACACCGAATTTCTTATGCTTCGTTTATGGACTCCAGAATATGATGAACATCAAATAAAATGGTGTTCAATCTTGACTTTTTTTTTTTGCCCTACGCGGGCCTCTCACTGTTGTGGCCTCTCCCGTTGTGGGGCACAGGCTCCGGACACGCAGGCTCAGCGGCCGTGGCTCACGGGCCCAGCCGCTCCGCGATATGTGGGATCTTCCCAGACCGGGGCACGAACTGGTGTCCCCTGCATCTGCAGGCGGACTCTCAACCACTGCACCACCAGGGAAGCCCGTCAATCTTGATTTTTTTAAAAAAGAGAGCACCATTAACTGAGTGAGAAAAGAAAATAGTTGTGATGTGTGGTTATAGAACAAATAGATCTCTTTAAACTTGAATATTTTGTAAGCATGCCCCTAAAAAGTCTTCTGGTTCACAATAGTTATCTACTTCTATTTTATTTTTATTTTAAATTTTATGTGTATTTCTTTCTTTTCTTTCACTATGCATCCTGTATGTGGCCATATTTGAACATAATCCAGTTCCATTTATTGTACTAATAATGTGTAGTGTTACTTCTATTACCTTGTTTTATGCTTTATATGTTTTATAACTCATGACTGTTTCCTTCTTGTTTTTCAGCCTTTTACTGTGTGGGAAATGTTTTCTAATCTTTTTGTAATCTGGTAATTTTCAAGCTGTGTATTCTGGCTTCAGTTATATGGATAGTTAATTCAACTGCAAATTTTAAAATGCTCCCCCGTGTACATTTGTTTCTCAGGAAGGAAACAGAATTGTTGACTGTTTGCATTTAATAAATAAGATGGTAAAATGAGCGTTATTTTACTGTCCTTCCCTTTTTCCTTTTCCTGGCTTCCCTGGAATAGAGCATGATTCTGATGCTTCTGATGACACTTGCAATTATCACTATTATGCATATTACTTATATTTTTCCCCCTTTTTACATCTCCATTCAACTTTCTAATCACAATTACAATAATTATTTAGCCTTGATTCAATATTGACATGCTTTCCATAATACCACTACTTGCTGACTTTTAGCTGTTTAGTTTTGATTCATTTATTGGTCAATTGCAACGTGTCATCAAGCATTTTTCAGGATGAAGATACAGGTGGTTTACTTGATGAGCTTTTCCTATAGTACGTCTTTATTAGAGTGCTATATAATTCTGCACCTTGACATTAACGATACAGTTCTTTTATTGTTCTATTTGTCCAATGAGAGGTTTTTTTTTCCTGTTTACTCATTCTTGAATGATCTGAGGGTCCTCCGTGCCTGAAGTTTGCCAATATTTAAAAATGCAAGGCGTCACTTGGTCCCATCGATAACCATGAACTCCACCAGCAACTTCCTCCTAGACCCCAAACTGGAAGGCAGCTTCATTGCAAAGTTCCATGTAAATTTTAGGCTTTAAATGTCAGTTATATAATATGGCCCCTTAGAAGCGGTGAGGGTCTGCTTCCCCAGCCTGATCATCTTATAACGGGAAATATAAGTTATTCATAGATAATTGACAATCTGCACGTCTTTCCTTTTCAGATGCGAGCTGAGGCTGCAATTCCCACAGTATTCTCTTCTCACTATTCTTTTCTGTCCCCTCCATTTATCATTGTCAGTATCTCCCACCTGCATCTGACTATTTCTGACCGGCCCCTCTTGCATTACCAAATGGTCCTCCCCAAATGGATATCAAAAGGGGAGTGCCAGTGAAAGAGCTTGATTGGGTGAAATAAACTTAGCCAAGACAGAAAGCTGTAGCTTCACCATCTCATTGGTCAGGGCTCCAGAATTCTAAGATACGTAACTCAGTAAGACAGCGTGGAAATTTCTCAGTGTCTTTCTACTTGATCTGGCTTGTCTACCTCAGGCACCATCCAAGCCTTGGTTGGTAGAAATTCCTCTGGCATCTAGCAAATCGTTAGTCTGTATTCCTAATTTCCAGTACTGTGGAAGATTTCATCTCTCGTTCAATTTCCATAATTATTTCAATTAGAATTTGGGAAGGTAAATAACACGCCCCTAACTACCTGCCGTCTTATCTGGGAAGTTCACCTTCATAGGAATTTTAATGGGAACTGGGAGAAGGAATGTCAATTTGACACCATCTTAAAAGATAGTTTGACTTTCTTTACAGTAGAAATAATGTATGTAAAAGTAAAATAAAAATAATAGGCAAGGGCTTCCCTGGTGGCGCAGTGGTTGAGAGTCCGCCTGCTGATGCAGGGGACACGGGTTTGTGCCCCGGTCCGGGAAGATCCCACATGCCGCGGAGCGGCTGGGCCCGTGAGCCATGGCCGCTGAGCCTGCGCATCCGGAGCCTGTGCTCCGCCACGGGAGAGGCCACAACGGTGAGGGGCCCACGTACCGCAAAAAAAAAAAAAATAATAATAATAATAGGCAAAAAGATGACACTGATTCTACAATGCTGCCTTTTTCTGCTGACCATCAAAGTAGCCAAGGGTCAGCGCCTGGTGGAAGCAATCACCTCACATCTGGCATTTCTCAACAAAGAAGAATTAACCAAAGCAGCAGCTGATCTAACAAATGAAGGCGGCCAAGAGCAAAGCAGAGAGGTTGCTGGAAGAGGGTCTCTGTCCAAGAAAAAGATGCCAAAAGCTAATGTGGGGGATTAGGGCAGAGTTTAGGACACAGGCTCTGGCCCCTGACTGCTTGTCTTCCAGCCCTGGCTCTACTGGCCGATTAGCTGTAGGTCCTTAGATGGGATAGCATGTCTACACTTCTGGTTCCTTATTGCGGAGATTGTACCTATCTCAACAGGTAGCTGTAAGAAAAAAATGGCCTTACGCATACAAAATGCTTAGCATAGTACCTGGCCCATGGTGAGGGCTCATTAATGTTCACTATTGTTATGTTTGCCCTCATTTCTTAAATAGAGATCAGATACAAACAAAACAGAGCCAGCTGCTGGACATACCGTCGAGCCAGGTGTGCAGATGAGAGACAGAACAACATGTGTGCTGTTCGTTCCAGAACATCCTAGTGGCTCTGGGGGAGAACGAGGGGACACAGTGAGCTGGACTCAGGGGGGAGGATGGCTGTTGAGATTCTGGGAGAACGAGAAGTCACCGGCCTCCATACTCCCTGACAACAGGAATAGGGTCTTATTTTCCTCAAAATCACTGATTTTCTGTGTCTAGCCTAGAGATCTGTCTATCACAGACATCTAATGAATATTTGTTAAAGGAATGAATCTGTTCACTGAATTCGGTAGGATCAGTACAAGCCTGGAGCAGTCACGGCAGACCAGAGGCAGCGTGGAAACAGATACAAAGCCTGAGTAGATAGTCATAATATTAGTGTCCAAAATAATAGCTCAGGTTATGTATTCACCAATTTACATGGCCCAGGTGAAGGACTTAGTATATTTTAAGTAAGTCAATTTATTTTCAGTTCTTACCAAACTTTCCATTTTTGAAATGAAGAAACTGAGGATTAGGGAAAGTAACTCATTCATCCTCTCTCCACTACCTGGTGTCCAAGCCCCAGCGTACACCTCCGCCTGACTACACCGCCACTCAGAGTCCTGGGCACGGGCAAAGCGCCCTGGGCCTGAGAAAGTGCGTGCTACAAGGCCACTAGCTTTGGAAGCAAGTGCTCACATCAGAATACGTGCTTGAGAGAGAGGGAGAGGAAGAAAGCTGAGGGATCTGTACCTCAAGATTCAGTCTGGAGGTACCGGAAAGAACAACGGTGCCTTGAGATACTGGTGAATCAATATGAGATCTCTGGCTGGACCAAGCCTTATACTATTTTGATCATAATTCGTCCCTTACTAGGAATTGAAATCCTAAAATACTCAAATATTTTTTGATTAGCCTGCTACAACATCCAAGGGGGCAACTGCCATGACCGTCACCAGGAAAACCATGAATCTGGATACTGCTGGGTCATTGCAAGGAAGGAGGTAAGAGACAACCTGAAGGGAACCATTATTATTATATGATTTTAATTCGCTGCGAATGAAAGGTCATGTATTTAAAAAGAAAACGCCACGTGAGTGTTGCAATGGAACACTCATGGTACATCCCAAATTAATAAATAACCTTCCATTTCCACCTCCCAAATGACCATGATTACAAGTCTGACCTTTCTGGCCGATGACGTGATGCATATTTGCATTTTGAAGGAAATCTTGTAACATTGGAAACGTCCTGGAAGCTCTCTGAAAGGTTACAGGTGAACAGAAAAGTACCATCCTGTGGGCTTCTCAGAACCCTTTTCCGCACCAGCCTGCAGTGCCAGTGCATTCCCAGGGGACCCAGAGTGGACTCAGTGGGGGACACCTTGGCCCATGGGGTCAGCTGTGCTCTAGGGCCACCAGAATTCCCAAAATAGCCCCACAGAAGGAGAGACTTCCCACTGGTCATAGGGGAGGTGATGATGTCCCAGCCATATCACATTGGCCCTACAGCCCTGGTGCCACACCTGCCTGCCCAGACGCGGCTGCTGTCCAGGGAGAAGCGCTGCTGCTCACCGGGACCTGCCCACGCTTCCCAGTGGGAGGGAATATAGGGGCAGCACCCGGCCCCTCATCTGTTTGTAGGTAGATGACAGTAGAATCTTCCGTAGACTGGGGCTTAGAAATGGCTAGGATCTCACCCACTGCCCCACGGTGGGAGGACAAGAGGAGGTTTGGGGAAGGGTAGACCCTACCGCACTTGCCCAGATCAGTGGGTCTTTCACGGGATGTAGGGGGACTGGAGCCACCTGGGAAGAGCGTTTCGTGAAACCAGGATCTGGAGCTGAGAATTTTTGTTGGCGCTGACAGAGGATGCTACAATGCACAACACACAAAGTCTCAGACGTCCCGAGTCCCATGATCCAGGTTCTAGGGGCGGTCACAGCATCCAGGTGCCTCAGGGGCAGGTCTGACGGAGATGAAGGTTCAGACAGGCCAGCGTGGGGGGAGGGGACCAGAGAGAGGGGGCTGCTGCCCGCCCACATTGGAGTTTGAGCCCCAGACTTATCAAAGTGTGGTCCAAGAAGCAACACTATAAGCGTTATCTGAGTTCCATGTTACAGAGGCAGAATCCTGTGTCCCATGGGACACCTATGAAGTGGAATCTTTGGCGGTTAGTGTGATCTGTTCCTCGAGGGCCGGAGAAAGAGGGAGAGACTCAAACCCACCTCACCAGAGGCTTCCTTTCTTTTCCCAGCCTTTCCCAGGCCACCGCCTCTCAGACTGTCTCCAGGGCCAAGAGTCCCTGGGACAAAATGACTTCAAACCTGAGAATCCACTTAGCTGTGTACAAGGCTCATTACCCCCGGGGCTAATCCCCAGCGCCCTGCCTGCTGCGCTAAGGGGCCCGCATCATTAGTCTACGCCTCACATGGGCCAAGAGCCCGGCTCCCCAGGGTCACAAGCTCGGGGCTTGTCGCTCAAACGGGGGGCACCTGTGCCAGGCCCCCACCCCCTGCCCTGCCTTAGCCTGGTCTTTCCCAGCTCCCTGGGGCCAAAGCTGCCCGGAGGCCCAACCGCAGGCTGCATTTGGTGCAGTTACGAAAACAGTTACAGGCCCAGGACATCTTCAGTTCCCTGCAGTCCTGACAGGGTCAGAAGAATTATCTGCGTCCAATACCTGCCTTCTGGTGCGACTCAGAATCAAGATCTCCTATGATACATCCGAGATCTCCTGGCTGTGCGGCCTGCAGTGCCAGGTACGATCACTCAGCCACAGAAAGGAACGAAATTGGGTCATTTGTACAGATGTGGATGGACCCAGAGACTGTCATACAGAGTGAAGTGAGTCAGAAAGAGAAAAACAAATATCGTATATTAACGCTTACATGTGGAACCCAGAAAAATGGTACAGATGAACCTGTTTGCAGGTCAGAAATAGAGACACAGATGTAGAGAACAAATGTATGGGCACCAAGGGGGAAGGGTGGTTTGGGATGAATTGGGAGATTGGGATTGACATATATACACGAATATGTATAAAGTAGATAACTAATGAAAAGCTGCTGTATAGCACGGGGGACACCACTTCACCGTACAGTACAAACTAACACAACATTGTAAAACAACTCTACCCCAATTAACCACAACAACAAAAAAGCCACACAGGCAAAAGTCAAACACTTGAGATGCTCCCAGTCACAGACCCCCTTGCTCCACGCCACAGCACGTGGCCTGCCTTGTCACCATGCCACCTGTTTCCTCTGGAGCAGACACTGTCTTTTTTTTTTTTAATAAATTTATTTTATTTGTATTTATTTTTGGCTGCATTGGGTCTTTGTTGCTGCACGTGGGCTTTCTCTAGTTGTGGCGAGGGGGGGCTACTCTTTGTTGCGGTGAGCGGGCTTCTCATTGCTGTGGCCTCTCTTGTTGCGGAGCACGGGCTCTAGGCGTGCAGGCTTCAGTAGCTGTGGTGCATGGGTTCAGTAGCTGTGGCTCACAGGCTGTAGAGCGCAGGCTCAGTAGTTGTGGCACAGGGGCTTAGTTGCTCCGCGGCACAGGGGATCTTCCCGGACCAGGGCTCAAACCCGTGTCCCCTGCATTGGCAGGTGGATTCTTAACCACTGCACCACCAGGGAAGTCCGACACTGTCTTTTAAGACCCCAAGGAACTGTTTCTGTTCTCCTCGAAGTTGGTTCTTGCTCTGTGTGCTCCCAGCCTCCAGCTAGAGGTCTAATAGCCCAAAGAAGGAATCAGCAAACTTTTCTGTAAATGGCCAGAGAGTCAATCTCTTAGGTCTGTATGGTCTCTGTCACAAATGTGTCACTCTGCTGTCCCAGTGCCAAAGCCCCTGTGGACACTAGGTAAATGGGTGGCTGTATTCCAGTAAAATGCTCATTGCAAAAACAGGCAGCGATCTGCACTTGACCCGAGGGCTGTAGTTTGCCAACCCCTGGCATAGAAGGGGAGACCCTAAAGACAGATGGTTCGTTTCAAATTTGAGCCCTATCAGTTTCCTATCTGTGCAGCCTTAGATTATCCGACTTCTCTAAGACACGTTACTAATACCTATAGCACGCTCTTCTGAGAAGACTGCAGTGAGAGCCGTGCATAGAGTGAAGTGCTTCAGAGGGTTTCCAAGCACAGGGAAAGCAAAGCTACCAAAAAAGCTACAGAAAGCGCTCATCACTCTTACTATGACCCATTCAGACAGTGACAGTTCTGCCTAGGATGTCTAGCAACGGGCTGACGCCTTCCCCTGCAGCCCAAAGTGTCCCATGTGCTCGCCAGTGGTCAAACCACGTCTGAGTTTGTGCCACTCTCAAAACATTATGTTATTGATTGGTCAGCTGTCCTTGCTGTAGCCAGCCTCTGCGACTGGGCTGTGTGCCATGGGCCCCTCCCCTGCACTACTGAGCAGGGATCCTCCCAGCTCCTGTGTCCCCTATCCCCCCCTCAGGGCTGCCACGTGGTCCCCGATGCCTCAGGCAGCAGCCTCTGCCCTTTTGACAGCCTGGACAAACCAATAGGGTCACGGGCCAGGCCATCAACTTCCTATCAGTACTTGCCAGTGACCTTCTTCAGAATCACCATTCTATGAGAGGTACAAGTGCTCACAAAAGGGTTAAATGACTTGTGGCCAGTGAAGTATCGGGAACATAGGCTCTAGGCGTGCAGGCTTCAGTAGCTGTAAAATGTTTCTTTTGTAAAGAACATCTCAGGGCCTTTAATAAGCTAATACGTACTGTTCATCTTTAAGAGCACTCCGCAGCGTTTCCAAACTTTATTTTAATATGGGACCTTCTCAAGGGCCATAACGCCATCAGGATTCTAGGAGACACATTTTGGGAAATGCAACTCTGGAGGAAGGGCAGTGCGTCTCCGCTTTCTGAGTTGATTGATGGCAAAGGTTAAGAGTGTGTGCCTGGTAGAGACATCTTGAAAATCCTTCCTGTCTGTAATCCATGTCCTTGTTTCCCATCACAGGTCACTCAGCACATTGGGGCTGTGGGTACTGCCTGGGGAGCTTGCTTTTCCCAGCATCAAGGCTAGTTCCTTCTGTCAGCCAGACCGGCCGGATCTATAAAGAATTCCCTGAGTTCGTGAAATCCAATGCGCCTTCCTTCCTGAAGACACCCCAGTCACCCCAGTCAATCTGTATCTTGCCAAATGTTCTCCTCTTTGACTCTTAAAAGAAGTTCAAAGTGGCCCACAATTCATGTCAAATGGACCTGCCATTTCCTCGCTGTCTCCAAGGGCTCCTTATATAAAACCGTGGCTTTAAACATCCCAGGCCTTCTCCTGTTTCCCTTGCCCCCCTCTCCCTGTGCCTGAGCCTGGTGGCACTGACCTTGAGGGGAGGGGAGGGCACCTTGGAAATGCTAAATCTCCCTAGCAGTTTCCAGCACTGGGGATTTAATTCTTCACCCCCATCTCTGTCCGCGGCAGCCTCAGCCATGTCGTCCGGAAAGAATCTCTCCCTCTGCAGGGAGTGGAGCTGAGACCCTTATCCTAGAGGCAACCCCGCTCCTGCTGCTGGGCTAGTACCTGTTCACTGGCAAGAGACTCCTCTTCCTCGTTTTCTTTATTGCAAATCAGTGGGAAAAGAGCTTCCAATCCAACGCCCAGGAAGAACCTTGAAGTTTTCCGACGAAAGAGGCCGTGGAGGTGCCCATACTATGATCTACAACCCGCGAGGCAAGTTTGTGCCGGTTCCTCCTTTGGGTCCCAACACCCACGCGGAGGGAACAGGTGCATGTCTTTCCCAAGCTGGGGGCCAAGATGCTGGAAAGATGCTCTGCGGGGACGTACGTAATTCTCACCAGCTCGGGTCAAAGTTGGCCTGTGACTTACCTTTCTTCCCTTTTCAGATTCATTCTCAAAATGGAAACGGGAGGGTTGATGTAGTTCACGGTTCCCAGGCTGCTCCTCCCAGGTATCGCATTCTTCAGGGGACGCTTGCGGCCTCTCCACCGGCCGGGAGGAAGCCTGCTGGGCAAGGGGTCTTGGACCTGACCGCAGTATCAGATCCACTCTGATTCTCCACAATATACGTGGGATTCTCCATGTGTAGTTCCCCATGAGATTTTATTTGGGGGACAAACAAAAAGTTTCTTCTGTCTGAAAATGACCAGGTTAAAATATTGCTAAGAACTTTTCACTCTTCATGTCCTTTGATCCCAGGTCTAAGCACCTCCCTTTCACCCCAAAACCTAGCTTTTCACGCCCCATGTTTTCTCTCATATTTACCCAACTGTCAGTGAAAACTATTAGGATGTATTTGTGGGGATGAAATAAATGTATATTGGTTTTGGGGTTTGTTTTTTTTTTGGCCACATGGCACGGCATGTAGGATCATCGTAGCTCCCCGACCAGGGATCGAACCCATGCCCCCTGCACTGGGAACGCAGAGTCTTAACCACGGGACCGCCAGGGAAGTCCTATATTGGGTTTTTTAAATCTAGTCGTCTGGTGGAGCTAGAACCCCACCTTTTATATTCTGGGTCGTCAGGCGTGTTTGCTGGAATAGTTTCCCATATCCATAGTTTTCCTCAGTCCTTCTGCTTTTCCAGGCCAATCCCTGCCCGCTCCGCAAGGATTTTGACACCTCCACCCAGCATCAAGCTAGAAACCATTGACATCATAGAGCTTCCACTCCTGTGTTTTTTTTCTTTTTCAGTTTTAATGATGTATAGTTGATTAACAGTGCTGTGTTAACTTCTGCTGTACAGCAAAGTGACTCAGTTATACACATATAGACATTCTTTCTTAAATATGTTCTTTTCCCTTATGGTTTATCACAGGATATTGACTATAGTTCCCTGTGCTATACAGTAGGACCTTGTTGTTTACCCATCCTATATATACTAGTTTGCATCTGCTAATCATAAACTCCCAATCCATCCCTCCCACACCCCACTCCCCCTTGGCAATCACAAGTCTGTTTTCTATGTCTACGAGTTTGTTTGTTTGGTAGGTAAGTCCATTTGTGTCATATTTTAGATTCCACGTATAAGTGATATCATATGGTATTTTGTCTTTCTCTTTCTGACTTAATTCACTGAGTATGATAATCTCTAGGTCCATCCACGTCACTGCAGATGACATTATTTTATTTTTTATGGCTGAGTAGTATTCCATTGTGTGTGTGTGTGTGTGTGTGTGTATTTATTTATTTATATTTATATATACCACTTCTTCTTTATCCATGCCTCTTTCTATGGACATTTAGGTTACTTCCATGTCTGCCTAGTGTAAATAGTGCTGCTATGAATATTGGGGTGCATGTATCTTTTCGAATTAGAATTTTCTTTGGATATATGCCCAGTAGTGGGATTGCTGGATCATATGGTAATTCTATTTTTAGTTTTTTAAGGAACCTCCATACTGTTCTCCATAGTGGCTGCACCAATTTACATTCCCACCAACAGAGTAGGAGGGAATACACTTCATACACTCTCCAGCATTTTTTTTTTTTTTTTTTTTTTCGGTACGCGGGTCTCTCACTGTTGTGGCCTCTCCCTCTGCGGAGCACAGGCTCCGGACGCGCAGGCTCAGCGGCCATGGCTCATGGGCCCAGCCGCTCCGCGGCATGTGGGATCCTCCCAGACCGGGGCACGAACCCGTGTCCCCTGCATCGGCAGGCAGACTCTCAACCACTGCGCCACCAGGGAAGCCCTGTAGACATTTTAACGATGGCCATTCTGACGGGTGTGAGGTGATACCTCATTGTAGTTTTGCTTTGCATTTCTCTAATGATTAGCGATGATGAGCATCTTTTCATGTGCCTGTTCTTAAAGCATCCCTCATGTTTCAGTTTCCCAGTGAGCTTGGCTTCTGCACGCAGCCCGTGGCCAGGAGCCCTCCTTTATGTGCTTTCCAGCTGTGGCGCCTGTGCAGGACAAGCGGCACCTAGCCCAGCTCACCCCCTTGTGAGCTAGAACTTCTGAGGGAGCTCAGGGGCCCCTTCGGAGGCCCCATTTCATCTCCTCTCCTTCCTGCGGTTTAACCTCTCCCCTTCCAATGCCTCCCCAAGTGCTTCTTTCAGAAGAAAAGGGTTCCCACCTGCTGGCTCCTTTCCTCCCTCCCAAGCCTGCTCACCTCCACCAGCCTGATCTGTCAGAACCTCTGCGAGGACTGCAGACCCTCCCTGTGTCCCTGTAGCCCCCCCCCCCCCACCCTCCCTGAGTTTCTTCAGGGACGCTGACACCCGTGGTGCTCTTGAGCAGGACACAAAAGGGACAGAGCAGGGAGCCTTCCTGCAGGCTCGCCACCTGCTCTTACCAAGGACGTTCCCCCTGCCATCAAAGGCTGCCTTGGCCTCAGATGTTGCACCTCCAACCCCAATTCTCTGGCCATGAACTCCCACAGCACGCAGCTTTGTTCTCTGAGGCCTTAGGGAGCATGGGGAAGGGGCGGGCCGTGCTGATGCCCTGGTCCTCACTTTCCTGTACCAGGCCGCACCTAACCACTGGGGCTCGGTCAGGCGGGGTCCATGGCTCCAGTGGCTCTGGAGGTCTGTCTGGCCAGTTGAGGAGGGATGGGAGATGACCTCAGGGTATTCCTCCTTCTCCTGGGCTAGACACAGCTCCCTGAGAAGCTGTCTTCCTGTCAGCTTCCTTCTGGCCTTCGTCCCCAGCCTAGAACAGCCCTGTCCCCTCTCCTTCCCCTACCCCCAGGCATACACCCCACCCTGACCTCCACTAGGCCGCCTTTGGCCAGGCCCTTGGAGAAGCACATCCTTTGCCAGTGCTCTTCTTAAACCTCATTTGGCCCAGGACCCCACGCGCTTCATGGGCTCCTCCCTTGCCGGGGCCTGTACCACAAGGCTATTAGTTAAGATGTTTCCATGCCGCAGTCTGACCCCACATTTTCTGGCTATGTCCTTAACTTCCCCTCTTTGCCCCCAGCTCCAGGGCTCCCACACGTCGAGTTCTCATCAGGGCTGGGGGTCTGAGAGCATAGCTTTCCTCTCTCTCTAATTCTTTTCCTAGGAGTCTGAGCGAGCATCTGGCTTGGGCCAGTCTGGAGAGATCTGGAATCCAAACAGTCTTTAAAGAGTTACGACTCCAGGAACCGTGGATGGCAACGTTTTCTATTATTCACAGTTCCAACTTTCCCATCTGGCTGTTTTCAGAATGAAAGCTGGAGATTACTGTCAGCATTAATTACAATCAGGTGTACTTTTCTTCTACTCCATTTTGCCCCAATGGTTTCTCACACAGCAAGAAATCCCTAAAATGCATGTCCTTTGAAATGGGGCACATAAATCCTTGCTGCTGGTGAGAGCTGCTGTCAGCCCGTGGGGCTCTCCCTGGATCCGGTGACCTTGGTGAGGTTCACCGAGCTTCATCAGGTTGAGAGGTTCGCCTGAGCCCCTTGAATCTTCAGGGCAGGAAATGTCAAAAGAATCAGCTTCCTTGCAAGATTTCTGGCACTCCCTGCCCCTAGTCAAACCCGAGCTACCACAGGAACGGTTTGGGGAATGTCTGTCTTCAGGGCCCTAGCTGAGCCTGAGAGGGGGAAGCTGCAGGGGAAGAAAGTCAGTCGGGTGGAGCAGTGGCCCACCCGCTCCCTCTAGCTCTCATCCCAATCTCCTTCCTCATGTCTCAATTTTCACGTCTTCTCCCCGGACCCCTTGCCTATTTCTAGTCAATGTTTGAAAAACATTATCTCATTCTGAAGTATTTTCTCCCCCTCCATCTTTGTCCTATATGCATATTTATATATGTGTTGCTTTCCTTACATTTTCCAGAAGTGTCTTTTTTTTTTTTTTATTGGAGTAGAGTTGATTAACCATGTTGTGTTAGTTTCAGGTGTCCAGCAAAGTGATTCAGTTATACATATACATGGACCTATTTTTTTCAAATTCTTTTCCCAGTTAGGGTATTACAGAATATTGAGCAGAGCTCCCTATGCTATACAGTAGGTCCTTGTTGGTTATCTATTCTATGGTTTGTTTTTTTTTTTTCGGTACGCGGGCCTCTCACTGCTGTGGCCTCTCCCGTTGCGGAGCACAGGCTCCGGACGCGCAGGCTCAGCGGCCACAGCTCACGGGCCCAGCCGCTCCGCGGCATTCCCGGACCAGGGCACGAACCCACGTCCCCTGCATCGGCAGGCGGACTCCCAACCACTGCGCCACCAGGGAAGCCCTGGTTCTCTATTTTAAATGTAGCCGTGTGTACACGTCAATCCCAAGCACCCAATCTATCCCTCCCCTCCAGAAGCTTTTTTAAATTACTCTCCTCGGGTTTATTTTTCTCTACAGACTATTCATAATTTTTTTTTTTGCTTAACCATCCAACACATTTAATTTATATTTTTAAATTTTTTTTATTGAAGTATAGTTGATTTATAATGTTGTCTTCATTTCTGCTGTACAGCAAAGTGACTCATTTATATATATATATATATATATATATATATATATATATATATATATATACACATACATATACATATATTGGTTTATCCCAGGATATCAAATATAGTTCCCTGTGCTATACAGTAGGACCGCCATAATTATTAGTCTTCAGGATTAATTAAACATCAGGACCATTCTCCTTTCGTAAAGACATTTGAATTTCATTCAGAAAGGCCGTTCTGATACGTTAGTTATTCTTTTTCACGGCTCTGCTATGTAAGCCATGGCTCTACTACTGCCAGTTGGGTGATGCTGGGTAAGCTGCCACTGCGCTGGGGTTTCCTTGTCTGCAGAAGGGGGATGCTATATCTTCACAGGGCTGCTAAGTGGATTAGGGAGAAGAACAACTCAGCACTGGCAAGTGTAAAGTGTTTGCTACTTACCTAAGGCACGCTCCATGATTTGGGGCATTGGAAGAAGGAACAAGCGTCCTCGTCTCGAACATTCTCGAGAAGACAAATCTCTTTCTCTGGGAGACTGGAGGGAGGGGTTGCTGCTCATAGACTACAAGATGTGTACACAGTCCAAAAGCAAAACCGTTTTTAACGCCACCCATTTTTTCCTCATGGAGCCCAGTCTTCACGGGCTTATCACATGAGGCTCATTCCGTCTTCTACTGGAATCCAGTTGGCCTGTGTTTTTATCCCTGAGCAACTGCAGTATAAAATTCCAGGGTTTGAAAAAGAGGACCGTTCACTTAGAACCTTTGCCCCTCCCTAACGTCCCCTGACACATCACCCACAAACTAATAATCTTGGGAAAAAAGAGAGGGAGAGAGTTGACAACTTTGAAAAAGCTGGACAGAGTCCGACACTTCCGCAATAAAAACTGAATAAAAGAATTTACCATAACCACATTGGTTTTGCTGCTAATTCGACCCTGGCCGTAACTTGCCCTAGTTCGCTGCTCCCAAATCACTTGCCTCTTTGAGCTCTAGTCAGGCTGTATTTGCCTCATCCCACTCATCCTTCCCTTCCTCACGTCAGCTGCTTGGAGACCTTCCACAGGGGGTATTAACCGCAGAGACCCGGCAGCCATCTTGCAGATGAATCCTCTGGCTGCATTTCATAATCTCGGTAGAATAAATGAAGTTTTTGACAGTTAATTTATTTCCTTGATGTATTTCAGATGTCTCTTCAGATGAAGCACTGGGTCAGTCCTGCTGGTTGCCTTGAATCGGATATTAGGTAAGAACACTTCCTTAGCACTGTTATTGAGATGCATTAATTGTATTTGCACACACTCATAGAGCTGAATGAGCCTCTGAGCTCCTAATTTTTCCACTTCATCAAACTCAATGGGTGTGCTGAGATGCACAAATGAGACAGTTATGAATGTGGTCACAACCGCGTGGGTCTGCTTAAAATCGGTATCTCATCCCTGTACTAGTGAATGTAGAGGAACCATCCATTATGAGCAAAATTAAGGGAAATATGTTATGTAGACAAATGGCTTTGTCATACACTCCCCTTTCCAGATTTTAAATGTTTTTGCACAAGTGGTTTTTTCTGTTTTTTTTCTTTTTGCACAAGTGTTTTCTATTGTCCTATTTCTTTCCCTATATTCTCAACTTCTGAAGGGAGCGTCAGCCCCCTGCCCAGACACGGACCTGAGGAGGTGGCCTCAGATACCCTCAGGTCACAAGGGCTCAAAGGAAGAATTGCAGGTGGAATGAACACAAAATTCTGGGTGTGGCTGTTACCATTTCCTATTTTCCAGACCATGCTACAGGTCAATCCTGTGCAGAGAAAGCCACAGGCTTTCCCCTGGACCACCCCAAGTGCCATGGCCACCTTCACTTCGGGGTCGTATCCCTGTACCAGTGATTAGGGTGTAACTTTTGGAGTCAGACAAATCCATATTTCAATCTGGGCCCTGTTACTTACTAACTCAGGGAATCAGACTGTCCTCTTGGGGCCTCCATTTCTTTATACGTGCAATGGGATAAAAAGCTATTTCAAGGATTCAGTAGGTCGTGAGTATAAAACTCTCAGGATAATTTCGATGCCTGCCACACAGAATATGCTCTATAAATGGCAGCTTTATTGTTACAATAACTGAACCACAGACATGATCCACACTGGGAACCACTGACTCTTCCTGACAGAGGTTACCTCTGGCTACTACAGCCTCTGGACCATCACTACTAGTTTCCTAGGCTGTGTAACAAATGACAAAAAATGAGTAGCTTAAAACAACCTACATGTATTCTCTCCCAGTTTATATGGATCAGGAGTCTGGGCACAAATTAATTGGTTCTTCTGTTTAGCCTTTTGTGATCAAGGTGTTGGCTGGGCTGTGTTCTCATCTGCAGGCTCGACTGGCAACTAATCCCCTTCCCAGCTCAGTTAGGTGTTAGCAGATGTCAGTTCCTTACAACTGTAAGACTGAGGGTGCTGACTTCTTCCTGTATGTCAGTAACCAGAGACCACCCATAGTCCCTTGCCATGTTACCCTCTCCATAGGCCCTGTCCCAACATGGCAACCTGCTTCTTCAAAGACAGCAGCAGAGAAAAAGAATGAATCTGCTAGCAAGACACAGTCTTGTACAACATAGAAGTAACATCCCATCACTTTGCCATATTCTCTTGGTTAGAAGCAAGATGCAGGTCCCACCCACACTTAATAAGAGGGGTTCATACAAGAGGACACCAGGAGGAGGGGATAATGCAGATGACCCTAACGTCTATCCGCACAACCAGAAAAGGCTTCAGAGGGTAAGAGGTGCAAGTAAAACCTATATCTGTGGTTCTTAAAGTATGGCCTCCTGACCAACAGCATCAGTATCACTGGTTCCATTCCAGTGCTACTGCATTAGTATTTTATTGCTGTTGTAACAAAGTACCACAAATTTAGTGCATTAAAAAACACAAATTTATTATTTTATCGTTCTTGAGGTCAAAAAGCCTGAAAAGACTCTCACTGGCTTAAAATCAAGCTGTCAGCAGGGCTGCATTGCGTTTGGAAGCTCTGGGGGTGGGGGGGATTTTTTTCCTTGCTCTTTTGAGCTCCTAGAGGCTGCCCGAAATCTTTGGCTCCCAGCCACACCACTCCATTGTCAAAGGCAGCAAGAGTGGGTTGAGTTCATTTCACAGTACAACACTCTGACCTCTTCTGCCTCCCTCTTCTACATTTAAGGATCTTTGTGGTTCCTTGGGTTTACCTGGATGATCCAGGATAATCTCCTTATTTTAAGGTCAGCTCATCAGCAGCCTTAATTCTACCTGCAAACTTAATTCTCCTTTGCCATGTAAGGTAACATATTTACATGTTACAGCTATTAGGATGCAGACAGCATTATGGGGCCGTTACTGCTCCTACTTCACACACTGAATCAGACGATGGGTCCAGGTACTTCTGATTTACCAAGCCCTCCAGATGATGCTGACACACACCCAAGTTTGAGAGCTACTGGTCTACCTCAACAGAGTTTGAAACAATTAATTGGTAAGACACTGGTGTCAACACCTGGCCATTGGCAAGAGTTAGGAGGCAGGAAATTATTGTGATGATTGAGCTGTGTTAAACAAAATATTAAAGAATCCAACAGGTATAACTAACAGGAATGCTTTTTCTGGACAGAGTTTCTGAAATCTGTACTCTATCCACCAAAAAGTTAGGAGCAATAATCCCCTCCTTCCGTGTCCACGCAGTGTGAAAAGAGCACCAGAGGAGACGGAATCAGGGGATAAGCCACTGCCAGTGGTGTTTCTCAGAGATGGAGCTGAGGAGGAAGGAAAACCTTATTATGCCATTGAGTAGGATGTGAACCATGAGTCACTGCAGGTGGAACACCCCAGAACCCTTTGTAATTAGCAATAAAAGTGCACAGACAGACAATGAACAGCTAAGTCCACTGATGTGAATCCAAACAGTATATAAAACAGGCCCCTAAGTCACAGGATGCTGCCTTGGATAGAAATGCTCACCTTAGCAGTAACTGGCCAAGCTGTCACCAAATACGTTCTAATAATGTGATTTAAAGCACATTGTTCACATAGGATACTACGTGTGGTTTGTTGCATATTCTAAGGGCTAAATAGCTAGGACAATAATGAATGTGTATTTCTTATTTTCTTTCTAAGATCGTGACTTTCTTACTCATTGGCCCAGGGTAGCCTCTCGGTTGGGAGGATGAGAGAAGAGTTGGGGGAAGAGACAGATTAGGATTTGTTACAGAATTAATTCAAAGCCCTCAAACTATGAGATTATTCAAGATAGTCTTTCCTTCCCTTTTCACATGTCAAGGGTTAATCATGGAGGACTCTGATCATAAATTTCTCTTTATGGAGAAAGAATTACCTATTTTCTATTAAAGCCTAGTCATGATGGATTAAGGAAGGAGGAGGAGATGACCTAATTAGTCATTCTCAAACACTTGCTACATCAGAATTACCTGCAGTACCTGTTAAACTACAGATTCCTAAGCCCTACGCCAGAGATTCTGACTCAGGAGAGGAGAGCCTGCCTCTTCTCCTCCCTGGAGTGTTTAAGAAGATAGAGGAAGAGAGGTAGAAAATGATAGAGCAGAGGTATGTGTCCCAATCTTCCTCTTTTCCAGGTTCAACCCAGAGAAGCTAAAATAAATTAATTAAATTAGGGTAATTCAGGGGGCAGAAGGGGGAATTGTGTTCCCAAATCCTCCATTCATGATTTTTGAAGATCAGCGCTCAGAGCCCTATGCCAATGTGTTGCATTCTAGCCCAGATAAGAGAGTAGAACAGTGGGGTCAGACAGACAGAGCCCTAGTTGGTACCTTCATGCTTCCCATAGCCTGCAGTGGTGGACTGCTGGGTATGGGACACAATGGGGTGTGTGACAGTGACTTGGTGGTCCACAGCCACCAGAAACAGAGAGGAGACCATGTCATCCAGTGGGAGATGAATGGTGACCCCACAGAACAACAGCTGAGCTGAAACAACAGACCACGATCCACCAGTCACGGACTTCAGACTTGGGTGCCAACAGGACAAGGGCCACCTGGATACAAAGAATATTGAACAGCCAATGGAAGGGGCCTCCAAAGACCGTCCACCATGCAGTCACGTAAGCCAGCCCACTCCCCCAACACCCACACACCCATGGAAGAGCAGCTAGAAGAGGAAGGACAGAAGGCTAAGAATCAAGGCTGAGCATTACCAAAAAAATATCCAACTCAAGACATCGACTTGCACTAAGTTTAAAACAGGTAGGTCTAAAAGTGAATTTATTTACAGTAATCAAGACTTTATTGTGTATGCAAATCATGGTAAAATGGATGGTCACCTTGTGTTAATACCCATGGTGCAGTGTCTCCCTGGGGTGCTGTATTGAGGGTTTGGAAGTTTCCAGAGAGCCTGGGCATTCAGCAGCGACTGCCCTGAGTGGGAAGTCAGGTGACAGTTTCTGTGGCACAGGGTGGCCATCACTGGAATAGGCTACATTCTGGTTTTCGTGAATCAGTGTAAGCATAAATTCACAAAGATGGGCAAAGAATCATGCTTCCCATGGCCCTAGAAATGTGCCTGTTAACAACAGAAACAAAGGAAAGTATCTGACTTTGAGTCTTTAGCAATGCGGCCAAGTACCTGTCAATATCATTTCAAGACTGAGACTACAGTCTGCAACAGATGTGGACAGAAGAGAAAGGAAGAAAATTAGTGAATTTTCAACAAATGTATGCTGAGTACCTTCACACGTAAGACTCCGGATTCTACAGGTAACACAGAAACAAGTATGATGCAGACCTTCTCTAGAGAAAATACTGTTATTCTGACCAACCAGCCTTTGAAATGTGGGTGGCTGATGTGTTTGCTAGACAGGTGACAATGACCAGGGCAATGGCAAAACGCCTTCTAGTGCCCATTGCGATATGAATCCAAAATCCCTTCATGTACTGCACATACCCACCCGCGCCCTCACCCCCTTGGAAAGCAGAGAGCAATGATGCTGCAGGAAGCATGGGGTCTCCTAGCCAAACGCGTTATGAGGTTCCAGGAAGGCTGTGGGGAGAAATAGGTTTGGCAATAATAGTAATTTTAAGGCCATTTATTTAACCTATGGGATCATCCCAATTACACATCGAACCCTTGAGCACTGATGAGCCGTAGGGCGGATGGATGAGTATTTTCCTGCTGGTCACGCCTCGTGTGAACACTGCACGATACTTCCTACCAGTAGTAACAATCAGGTGACAATGCATTTCTTCCAGTGTCTTTCTTCCAGTTGTTGGCATTTTTTTCAATATTCCCTGGGTTTCAGATCTAAAAAAAAAATTCTGGAAATACATTTTGGTGAAAGGAGTAGTGTTTTCTGGAATGTGCATAGCATAATGTGTGTGGCTAAACTCTTGCTATCTAGAACCACAAATAAATTATTTTATGTCTGACTCATTTATGAAAGGTACTCTGGGGCTATATTTTTCTTTGAGATTCATACAAAATCTATTATTAAATCATGTTGTAATGAGTTTTAGAGATTATTTAAATAATTCTGTTAGTGCCATGGCTTAGTTTAAAGATACATAACACTCACATATATTCAAAAATTTGATTACAAGAGAATTAGAAAACTTATGGCAATAAAACTTTATAGTCATTCACGTATTTGGAAAAGGCTGTTGGCTGTGTAGCCCTGTTTACTTTGAATCCATATAATCACGTACCCATTCTAGGTGATTCAATAAATGCTACATGATTATGACTTTTCACATTTAGTATGAGTGCACTAGAATCTAGCGGCTGTACAGTAGACCATCAATTAATCAAAATTCTTGGGAGTAGGATGCTTCTTCCGGTTAATTGAATTTACTGATACATTCAGGTTTCAATGACAAATCCTTTTGTTTTTAACCCTTTTGAGGACTCCTTCTAAAATGCATTAGTTCATGTTGGTTCTCCAGCGTACCAAGGATCCACATTTGATATTCACAAAAGTTTGTCCTTTCTGTGCCTCTTTTTATCAGCCTCAACACCAGTTCTTAGAGAGTACCCGGTTGTTGCCTTGCCCCAGGGTGTGTAATTTGCTTCTTTCTCCTTAATAATGAAGTAGAACAAAACATCTCAATCTTAATGTCTTTTGCTTAGAACGGTTTTCACAAGTTTAGAATTGCAAAATAGGATTTGTTTTAACAAAAAGGAAATTCCCAGGTAAAAGCCTTGTGCCTTATGAACTTTCAAACAGGCATGTCTGTCAGGGGACAGCCTCATTCTTTAAAGCTTTATGGCCAAGGCTAGAGTTACAGCCCTGAGAATGTGGGCCCCAGACTAGGGCAGGTGTTTCCATTCTTTTCAGATGCTTATCTGAACATGGAGTAAAGTTGAGTCTATAAAACAGGGGTGGGAATTTCACTGAGGAAGACTCAGGCCAGACCATAAAATTGCCCCCAGCCCTGTGTCTGCACTGCCTGTGTGTGGGCCCTCCAAAGAAACTTCTAGAAATGCAATCAAGGACCTCAGTCTCCCTGGTGTGTGTGTGTGTAAACAGATGCATTTTTAATGTATTCTAATGGATTAAAATTCATGAAGAATTATAAATACCCATTTGAGACTTTCAGCTCTGCGTCAAGAAGCTGAAGGGATTTGAAAGCAGTTATGTTAGTCCTTGTACTCAGAGATATTAGTCTTTTAGATCAAAGAAAATGGGTAAAGTAAAATCCATAAGGAACATGTACCCACTGGAACTGTGTCTCTAGGAGAAGTACTCACAGATTTATAGAAACCAAGGCCAGGAGATTTGCTCTCCATCTCTGTAGCTAAGAAAAGTGATGTTTTAAAATGCACATTAGAGCACGTGACTCCCCTGTATAAGACCTTCTGGGGCCCCTTCTTCCATTTCAGATCAATTATGGATTCTACGAGGTTCTGAGTATTCTTCCATGTACCCCCCAAGATCCTTTGTTCCCAGGTCCCTTCACACTAGCTTTTTAAAAAAATTCTCTAGAAAGTACCAGATATTCCCCTACTTCGGAACCCTCTCAAATGCCCTTCTCGTTAGTGGCCCTGCCCTATTTGCCTTGCTAATTTCACTCAGGTCTCACATAAAATGTCACATCCCCCCCCCCCCCGTCCAAAATCCATCTAGTTATGTGGCCAATTTTATTTATAAACGTTCTCTTCGTTATACATCTCAGAATTTGTATCTAAATGAATGTTTGAGTATTTAGGGCTTTTTGTTCCCATTGTACTATATAATGAAAAGAGGAGCCACGTTATTTTCATTGACTTCTGTTTTCCTGGTGCCTAGCACAGTTCCTGAACATGAGACGTATTCAATAAACATCTGTTGAATGAATGAGTAAATAAATGAAGGAACACACAGAATAATATGAACTGGAGTCATATGTGCACTACATGTGCTCTTCAATGATGCTGTTAGCAACAGACACCCTCATCTAGTGATTCCCACCACTTGTTAATTTATTCATTGGATATTTTTCGCATGCCTGCTATGTGCTAGATATCGTGCCAGGTATAGAGAATTCATGAGCAGCGCGGTGGAGCTCTGGGGCTGTAAATCCTGGCTCCATCAATTACTAGTCAAATGACCTGGGTGACTTAATTGTGTAGACCTGAGTTTTTCTCATCTGCTAAAACAGGATAGTAATACCTGCCTTTTATGATTGTTGTGAGATTTAAAAGAGTTAATATGTATAAAGAAATTACGATGGTGGTGTCTAGTCAGTGCTGTCTGTACGTCAGCTAAGTTACTATGATGGTTAATTTTATGTGTCAACTCGACTGGGCTAAGGGGTTCCAGGTATCTGGTAAAATATTACATCTGGGTGTGCCTGTGAGAGTGTTTCCAGAATAAATTAGCATTTGAATCAGTAGATGCAATACAGAAGCTCATCCTTACCCATGTGGGTGGGTATCATCCAATTGGTTAAGGGTTTAAATAGAACAAAAAAGGCGGAGGAAGGGTGGATTTGGTCTCTCTACTTAAGCTGGGATGTCCACCTTGTCCTGTCCTTGGACAACAATGCTCCTGGCTCTCAAGCCTTAAGACACAGACTGGGACTTATACCATCAGCTTTCTCAGGCCTTCAGGTTTAGACTGAACCACCAGCTTTCCTGGGCCTCCAACTTGCAAATGGCAGATGGTGGGACTTCTCAGGCTCCAGAAGCATGTGAGCTAATGTCTCATAATAAATCACTATCTATCTATTTATCTATCTATCTATGTTATTGGTTCTGTTTCTCTGGAGAGCCATGAGTAACACAGTTACTATGTTGGAAGGAACCGTGGACCACAGCCAACCTATGTGTTAGTTCTCATTGGATTAAATGCTGGGACTGGATCTCAATGTCCTCATCCACAAATGGGGAGAGTAATACCAAATGCCATACCAAACTTAGAGGATTATCAGTGAGATCATGTAAACTACAAGCACAGTACTAGTGTCAACTATTCTTCTTCCACGGGAGACTTCTTTATTCCACTTGGTATTTAAAACCTTAGAGTGTTCTGATACCATTCATTCTTTCGAAGTGAATATTCTACTTTATTTGACAGTTTTATACTTCGTATATTGTACTGGGGCACTTTTCACCTTTTTCTCGTGGTTTTTTTTTTTTTTTTTCATTTTCTCTGTAAATCTAAATAAAAATTCATACTCTATCTGCAGTATAAAACATTACAATATTTGGAGCTTGAAACAGGAGAGCTGAGCTACATTTTCAGTAAAGTATGTTTATTTTCTCAGTATCTTTTTATACAAGTCTATTATTATTATTATTATTGATAATAAGAGCAATCTTCTTCTCTAAAATTGTGAAATATGTACATATTTTCAGAACCTTGGGAAGAATTTTCAAGGAAAATATGTTAGTCATGTTGCCGTTAGTCACATCTGAAATAAATTAAAATTTGAAAGTCTTTATTATCCCACATAGGTCATGGAGAAAATGCATAATTTCCCAGGAGGATGAGGAAGGGTGGAGGTATTGGACTAAAAGGCCTTGTTTTCTAGATGCCATTTGATATGTTCTCATTGGAGTTTACAGTGGGCCCCTCACATTACCAGTCATGCTGTGTCCTCTTTTGCATCTTTTTTTTTCTTTTTTGGCATTTCACCCATTTCACTGTAACATAAAACATTTGAAACTGAAAGCTTCTGATCGTCTTTAACTCTTTACCTCACTTATCATGAGTAGACATTTGATAAATTAATGTTAATGTTTTAGAACTTTCTGCACTCTTGCTTTAGTATACAGGGTCCTTAGATGTTGAAAAACCTCACACTCTTATTGGGCTGTTCATCACTTATTACCTTGTTTTCTATAAAAGAAATGCTAGGTGCACTTTTAAGGAATCTCACCTATGAAGTAATTGTATGTGCTTCCGAAAGTCGAAATCCGTTGTTATGTTATTATTGGCATCATTGTCGTTATTTATAAGAACCATTTTAGGAAAGAACTTGCCATTTCTGGAGAGTCCATAATCCCAAAATAATAATCATAGCAACCGCCATAATAATGAGCAATAGAATCATCGTTCATTTAGACAGTGATTCATAATCCGAGCTATTATCATATTATGCTTAATTATGACGATGGTGGTGAAAATTACTATTTCCAGCTATTGAGTATACAAGGAATTTCAGAGCTCAAGGGAAGAAAATAAAAATTAAAACTTTGATGAAACTTTTTTCTTAAAACTCTCAAGTAAAAGCTATTTAAAATAAAGCTAAATGTTCAATTTTTTTTTTTTTTTTTTTGCGGTACGCGGGCCTCTCACCGTCGTGGCCTCTCCCGTTGCGGAGCACAGGCTCCGGACGCGCAGGCTCAGCGGCCATGGCTCACGGGCCCAGCCGCTCCGCGGAACGTGGGATCTTCCCGGACCGGGGCACGAACCCGCGTCCCCTGCATCGGTAGGCGGACCCTCAGCCATGGCGCCACCAGGGAAACCCTCAAATTTTATTCTGATTTAACTCACACTCATTTGCCTGATCTTGAATAGAGAGATCTGTGTTTTCAAGTTGTTAAAACCTCCCAAATCTCCACCAAAACCATTTCTGTTCAATTCCAAACTAAAAGCAATCAGGAGCAATCCTGGCAGGAGGAAACGCTTGAATTTTGAAAGTCGTGGTGAGTGTTTATGATAAAGCTGGTCCCGCCGTTCAGGAGCACGGCATCGTGATGTGACCACAGTACAAGAAGGGAAGGTGGGCTTCTCGGCTTTTTATGACTCTGGCATCAGGGAGCTGGATGAACTCAATGGTATTGTCTGCGAAGAAAACAAAGGAGAATGTTTTACCCTCTGGGATGCTGAAAGCCTTTTAAACATGACATGAAAACCATAACCGTAAAGGAAAATATTGACAAGAGGTTTGACATTTGAAAACTTTAAATTTCAGTAACAGAGAGAACATGATAAATTAGCTAAAAGGCAATTTTTTTAAACTAAGGAAAAATATAGCAGACAATGGATTATTATTTTAACACATAAATCATTTTTTAAATTACCATGGAAGACCAATAGGCCCATGGAAAAGAACACACCACTAGGGTATGAATTGGCAATTCAGGTAAGAAGAAATATAAATGATAAAGACATTAAAAAATAATCATCCTACTTACGACTAATTAAATAAAAATAATATAATAAAACACCACTTTTACCTACCAACTTGAAAATTTTTTAATTGATAAATAATACAGTGTAGGGGAATAAACACCGTCATGCACTCCTGGTGGAAGTGATTTTTGGAGAACATACACTTTGGGAAGTCTCAATGCCAGGAATTTACTCTGTGGAAATATTGGCATAGTACAAAGATATGTGCATAAAAATTCTCATTAAAGCTTTACTTGTAAGAGTTAATCAGAAATTTCTACAGATATATCAGTAGAGAACTAGTTAATTTATAGAGACCATGGAATAAAATCAAAGGAAATTGGACAGCTCTTATATGGATGTTTTGAATGGGACCAAATGATCCTGCAAATAACAAGAACCCTTTAGCAGGGACCAAATGTCTTATGGACCGATGTCTTGTGGACATTTTGATAGGACCAAATGTCTGCTAATCAGGAACATAACAGTAAGCAAGAGACCTCACTGCCTCCATACACTTATAGAGTAGTGAAGAAAATGGATACCTAACATGAAATCACAACTCACTGCGAGATATAGTGGAATACTCTCACTGAGGACACTGGAGGACCCAATCAGGCTTGAGATAGAAAGAACCCACCAAAGGCGGCACCTGAAAGGTACAAAGAAATGATTCAAGCGAAGAGTAACAAATTGTGGTTGAAGCAGAGATTTCTAGGGAAGAAAGCAAGAGATATACTTGCAGGGTGCTCAGGAGATCCACAGAGAGCCTGACGGGCCATGCAAAGGAATTTTCATTTTATCCTCAGTGCAACAGAAAATTCAAGAAGGGTTTACACATGTTTACACAAGGGAGAGATATGGTCAGATTTGTATTTCTGAAAGATACACAGCCCTGGCCACAGTGAAGAATGGAGTGGAGACTTCCTTTTCTGGCAGTGTGGCTGGCTGGAAACTTTAGGGCAAAATAACTGGATCTTGCATTAAAAATAGTTGTGTGTGTGTGTGTGTGTGTGTGTGTGTGTGTGTGTTTTGTTTATTTTAATTGCCGAGTTTTCAGAAAATATGGGAAAGGGAAAACAAAACTCACAATATTTCAGATCAGTGGTTCAAAAACATGGCCCCTGGGCCTCTGGGATTCCCCAAGAACATTTCAGAGGGTCAAGGTCAAACTTATTTGCATGGTAAGCTGTTACCTGCTCGTTTTGCTGTGTTAACATTTGCTCTGATTGTGAACGAACAACGATGTTGAAACCACATCAGCACAGTGGTACAAACCAGTGTCTCTTCACCTCCATATGCTCGCAATGACAAAAATGCCAGTGTCCCACGAGGATGTCCTTGATGAGGCTGTGGAATGGTTCATTTTGTTCATCTCAACACTGAAGAATCAGTCTTTAAGGGTCTCTGTGACGATGGGGGAAGAACAACAGAAAGCACTTCTGCTGCCCACAGACGCAGGAAGATCGTCTCAACGAAAAACTTGTATGATTGTTTCAGCTGTGAGCTGAACGAGCCACTTTATTCAGGAAGCAACATTGTGTACCTGAAAGAAGAACTAGAAAACTATAATTATCCAGACTTGGGTATTTGTCAAATATTTTCTTGAAAATGAATGAGGTGAGCCTGTCGCTTTAAGAAAAACAGTGACAGTCTGTATTGCCATTGATTGAACTGAAGTTTTCAAAGGTTTAAATTAAAAAAACAAAACTTGTCCCCATCACATTGAGCTTGAAAGCTTCCCAATAATGAAAGATTTTTCTCATGTGATCAGTGGACTTTGAACAAATGTGTGTTATTATACTGTACAGTGAAATGTGTCACTATTGGAAAGATTTGTATAACCCAGTGAACCAATATTGTCCAAATGATCAATATATGATCTATAAAATCACACATGAGTAAAAAATCCACCTAAATTGAAGACAGTCCAAATGGATTTTAATGTAAAAGCGAGAACAAAAGTTTTATCGATAAAAGTACAGAATTACAACTAACCTTTAAGAAACTACCACTTGTCTAGTTTGGGTGATGTATCACAGAATAGCCACAATTACCTGAAAAAAACTACTAAATACTCCTCCCTTTTCCAACTACATAGCCTCTGTGAGGCTAGATTTTTTTCAAATACTTGAACTAGAACAGCTTAACACAAAGACTGAACGCAGCTGCAGCTCTGAGACTCCAGCTGTCTTTTATTTAAGCAGACATTAAAGAGATTTGCAAAAATGTAAAACAATGCCACTAAGTATTTTGTTTTGTTTTGGAAAATATAGTTAGTATTCCATAAAAAAAATGTGATTTATATTAACATAGAATGGACTTATTAATGTTAAAAGTAAACGTAAACTTTTCAAGTTTTCATTGCTAATGTTGTAAATCTCAGTAGATGTCACCCATATTAAGAAGCTTTTCGGGATTGTCATTTTTTAAGAGTAGAAGCTGTCCTATAGAGAAAAGACTGATGGTTGCCAAGGGGGAGGGGGTTGGGGGAGGGGTGGAGTGGGACATTGGGGTTAGCAGATGTGAGCTTTTATATATAGAATGGATAAACAACAAGGTCCTACTGTATAGCACAGAGAACTATATTCAATATCCTGTGATAAACCATAATGGAAAAGAATATGAAAGAATGTATGCATATGTATAACTGAATCACTTTGCTATACAGCAGAAGTTAACACAACATTGTAAATCAACTATACTTCAACAAAAAAATATTGATTGATTAAAAAAAAAAGAAACAGGCTCACAGACATGGAGAACAAACTTATGGTTACCAAAGCAGGAAGGCAGGAGAAGGATAAATTAGGAGTATGGGATTAACAGATACAAAACAGATATAAAATAAATAAGCAAAAAGGTCCTACTGCATAGAACAGGGAACTATATTAAATGTCTTGTAATGACCTATAATGGAAAAGAATATGAAAAAGAATATATATATATATATAATATACATATAACTGAATAACTTTGCTGTATACCTGAAACTAGTACAATATTGTAAATCAACTCTACTTCAATAAAAAATTTTTTATATTTTAAAAAAAGAGTAAAAGATACCCTGAAACCAAAAAGCTTGAGAACCGCTATATTGCATACTCTGATTATCTCTGAATAAAATTATTACAGTTCAGTGTCTGTTTGAAAGCAGAGCCTTGGGTAAGGACTCATGTGCAGATAGCTTATTTGGTAATGAGATCTCAGGAATGCAGAGAAAGTGGACATAAAAGGAAAGAAAACCAATGTGTTATCAAGTCAAGTATGCCCATGGGACCATGGGACCCTCTACTGAGCTGTATGGAACCATCAGCCTAGACCATGAAAGTCAGAAGGCATCAGTCCGCCAGCTTCCTTCCCCTATGGGTCACAGTTGTCTCCGCAGAATTTACCCTCCTGAATTTCCTGGTTGTCCGATGGCTGTCAGAGCATGAATGCTAATCCAGGTCCTCTGAAAATCCCAGGGCAGGAAGCAAGAGGCCCATTGCAGATATGCTAAGGCACAGTGTTGTAAGAGCGTACCTGCGTGAAGCTGGTTGGAGCCTGCACAGGCCTGATTGGTCCAGAGGTGGCCAGAATTAGAAGACAGGGCAAGAAAATATGAAATAATACACAAAGTTTCCAACATAATCCACTTCCTTGCACTACTCGGATCTCTTCATGCCTTCATTCAGTCGAGTCCCCTTCACGGTGGTGGTTCAAGTTAATCACTTCAAAAATTGATGACAGGGGATTAGTAGAATAAGCTATGGACTGCAGTCCCTCTGCTGCATCTGGTCCCAAGGCCATAATTGCTCTTCACCAGCTCCGTCATCCACCCTCCAGTCTACAACTCCCTTACCTTTAGCGAGCACTTGGGCTGGTCTACATGGCTGGTCAGGTAGGGTGACCCAGACCTTCATCGCTGATAAATCTGTGCCCTTGTCCTTGTCAGGCTCTGGTTGCTGTAAATGTTCACTCAATGAGATCACCAGGCACAAGAGCAGTAAGACACATCCCAGTGAATATCCCTGATTCATTGTAGCAGCATAGCTAGCTCTACATGGCAATCAGGGCCAGCCACCTGTAGCCCAGAGTGACCCAATGGTAGTCATAGCTTCAAGTTCAAAGGAGCCCTATACTTTGTGTTCTCGTGGAAGTGTCCACCCCACTCCCCAACCAGAGGATGTAGTATATCTAATCTAGCAATATAATATTCTGCAAGTGGGAAGAACTAATTCTATTTCTACCTCTCAGTTCCTGGACTCCTATGTTCTAACTAACAGGGTTGTAGCACCTTAGATCAACCATTTGTTTACTGCATACACTGCAACGTGGAGAAAAGTGTCCCATCTGCAGGCTCTTGTCCTCAAGCAGACCCATTCGTTGAGCTTTAACAGGCTACTCTAATATCCTATTATTCTTGCTGAATCTGGGTGATAATACGCCATGAGTGGATCCTGTGGTCATGTACTGGTTTTTGCAACTCTTTGGCATGAAATCAGTCTCTTGGTCCAGAGCATTGTGTGATCCCATGTTGATACATCTGGTATTCTGTAAGCCATTGGATTGCAGAAGACATACCCACAGGTGGGGTAGAAGACACAGTCACACCCTTGGTAGAAGGGATTTGATGGAATCAACCTTCCCCTAAGAGACGGGCTCATCTTGAGGGACCAGACCTCCCTTTGTGACGCCTCTGCCTCAGCTGAGGTCTTTTCAAGGAGAAAGTGGTCTTTTCCAGCAACAGGAAGAGGTCACATCCGCCAGCTGGCAGAGTTCAAGGGGGAGTTTGGGATTCAAGATTCTTAGGCTCATCCACTCAGCTGTTCCATCCCAGGTCTCCAAGTCCCACTCATTGCCTATCATGGTCCTGATTCTGACATGGCAACATATTGAACCTGTTCACATTTGTTGTTCTTAATTGCTGCATTTAAACAAATAACCTTGCTGTAGAACTCTTGTGCTTGAATTTTGTCTCTCTCTTTTTTTAATTAATTAATTAATTAATTTGTTTTTGGCTGGTTGGGTCTTCGTTGCTGCGTGCGGGCTTTCTCTAGTTGTGGCGAGTGGGGGCTACTCTCTGTTGCGGTGCGCGGGCTTCTCATTGCAGTGGCTTCTCTTATTGCGGAGCACGGGCTCTAGGAGTGTGGGCTTCAGTAGTTGTGGCACACGGGCTCAGTAGTTGTGGCTTGTGGGCTCTAGAGTGCAGGCTCAGCAGTTGTGGCACACGGGCTTAGTTGTTCCGCGGCATGTGGGATCTTCCCGGACCAGGGCTTGAACCTGTGTCCCCTGCATTGGCAGGCAGATTCTTAACCACTGTGTCACCAAGGAAGTCCAAATTTTATCTCTTTTTAAACACATTTTAGTCTCCTATATTTGTTGCATTTGCCCTATATATTGTGATTTTTAGGTATAGGTTCTATATTTTCATTGTTGTAGTAATTATCTTTTCAAAAATACATATGGACATATATTTATCCAATCGGCCAAGTCAAAACCTAATGCATATTTTCATTCCCTCCTTAGTAAGATGAATAAATTTATGACACCTCTATTTCCTTATTCACTCACTTCATGGTGTTGCCGTAATTTGAAGTTTTAGAAGCAAAAATATTATTGTTTCCATCACATGATATTCACTTATCAAAAATTAATTGGTATCTAATTTGTAGGTTATTTAAAATAAATATTTTAAATTAAATTATTAAAATAATTTAAAATAAATAAACTTTTAAATATGTTTAACAATTTCATTGCTCATTGTCACATTATTCATATATGATTTGTACATTTTGAATTCTTAATAATAATTTTCTTCTTAATTATATTGACATTGTTCTTAAGTAACAGTGTTCCTGCTTGTTCGTTGCTTTGCTCTTATACGCATTGTACACTTCCTAAAACTGCTAATCTCGTGTTACCGTGCTATCATTCAAACACCATAAGGCTTGGATTGAATATACAACATGGAATACAAACTTTCCCCAATACACTGTAATCATTGTTTCCGTATGTTCTGGCATTCAGAGTTACAAATAAATCTAAGACCAGCCTAACTATTATTCTTACATGAAAAAAGTAAATTGCTTTACGTTTTTCTTTGAAATTGAAGAATTTTTGCCAAGATTTGTCCAAATGCAAGTCCCTTTTTATCAGTTTTGCCTTATAATATAAGAAAAACACTTTAAATCTACATACGTACGTCTTTATTTAGTTCAGAAAATTTTCTTCTATTATGCACATTTTTAGTCACTACATTTTTCCCATTTTTCTAGTTTCTTAAGGAATTACTACTATTTGTATGTTAAATATAACACACAGAAAAACTAAATCCATCATCCTCTCCCTTTTCTTCTACAGCCCAAGGGAACTCCAGTTTATCCTCAGAAATTGTCCTTTTTTTGTAGTGTCCACTTTTTTCTATATTGCTTCCAATCTTAATTTTCATTCTATGTCCTTTTTAGTTTCCCAGAAGTCTTTCCTCTTCTCTGCCAGCACCCTTTTCATCTTAGTCTTAAAATTTCAGCCTTTTCCCAATCAGTCTGTTCTCTTTTTTTTTCCTGTTTTCTACATTAAAAATTTTTTAGGAATCTACCATTCCTCTGAATCTCCAAGATAATTCTTTCTTTCCCTTTTGGACCACTGTTTTTACTCAGGACTCATTTCGGCTATAAAAGCTACATGCCCTGTATAATACAGGAATCAGAGAAGGAAGAGCTTACAGACATGGAGGGGCCTGGAAGGTGTTTCTGAAGGAAGAGGGTCTCTGCTGAGCTGGAAACTACGAGATTGAGTGGCCAGGGAAGGCAGAGGTGTTTTAAAAGAGACTGACTTGTTCTCACTATGTTTCAGATGGATAACTCTGGCAGTCAAGTGGAGGAAATGCTCAGTTCGGGAATGCTGGTTAGGAAGCTCCTGAAATAGGCTGGTGAGCAAAGATGATGCAATGAGTTGTTGTGATGTTCGATGGTCAGAATCATGGCAGGATCAATAAGACTAGTAACAGAGACTATGAGGTCCTTTTTTTTTTCCAGAGTAAATGCTTTTCTGTCAACCTTCTCCTGGGACCCAAGGAGTGTGAAAGGGATAAAAGGAATTACAAAAAATATAAGGAGTAAGACACTAAAAGCTGTCACCACAAATAATGATTATAGATTTTAGCATCATTGTAAGTTCTCATTCTAACCCAAAGTAGAATGACTGGACCCCAGTAAGCACCTGGATGCCTTCACCTGCACTAAAGTAGTTTAGCACATGTAAGGTTTTTCCCTCTTTCTTTGCATATTAGTCATGAATTATCTCAGACTCCAAAAATTGAATATTGTCTGCAGAGGGGAAAGCAATCGCTTTCTTGAATATTGATTGATTTAGTTTAGTTGTTTAGAATATAGAATTCGGTGGGTATTATGATATACCCATCATACATATTATACACACAGTAGTATATGGTATTAAACCAATAATTATAAATATATATTATTAGCTGTAATTTTTTTCTATATTACCTTGGACACATTATTTCACAACTTTAAGCCTTCATTGTAAAGCTTATCAATAAATCAATATTACCTATCTCTTAAGTATATAATGAGAAAGTGTGTATAGATTTGCTGAAAGACAGTACGGTCTCAATAAAAGCTAAGTATTATTGGTATTATTGTTATCCTACAGGAAATGGCATGGAAATTGAATTAAGATGTCAGACTAACCAAAGTTTCCTCTCTTCTTTTTCTGTGTCCCTTCCTCCCCTTCTCTTTCTCTCTTTTTGTCCAAGATACTATAGAAAAAGTAATTTTTTTTAGAAAAATTATAACTGCTCTCAAAAAACAAAAAAAAAGGGAAGCTCCCTACTTACTTTCATATGACTATTTCTTAATCCCAACTCTTTTGACCAACTTTGTGCATATTTTGGAGTTAGTATGCTTTAACTTTTGCTAAAATATAATCAATTTTCTAAACTATAACTGAAACACAAAATGTCCATTAAGTAATTACATTAGAATGTGAAGTGGTTAAAATATCACTTCCGGATAATCAAAAAATTAATGCTTGTTAATAAATAGCTGCTTCATATGCAATAAAATAGTACAGATGCCCTTTGTTGACATTTGGTTCACTTTCCAAAATTAGCCACATGTGATTCTGACATTCTACCTAATGTATTTAGAATATAACTTGAGAATTTTCCAATCCATCATTTTGTTTAAAATGTTACATTTGGGTTTGGGGAGGAACTGTAAATGTTTCCTACACTCATGTAGTCTATGATTTGGGACTATGAAAAATGAAAAGAATTTCTACTGAGAAAACAGTAACCAGAAAGATATTTTATAAATTCTAAACATGCAAAATAAACATTCTTTGGTGAAAAGCACAAACAATAGAGGAGTTAAACGGTAAAGATACAGCCTCAGATAGAATTAGTGAATGTGAAAATAGAGCTGAGTAATTCAAATACATGTAGTGAAGGGGTAAATCAGGAAACATGAAGGAAGTTAAATGATATGGAAGATGCAGAGAAGGACCACTATGTATCAAATAAGCATTCCAAAAAGAAAGAACAGCTAGAGTAGAGGATGCGTGATATTGAAAGAAATGATTTTCTAAAAGTGAGGAAATCCATTAGTAAATCCCATCTAGAAAAACTATAATAAAATTGTAGAAAGTCAAAGAGAAAATTCTTCAGTAATTAGAAGAAAAAAAGATTGTATAAAAAAGAATACAGAGCAGGAGAAGAATTCTCTGAGTAATCAGTAATAGCATAAGAAATTAGAGTATCTTCAAAGATATTATACAAAGCAATTATATCACTCAGTATTGAGAGTGAAATAAAGATATTAATAGACATATAAAAATGAAGGTATTATTTACTGTATAAACTACTAAGGAGTAGAATGGAGAGCAAAATAACAACAACAAAAGGTGAACAAACAAACCAATAAAGAGATGGTAAATCTTAAGAAGTATTGGCAAAGTTAATATTTCTCAGTTTTAAAAAAACTAAAACATCAGATAATAATAATAGAAATGGAATTTGGAGGAAAATTAAAGCGTACTAATTTCTTTGAGAAGAGAATAAAGATATTGAGCAATCTTAGACTTTGTTATAAAATTTAAAATTGATGTAAAAATTTTTCCAAAATTTAAGTCAATCCTAAAAAAAAAGAAGTAAAATATATAACCTTTAAGTTAGTAACAAATAATGAAAAAAGAAAATCTCATCAATTTATAAGAAGGTAATGAAGGAAAAAGAAAGGTGCAAAGAGAAAGCACAATAAATAGTCAATGCATACTAATTAGTATGGTGGAAATAATTTAAATACTGGCAAAAATAACAAATAAAAGATGGACTATTTTAAGACTGATAAAATTAGATAAGATTAAAATAATAGCTACAGCAAAATCCAGCTATATTTTTACACAATAAAAACATCAGCATACAGAAACATTAAAAAAAGAGAGAACAGTTAAGAGATGGGTAAGCTATCTTCTAAAAGTCACAGGCTGTAACAATTGTATAAAAATATTAGCAAATCCAATCCAATAGTATGAAGAAAAATAATACATTAGAACCAAATAGAGTTTATGCAAGGAATGCAAGTCAGGTTAAACATTAAACAATCTGTTAACATAATTTTTTCCATTAATAAATTTTTAATTTATATGTTCATTTCAATAGAAGTAAAATTTTAATTAATATAAACACTATTTTTTTAAATTTGCAAAGTATGACTAAAATAAAACTTCTAACCTAATATAGTAATCCATGACCAAATGTACTCCAGACCTGAGGACATAGTAGAAATAAAATGCTGAAGAATGTAACAAAATACTTAGAAGAACAAATTTCTTATATGGTAGGATATAGACGTTGGGCCTAGTGTGACCCCCTCTCCCATGCTATTTGTATAAAAAACACTGAACTGGTGATTCTGAGTTCCTTTGACAGATGGGTTTCTCGCTCCTCACAGCTGAAAGTAACCACCAATTTGGACATGGAACTCTGAGCAATAAAGGAGTTCTTGCAATCTGCATCCACTTAATTGGGCTACTTATTTCCTTAGAGGGCTTGTTTTATGGTTAGGAAACTAAAGTGAAAGCAAACCTGAACTAAGTCTGATCTAGTATTATTTTTGACCTTGGTGAAATGGTAGATTCAATCTCTCCAAATTGAGGAAACCTTACTATTACAAGTACCAGTCAATGTGATCAGACAAGAAATAGACATAAGGATTATGAGCTTTGAAAGGGAGACACAAAGTTGTCATTATTGGCAGAAAACACGATTGTCTACATACAAGAGTTAAGAATGTATCAAATATAAATCTATTAAAAAACTATTAAATTTATTACATTAAAATTAAAATTGTTAAGACTATTAAAATTAAGATTTTTAAGGTTTCTTGTTTTAACAGCCGCATCACGCATCAGTAGCATCTTTACATGTCGGCAGTAACCACTTAAACTGTGGAAAAGGAGAAGAACCTTATTCACAACAGCAACAAATACTAAAGATACCTAGGGGAAAAGTCTTCTTAATTGTATAGAAGACCCATGTAACATCACACACAATTAAGGACACACACATTAAAACAACAGTGGTGTAGTACTTCACACACTGAGGTTTGGCAAAAGCAAAATGTTTGAAAACATCAATTACAAAGGATTTAGAGAACTGAGTAGTTATTCATTATTTGGCTGTACAACTACTGCTTAGGAGAGAACACACTAGCAATACCCATTTAAAATGAAAATGCATCTACTCTAATACCCAACATTGTGTATTTCTAGCTATACATGATAGAAAATTTTTTCACATAAATATTCAAGGAGATAGGTACAAGGATGTATAGCATTTTGTAAAAGTAAAAAATTATGAACAACCTAATGGAAATGGATAAATAAATAATGTCATATTCACACTTTGGACTCTATACAAAAGTTAAAATGAATGAACTAAACTATGTATATTAACATGCATTGACATAGTCTTTTATATTCATCTAAACTTAGGAAAAAAAAACAGGACTAGTTCAAATGACAGGAAAAAAGGAGACGCTTGAACAATAAATTGTTTAGAAAATTGGCTATTAAATTGAAAAAAATGAAAATCCCTAATTCCAACCACACAACAATAAATTACAAATTAATTTAAAAACTAAGTAGAAATATGTAATTTTGTATTTGTAAACAAAGTGGGTTTTTTGTAATAGATATAGTCATGTGTTTATATTGTTTTATGTGATTTTAAATGAAACCTGTAAAGAAATTTCTATTCCATGGAGTAAAAAGGAAAAACAAAAACAAAAAAGTAACCTGTGGACTTAAAAGCAGAGAACAAAAAGCATTAAATTTTAAACACAACAACTATGACCAAATAATTTTTTCTAGGAAGCTTTCCAGAATACTTCTATCTAAAGATAATTTTTTCACGATTATCTAGATAATCTGGATAAAATTGTTTCTATTACCATATGTTTAATGCAATCCATTGCCTTTCCAATCTGTTTTATTTTTTCCTTCTAGTTTTATTGAGATATAATTGACATACAGCATTGTATAAGTTTAAAGTGTACAGCATAATGATAAAATCAAGAATGTCATTTTTACAACTATTTTAGTGGGGAAGGTTTTCTCGAGCCAATATTCAGAATCAAAGCAATATTGTTGGATTTGACAACGTGAAAATAAAAGTTTATGGACCCTTTTGTCATATAAAAATAAAGTACAAGTGGCCAAGAAATATTTACAACATAATATCAATTACATAGCGCTTCCATACTATAAAAGAACCACATACCCTAATGGAGAATATTATAAAACAGTAATGAAAGACAGAAAAGAACATTTGTGAGTAGAGAAAATTAATATTGCATGGATATTAATCTCTCCAACCTCATATATGAATTCAATGCATAGCAGCATAAGAAAAAAATATGAACAACCCATTGAAAAATTTCTGAAAAAAATTTAAGAATATGAAATAGAAATGGTCAACAAACTCATGAAAATATATTCAAGTTCACTAACAAACTTCAGCAATTTGTCACCTATCACATGGTCAAAAAATTTAAAAGACTGATACTATTCAGTGTTAGAGAAGACAAAGTTGAAACAGTTGTCCTCAGGCTTTGTTGTAGAGGTGAGAGAGCTGAACACACAATTGTGGAGGACGATTTTGCAGGATCATTTACATATTTAAATATGCATTCCTTTAGATACATTAAAAAATGTAATGGTGGTTTTTTCTGTTTGATTATACTTTGTAGGCCCCCATAACATGCAGAATGCATACTACTCCCACAGACTCTAATTAAAGTAGATAGTGTGAAAATGTATAAATGTTGCAGATCCTTTGGTTTTACTATGGGCTTAATATATGATGATTTAAGTGTTATTTGGCACTAAGGTATTGTTCATGACTATCTTCCCTCAAGACCCTGAATGATATTTTCATTCTGTCAAAAACCAAAAAGAAGCAAAGCTTTCCTTCAGTATTCATTATGTTCCCACTGTTCTCCATCCACTCAAGAAATATGTTAAGATATTTAATCTAGAAATATGACAAGATAGAAGTAACAGTAGTGACACAGAAGACAAACTAAATTATCAGGTGAAAACAGGAGTTCAGTCAGTGAGAAAAAAATACATATCATGCCATTTTATGTCCTTATAGAAATCTGACTTGATCACAATCAAGATAACATCAAGAGGCATGACCAGTTACATCATTCACAGTGTCTTAGGATAAGTACAGACCAGTCTCTCAGGAGATCCTCAGCCTGTCCTTACACTAAAGCTAGGACCAGAGTCCCCAGAAGAAGGATAGAAAGAAACACGGGATGTTTCACAGCAGCTTCACAATGAACAGAGTGACAGATTTTAGTGAGGCTCTTCTTGTAACTTCTCTTAATTTAGTAAATGCCACAATTCTTTAAAAATTATCAAATGGGGAGCCAATTCAATGCAAGCCAGGAACATGGCTCTCTAACAAACTGCCTTCCACCAAGAGAAGATTTTGCAGAGGTTGCAAACAGGCAACTAAAATTTGGCCTAAAATAAATTTGGTTTGGCCTCAATAGTGGCTGGAGAGTTAATAAAAATTGGGCAACTGCATATAAAAATCCAGATTTTTCAGCATTCCTTGAAGAATTGTAAGATTTGGCAACACTGGACTCACATGGCCACAGTTAGTTGGCCCTGAGTATCAGTAGCCCCTTTTGGACAGGGGATAGGCAGTAGATTTTCCATAACCCTCACTAGTCTGCATAACTCATTTATGTTACCTCCTTGGTCCACTTAGGCATTTTGCTTGTGATCAATTTTCAGACTATCGTGCAGTAATTCTCAGCGCTGGCTCTACAACCAAAACACCCGTGGAGGTTTTTAACAATACAGATTTCTGGGTCTTACTATAGACCTGCTGAATGTGCAATTGCCTGAGCCTCGCCCACTGAGTTCTGCAATGGATGAGACTCAGGCATCTGTGTATTTATGTCCCCATATCATCCAATACCCAGCCGAGGTTGAGAACTGTGAACCTAAAAAAAAGAATTTCCTGGGCTTCCCTGGTGGCGCAGTGGTTGAGAGCCGCCTGCCGATGCAGGGGACGTGGGTTCATGCCCTGGTCCGGGAAGATCCCACATGCCGCGGAGCGGCTGGGCCTGTGAGCCATGGCCGCTGAGCCTG
>NW_020837971.1:14412045-14441127 GCF_003676395.1 Aethalodelphis obliquidens | reverse complement strand
TTGGTGGGAATGTAAATTGGTACAGCTACTATGGAAAACAGTATGGAGGTTCCTTCAAAAGCTAAAAATAGAACTATCATATGACCCAGAAATCCCAATCCTGGGCATATACCCAGAGAAAACCATAATTTGAAAAGATACACACAACCCCAATGTTCACTGCAGAACTGTTTACAATAGCCAAGACATGGAAGCAACCTAAATGTCCATCAACAGATGAATAGATAAGGAAGATGTGGTGTACTAGTACAATGGAATATTACTCAGTCATAAAAAAAGAATGAAATAATGCCATTTGCAGCAACCTGGATGGACCTAGAGATTACCATACTAAGTGAAGTAAGCCAAAACAGAGAAAGACAAATATCATATGATATAACAAATATATGTGGAATCTAAAAAATGATACAAATGAATTTATATACAAAACAGAAATAGACTCACAGCCATAGAAAACAAATTTATGGTTACCAAATGGGAAAGAGGGGAGATAAATTAGGAATTTGGGCTGAACATATACACACTACTACATATAAAATAGACAACCAACAATGACCTACTGTATAGCACAGGGAACTCCATAATTTATAATTACCTATAATGGAAAATAATCAGAAAAAAATACTTATGTAAGTACAACTGAATCAATTTGCTGTACACCTGAAACAACGTCAATAAAAATAAATTAATTAATTTTAAATAAATACATTTCTAAAACATTACTCCATAAACGTTTCTCTCAACTGAGCTTTGGAAAATTACTGAAAATCTATGAGTTTGAAAACCGCTGAGTCTGAGGTTAGGCTTCAAGAACAGTTCTTTTTTTCTTTTTTTGCGGTACGCGGGCCTCTCACTGCTGTGGCTTCTCCCGTTGAGGAGCACAGGCTCCGGACGCGCAGTCTCAGCGGCCGTGGCTCACGGGCCCAGCCGCTCCGCGACACGTGGCATCTTCCCGGACCGGGGCACGAACCTGTGTCCCCTGCATCGGCAGGCGGACTCTCAACCACTGCGCCACCAGGGAACCCCGAACAGTTCTTTTTTGATGCCCTACCGACTGTAACAGTGAGCTAAGCATGGAGCAGGGTTAAAATCTGTCAATACATCTCTAAAAAGAATGTTATGCCATTTCTTCTTGGACCCTAGAAAGCACTTTTAAAGGTCAAATTTCTCTAAGACATAATCCATTGCTGCCCCAAAACAGGGACATGTAGAAATTATCTCGCCATCCTCCTTCCACAAGGAACATGAAGACATTCCACCATCAGCACCTGCTGGGCTGACAAGCATTTGTCACCAAGAGCCCTTTTTGAACCCGCACTTTCTCTGACCTTGTAGACACACACTGATGGACGGCCCAAGAAGAATCATAACTTGCAGAAGTTTCTAAGTGGAGTGATTTTAGCTCCTCTCCATCCTTGCACACCTTGTCCCCCTCCAGCTCCAATTTACTATGGAACTTGGACACATCAAAATGGTACAGGGACCAGAATGTTCTAGGTGGCACCTTCACACTCTGTCTTCTCCATTTCCTCTAAGACAAGAAAGGTAGAACTACACCATCCAGAAGAAATGATATCCTACTAGTAAGGTGTGATTTTATTCACTTACTCAGCACATCTGTTGAACATCTTCTAAGTGCTAGGCCGTATTTAGGCACTGGGAATACAACAGTGAACAAAAAGGGAGAAATCTCTGCCCTTCTTGGGGTGAACATTCTAGTGGGAGGGAAGATGATAAGTCAGATAAATGAAAAAATAGATCATATCCCATATGGTGATGAGTTACCAAGAAAAAATGAGGGGGAAAAGAACAAATAGAGTGTTGGAAAGGAGTCAATTTTAGGTGGTGTGGCCAGGCAGGTGAGGAGGCATTTTGTAGAGATCTGAGTGAGCATAGAGTGTTGAGGCCAGAAGAGCATTCCAGGCAGAAGAAATAGCAAGTAGAAAGACCACAGGTAGCAGGTGTCCGGAATGTCCAAGGAAGATCAAGGAGGCATTTGAAATCGGCAAGAGAATCAGTGTTGGAAAGAGGGTGTCTGGAGACAGAAGCACCTGCATGTGTGTAACCCAAACCTGGGCCACCCAGGTGTGGTGGGTTCTCGCCTTTCCATGTTCGCTTTTTTAAACCCCTTACACCTCCAACCCTCAGGACCAAGCTTCAAAAGTGATTTGGGGAAATCTTAGAAAAACTTTCAGGCAATCCTGCAAGGGTAGGCGTTTGTCAGTAAAACCCCTGGGTAAGCTTCTCCACCCCCTTATCCCAAAGTAACAGCAGTGATTTGAAACATATGTTCAAATTTGAGCATCTTTCAAAATTTCACGCTACCTGGAGTTTGCACCCAGAGACTAAAAACCTTAGTAACCCTTAGATCTGCTTATGTTCAGAGTCCCTAGTCCACATCATAGTAAATATATGGAAATACACACAAATCCCATGTAAGTCTTTTGTCCCAAATTTGAACACATCTTTATGATTTGAATTTTCAGATTACTTTTTATTTTGATTTGGTCCTTTCCTTTTATATTTTCATATTTGGCACGACTCATCATTTTTCAGGTCTCAGCCATTGCCACACCCTTGAAAATCATCTTCACATAGACACTGTGTCTATAGGCACATGGCACCTGGTCTCACCCTGAGGGACTGCCCCATCTCAGAGCGACTGCTGCCTTCTCCCCTCTTGTGAGAATGTCCTAACCCAAGAGAGAGGTGCCCTGACAGCCAGAGAACAAAGCTTTTATAAGTCCCTTCAACTCGTGCAAGACTCTTGGTAACCCCAGGTCCTCGATAAGGTGATGTGGAATTTTACAGTCTATCAGACCTGGCTCTACACTGAGACTCGACCTCAGGAAGATGAGATCATTTGCAGTTTCTGACAACCCAACCACACTAATAGCACGGCAGTACTTTTCAAATGTCTTAGTCTCTGGCCCCCTTTACAAGCTTAAAAATGATTGAGGACCCCAAAGAGCTTTAGTTTACGTAGGTTATAGTTGTCAGTAGTGACTATACTAACAATTAAGACTGGGAAATTTTTAAATGTTTATTAACTCATTTACAAATAGAAATAATAGACCCATTACCTTTTAATAACATAAATAATATATTCCTATGAAAAATAACTATACAAATAAGATTGAGTGAGAAGATTGATGTTGCTTTATACATTGCTAATCTCTTTATGCCTGGGTTCTTAGAAAACAGATGGATTCTCATACGTGCTTCTGCGTCAATCTGTTGAGACATTGGTTTAGCTGATGTACATGAAGAAGATCCTGCCTCACAGACGTGTCCTTGGAAAAGCGAAGACCTCACAGCCCCTGTGAGATGCTCAGTGACCTCAGTGGGCTCACAGACCACACGATGAGCACTGTTGCTCTAGTGACAGGGATGAACAGGAAGCAGCACATTGTGTGTCGACATGCGCAGTTGTGGTTAAGTGAGAAAGAGAGGTGGAGAACAGTGGGGCAGCTAATACTACACCAGCTCTCAAAAACAAAAAAGGAATGTTTAGCATTTGTCAATTTCTGTGGTGTAAATACCCCACACTCCAGCTCCCATGGCAATGGCTGTGTTTAACAACCAGCTCAGAGAAATTTCTGAGAATTCAACATCAACCCCAACGCATGGCTGAGAAGAACTAAGATCAAGAGAGTGCTGATAAAGAAATCATCCTCTATCTGATCATTTGAAATAACTGTGTAATTAAAATAAAAATAGTAACGAACCGTTAAAAATAAAATGGGGAAATGCTGCAGAGGGTTGATCTCCTAAGTTTCTCTCTTTGAAAGAACAAACTGGGCTTCATGTTAAGCAGGTGAGTCAGTCTGAGTCCTAATTGCAAGCAACAGAAATAAACGGTGTTGATCTTAAAGGAAAGGGACGTTAGTGGAAGCATATTTGGTTTTATAGAATTGATAAAAGGCTGAAGAGCCAGGATTGAAAAAATGGGCAGATCCAGAGGCAGAAAGTATAATTGTGCTTCAGAAAAAAATTGGTGCCAGGACAACATGATACAAGGAAAGAATTGTTTCCTTGAATGGAACAATACGGGACATAGTCGGATATGGAAAGTGGAACGGGATTATCAAATGACACTGGGCCGGATAATGACAGAAGGAGAGAATTCAGCGGACAGAGGTATTTCCCAAGCCCCAACCGGCTAATGATTTCACTTACACTTTGGTGAGAAAGGACTTCGTATTAACACTAGAATTGCTCTTTGTTTTATGAGTTAATTATTTTTAGCTGGAAAAATATACAGATATAAAATATATATATGATATATATAAATATAAATTGTGTGCATATATAAAGGCATAAATGCATATATATGTATCTATATATTCAGTGCAAAGGTAAACAGCTTAGTAAACCGCATATAATGCATTCCACAGAATAGATTTAGTATTTCCCAAACCCTCCTTTTCTGTTGTTTTAGAAATCCAAGTTAACATATGTCTCTAAGATATTGTTACAGAAATGTGTATTGACTACCGCATGAATATTGTTCATCCCTAATCATTAACACAGTCACACTGAGAATACAAAGTAGTAACAAATGTTTGGGTAGGGCCAAAAGTGAAAGTGAGAGTTTGGGGATATAATCGGAAAGACTTGTTTTTAGTCCCTGTCTATTAGGTCTTAGACTTTATCAATAATGAGAAAAAAAGGAACATTTTTCTATTGAGGACCAGTCACAGTGAAAGAATTAAACTACAGCTAGTCACTGAAGGCCACGTTAGGTTTTGTTGATAGAAATTTAATTAATTTCTTTTAAGGCTAAGAACGGATAATGCTGCTTTCTTCCATCAAAGAGTAGACATTGTGTTAAATACTTCTGTTTCGTATGTTTACCAGCAAGGGGAAAGGGAAAACCAAAGAAGCAGGGGCAAATTGAAGAGCAGATAAAGGAGATGGGAGAGCTCTGTGGAAAAGAAGAAAGGCGAGCATAAGACTTGAGAGGGTGTGTTTCAGAACTTGCAACACAGAGTGGAGAGTGGTCTGGGGACCACACAGAAAAATCTTGAACAAACCTGTGCCATTACCTTTCTCTTCATTTCAGACTGTTCTTCCGCGGAGCTGCCTCTGAGGGGCTTTGCACTCCAGACTGAAAAGCAAATGTACTGTGAAAGAGCCATTCTTATACGGAAGCGAAACTTACCAGGACTCTTTGTTTTTATATTCTTTAATTATTGGTCTTGCCTGGAGAAAATGCTGTGCTTCCATCCGCATTTCTTTCTTTCTCAAAAACTTCTCTGTGAACAGAGGATTTGCAGTAATTTGTCAGGGAGGGCATTTTCTGAGTTTCTTGGAACGTGGTCTTTCCTACACCTGCTCTGGGCTCTGGAGCCCTGCGTGGAAACTTCCCATAAAGTCTTTCCACAGAATAATCTATAAATCACCCTGTAGAGCAATACTAAACTTTAAAAATCAGCTTCCCACCTAGGAGTGCTGGTCGGATGAAACTTCTCCGTGTTCTCTCTTTAGCTGTGCGACTTTTCTCTTTGAAAAGTTAAACTAGAGCGAACGGATAAATGGTTCTTTTACGACTAACCGGAGTCTTCCACTTCACCACCACCACAGGTCAGATGAGGTTAGGACTTACTGTAAATATGCCCTTACAGCATCTTGGACCCCTTTGTATTTGCGGTCCCCAGATTTAGCCATTAAATACCTAGGGCGTGGAGTTAAATTTTATTTTCAGACAAATAACAAATAACTTCTTAGTATAAACAAGTTGGAAATATTTTTCTGAAATTTAGATTTAACTGGATACCCTGGGTATTTTCTGACACTCTTATCCATCACACATGTTGCAATTGTCATGAATTAAGCCTTTGTATAATTATGTGTTTAAGGTCTGTCTTCTCCGTAGAGTCTGTAAGTACCATGTGGTTAAGACTCTCCTGGTCTTAGTTGCAATCCTATTCTCAGCACCCACCCCAAGGTGGGCACAGGGTACAAGTTCACAAGGAATCTGTGGAGTGAATGAAGGTCAACTCTGAAAGGTATGGTCGTCACACACCACTGGGAAAACATTGTCCTGTCAACTTCTCTGCCAAGTGACCAGAGTAATATTACCTTAAGACTCAAGCCAAGTGGTAGATTTGTCCAGAGCCCGCTCTTACCCACCTCTGAAATAATCACCCCATTGCTATATAAAATATAAAGAAAAGAGATGCTGTGTGTATGCCCTTCCACACAAGTGCAAATAGCGAAAACAGCAGTAAACACGTCCAGGGAGGGAAGGAGGGACTCTCTAAATCCCAGTGCCAGGTGATAGTAGGATAAAAGTGTCTGGATGCCTGACCCAGCCAAGAGAAACGATCTGCCTTCGGTTTGTCACAAGCCAGCACCGAGTGGAATTCAGCTTCCAGACCCTCCCAGGGAAGAGTCCTGGTTTGCCCTTAGGACGGTTACCACATCCCTGTGCAGGGAGGGGAGACCTGATATGGAAGAGATAACAGGGCAAAAGCGGACTGATTCTTCCGCCGTCCATCCACCGTTTCACGAATAGATGTCACTTTGAAGTACCGTCTGAGTTAGGAGAAGTATAAAATAGTTGGATCAAGGCCACAGAAGGCAGCCCATAAATTACATATTTTGCTAACTTTCGCCTTCCCTCTTGGTTTAGCTAAGCAAAATAAGCTCCACGGTACTGAGACAGGCTGAGACCTGGGACCTGGGACCCTTTGCTGCAATGTTTGCACCTGGACAAAGGTCAAATATAAGGGACTAAAAATAACTGTGTCTCTGTGCAGTTGGGGCAAATTATAGACAAGATACAGAGACCAAAAACCCAGCTGCCACTTCTGAAGAGCTGGGAGCAGAAGTAAGGGACTGTGCATGCCCCCTGCACACAACACCACTAAAGGGGTGGGCAAACTACCTAAGTCACCCCTCCAGCCTGACCCCTGGACCCATCCTACCCTCACCCCATGTAAGGAGCCAGCTCGCCCCCCATCGCGGAGCTAGCCAGCAAGCAGGGGAACCTGTGGTTTGTTCTCGCTCCCCCCTGCTGCAGCAGGGGCCCCAGTAAAGCCTTGCCTGAATTTCTTGTGTGGCTTCTGATCAATTTCTATTGATTAAGGAGGTCAAGAACCCTGGTCAGTAACAGTATACTAATACCTTATGTTCTCCAAGGCCCCCAAGTGGTTTTTATAACTGCTATTTGTATAAGTGCATTACAGTTTCCAGAACTATTTTGCATATATTCATCATCTCAATTAACCCCTCACAACAACCCTGGGAGAAAACTACTAGTTCCTTTCACAGATAAGGGCACTGAGGTTCATGGACATATTTGGTACTTAGTAAACACTACTGAAGGACTCAAACAACAGCATTCAGATTCCCAAATTAATGTCCTGCCACTCTGCAGTGCTCCTCAGCTGGTGGTCTTTCAGCTTCTTTCAGGCCCATGGGGCTGGACCCACCTCTCATGATCCAGGTCTAGGGTTCCTTTTCAGGCCCCAAGGTGGGGGCCTGAAAGCCAGTCTGCAGAATACTGGTGTGTTGAAGGCATATTAAATCCCAACCATTATCATTTGAATATGAATTAGTTCATAGTTTTACCAGGGAAGGATAAATGTCTTCCTGTTTTGCCTGTTTGCTTTCTGTGCATTTCCCATCTCCTCTTCCATCTGCCATTCCATAGGGAAAAAAACACAAACTTAAAGAAACAGCTCAGTTGAGGGGGGGACCTACAGATTCTCAGATGCACGTTTGCCTCCATGGACTAAACGACTGTGTATGCAGAGAAGAAGGAGGGGGGCACAGGGTTGAGAACAGAAGATGGGAGAGAAGCAGAGTCCTTGACGTGGGGAAAAAAGGCAGGTGCTAAAAATCAAAAGGCCCAGGAAGCAGAAAGAAGGGACTTAGGGCCCAGCTACACTTTAGCTTTGGACGACATTCTGAGGAACTTGGTGAGGAATTTGAACAATCTATTTGGAGATATAGATTTCAAGAGAAAGACCTTCATCTCCTGCCCAAGACATGGTTGAATAAAAGGAACGGGCTCACTGTGCTGACACAGGCCACACAGGGATGAAAACTTTAAGGGTCAAGGCAGAACTATACTTCTATCTATGTGTTTGTAAGAAACTACCATATGACCCAGCAATTCCACTCCTGGGTATATGTCTGAAAAAAACAAAAACACTCATTCAAAAAGATACATGCACCCCAGTGTTCATAGCAACATTATTTACAGTTGGAAAGACATGGGAACAACAGATGAATGGATAAAGAAGACATGTCTTCTATATATATATATATATCTGAATCACTTTACTGTATACCTGAAACATTATAAATCAAGTATACTTCAATAAAATAAACAAATAAATAAAAATAATAAAGGAAAGGAGAAAATATATGGAAAAAATTTTTAAAGTAGAGAGTATGTAACTACTCCCATAGACCAGTCACCCAGCTTCAGCTACCATCAGCTCAAGCTAGTCTTCTTTCACTTACGCCCCACCCAATACCTTCCCCTATCATGACTCCCTAGCGTTAGGTTGAACCAAGTCCCAGACATAATTTTATTTTGTCTCTAAATAGTTCAGTCTTTATTTCTAAAGATAGACACTCCAGACTAACAATTTTTATTGGTCTGGACTGGACTGGACTCCATGGGATCTGCCTGAGGCGTACACATAGAAAATGGAGAAGGGAATTCCCATGGCTAAAGGCCATGGTTAGAATATAATAAAACCATTTAATAATTTAATAACCCCACAAAGTTTTAGTCTGTTCAATAAAATTATTACAACTTGAGTATGAACAACTTTATGGGATCCACACAATGAGCTGATTCAGGAGCAGGAAGCTGGGAACATGAGGCCCTGGACTAGGGCAACATGGCCTTGATCTCCAAGATGGCAGCACCAGTGCTGGAGGTGGAGGGGGTCTCAGAGCAGAGGGGGGCTTTTTAAGAGGACCATGCCCCCCTGTGGGGAGACAACAGCATATCTGGTTTAAGTTCTACTACATTTTACTTTCGATTCCAAATTGACATTCAATTTTTATACAGACTTATCAAAGTAGCACTGTTGTATTAGGGAGTGTATGTCATAGTCTAAATCAGAAAAGGAACATGGATCATTTCTTCCACTGTGTGTGGTGACCACTAAGGATGAAAAGTTTGCAGTGTCCAAAGGACTTCATAAGCAAGACGAAAAGACAACCCTCAGAATGGGGGAAAATATTTGCAAATGAAGCAACTGACAAGGGAGTAATCTGCAAAATACACAAACAGCACATGTAGGTCAATATCAAAAAAACAAACAACCCAATCCAAAAATAGACAGAAGACCTAAATAGACATTTCTCCAAAGAAGACATACAGATGGCCAACAAACACATGAGAGGATGCTCAGCGTCACTAATTATTAGAGAAACAAAGCAAATCAAAACTACAATGAGGTATCACCTCACACATGGCCATCATCAAAAAATCTAAAAACAATAAATGCTAGAGAGGGTATGCAGAAGAGGGAACCCTCCTACACTGTTGGTGGGAATGTAAATTGGTACAGCCACTATGGAGAACAGTATGGAAGTTCCTTAAAAAACTAAAAATAGAATTACCAAATGACCCAGCAATCCCACCACTGGGCATATACCTGGAGAAAACCATAATTCAAAAAGATACATGTACCCCAATGTTCATTGCAGCACTATTTACAATAGCCAGGACATGGAAGCAACCTAAATGTCCATCAACAAAGGAATGGATAAAGAAGATATGGTACATATAAACAATGGAATATTACTCAGCCATAAAAAGGAACAAAATTGTGCCATTTGCAGAGACATGGATGGACCTAAAGACTGTCATACAGAGTGAAGTAAGTCAGAACAAGAAAAACAAATATCGTATAATATAGCTTATATGTGGAATCTAGGAAAATGGTACCGATGAACTTATTTGCAAAGCAGAAATAACGACACAGATGTAGAGAATAAATGTATGGATACCAAGGGGGGAAGAGGGGGCAGGATGAATTGGGAGATTGGGACTGACATATATACACTACTATGTATAAAATAGGTAACTAATGAGAGCCTACTCTATGGCACAGGGAACTCTACTCAATGCTCTGTGGTGACCTAAATGGGAAGGAAATCCAAAAAAGAGGGGATATATGTAAAAAACAAATTTAAATTCTAAGCTTGTGTCATGTAGCACTTATATAGCCCTTTCCCCTGCTCCCCACAGCTCAACTAATTATTGTGTGTAGAAGGGGAGGGTTGAGATTTTGATTGAAAAATCCTTCAGAATGGTAATTCTGAACCTCAGGGCCTTGGATAACTGAGAAATCTGTGAATTAGTGAATTGAGCCCTCCAATCTATACCACACAAGCATCATCATTTTGGTTTTTATTTAAATCCAATAAAATATGTGATATGGAGAATGAGTTTTGAGCATAAAACAACACTGTCTATTTTATTCAGTAGATACACTAGTATCAGTAAGCAGCCATATGTTTTATAGATTGAATAAATGATATTTTCCCATACATACCCTCCCCTGCCAGTTCTAATGTATGTAGATAAATTTTTGATTCATTAAAAAAACCATTTATATAACATTAGTAGATTCATAGAACTTTCTCAATCAGTGTTTACTTACAGGACACTTGTACTATATTAGGGTCGACAAGACATTCTGATGTTTAAAGAGAATTCTCATATCAAAATCATGGAAAGTACAAGGTTACCATGGACTTCATGAATAAACACACAGGGAAAAATGCCTGTAATTCAAAGTCCTCCATCACCAGAAAGCTGGGAAGCAGAGGGAAAATAGAATATCTGTACATGTGTATTATGTATGTACATATATACATATATATGCACATGAATATATACAGAAACATACATATATAACACATATATTCACGCACACACATTCCTATATACATACACATGCGCATACTTAGACACATATACAAGTATATGCACACATGTATATACATGTATGTGTGTGCACATGTACATACATGTACACATACATACATGCGTATGTGGGTTAGGCACATGGTTCTAAAAGAAACATAAGCAAGGAAAGAACTGGCACAGTGCTGGCCTTTTCTGCACCTGGAACTCTATCAAAATAACATCTCTCCTCAGTTTCTTTTAGGTTCTCACAGCCTTAACAGTCCAGGGTCAGGTCAGGAAATAGACAGGCTAAGCAGTCCTACCAGGGATGAATGTCCTGTCTCCCTGTGTTGCAGGACTCTCTTTCTGAAGAGTTCCTGCCAAGTTTATGGGAGACAAATTGGCAACAACTCAAAGCCCATTCCCAATGCAAGGCTCTAGAGGAGAAAGTAAGCTCTCTTCCCAGGCTCAGCCTCTCTGCAATACCTCACTTCTCAAGGCCCCCCTTAGAGTAATGATGGGGAGTTGGTGGTAGGTCTCCCTCTCTCTCCTGCCAACTGTCTGGCAGCCTTCTGGTGAGATGGCTGGCCAAAACTGTTGGCAGAACTCTGAACTTAGAATTTAAGAACTTAGTACCATTTGCCTATAATTTGGGGCTTTAACTGCAGTTCCCATCAACAGGGAAAATCCCATTCAAATGCTCTGATATGTTTTTTCTTTGTTATATTTGGGTTAGGTTGGTTTTCTTGTTGTTGTTTGCTTTGCCGTAGCAAATAACAAGGTACTTCTAGATATTAAAAAAAAAAAAAAACTCCCCCTGGAAAGCCCATCTTTGCTTTTCTAATCCCTTCTTGGCAAGTCCCCTGGATTGCATTCAATGACTGTGCTTTTTGTGTTTATCCTTGGGAAGAGCAAGGTTATAATTGCTTAGATGATAGACATCTTTCAAAGAAGCTTCTTCTTTCAAGATTGATTTTAAATTTAAAATCGGGTACTTGGGCATAAAGAAATAGAGTATTCCTTTTCAGATCTAACTTTCTTAGAATTATAAATTCTATATTACACTCCTGGAACCGGTCATTGCAGAAAGGCTTGTACATACAGTTAGGGAGTCAGTCTCTAATATGAACCATAAGCAAATATCTACTAAATCCATGTCTATGTACACAGATTTGCACATACATGACTCCCATCCGTGTGTTCCCACTGTTACACTAATGTGCATTTTAGTAGGACCGGGCTGGAAGAGAGCTTCCGGTGGGACATCAATGCCTGTGGGGCAGAGGTGGAAGAGAGAAGAGCAACTCAGCTAGGTCACTGGAGGCGCAGTTTCCCCAGAAGGGATATATAGATTCAGACACGCAAGATTCAAACTGCGCTTTGAACTTTGATGCAAGGGGGCCTCGTCGCATAGGAAGAGGAAGCCTGACTGGTGTGAGGATGAGAAGCAAAAGCAGAGAGCATCCTTCTTCACCGCAGCATGGGAAAAGGTGAGCGTTCAGTCCTTTCCTTCCCTCACCTCTTCATACCTATGCAGCACTGCAAAAGAGAATTTACATCCATGTTTAACTTTTTTGGAAAATTATTGTAAGTAGGCAGAGCACAGAGGATTTTTAAGGTAGTGAAACTACTCTGTATGATACTATGATGGTGGATACATGTCATTCTGTATTTGTCTAATCCCACAGGATGTACGACACCAAGACAGTCCCAAGATAAACTATGGACTCTGGGTGTTAGTAATGTGTCAGCGTAGGCTCATTCATTGTAACAAAGGTACCACTGTGATGGGGGGTAATGATAACGGGGAAGGCTGTGTGTGTATGGGGGCAGGGGATGTATGGGAAATCTCTGTACCTTCCACTCCATTTTGCTGTGAATTTAAAACCACTCTAAAAAATAAAGTCTATTAAAAACTACTACACAGACCTGCCTTCTGTAACACTGAAAAAAGCAAAGCTGCATTTGACTCTGTCCAACCCACACTTAAAGCAAGAAGCACCAATTTACGTTCCCACCAACAGTGCAAGAGTGTCCCCTTTTCTCCACACCCTCTACTCCACTATGGAGAACAGTATGGAGGGTCCTTAAAAAACTAAAAATAGAACTACGATATGATCCTGCAGTCCCAGTACTGGGCATATACCCTGAGAAAACCATAATTCAAAAAGAGTCATGTACTAAAATGTTCATTGCAGCTCTATTTACAATAGCCAGGAGGTGGAAGCATCCTAAGTGTCCATCATCGGATTAATGGATAAAGAAGATGTGGTCACATATATACAATGGAATATTAGCCATAAAAAGAAACGAAACTGAATTATTTGTAGTGAGGTGGATGGACCTAGAGTCTGTCATACAGAGTGAAGTAAGTCAGAAAGAGAAAAACAAATACCGTACGCTAACACATATATATGGAATCTAAGGGGGAAAAAAAAAAAGGTCATGAAGAACCTAGGGGTAAGATGGGAATAAAGACACAGACCTACTAGGGAATGGACTTGAGGATATGGGGAGGGGGAAGCGTAAGGTGTGACAAAGTGAGAGAGTGCCATGGACATATATACACTACCAAACGTAAAATAGATAGCTAGTGGGAAGCAGCCGCATAGCACAGGAAGATCAGCTCGGTGCTTTGTGACCACCTAGAGGGGTGGGATAGGGAGGGTGGGAGGGAGGGAGATGCAAGAGGGAAGAGATATGGGAACATATGTATATGTATAACTGATTCACTTTGTTATGAAGCAGAAACTAACACAGCATTGTAAAGCAGTTATACTCCAATAAAGATGTTAAAAAAAAAAAAAAAAAGCAAGAAGCACTATCACTTAAGAGCTGTCTCAGGGTAGGCTTTTGCCAATAGCACCTGGCTGGGATCTCTCTAGAGGATTCTCTGCTTTGCTGTTGGATACCTGCCCCCATGCAATTGTAATCTAGCCCAGGTATCTAAGAAGATGCAGACACCAGCCCGGCAAAACAAGCAGGGGGCATGTTAATAAGTCATACCCCTTGGCTTTCTCCTGGAATAAGTCTGTTTCTCCGGCCACCATATGGGGTTGATTCACCCCCTGGAGAGGAAGGCTGCTGCTCCTGTCCTGCAACTGCTGGGAATTTTATGCCTAATAAAGGCTTCATTTAACACACAAGTATAATTATGGCTTGTATGCAATGGCTGGGAGGTCTAGAGGTTTGGTATATTTTATATTAAAATGTGCACATTCTTCCACCTGTATTTTTTAAGAAGCGGGGGAAAATAGTGAAAACGTGTCCATCTCTAATGATGCGTCTACTTGCATCTTCTTGCAAATGAGATACAATATTGAGGGCCTCTCACACATAGATGTGAATTTATTTAATAAATAGGACTAAAATAGTTGTGTCAAATTCTGCTGGTATGGACTCCTTCTTCCTCTTTTCTCAAAATCTTTGACATTGAATGTGGGTTCCAGAAAGACAGGTTGCTCCAAAGACACAATGTGTGCATTGCTAGATGCACCTTAGCAAGGGCTGCAGGCGACTTTAAGAGATTTAAACAATGTAGAGATGGCCTCAACGATTACTTCATTCTTGGTCCCAGAGAGCACGTCCATTACCTCTGCTAATGCCTACATTTTGGTTTTCTTGAATGGTTTGCCTCTCAGGCTCAGAAAGAGGATTCTTTCCCATTAGTTTCCACTCCCACCTCCTCATTAACCCTTCAACTTGGAAAGAAAAGAAAAATTGGCAATCTCTGAAAACATTCTGTTTGGGCTTTTGTGTGGTACTTACAGGATGCCTAAATTAGCTCAGAGGATTCTGGGCGGGCAATCCTTATTACATCTATTGTTAACTCATCAGTAGACCAAAACTGCCTAAACCAAGTTTTCCACTCAATAATTAGCCAATGGTTTCATTTGGTGGTTTCTTCCATCAACTAATTACAGCCTTCAAAAGAATGATATCACTGCCTGGCTAGAAGAAAAGTTAAGCTAATCAAAAGCCATTTTCAGAGTCTACCGAAAAGGGAGAAAATGAATTTAGGATATCAAAGAAATCATGCTGCCAGCTTTGGGGAGATAGTGAATTTACAGCTTGGACTTCTAAAACTCGTCTTTAACCCTGTGCTTCCCTAAGTTGTGAAAATATGAAGCTAGGGATATCAACAACCTATTAGGATTATTAGAAAGTCCTCAGGTCCCAAATAAAAAAGTGAGGTCAAAATCACTTCCTCAAAGTCTCAGAACAGAACTGAACTAAAACTTTGATCCCTCTAAGATTCCTTGAAACTTTTAGAATAGAGTTCTCTTTGAATAAAATGAAATAAAGTGTAGAGGAAGAATAATCTTACACTGATTTGAATATATTCACAATAATTTTTTTTATTTTTTATTTTTGGCTGTGCTGGGTCTTCACTGCTGCGCACAGGCTTTCTCTAGTTGCAGCGAGTGGAGGCTACTCTTCATTGCGGTGCGCAGGCTTCTCATTGCGGTGGCTTCTCATTGCGGAGCACAGGCTCTAGGCGCGCAGGCTTCAGTAGTTGTGGCTCGCAGGCTCAGTAGTTGTGGCGCACGGGCTTAGTTACTCCGCGGCATGTGGGATCTTCCCGGACCAGGGCTCGAACCCATATCCCCTGCATTGGCAGGCAGATTCTCAACCACTGCACCACCAGGGAAGCCCCACAATAATTCTGAAGCATAGTAATTACTCATTAATGTACAGTAGTTTGCAGAGGTAGCCCTGATTACTGTAAATTTCAAAGAGCCAAACCAGGATTTCTGTGTGTTCCTTGGTTCCTGGGCACCCAACAATGGTGTAAATGGACTGGTGGTTTGGAGCGTGTCGAATTTACAGACGCACATTCACTGTCACTCACTAGACCCTGACACCTCAAGGTGATGCTGCTCGGGCAACCCAGGCCTTTGCGCCTCAGATGAGCAGAGCTGTCTGCCAGAATTGAAGGAAGATGATCCAAAAACATACGTTTGTCATTTAAACCCAGAGTCTGGGGGTTATGTGATACCTGGTAAACATGTTCCAACCTTTCCTTTGTCTTTTTGCTCTTTGTACAAAGTTGAACGCATCACTTTTGGTTTCAATATCATTCAAATATTCTCCTATTCATTATTTTAAAAGTTTTGTTGTTTTGCTCAGTCTAGAATTTAGTTTTGCTTATGGAATGAGGAAGGATCTAATTTTATCTTTATTCCAAATGGGAAGTCCAATACTTTATTGGTTAATTCATTTTTTTTTTTCCTCACTAGTTTACAATGCCACCTCCTGCATATCCTTTTCAAACATGCATATGTAAGGGTTTGTTCTGGGCTCCTTACTTTATTCCATTGGTCTATCCTAGAAACGGCCACTACACTGTCTATTACTATTATTTTAGAATAAATCTTCATACCTAGTAAAATGTGTCTTTCGTTATATTTATTCTTGTCCAAAACTGTCCTAAATGTGCTTGACCACATAATATTTATATGAATTTCAGCATCTACTTGTAAAGTGAAAAATCACGTTGGGACATTATTTGGAATTACATTGAATGTATACATTTATTTGGGGAGAATTGCCATTGAGTCTTTCTTTCTCTGAAAATAAAACTTGGCATAGCTCTCCATCTATTTAGGTTTCCTTTAATTTTTTCCAAAATTGTCTTTTGTTCCTAGCTACCTTACCGTTTGTGGTACCATAGTAATCATATCTTTTTTTATTTGCATTTGTGATTATTTGTTGCTCACATATAAGCACATAATCATTTTTACATGCAGAAACCTTGCTGAAATTTCATTATTTCAAATAATTTGTGAGAAAAGGAAAATTTATTTCTTTCCGTTTTTTTTTTTAATTGATCTTAGTGCACTGCCTAGGACCCCAATTAAATGAGGGGAAAAGGCAGAGATACCGGGTATTCTGATCTTTTTCCAGATATTTAAGCAATTGCGTCTAAGGTTGCATGTTTTTGTGTGCACCTGTTGTGGGTATTTGTGGGTTTTTTTAACTCTGTATCGAGTTAAGGAAGTTCCCTTCCCATCATAGTTGTTAGAAAAAAAGAGAAAATCTCATATAAACATTTCAGTTGAGCAAAATCTGGCTTTCCCAAAGCCCATTTCGAATCTCATGGACACTGAGTTACTAAAGAGTTTCTCTGAAGTGGTTTTGCATCTGCTTCTTCTTGGCGCCCCAAGAGTATCCACTACTCTGAACCGATTCTTCTACTAATGCCTTGGCTTGTGATTTTTTCACCCCTTGAGGGTTAGGATTCCAATTCAGGTGCAGGTCCAGTGATTCAATTTCTCAGAAGGATTTGGTTTCCCATGTCAGATTCATGGTATAGATGAGCTTCCTTGTCATCCCTCAATTCTGTAAAGGGAGTTTAATACTGAGACCAAGCAGGACCCTGCGGGACCCTTCTGGGGACAGACCCCTCCCATGTCCCCTGCCCCTTGTCTGTAGAAAAGCTTTAGCCTCCTAAATTCCTTCCCTGAGTTTGAAAGAGCCAATTTAATCAGAGAAGTGAGAAAATACAGAAACAAAGGAAAACAGTCAAGCAAGACAAAATAATATTAGTTGAGCCATAAAACGAAGTCAGAGCCCTTTAGTTCCTCCTCAAGGGCTATAGATAATATCCTGAGGCATATCCTTGACTCATTTTAGAGATACTAAAACCTCCACCAGGTGGAAGAAGGTAACGGCATGCTGACCACCAGCATGTAGACCCCAGACTGGTTTGAACCAGAAGGTTGATTATGTTAACTCTGGAATACTACCCTGTTACTTCACCGCCAACCAATCAAAAGAATGTCCACAAGCTGATCATGTCCTCTGCGACCCTCTCCCTCATCTTGCCTTTAAAACTCTTTCGCTAAAAGTCTTCTGGGAGTTCAGGTCTTTTGAACATGAGCTACCTGTTCTCCTTACTTGATACCACATTGGGCATCTTGCAAAAACACTGTACTTTCCTTCACCACAACCCAGAGTCAGCAGATTGGCTTTGCTTTGCGTAGGTGGGTGGACTCAAGTTTGGTTCAGTAACAATATTCCCCTTTCTCCGGGATTATAGGTGTTCTGAAGTCTTGACTTCATACAGAGACCTCCCATTTACGCAGGAACAAGAAATAGGAACCCTCTATGGGCATTAAAACTCAAATCCATAGCCCTAACTGAGTCACTAGACCCTGAGGACAGTTGCTGCTTTGCTCATGGCTTCCTGTCCTAATGGTCAGCTCCTCTCTGCTTCAGACACACTTAATGTCAGTCGTTCTCAAACCTTTTGGTTTCAGGAAACACTTTAAATTTGTAAAATTTATTGACAACTCCAATAACCTTTATTTGGGTGGATTATATATGCTAATAGTTACTGTATTCGAAATTAAAACAAAAAATACTTATTTAATAATTCATTTAAAATACCAGTAACAAATCCATTAAATGTTAACACAAGTTATGTATTTTTATTTAAAAATACACTCTCCAAAAGAAACACATTTGTATAGAGTGGCACTGCTTTACATTTTTGCAAATATCTTTGTCTAACTTAATGAAAAACAGCTGAATTCTCATATCCGCTCCTGCATTTAATCTGTCATGATATACTGTTTTGGTTGAAAGATATAAAGAAAATCCAGCCTCACACAGATTGGCAGTTGGAAAAGGGAGGAATATTTTAGCAGCTTTTCCAGATAACTATAGATATTCTCCTTTGATAACATACCTGAACTCAAGTGGTAGTTTTTAACAGATTGGTTACAGTGTGGAATCTGAAACCATGATGATGTACCTGTCTACCCCGTAACAATAAAATATGTTTGGTCTATCTTACAGTTGGGTTGGATCTTGCATGCATGGTTTTATACATTTAAAAAATATTGGTTCACTGTTTTTCAGATCTTCCAAACATTAATATATTTCATTCACAATATTAAAAAACCACCTTCATTAAAATCACCAGCTATCTCATAAATATTATGAAAGTAGTTTTAATGTCACAGACCTCTACAAGGAGTCTTTAGGGGTCCCTAGATCACTTCGAGAACCATTGCCTTAAGTGCTACAGTTATATTTGATTCACCATCTCTCAGGTTTCAGCTCTTCCATATCTGCTAATTTTCCTAAACCAGAGACAAGAAATCTTTTCTGTCAACAAAGAAACATGCTACAGTGAGAGTTACAAAAACTGTCAATGATCTCAACAATGTCTTCAAGCATAAACTTTCTGCTTGCTCACCATGGGCCAGGCTCTGTTCCAGACAACAGTCTAGTGAGTAAGAGAACATGAATTAAATTTATGAATAAAACAGTTCTATTGGTTTCTACTGGAAATCCAACTTTGTTTCTCTCACAATAGTCCAATAACTATCGTTCATCAAATAATTCATACTTGTGTTTTAAAAATGCAAGTTGTCAAGGGTTATATGGGAACTCTCTGTGCTATCTTTATAACTTTTCTGTAAATCTAAAATTATCCAGAATAGAAGTTTGATTTTAAATTAATTAATATAGTGTGCTTCCACCAAGTTTTCTTGAGTCAAAAGTATTGCATTATGAATTCAGTTTGAGCTGGTAGCCGCTCTCTTATAAAGACATTGACTTTATTTAGAAACTTGAACTCCAAAACAGAATAATGATTTGATCACAAAGGAAGAGATGAGTTTGGAAGGAGTATAAAAATGAGTTCAAACTATACTCCAATATAAAATTAAAAATTAAGTTAAAAAATAAATAAAAATGAATTCAGAAACACTATAAATTATTAAAACACATATATTATTTTAGTATGTATCCTACTGCATTTCTCTCTTGCTCTGTGTCAGTCTCTAAACTAAATGTACTTCTTTTAACTTTTACAGTAACCCTATGCATTAGGCACTATCAATCTCTACTCTTCACAGAGCTACTCAGAAAGTTCACTAACTTGTTTGTCAGTGACAGAGCCAGAGCAAAAGACAGCCTCTCTGGACCCAGAGCCCCTGCTTTTAGCCACTTGGCTCTACAGTTCTTATTGATGTGATTTCCAGAAATGGAAAAATTTACAGCCATTGAAGCCACCACAGTGAGCGGAGAAACGTTTTCATTGTTGTTGGACTCGGTCCCTCATTTTCATGCTACCTTTCTCCTGAAGCCACTTTTAAGGATGTGACTGTGGATGGTTGGGTTGGGTGTCTGGAGGGTGGCTTCATTGGGTGATAAATCAAGGTACCCAAGAGCAGAAGCCCAGAAATCCAAAGCAGTCCTCAGAGGAAGAAAAGGGGGATTTTAGATACTCTCCCTACCAGAAGGGAAATTAAACAAATGAATTTAATACAATTAATGTTTACTTTTTAAATTCATTTTTTTACTTTTTAAAAAAATGTTAAACATTTCATTGAAGTATAGTTGATTTACAATGTCATTTCAGCTTAGGTCTACAGCACAGTGATTCAGATATATATATACTCTTTTTCAGATTCTTTTCCCATGTAGGTTATTACAGAGTACTGAGTAGCGTTCCCTGTGTTATACAGTAGGTCCTTGTTGGTTATCTGTATTCATATATAGTAGTGTGTATCTGTTAATAATTTAATGTTTACTTTTGCTTACATAACACCTGATAAGTTTTGTAAGCATTTTATTCTGGAGAGTTTTAAAACATACTCAAAAACAGAGATAATAGACACGTAAGCCATAATCAGCTAAGTTAAACAATTATCAACATTAAAGCAATCTGGTTTAATCATTCACTCACGCACTTTTTTGGGAGGATGGCTAAAGCATTTTAAAGCAAATCCCATATTTTTTAAAGATAACCGTGGTACAACGACCTCTTAACAAAATGAACGATTCCTCAATATCATCTAATACCCAGTTTGGGTTTATATTCCCCTGATTGTCTCAAACATAACATTGTATGGTTAGTTTATTGAAATCAGGGTCCAAATAAGTTCCATACATTGCATTTGACTGATCAGTCTCTAAGGATTCTTTTCATCTCTAATAGTCTCCCTGCCCCTCATTTTCTTTTATGTCATTTGTTTGTTAAAATAACCAGGACATTTGTCTCCTTGCATTTTCTACATTAGGTTCTTTGCTTCCTCGTGGTGTTATTTTTTTTTTTTTTCGTGGTGTTATTTAACACATTCCCCTACTCTTCATATTTCCTCTAAACTGATAATCAGATGAAAAGTCTTGATTAGATGCTAGAGGTTTGCTTGTTTGTCCAAGAATGTGTCATGAGTGTCGCATTCTGAGTGATGCTAGATGTTAGTATTGAGTCAGTAGGCTCCAGTGCTGTCAGCCTGGTCCAGCTATTAGAGTTCCCATCGACCTTCACCTAATGATTTTAGCAGGCAGTTGCTAAGTGGTTGCCTATGTTCACTTTCTCATAAGGGGCTACAAAATGATCATCTAATTCCATCATTCCTTCTGCTTTTATTAGCTGGAATTCTTCTACAAACTTCACTCTGAAATAGGGTTGGATTTTATTTTATTTCTCTATAAATTCATCTAAGAGCTTTCGTCTTTTAATAAGGAGTCTAGACCATTTATGTTCAGTGACCTATTTGATAAGTATCCTCTTTCTTTTTTTTTCTTTCTTTCTTTTTTGCTCATTATATTTTTGTTTTCTTTTCCTATGTTTTGCTATATGGACTATACTTTGCATTTTTGTTATTCAGTGTCTTGGAGCGTATATATGGTAGACAACCTATACGACTTCTTCTCAGGCCATGCTCCTTTGCCTAAGAATTCTTCTCACACCTCTGTGGGGGAGCCCTTGGCAACCGTATTCGTACAATATGACCCTAGAACACTGGCCTGACATGAATGAACTAAGGGTAGACGTTTGACTCTAACTGGGCTGATCAAAATCTCTCCCCTGGGGATTTGGAATTGGGACCTTACATGCACTAGTCCATTTGGGGTTCTTACTAGAAGTAAGAAAATCTGTAAGCTTGAGCTGTGTTTCCATGTTTGCACCATTCATAGTGGAAACTGGGGAGAAGGAACAAAATGAAAAAGAGGTGCAAATATATGTAAATGTATGCATTCTAAAGCAAGAGAAGGCAAGGGGCGAGAGAGGGTGGGGCAGCAGGGAGAGGGAGAAGCCTGCCTGAGCCCGCAGGTAACCTGCAGCCCTTTGGTCCCTGAATCTCATCTTCCATGGCCCTGTGCACGTCCTGCCTTGGTTGCTGGGAGACATCCCAGCCACATAGTAGGGGGACCAACCTGGTGTTGTCTTCTGACCATGTCACATTTTAAGGTGGCTGTTTTCTCTCAGAGGTGACATGGGGCAACTTCCAAAAGGACTCATCATTGCCGACTCACTGACCCTCCACCTGGGCTCCTGGTTCTCTGGTGCCCGCACCCACTCAGATCCTCTCTGTTGAAGTCCCATCACCTCGCCTGGGGTAGAGTCATCCCCTTAAGAAGGTGGCTTTTTTTCTCACACACACCTGGCCCACATCTGATCGTAGGACACTTGTGCCTTCCACAAGGGAAGGGGTGTATCTGGGGAGGTGGTCCTTGAAGCTTCTCTCACTAGACTTGAGATTAAGAGAAGCACTTCCCTACAAATAGAACTACCATATGACCCAGCAATCCCACTACTGGGCATATACCCTGAGAAAACCATAATTCAAAAAGAGTCATGTACCACAATGTTCATTGCAGCTCTATTTACAGTAGCCAGGACACGGAAGCAACCTAAGTGTCCATCATCAGATGAATGGATAAAGACGATGTGGCACATATACACAATGGAATATTACTCAGCCATAAAAAGAAAGGAAATTGAGCTATTTGTAATGAGGTTGATGGACCTAGAGTCTGTCATACAGAGTGAAGTAAGTCAGAAAGAGAAAGACAAATACCGTACGCTAACACATATATATGAAATTTAAGAAAAAAAAATGTCATGAAGAACCTGGGGCAAGACAGGAATAGACACACAGACCTACTAGAGAACGGACTTGAGGATATGGGGAGGGGGAAGGGTAAGCTGTGACAAAGCGAGAGAGAGGCATGGACATATATACACTACCAAACGTAAGGTAGATTGCTAGTGGGAAGCAGCCGCATAGCACAGGGAGATCAGCTCGGTGCTTTGTGACCGCCTGGAGGGGTGGGATAGGGAGGGTGGGAGGGAGGGAGACGACGCAAGAGGGAAGAGATATGGGAACATATGTATATGTATAATTGATTCACTTTGTTATGAAGCAGAAACTAACACAGCATTGTAAAGCAATTATACTCCAATAAAGATGTTAAAAAAAAAAAAAAAAAGAGAAGCACTTCCTCCATGGCTGGGGACAGAGGTCACAGCACCACCACCCTCTCTCCACCCCACACGACACACACACACCAAACAACATTTTGTATAGAAATCCACTCTGGAATTTCCAGCTTCCACCATTTATAAGCATCAGAAGGGTGTTGAGCTCAGGGTCACAAAATTAGCTCTTGGCCACCTCCTTTCCAGATCATGCTTAGATGATCAGCTCTTTACTGCCCTAGGGCTCCAGGCTAACTGGGCAGGTTTTCATTTCTACAAATGTAATACACACATACACATAGTATTTTCTAAGTCTCATCTGCTCATTCAGAACTAAGGGTTATTATTTATTCAAAATATACTAAATGAATGGGGTCAATTGGAAATCTCCCAAAACTTAAAATAATCTGAGTGTTTAATAGATTGATTCATTCTTTGATTTTTTTTCTCACTCATTTGGCTTAATATTTCTTTAAGTTTAAAACTAATACTTAATACCAACATCTTCTATTTGCCTATTCTTTAGCATTGACAACATGATTTCAGGTGAATAATTTCATTCTACCTTCCTAGCAATCCTTTAGTGTTAACCTCATTACAGAGGATAAGAGAACTTGATCCATTATACAGATCCAGATGCTCCTTATTCTATGCTGCTACTACAGCTTAAGTAAATACATAAATACAGTTAAAATAACACCCATGACACATGGACCCCTGCCTGAGAAAAGAGATTTTAATCACAAGTTACGTTTGTAGTGGAGTGAGCTATTACCTAGAGTGGAATCTCGGCCCCCAGAGTTGTGGCTAATGGCAGTCAGCAGGGAGGCCACCAGCTGGATGGATTAAATGACCTTCTTTATGCCAATGGCTCAATCTTCCTGGTGAGGTAGGAGTGGGACGTAGGGAGAATATAAGAACTTTCTTGAGACCCCAAAACGGAAGCATCCCTGTGTTATAAAGATGTCTGACCTCCAATGCTCTGTAGGCCTGTGAAGTTAAGAAGACCACGTTCAGGTCAAAGTCATGTAAAAAGAATACAAACTGTGAGTACCTCCATTTCCCTGAGTTTCACATGCTGGCATTCCTCCTGAGCCGCAGAGCTCACCCTGAAATGCCTTGGTCCCCCAGGAATCAAAAGTGCTTACAACACGCACCCAGCCTCTTATTTCACCCCATCACCGCCAGCTGGAGCTTCCCACCCAAGCCCTTTCTTGAGTTAAGATTAATAAATATATTTGACACTGAAATCATCTTTTCCCCTGTGCCTTCTCCCTTGCTCTGAATTCTGACTCCTTTCTCCAGGCATGATAAATACATACATAATTCATTATGGGATAGATTTGCCTTCTCCTTTTGCTGCACTTCTTCCATTTGCAACTTCCTAGCACCTTCCAGCTTTAAGAGAGAAATTCCTGCCCATTCCTACCCCCATCCAAGTCACTAACAGTATATTTTGTAAGTTCCTCCAAGTTGTCTGTATAATATTCTATTTTGCTGATATTCCAAAATGCATTCAACTCTTCATCAGTTCATAACATTTCCAAGATTTTTGTTGTTGGAAACAGATCTGTAATCAGCATCTTCTGCTTCCCATGCTGTTTACCATATTTATGCTTCTATTTCTGGGGGATAGATTCCTAGCCATCAAGTACTGAGTCAAAAGGTACGCCTATTTTCAATTTTAATAGACGTTGTCAAATTGCTTTTCAAAATGTGCTGAAACAGTGTACGTTCCAAGTGTCATGGATGAAAATCCTCTTTCTTTCCCTGCCAGTATTACGTGTTATCACTCATGAATTTTTACCAATCTGGTGATTACGAATGATATCTGATTGTTACCTTAATTTGTAATTTCCCTGACTGTGAGGGACGTGAAGAATATTTTCCTATGTTTTTTGAATGTATCATTTGGATTATTTGCTTGTCTGGGATTTACTTTTCTATGAAGTGTCTATTCATATTCTTTGTCCATTTTTAATTTGAGTTTTCTCTATTCATTATCAATATAAAAAGCTACTTTTTAAATACGGAGATTAAACTTTAATCTGTCATCAAAACACAAATATATCCCTATTTTACACTAATTTATAGATTTAATGTGTTTTTTCTATTAATTTTTGGTTTTTTTTAAATTAAAGCATGCTCAACTCTCTTTGATACTGTATTTCTTAACATTTACTTATTTTATCAACTGGAATTCATTTTTTGTATAAGGTGTTAAGTGAAAAATTACTTTCTTTTCTTCTGAAGCACTGAGAAACTTCTTAGCACCGTTTATTAAAACAGCTTTTGAATCAAGCATAATAGCACTTTAATTATATTCAAAATTCTTATGTTTTTTAGGGCCTACTAATGTCTCATTAGGATCCAGTGAGCCGGCTATTTTTATAACAAATTTTAATAATTTCAAATTGGTAGGATAAGTTCTTCCTCTCTTCTCTCCTTTCATCTTTTAAAAAAGAAGATATAGGAAATTATATTGTGCTTATTGGGGTGAACTTTGGAATAACAGTTTCAAACTTCACAATTTTGATTACAGTGGTGTTACTCAGATAACATACTCTAACTTAGAGGCCATCACCATCTTTAGGCTTTAGGAACAAGGCTGATCTATTTAGACAAGTCTGAATTCAGATCTCAAGTTCTTATTTAGTTTTCTTTATATTTCTTCTTAGAGCTGTTTTTACATATTTTATACTACTTGTTGTTTAGTGAATCAAATCCCCCTACTTATTAAAATACACTTAATTATACCTTAGCTTTCAGAGAAACTTTAAAAGTATTAATGATTCAATGCTATGAGTCTGTAGAAGGAAATATGACTCACAAGAGTTTGCGAAGATTTCAAAAATTAAATCCTTTGAAACCATAATAAATGATTCCAATGAGACATCTGTTTGAATAGGCAATTGGCTAGCAGCCACCAGTGTATTCTCTCTTGATGTCTCCCCAAAATACCCATGAAGACACAAGAAAAGTTGAAAACATAAAACAAAACTGAAAACTAAGACAAGCAGTTGACCTAATTTTAGAATTGACATTAATTATACGTCAGATAACACAGGATTGAGAAAAGAGACAACGAGGGCTTATCTCATGAAATATCTTGACTTTCCTTCATGAAATCAAAACCACCTGAGCAAAGGGAAGAGATGCTTTGCATCTCCCCAAACATGTATCCAAGGAAGCAAGGATTTAGGGTTTGTACCAAAAAGGAAATGGTATCATCATTCTTCTGCCTCCAACATGCTGATCTGGGAGTTGACCGCTCTAGTTCCTGTACTGTTTCTTTCCCTGTCTCTCTTACCTTAATGTATCTACTTATTAAAAGACCTAAAAAAAGATTCAATCAAACCACAGGGTATTGTTCCTTGCTAACCCTCGGGGGCCACTTTGCAAAGCAAATTAAATGTCTATTACTGCCACCTGATCTCTTATGGTCATCCTTCTATGTCTCAGCCAACCAACTCAGGGCTAGATATAATCCTTAAAAAATGAGAAGCATGTGAAGTGAGTGCCACATTCACTAAGGCTTTCCCTCTCAAGGCATTTTCCAAACCATGGCAACATGAAAATAGAGCCCAGGAAATGCGTAGAAATCTCACAGGTTGGGAGAAATGAAGATGGGAGTTTGGGATTGCTAAGGTGGCTGGTACTTGGGTGTCAGGACACCAGAGAAGAGGAAGCTGCAGGAAGGAAGTTCAAAAAGTCTGTTTAAAAGTATTGTTTTTTCCTAAGCCAACTTCTAAGCTGTGCATGCCCAAGATGGGAGTCTAGAAGGCTTAAATCAGTAGCTGCTGGGAGGCTAAAAGCTTAACAGGGATTTTAGGGGGTCACAGAGTGGGTATATATTAAAACAATTCCAGCTTAGTCAGAGTGGAAGGATCTTGGTGAACATCTCAGAGAGCACAGAAAGACCACACCCCAGGAGAAAGGACTATGCCCCAGGACTAAAACAAATGCTGAAACAGGGGTGAGGTGAGGTTCCCAGGGTGCAAACTTTCATGCCCCTGAGAGTGAATGGTTCATTTAATACTGTGCTCTGGGCAACTCACTTGCCTCATCCTAGTTTTGGCCGTGCAGACAAGGACTTCAACATCACTGTCATTAATATGCTTTAAAACACACACACACACACACACAACAAAAGGATGTATAAAATGATTCAAAGGGAGGACATTTTAATACAGAATTTAAATTCTCATGAAAAACAATATCAATATTTGAGAATTAAAATACCTAAATAAAATCATTAAAAATTAGTGAATGAACTAACAACTAGAGGGACAGAGCAGAAGTCATAATTAGTGAATTCAAAACCAGGTTGATATAAAGATAGCCAAATGGAAGTATAGAGAGGAAAAAAAGGAAAGAAAAAGAAAACCAAACTTAGAAGATAAGAGCCATATGGGACATAGTCAGAAATCTAACATAAGTGTAATTATGCTACACTTTGGAGTCACCAAAAAAGAAAAGAGAGAAACTGAGGAATTAAATTAGAACTAAAAAAAGAAAGATAAATAGAAAATCTCTTAGGCATTAAAACACATATGCACACTTCTAAATGACTGCTAGGTCAAAGAAGCAATAATAATGGAAATTAATAAGTATTCTGAGCTAAAAGATTATGAAATATATTCAGAAATTGTGAGATGCAGTTACTTAGCAGGAATTTAAAAGTTTAAATGCATGTATTTTTTAAAAAAGAAGGTCTTAAAAACAGTGACCTAAGCATTCAATCCAACAAGCTAGACAAGGGGAGCCAATTTAACCCAAAGAAAGTATAAGAAAAGGGATAATAAAATTAAGAGTAGAAATAAATGAGGTAAGAAAACAGCATATAATAGAGAAAATCAACCAGGCCAGAAGTTGATTCTTTGAAAAAAATAAATTTGATAAATCACTAGTAAGACTGCTCAAGAAAAAAAGAGGGAAAACACAAATTATCTGTATCATTCATGAAAAGAGAAACATTACTACAGGTCGTACAGTTATTATTTATTTAAAGAATTATGTAAAGATACTATAAACAACTTTGTGCTAATAAATTTGAAAATTTAGATGAGATGAACCGATTCTATGGGAAAAAACATACAAAATAACATCAATCTTATATAACTTCATTCTGAAAATAAAAAGAAAAGTCATGGTCGGGGATTTCTTTTTTCCTGGGAAAGAGCAGAAGGGAACTTTCCGGGGTGAGGCAAATATCTATATTTTGATCTTTCTGGTGGTTACAAAGTTGCATACATGTGCAAAAATTCACCAAGATGTATACTTATGATTTTGCACTTCATATGAGTTACATCTCAAGAAATACAAAGCAAAAAATAAAAGCCTTTTATACTCAGATTTTTCTAATTTCATACTCTAAGGCAATTAATTTTTGACAATGTAAAAATAATTGTGATCTATTTAGGAAAGCACATAGAACGCCACTCAGCAGAAGCATACACAAAGAAAAAGACTTGATCCTATCGCACAATTGTGGCCAATGATTGGACACTTATAAATTTTAAGTACCAATCCGTGATATTAAAAAAAAACTATTTTTCTATGCCTATGTCATGAAGATATTTTCTTATAACAATTTCTATTAACATTTCAGTTTTGGTCTTTTATCTATCTGGAGGCTATGTTCCTATGCCATTTTAAAAAACTTTTTATTGAAGTATAGTTGCTTTACAATGTTGTGTTAGTTTCTTGCTGTACAGCAAAGTGAATCAGTCATACCTATACATATATCCACTGTTTCTTAGATTTCCCTCCCATTTAGCTCACCACAGAGCATTGAGTAGAGTTTCCTGTGTGCTGTACAGTAGGTTCTCATTAGTTACCTATTTTATACATAGTAGTGTATATATGTCAGTCCCAATCTCCCAGTTCATCCCACCCTCCTATACCATTTTAGGTAAGGATTCAGTTTCTTTTTTTTTTTTTTTTTTTTTTTTTTTTTTTTTTTTTT
>NW_020837971.1:14308706-14411945 GCF_003676395.1 Aethalodelphis obliquidens | reverse complement strand
TTTTTTTTTTTTTTTTTTTTTTTTTTTGTATAGTGATCATCTTCTTTGCTTGTTGAAATAATTTTCTTCTTTTTTATGCATTAATTTTCACTCATACATGGATCTGAGTTCCCAAGTCTATTCTATTTGTTTTCATGCCAGTCCTACACTCTTGCCATTCTGTGGCTTTGTCTTAATATCAGGGAGAGTGAGTTCTTCTCAAAGTTATCTCCTTGTTAACTTAGCTAGTCACAGATTTTTATCCCTCAAAGGATGTTTAGTAAATCAAGTTCTTTATAAAACTTCCAGTCAGAATTTTGTGTGGGATTGTGTTGAATTATTATTTCAGCTCCCATATTTTATGAAATATGATACTTGGTTCTTTTTATGATTTTTTTCCTGCTTTATATTAATAATATCCCCCTTATATCTTGGACATATTATTATGCTTATTATAAATTTGTTGTTGACGTCATCTAATAATTCTCCTTTTTGCAATATGTTTTTCCCTTTTGTTGATGTTTTTTAAGTGGTTGTGTTTTTCTCTTGTCTGTTCTTTTGACCTGTGACTTTAAGTTTCCTTGGGAATATCAGCTACCTTATCCTGTAACGTGCATAGCGAAGGGTCAAAACACACACTCTAGTTCTCATCCTACTAGATAGTTTAGGGGAGAGTAGGGGTGAACCCATAGAACTCCACTGATCACCATCTCTTTGCTGTCATGCCACCAGGCAATTGTTGGGCCAGGAAGCCATCTATAAACTCATCCAAAGAAACAGCTCTGGGATTTAGGAGGGTGATGGGAGTGGTGGATGTTAAAGGCCTGGGCTTGTTGCCACATCTGATTTCCTCAGCTCTGTGGGGCTTCTATGAAGCTCTGATATTTCCCTGTCAATGTGTGGTGTACAATGGCAACCTGCAACAATCTTCCAGCTGAATGGGACAGGCAACAGCCAAATGTAAAATCCTCTTGAGGTTCCATATCTTGATTGAAGTGTGGCTTACCTGGGGTGTACATCTGTCAAACACATTGAACTGTACACTTGAGATCTGTGCATCCCACTGTAAGAACACAATACCTAGGAAAGATGGGACATCTACTATCATCACCCTTATTTTACTGCTATTGAACACTGAGCTGGAAAACTAGCAATTAAAATAAGTTGTAAAACTAAATAAGAATTATAAATATTCAGAAAAAAGATATAATATTATATTTCATTGCTCTTATCGCATTTTCTCTGGAATCCCCAAAAACTCATTGAAAAAAATATTAGAACTACTGAGAGTTTAGTAAGATTGTCAGTTAATCGATAAATCCACACTGATCTATAACTGGGGGCACAGTTCAAATGCTTACAGCATTTTCACCTAATGAAAATGGATGAAAGAAAATAAACTGTTAGGAAGGTAATACAATTTTTTTAATTTTATTGAATTGTGGTTTAAACAAGTGATATAAACATCTGTGATACTGAAGATTATATTTTAAATTTGAAGGAGAAAAACTATGAATGGAGAAATTTTATTTTATATATTTTTTTCTCACTTGGGGATGCTGTTTTAAGCCTGAAAAATGACATTTTTCCATAAAAATATCAATATCAAGCTTTATATTTCCATTGTAATGTGCAGAACAGAATTCAACCTTGAATTCTTTAACTGGGTGCAATATTTAATTTTATATGGTTTCATATTTCATGAGAGAAAACAGCTGCTCACAAATTTAGGAAGTTCCGCACCTAACAGAATCTTTGTACAATGCTTTTTTTATTTAGTGCAATCACATTCCGGATACTTGTAGAATTACGGAATTCTGGCGTAATGATGTAAATATGTACCACAATATTGTACTGAGTTCAGAAACTTTTCTTTGTAGCTGTTCATTCAGTCTTCTTCTGATAAAGAAGAAGTGATCACTATTGGTAATTTTTCTCAAAATATGAAGTCATCACAGTAGACTGTGTAGACTGGTTTAGAGGTTTAAGAGAATTGATTCTGCGGCCAGACCACCTGAATTCTATCCTTGCTTCAACACTCAGGAAGTGTGACCTGGGGCCAATTTCTCAGCGTCTCTGGGACTCAGTACATAATTTGTAAAGTGATGAGGCTTATAGCACCTACATCAGCAAGAAGATTAAATTACCTAATATACACAAAGCTCTTAGATGATCCCAGGGCATAGAAAGTTCAGTTATTATTAAGAACCTGTTTTTGAATTCAGTCTTTTAACCCACTATTTAGAAAGTGAATATAGAAACTAAAAATGATAAAATCTTTTGGATGGCGGAATCCAAATATATATGGAGGGTTGTGTATATGTAAGTGTCGGTTGTGTATGTGTGTATGTATATATGGATATACTCTTTATTAATGTTTGTATTCACTTGGATCCAGTAATTCTTCCTATGGGACTGTATCATGTGTCTAAATAATAATCATTTCAGTGTCAAAACAAACAAACACCAAAGAACAAATAAACAACCCAGAAACTTACTTGACTCAACAGGAGGGAGACATTATTAAGTCAGAACCTAAGAGAAACATTTGAGGTCAAGTTTGAGACAGACCCATGAACCGGGGGCCTCAAGAACACAGGCAGCTCTCATCCCATCTTTCTCTTTACCCTAGGACAAACTCACTGAGGAGGGGGTGCGAGAAGAGCCTCTAAGAAGGGAAATAGAGGAGTAATGGGAAGCTTTTGTAGTAGGCTAAAGAAATAATCATGAATTGTACAAAGATGTACCCAAAAACTTGTTTATAAAAATAATATATGTCATACAATGTCTAAATGTATTGTCTAAATTATAGTAAAATATCTAGGCATTTAAATTACATTAGAGAAGACTATTTAATAATATGGAGAATCAGTTACTACATAATCTCTATTATTATGGAAAAATACGTATTTCAAAAAATGATAAATATGATGTGAATTAAACTTACATTTAAATTATAAATATAGCCTGCAAATGATCTGGTTTCACCAGCATGCAACTAAAAATTAAGGGGATACTGCTTTTTCATGTTCAGTAACGACGGAGAAGTGGTTCAAATGGACTACACAAAATACCTGGTCATTTCTGCCCTTTCCACAGGTCCTCTCACTCGGTGTTTCTGGGGACTCCTGGTGGTTGGTGCCGGCATCTCAGCCAGTGGTCTGGTTTCCTATATGGTTCTGTGGTCCCCTGGGACATCGCTTGCCCTCCTACAAGGGCCTTCAGCAGTCTCAAGGCTCCTTGCCTCATGCTTACTGCTCCCTGCTCTCGTCTGTGTCCCCATTGTGGGCACAGACTCTACTCCATTACCTAGATCAATAGAAAGGGTTAGGCTGTAACTTTCTATGAGACATTAGTTAAATTTCATGGATAAGCAAAGGTAATATCACAAAGGTTAAGGCTAGACATGGCCATGCAAAGAGCCCACCTACAAGGCTTGGTTGGGGGGTGGGTCCTCAAAGAGCATCCTCACTTTGTAACCTGATCACCTCCCCAGGCTGGGGACCCCTCTTGACCTGAGCCCTGGGAGAGCTTTGGGAGTCTCCTTGCCTCAGATCCTCAGCCCAACCTCCAGGAAACTCCTAAAGAGAGATTCCCCCTCCCCTTACCCCATTCCATGATTCACATTTAAAACATTTTTAAAATTAGTTTGTTTTTACTGAGATAAAACTCACACACTAAAATTCACCATCTTGCGGGGGTGGGATGAATTGGGAGATTGTGATTGACATGTATACACTATTGATACAATGTATATAACAGGTAACTAATGAGAACATACTGTATAGCACAGGGCGCTCTACTCAATGCTCTGCGGTGACTTAAATGGGAAGGAGATCCAAAAAAGAGGAGATATATGTACGTGCATAGCTGATACACTTTGCTGTACAGCAGAAACTAACACAACATTGTAAAGCAAGTATAGTCTAATAAAAAAAATAATAAAATAAAATAGAATGAAATTCACCATCTTAAAATGTACAATTTAGTGGGGTTGTTTTTAGCATATTCACAGAGTTCTGAAACCACCACCACCATCTAATTCCAGAATATTTTCTCTGATTCCCTTTTCAATCCTTATTTCCCATTCCTGGTATTTGAGAACAAGTTTGAGAACCTCACGTCTAAACCGGTGGTTCTCAAAGTTTAGCAACATCCAAATCCCCTGAAGGGCTTAACACACCACCTGCTGGTTTCTGATTCTGCAGAGCTGGGATGGGACCTGAGAATCTGCATTTCTAACAAGTTCTCAGGTGATGCAGCTGCTGCTGGTCTGGGGACCACACTTGGAGAACCACTGACCTAGATATTTAAAAAACTTAGTTTTCAATCATTTTAATCTACCTTTGAGATTTAGTTTGCCCACTAGTCTTTCAGATTCCAGTCTTCTGCAGAAGGTGGGATTTTAGGAACTGTGCGCTAGGGAGGGCTCTCCCCTCCACTGGGTCCCCGGGAGCTGTGACTACCACTCTGCTCCCATCACAGACTGTCTGCTGCTGTCAGGCTTGTGTTACCAGTGTTGAACTTGGGATCTGTCCTGGGCTCACTTGGAGCCTGGTGGCCCTTCAGCTCTCACCGGTCCTACATACCCTGCCGGAACTGACCCTGTCTTTGCTTGTGGAGGGTCACTTTGTCCCCCCTCGACGGGCCCCATGGCCAGCCTGTGGGGCTGACGGACTCAGCATCACAGCCTCTCTCTGTTGGACCACGCTGCTCTCCCCTTTTAGCTCTGCCTCTAACAGGAGGACAGCAAGGTCCCCGTGCCCCAAGGTCCCTCCAGGCTTTGCATCCTGGAGCAGAGGGATGAGAGCGCCCTCTGATGATAAAGAACCACTGGACGAGAGGGAAACGCCCTCAGCGACTCCAGGACTCTCAGATGGAGGAACCGGCAGAAGCCAGGGCTGGGAGGCGGGGTCCCAGTTTCTCAAGCACGACCTCCGCTCTCCCTTACAGCAATCATGCTCCTTCTCTGCTCTCTTTTCTGCTTAGCTGCCCTCCTTAGAGGTGGCTCCCTTTTTCTTTCCCTTCTTTTTTTTTTTTTTTTTGATGATGTGGACCATTTTTAAAGTCTTTGTTGAATTTGTTACCATATTGCTTCTGTTTTATGTTTTGGTTTTTTGGCTGCGAAGCATGTGGGATCTTAGCTCCCTGACTGCTGCATTGGAAGGCGAAGTCTTAACCACTGGACCACCAGGGAATTTCCCAAGGTGGCTCACTTCTGACTTGCAGGTGTTATGACATATTCCTGAATTCTTTCTGTGCCTCTTGCCTGATCATCAGACCAGGGTGTGGTTGGGGGTGCGGGCAGCTGGATCACCTGTGCTGCTAGCTGAGCCACAGGCTCTCAGGCCACAACGCAGACTTACCGAATCAGAAACTCCAGGGATGGGACGCGAGAAGCTGCACTTGAACGGGCACCCCAGATAATTCTATGTACGCTCAATTTGAGGACATCTGTACTAGGCTAATAGCCACAGAAACTGAGGGATAGAAACTGTGCTGTTGACCAGCGTATTTTCACCACGTGGCACACAGCATGTGCAGGAGTCGCCGTACAGAGGACTGGGTTCCACAGTGGGGATGGGGTGGGGAACAATCATAGGTATAGTGACATGACGCTTGCAAATTGTGCGTGTGTGTGCGCGCACGCGCGTGTCATCTCAGCACCACCTGAGTCCTCTTTGGCTCTGGAATAGACCCCTGCTTTTGCTTGGACACTGCTCACCAGAAGTGATGGGGTGCTTTAAACACCAAAGTCACAGCCTGTTGCTTACATGAGAAGAAAGACCCACGTAACGTCAGAGTCAGGGTACCCTTCTCTGGTTTTCCATTTTCTCTGGTTTGCCATTTTCTCTGGAGCAATTGCTGGTGGAGTGAGTGAGTGGCCAGGACTGTGCTGGCTAGATGTTCTCTCTCTGTCCTTGTGTGGTTACATTCACGGAAGCTAAAAGCACACATTACACGTCTCCACTGTGAACACAAATAGATGTTTGTTGGAGGAATGAAGGAACAACACGTGGCAGTTCATGGTCTGCAATGAACTTTCTATAATAAAGAAAAATAGCTGTCCTGTAGATCGTACTTTTCACGCACCAGGTCCTGTTCCAAACATTTTCCATATAAGACTCAATAAAATCTTTGATTTTATTATTTTTCTCTTTTAAATTAAATCTTAGATTTAAAAAAAAAAAATTTTCCCATTCGACAGAAGCGCAGGCACAGAGATGAAGAAACTCACTCAAAGTCCCAGAGGCAGGGGCTGAGGCAGGGGCTGAACCTCAGCAGTCAGTTACAGCATCTGGGTGTTTGGCCACCTCCCCCTTGGCTCCCTGAACACATATACCAGGGGATTCGAGGGCGTTTCTGAAAGTCTTCCTCAGCCAGTCCCCCTTTCATGAGCACATATGGATGTCCCCCTGAATCAAACTGGAAAACCAGGTACAAATATTTCCAGAGACAGAAGCCACCTTCTACGCTAAGGCATGTTTCCTCCAGCATGTTTTGTGCTGGTGAGGAATTGTTGGTTGGCTGGATTGAGATAACTCTCTTTTTCTTTGAAAACCACACACACAAAAGAACCCCACAGCTCCTACTTAGTTTGCTTTTTCCTGCACCTTATATAATGTTGCATTCAGTGGAATTTTGATATTTCAAGTCATTGTAAATTTTATAGCTAAATAAACACCCCAATTGCAGGCTTTACTGTGTAGTCAGGGTTAGGTGTAAACATGAGAAGCTTTAGTGGAATTATTATAATACCTGTTTGTATTTCAAGATTATAAAAATTCTGCTTAAATAAAGTAGTACATATAACCTACATAACATTAAGTTATATCATAATCATTCTTCTACACACACAAAATTTGAAGGCATTCCACTGATAATGATGGAGAGTTTCAATAATTTGTACCTTTTCTAACAGAACTAGAGTCTGTTTTGCTTGTTAAAATGCACAGTGATTTACAATAGTCAAAACTGCATTTGGCAACAAGTTATGTTGAAGACAAGATAGTAGGAAATATTTTCTTGATTAGATAGCGGTTGGTGGAAATTCTTTCCAGCTTTGGCGAAACAAAAGTTAGCAATTGAAAGCATATCAGATGATGCATCAATTTCCCATAAACAGAAGACTGTGCAACCTACTTTATTGAAAAAACCTTTATGCGGAGCTAGATTTAATCTCTCAATTTGAGAAACAGTGCCATGAAATAAGACGTTTGCATGCAAAATCCACAGATTTCCAGTGGAAATATAAAACAAAGAAGCGCTCTGTTCCCTTGGGGACGGCACCTATCTTGGATTTGTTTTTTCTCTGATGTTCTTGCATGGTTTTATCAGTGGCTTCGGGGAAGCGAAACAGCAGTTTGCTTCCTTCAGAACAAAGGCTTGGAGAATTAGGAAAAAAGAAGAAGATAATATATTAAAAGTAGTTCCCCTACTGTTCTTTATATTTGTTATGGATTTCCTGAGGAGTAATCATTGTTTCAGATAATTTGTCTTTGAATGATTTTAATATTTAATCTAGCAACTAAATATGACCTGACTTTATGCTTTGTTTTCTTGGTTTTTGTTTTTCTAAATCACACATGCAAATGTTTCCTGAGGAAGGCAAGTCTTAACTATGTAAAATTGAAAAGAGTATGGACTTAAGCAAACTATACATTTTTCCTAAGTGGCTAGTTACTTTACCAAAAATAAAAGCGAAACTTTACTAACATCTTTAAGTTTATTTGGTAATTAAAATATTTAGCACACGACATGTGTCTGATAAATGAATAAATGACAAATAGGACATGGTCCCATGGTCAAGGTCCACTAATGTAGTGGTGCATAACTGGTGTATATTATAAACATGGTGCCCAGGGAGAAAATACATCCTTTCCAGCACATGCACCTTATTGGCTATACGGCAACCATATTGGTTTCTCCTCTTTGTTTCTGTAACAAGACAGTCATTTCATATGCTGTCAAATTTATTGATTTCTATTTTCAGTTGTTAAATGCTCCAAAGTTCTACCTACTTATTTAAAGCACTGCTGCAAAAATGTCTAGTGTTTCACAGTCCATTTTTATAAAGCCATTTCTGTCTACATATTTATTTGTGTCTTAATAGGCAATCTTAGGTAAAGTAAGCATAATTTCTTACCAAAGCAATTTAGCCAAATTTAGTTAATTATCTGAAGCCATAATATCGTGATGTGCTTGGACAGTTTTGCCTAAATACTATTTCCCATGAAAGGGAACCAGGCAATCTTGGAGAAATCTCCAATTCCACATCTGATTCCTATAGCTGGAAATGTACAAGATAAGCCTGGATTATCTCAAGATTGTGTCAAAAAGACACAGAGCATTTGAAGAGGTTTCCCTGGCTAAAAGTGGGACAATTTCAGCATCAGAAAGCATTGATATCCTAAAACAAGTAAATAAAATGAGCCAAAGAAAAAAGTCAAGCACATATACAATACAAATACAAACAGCAATATAAAAGCCTGAGGTCAAAAATAATAATTCGGGGGACTTCCCTGGTGGAACAGTGGTTAAGAATCTGCCTGCCAATGCAGGGGACTCGGGTTCGAGCCCTGGTCCGGGAAGATCCCACATGCCATGGAGCAACTAAGCCTGTGCGCCACAATTACTGAGCCTGCGCTCTACATCCTGCGAGCCACAACTACTGAGCCTATGTGCCACAACTACTGAAGCGCACGTGCTTAGAGCCAGTGCTCTGCAACAAGAGAAGCCACCGCAATGAGAAGCCTGCGCACCGCAACGAAGAGTAGCCCCCACTCGCCGCAAACAGAGAAAGCCCAGGTGCAGCAATGAAGACCCAATGCAGCCAAAAAAGAAATAAATAAAATCTTAAAAAAATAATAAGAATAATTCATGTTACAGGTAGTAATGAGACATAGGGGACATTTTAAGTTATTAAAAGTACAATTCACAATAAATATATATCAATCATAAAGATTCATGTGATAAACAATATGTCTGAATATTTAAATTAAAAATGAAAATGAGGGCTTCCCTGGTGGCGCAGTGGTTGAGAGTCTGCCTGCCAATGCAGGGGACACGGGTTCATGCCCTGGTCCGGGAAGATCCCACATGCCGCGGAGCGGCTGGGCCCATGAGCCATGGCCGCTGAGCCTGTGCGTACGGAGCCTGTGCTCCGCAACGGGAGAGGCCACAACAATGAGAGGCCCGCGTATCACAAAAAAAAAAAAAAAAAAATGAAAATGAAACATGACAAAAACATAATAGTAGAAGATGTGGACATATCTCCCAGCTTTTGTCAAGGGAGTAGACAAATGTTTTAAGAACGTATAAGAAATTTTATTAAGGCAATGAATAACTATTATTTTAAAAATGTTTTTAATATTTTTTTTTACCTTATAAGCAGAAAGTATCATTTTGTTTGCTGTATCCACGAATAGTTTTTAGAAAATGATCTTATTTTAAGCCACATATTAAATTTCAATTTATTTGGAAAAACACATTCTCTGTCTTCAATAAAATAAAATTAGAGGTAGTGGTAAGGGTTTAAATAAAGAATTCCTCCAATTAAAAATTTTACAATGGCATTCTAAATGACTTCTAAGTTAAAGTGGAAATAAAAACTGCATATATAAAAATTTTGTAAAAATTAAAATGCCAATTCAAGAAACTTCAACAAGATGTTAAAGTTTTGCCCAGAAGGGATTGTGTATCCTGATGGCTTTATTAATCTCAATACATAATGATGTAAATGAATGTATTATTCAAAACTCAAGGACTAGAAAAAGAATAAACATTGAAAACTAAAGAAAGGATTCGGTAACTATAATTTCTACATTCATAAATTGACAAAATGCCATCATGTCTAATCAGGAAAATACAGAAGAATACAAAACTATATACAACATTAGGCACAAGAATGAGGATAGAGAGACATATAGATAAGAATTTTAAAATTATATTGACTTTAAAATGTTATAGCTATATCTCAAAAATATATCAATGTAAATTTCGGGTGCAGTAAATACTTAAATATTTTTAAATCACTAAAATAAAAAAGGGAATATTAATGTTAACCTTGGATGGAGACAGATTTTCTGAGCATTACAACAAATGCAAAACCCAAAATGTTAAGCATTAGAAGACTTGAGAGTTTGTCTACAGCCAACTCTGGATCAGTGCAGACAGATTCAATAAGTGAGTGGCAGTGAGAAGAGCAAGTGACCCAATAAAAGACCAATGAACATGTCTTTCTTGGATGCTCGAGGCCAACCATTCAATCCAGAGTGAGATGGGGCTCCCACACTGGCTTGGATTTGGTGGAAGATATTTCCAGCAATGCCACTTCCAACCATATTAAAAAAATTTTTTTTCAGTCAAGCAGGGTATATTTCCTATGAACCAGCCAGGTCAACTGGCTCAGACCCAGTGTTTTTGAGCAAATGCTTATTTGTTTTAATAGACCTTAGTTTTCAGAGCAGTTTTAGGTTCACAGCAAAACTGAGTGGAAAGTCCAGGGATCCAGGGACTCAAATGATGTCATCCAGACATGATCTGACTCCCTGCATCCTGTGTGTTGGCTTCATTTTCAGGTAAGCTTGTCTCATGGATGGCAAAATTGGGCCCCCGGGAGCATTAGGCCATGCTGTGCCAGTCCTTTCCTCCTGGAATCCTGTCGTGGTAAGAAAAAAAATGTTTAAAAAAAGCAGAAAACTCCTTTTAGAGGAGAGAAAAGTCTTTGCTGAGCAGAACACCTTGAGGAGGATTTGTGGATATAGAAAGACGCACTGGGGTCATGGCCAGTTGGGCTAGAAGAAACATGTATTTTATTATCAAATCAGGACACTTTGGAGGGTAAGAGGGAGTACTATTAATCACTTCACTGGAAAACAGGTATCATCTGGCATCGTTCCCTATAAACTAAGCATATGCTCCCCTTCTGAAGAAATGAAGCCAAGAGGTAACTAAACTGTTGTGCAAAAAAAAAAAAAAAAAGCACGATGAGATGACTAAATGACTGACCATACCAAACGTTGGTGAACCCATGGAGCATCTGAAACTCTCACACATTGCTAGCGGAAGTGAGATGGTACCTACTGGTATTTGCCGAAGAAAACTGAAGTCACAAAACCCAAAGATTTGTACGTGAATGTTCGTTGGAGCTCCATTTGTAATAGCCCCGAACCCAGAAAGAATCCAAGTCCATCAGCACACAAATGAATAAACACGCTGTAGTGTATCCATGCAATGGAATGCTACTCAGCAATAGAGACACGTAGCTATTGACGTACACAACAATGTGAATTAATCTCAGAATCATTACACTGAGTGCAAGAAGCCAGGCTAAGAAAGAGAACAAATTGTATGATTCCACTCATAGAAAACTCAAGAAAATACAAGCTAATCTATATACAGAAAGAACGTAGATCAGCAATTGCCTGGGGAGAGAGCTAGAAAAAAGAATGGATGAAAAGGGGCACAAGGAAACTTTTGAGAATGAGGGAAATGTTTGAGAGGTGATAGTTTTGTGGGGTATGTATGTCAAACCTAATAGAATTGTACAGTTTAAATATGTGTAGTTTTGTGCACTTCAATTAGACCACAAAAAAGTTGGAAAACTTCTAAAAAATAAAAATAAGTGAGGCTTTTTTTTTGGAGAGGAGGGGATTGGAGTAGTTTGAGCCAGGGTAGAGAGGAGGAGGTTGAAGGGGGAGTGAAGGGGCCCAAGAAGAAGCAGAGTCTGAAGCTAACCGAAGAGACCAGTGCCCATTCCCCAGTTGGGCTGGGGCCCCTGGAGAGAGGGTACCAAAATGCTGCCAGACGAATGATATCTGACAGTCTACTTTATCTGCTGCAGTATGCTCTGATGTAACCTTCATACGTACACCCTACGTCTTTAATACGAAATGGCCTTGGATGGGCGCCGTTTAGGGGATATAAAGGAGCTGAATCCCTGATTCAGGATAGTGAGAAGGGACAGCTAAAATACGCAACATGAGAGAAAGATGCAGGGTTCACTGGCAGCACAGAATCAGTCTGAAATGAACCAGTGAAATATGACTTTCAAGACTCGTCACTGAGATTTGGAATTCGGCTTAAGGTCCCAGCACACAGGGAAGCGGGGGATTTGAGACAGTGTCATTGGACTTTTGAAGGCTGTTAGAGCCTGACTGACGCCTGAGGTACATGACTATGTCAAAGGGCAGCGGTCCCGTCATTCCAACCAAGTGCTGCATTTTGGAGCTGCTGCTCTTTATAACCATTTTCACCTGGGGTCAAAGAGCTCAAGGTCAATGGCCTTCTGCATCTGAGTCATCCGTTTCAAAGGTAAATTTCGATTCAGGGGGAGGGAGAGGCGGTGGAAGATGAGAAGGAAAAGCAGTTTTCGATTTTCAATTTCAATACCCACGGTGCCAACACTGGAAATGCCGTAATGAGCAAGACACTTGAGTCCTCTATTCCCAGAGCAGAGAAGCCAGCAGGAACATAGACGTTAAATCGGGAAGAGCGATGCATGCTAGCATAAAGAAGGGAGGAAGGGAATTCCAATGTGAATTAAAAATAACTGAGTCTAGGGGACTTCCCTGGGATGTAAAGGGTAGGATGGGATTTGAAACATGAATAGGGAATGTGCCCCACCCCCAAACACTCCCACCCCCTGTCCTTGCAGAGCAGTCCCCATTCCCCAGTCACTGAGGTTCAGCCAGGCTGCTGACAGCTACCCTGGCACCAACACTTGTGCACCGGCCAAGCTGGATACCGTCCTGAATATTGGTGTGACAAAGCAACATCTCCTACTGCTGTGGCCTCAACAGAAGGTTTGTCACTCTCTACCACAGTGGGCTCCTGTGTTCCCAAACTGATGAAACAACCAGGCATCGGCAGTACGGTAAGTCCCCTACGTACAGATGAGTTCTGTTCTGACAGCACATTCCTAAGTCCAATTTGTTTGTAAGTCCAGCAAAGTTAGTCTAGGTACCCAACAAACACAATGGGCTATATAGTACCTTAATATAATAGGTTTATAATACTCTTCACACAAATAATACATAAAAAACAAACACAAAAAAATAAACATTTTTAATCTTACAGTACAGTACCTTGAAAAGCACATTAGTCCAGTACAATGGCTGGCATCCAGGGGCACGTTCACATCTTTGAAAATTCGCAACTTGAAGGTTCGTATGTAGGGAACTTACTGTACACTTGAATATTCTAAATCAGAGCCTGCCTTCCTGGGAGTCATGGCATGGGATGGCACAGAAGAGCCACAGATGGACACCGTGGGCGATGGTAATAGACATGCCTTCAGCCTCCACGTTTAGTCATGGAATGTTACTTCCTCTTCTGCTCTTGTATATAGACACTCAGCCATGAGTCCCACTGTCAGAAGCACTTTTATCTGGTTCTCTGAGTCCACTGCTCTACCACAGAGCAGGCTGTGCTGGACTGTTACATTGGTGACCCCCAGTGAATCATGCTTCCTGGTATCCTCATCCCTATGTAATTCCTTCTCCCATTGATTCTGGGCTTGACCAGGTGACTTGCTTGGACCGGTGGGACATTAGCAAGAGTAAGGCAAGCACAGGTTTGATGAGCACCTGCCCACTGGGTCCTGTCCTCTCGAACTGTTCCCTGTTGGAATTCAGTTGCCATGTTATAGACAGGGAAGTTCTTGCTCTTCTGTTGGGAGACAGGGCCCACGGGGAGAAGAACTAAGGCATCCCAGCCCACAATCAGCACTGAGGCCTCAGGTGTGTGAGAGAGGCCTTCCAGAAACTTCCAGCCCAGCCCAGGCACCAGCTGGCTGAACCAGCAAGAATGGGAGAAGTCCAGCAGAAACCACAGAAGCAGAGAGACCACTTAGCGGAGGCCTGCCAACCCACAGGGCCATGAAAAAGAATACACCGCTATTGTTTTAGACTTACAAATACTGAAGTCCTTGCCTCACAACAACAGTTATCTTATAGATGTGCCCTCAGGCCTTGTTTTCCCAGACTTGTCCACACTGAGCCTCCATCAGTTCATCAATGACATCTCAGATTTTCCTACCCGGGTGCTGGTTCCCATGGGGGTTTCTGTTCATGGGTCCCCACTCTAGTAAATTGTGATTCTTTGTATCCACCTGTCTGGGTCTCCAATTTGGAGGCAGGGGTTTCGCCCTGTGACTCCAATTCTCCAGCAGATGTAGAAAGAGTCGTTGATTTTTAGTTTTTCAGCTTTTTACTTGATGCTATGATAGAGTGACAACTTCCAAGCTCTTTCCATGCCAGATTGGAAATTGGAAACTGGAAATCCAATGCTGGTTTTTTAATTGAGATTATATTGATAAGCAAAATTAAACTACTTGTTTAACATATTAATAGTTGGCTTTTTTCTGCTTTTATTCTTAGAACAATTTTGCTGTGGATGCTATGTTTTCTGGTACAAGTTTTTGAGTTGATCACTGAGGGCAGATACCTACCGATTTTCATTCTATGATTGCAATTTTCCCTTTCATGGGAAGCCACAGGTTAGGGTGCTCTTCTGACAGACGCGATATCCTCCAGGTTGGCAGGTAATGCCCTCAAGTGGAAGTGATCAAAGTGCTTCCCTGGTCACAGTACCTACACAGTCTCCCAACAGGAAGCAGGCCTCCTTTGCAGGAGCAAAACGAAACTAAGTAGAGGGCTTCCCTGGTGGCGCAATGGTTCAGAATCCGCCTGTCAAGGCAGGGGACACGGTCGATCCCTGGTCCAGGAAGAGCCCGTGTGCCACAACTACTGAGCCTGTATGCCACAACTACTGAAGCCTATGCGCCTCAAGCCTGTGCTCCACAACAAGAGAAGCCATGACAATGAGAAGCACGCGCACCGCAACCACAACTACAGAAAGCCCGCGCACAGCAACAAAGACACAACGCAGCCAAAAATAAATAAATAAATTTATTAAAAAAAAAAAAAAAAAACTAAGTAGAGGTGGATTCCACCCTCACTTTCCCCAGCTCCACTAGAGGCTGCACTAAGGACGTGTGGGCAGATTCCGTCCATCCTCTGTTTCTTTATTTGCTCCACTTCTCCTGCAACTGATTCCATTGATGAAAAGTAGAAGCTCAGGATAACTGTAGAAATGGAGGTGCTGATGACAGCCATGGCTTGGGAGGGAAGGGTTAGGGTGACTCCCATTGCTTTGGAAAGCAGAATTTTCACGGTAAGAACAGGTACTGATTTTATAGAAGTGAGGATAAATAACCAGATGTATTCATTAGAGTCCTACCAGCTTCTTCAAGAGATAAACTGTAGATCAAATTAACACAGTAGAAGTGTGTTTCTCACTTACATTACATCCATTTGGCAGTTAACTGAGCAGGGAATAGGGAGGGAAGCTCTGCTCCATGAGGTCATTCATGGAGCCAGGCTCCTCCGTCTCGTGGTTCTTCCATCCTCTGGAGCCTCAGAACCCTCTCCACTCAGTCAGAAGACAAAGTGGAGAATCATGCAGGAGGTTTTATGAGCCCGGCTGGTAAACAGGACCCACCATACCTGGTCGTATGGCCACAGCTAACTGAAAGGGATGCCGGGGAATGTAGTCTTGCAGTAAATGAGAAGATAAACATTGAGTTTGGTGAACACCTAGTCAACTTCTTTTATACCAAGATAAGGGTAGACAAGACTGACAAGTCTTTGCTTCCTACATTAGTGACTGTGTTTTAAAGAATTAATGTGCATTAGCCACAGATTGTGTTTTCAGCATACTCTTCTGTTTTTTATTAATGTCCTAATATTTATTTATTTTTAACGTCTTTATTGGAGTATAATTGCTTTACAATGGTGTGTTAGTTTCTGCTGTATAGCAAAGTGAATCAGCTATATGTATACATATAGCCCCATATTCCCTCCCTCTGCTTCTCCCTCCCACTCTCCCTATCCCACCCCTCTGGGTGGTCACAGAGCACCGAGCTGATCTCCCTGTGCTATGAGGCTGCTTCCCACTAGCTAGCTATTTTACATTTGGTAGTGTATATATGTCCATGCCACTCTCTCACTTCGTCCCAGCTTACCCTTCCCCCTCCCTGTGTCCTCAAGTCCATTCTCGACATCTGCGTCTTTATTCCTCTCCTGCCCCTAGGTTCTTCAGAACCTTTTTTTTTTTTTTAGACTCCATATATATGTGTTAGCATATGGTATTTGTTTTTCTCTTTCTGACATACTTCACTCTGTATGACAGACTCTAGGTCCCTCCACCTCACTACAAATAACTCAATTTCGTTCCTTTTTATGGCTGAGTAATATTCCATTGTATACGTGTGCCACATCTTCTTTATCCATTCATCTGTCGATGGACACTTAGGTCAGCATACTCTTCTTATCTAAGCCATAATTAGTCAAAACTTCCACCGAGAAAATAGTTGCAATTCATATGTATCTGATAAGAACTCTCATCTTGAATACATTAACGATTTCTAAAATCAATAAGAAAAAAAGAAAAACAACTTTTTAAATTTTTATTATATTTTGGAATACAGTTGATTAACAATGTTGTGTTAGTCGCAGGTGTACGACAAAGCGATTCAGTTATGCATATACCTATATGCATTCTTTTTCAAATTCTTTTCCCATTTAGGTTATTACAGAATACTGAATAGAGTTCCCTGTGCTATACAGTAGGTCCTTGTTGTTTCCCTATTTTAAATATAGTAGTGTGCATCTGTTAATCCCAAACTCCTAATTTATCCCTTGCCCCCCACCTTTCCCCTTTGGTAACCATAAGTTTGTTTTCTATGTCTGTGAGTCTGTTTCTCAAAAAACAACTTTTTTTTTTTTTTTAATGTTCAAAGGACAAGAAAAGGCATTTCACAAATGGTGCCTAACATCATCAGAGAAATCCATATTAAAAGCCAGATGAGATCCAGCATAGAGCCATCAGAATGGTGATAGTTGAATTTTCAATTCTTATTTTTTTTTTTTTTTCCTGTTGTACGCGGGCCTCTCACCGCTGTGGCCTCTCTCATTGCGGAGCACAGGCTCCGGACGCACAGACTCAGCGGCCATGGCTCACGGGTCCAGCCGCTCCGCGGCATGTGGGATCTTCCCGGACCGGGACACGAACCCGTGTCCTCTGCATCGGCAGGCGGACTCTCAACTACTGCGCCACCAGGGAAGCCCTCAATTCTTATTTTTAAAAAACTGGAAATACCAACTATTGGAGAGACTATGGAGCAATGGGAATTCTCGTATGTGTTGGCAGGTCATAAAGCATTACAACCACTTTACAAAAATGTTTTGCCAGTCTCTACCAAACCTATATATCTAAACTGTAATCCACCAATGTCCAACTCAGGAATTGAGTGGATTCCAATTCCAAAAGAATCAAAGGTGTATATCCACTAAGAGCCTTGTTTCTGAGTTTCCATAGAGCTATATTTATAGCTGGGATTTTTAAAATGTACATCAGTAAGAGAATTGGCTAACTAAAATGGGCTAACTGATCTGGGTGGTACCTACACTGAAGTTTTGTGCATTTTCACTGCATGTAAGTATTTTTAGATCTGAATTTTTTAAACATCAGGTTTCTTGAGGAAGAATTGAGGTAAAATTTCCCCTTTTGTTCAGTTTCACAAGTTTTGACAAATGTATATACCACCATAATCAATATATTTCCATCACTCCAAAAAGACTCTTAATAGCTATTTGCAGTCAGTTTCCTCCTTCCAGCCCCTATCATCCACTGATCTGAGTTCTGTTTCTAAAGTTATGTGTTTTCTAGGTTGTCATATAAATGGAATCATACTTTATGTAGAATTTTTGCGTCTGGCATCTTTCACTCAGCGGAATTCTTTTCAGATTAATTTGGAATGCATATATCAGTACTTCATTCCTTTTCACTGTTTAGTACTATTCCTTTGTTACGGATTTAGCACTCTTTGTTTATCCATTCACTGGTTGATGGATGTTAGAGTTGTTTCCAGGTTGGGTCAATTACGAATAAAACTGCTGTAAACATTTACATAATTTAGCCTTTCTAAATGATGTGTAGTATCATTTTGATTTTAATTTGCCTTTACCTAAATAATGATGTTGACCATCATCTACACGTTTATTTGCCATCTGTAAATCTTTTTTTGCAAAGTGACTGTTCAAATCTTTTGCCCATTATTCCTTGGGTTGTTGCATTTCTAGCAAACAGTATGTAAAAGTTACATGTTTTGTAAACAAGCCCTTTTTCTGACATGTGTTTTGCAAATAATCTTTCTCAATCTGCACTTGCCTTTTTATTTCCTTACTGGTGTCTTTCAAAGGACAAAGGATTTTAATTTCAATGAGGTCCAATTTATCATTTTTTTTAATGATTTCTGTTTTCTGTATCCTAAGAAATATTTGTTTAACCCAAAGTCACGCAAATTTCTTCTGTGAATGCAAATCAAAACTACAATGAGGTATCACCTCACACCCGTCAGAATGGCCATCATCAAAAAATCTACAAACAATAAATGCTGGAGAGAGTGTGGAGAAAAGGGAACCCTCTTGCACTGTTGGTGGGAATGTAAATTGATACAGCCACTATGGAGAACAGTATGGAGGTTCCTTAAAAAACTAAGAATAGAACTACCATATGACCCAGCAATCCCACTACTGGGCATATACCCTGAGAAAACCATAATTCAAAAAGAGTCATGTACCAAAATGTTCATTGCAGCTCTATTTACAATAGCCAGGACGTGGAAGCAACCTAAGTGTCCATCAACAGATGAATGGATAAAGAAGATGTGGCACATATATACAATGGAATATTACTCAGCCATAAAAAGAAACGAAATTGAGTTATTTGTAGTGAGGTAGATGGACCTAGAGTCTGTCATACAGAGTGAAGTAAGTCAGAAAGAAAGACAAATACCCTATGCTAACACATGTATGTGGAATCTAAAAAAAAAAAAAAAAAAATGTGGTTCTGAAGCACCTAGAGGCAGGACAGGAATAAAGACACAGATGTAGAGAATGCCCTTGAGGACACGGGGAGGGGGGAGGGTAAGCTGGGACTAAGTGAGAGAGTGGCATGGACATATATACACTACCAAATGTAAAATAGATAGCTAGTGGGAAGCAGCTGCATAGCACAGGGAGATCAGCTCAGTGCTTTGTGACCACCTAGAGGGGTGGGATAGGGAGGGTGGGAGGGAGACACAAGAGGGAGGAGATATGGGGATATATGTATATGTATAGCTGATTCACTTTCTTATAAAGCAGAAACTAACACACCATTGTAAAGCAATTATACTCCAATAAAGATGTTTAAAAATTTTTTTCTTCTGTGTTTTCTTTTGGAGGTGATAACCAATTTTAGGTCTGTGCCTTTGCCAGCTAATTACCTCTCAGCTCCAAATTCATCCTCTTTGCCTGCTCTGTGAAAATGGATCTGGGCCCATTGCATATTTTTTCTTTGCCTTTTTGGCACTGAAGGCTTGTCAATAGAGGGTACTAGAGAGTATTTACTAGCTGTATTTATAGTAGCAGGAGGCCAACGGGTGGAGATCTTGCTACTCCCCTTCATCTGCCCGGCACCAGGCTGGCTCCTTGCTCACTGGTCTCTTGACATTTTCTTCCCTCTGAAATCCAGTAGGAAAGAAGAGTTTGCTTCCTGGTTCTAGAGTGCTCACACCACAAGCTCCTGCAACACACACAACATCTCCAGGGCTAGCTCCTGCAGTGCTCTGTGGTCAGGGCACCCAGCAGCCAACAACATCCCCTGGCAACCCCTAGGGCCATTGTGTAGGTCAGTGCCTCCCTATGAACAGGTCCTAGAGGGCAGTTTTCCAGCATGTCCCACCAGCACAGCACACAGTGACTCTTTGTCATCAGGCACCCACAGCCATGTCCTAACAACATCTATATCTCAGCCCTGGAGACAGTGGCTGATCTTGATATCTGCTATGTCTCTATTGTTTAGTGTTTTTATTTCTCACAAGCCAATCCATTGTTACTTTAATCCCTGAATATAAAGAATATAAAGTCAATACTTCTTAATATTAACTTTTCCTTGTTTTGGCATGGTGTGAGTTATTAGTGAAAGATATTATATGGATATCCATCGCCCTAAAACCATTTGTTGAAAAGACTATTTCTTTCATTTAATTACCTTGGGGCAAACATCAATTGACCGTACATGTGTAGGTCTATGTCTGGTATTTATGTTCTATCTCATTGATCTATTTGTCTATTAATTCAATTAATTACCTTGATTATTGTGATTTTACATTAAATCTTGAAATTAGCTAGTATAAATCCTCCAACTTTATCCTTCTCTTTCAGTATGGTTTTGATCATATTTGGTCCTTTGCTTTTCTGTGTAGAATCAACTTACTGATTTCTACCAAAAAAAAGAAAAAAAAACCAATGTTGACTGAGATGACACTGAATCTATAGGTCAATTTGTGATGAACCAACATCTTAGCAATACAGAGATTTACAATCCATGAACATGATATAGCCCCTCTTTTATTTAAATCTACTTTGACTTCTCTCATAAATGTTTTATAGCTTTAACGTACATATCTTGCACGTATTTTGTATTAAGTATTAGGTATTTTAAGAGTTAAGGATTTTGTATTAAGTATTTCATGTTTTGTTATTATAAATAGTACTTTAAATTTTTTTAATCTTAATTTTTAAAACACTTTTTTAATGTTGGCTTTGTATCCTATGACCTTGCTAATGTTACCAGTTAATTTTAGGAGCTTTTTTTGGAGATGCTTCAGGATTTTCCACTGGCTTAGTCAGTTTGAGCTGCTATGACAAAGTACTATAGACTAGGTGGTTTATAAACAATAGAAACTTATTTCTCACAGTTCTGGAGGCTGGAAGTCCAAGATCAGAGTACCAGCATTGTCAGGTTTGGGTACAAGCCCTCTTCTGGGGTTGCATACAGCTGACATCTCATATTGTCACATGGTAGAAAGAGTGTTAGCTAGCTCTCTAGATTATTTTTATAAGGACTCTGATCCCATTCATGAGGGCTGCACCTTCATAACTTAATTACCTCCCAAAGGCCCCATCTCTAAACACTGTCACATTGGGATTAGAGTTTGAACATATGAATTTGGGCAGGGCGGACACAAACATTCAGTCCATTGCATCTACGTAGACCATCATTTGATCTGCAACTAAACACATATTTATTTCTTCCTTTCCAGTCTGTATGCTTCCCTCCTTTTTCTTCTCTTGTCGCATTGGCTAGTAACTCCACTAAAAAGGTTGAATAGGAGTGGTGAGAGCCAACAGCTTTGCTTTGTTTACAGTCTTAGAGTGAAAGCATTCAACCTTTCATTAAGACAAAATAATTAGAAATGTCAGCTATAAGTTTTTTTCCTACATGCCTTTCATCATGTTAGGAAATTTCCTGTTTATTCCCAACTTGCTGAGAGTTTTATCATGAATAGATCTTAAAGTCTGTAAAATGCCTTTTGTGCATTTATTCAGATTATCATATGGATTTTCTCTTTTAGTCTGTTGATATGGTGAATTACATGGCTTGGTTTTCTAATGTTGAACCTTGCATATCAGGGATTCCCAGCGTGTTGCTTAAGCTAAAAAGCCTTGACATTCAAATTAGTTAGAACACATAATCAGTTATGATTAGTAATGATTTATCATACAAGCTCTGAGGTTTTTTTAAATAGATCTTTATTGGAGTATAATTGCTTCACAATACTGTGTTAGTTTCTGAAGATGTGGCACATATATACAAGCTTTGAGTATTATTCATTCAGTTCTTCAACAAGTATGTATTGAGACCTACTATTCTCCTGAATTAGGTGGTTAGGAAGATCTGTGCTTGGTTTTCTAATGAGATAGTCCTGACTCTATAAGTTTTTAGCTATATGACCTTCAGCAAGTCATTTCACTTTTCAAAGCTTCATTTTTTAAAAAAACAAAGCATCAAACAGAAACAATAATTATACTTGCCTTATCCTAGATTCCCACAGTGCTCATTTCTTTCAGTTCTATTCTCCTGGAACCATCTTACAGAAGGCTTCTTTGACCACCCATGAAATGAGGCTCTTCTCTCACTCCCTTACTCCCAGATTTTTTCCATGACACTTCAGGTATGAATTCATACTTTCTGAGCCTGTCCAGTACAATTTAATCTCCACAAGTTCAAAGTCTTCTGCTTTCAACACTAGTTCCCAAAGCCTAGAGGTATACCTGATATGGAGATATGATCAAATTGTATGTTGAATGAAGAATAAACTAAATGAGATTGTACATGAAAAGCATGTAAGCCTTATCTGGCACAAGATAGATGTTCATTAAAACTAACTCTTAATATAAATATGTATTCTTCATTGTGCTTTCTCATATATGTTCCGATCATGAATTGTCAGGTCCCAGCAGATGGCACACTCAAACAGGGTATTTAAGGAGAGTAATAAATGGGTTTTTTTACAAAAGGTGACTTTAGGTGGAGAAGTTTTAAGGGAAACCAGCGAAGGAAAGAGAGGGCTAGATAACAAGAGGGGCAGACTTTGGGGAATGGACCCCATCATAGGGCAAATGCATATAGACCCTAACATCACTCCTGTCCAACTACTGGCTGAGCCCAGAAACCAGAGGGCAAGGGAACCCCAGTGAGGTGCTCCATAACGGCCCGCCTTTCAGGGAAAGAGACAGAGTGGAGAGGTGTAAAATAGATCTGGAGGGGAATATGCAAACTGTCCGGCACCCATAACACACGAACCAATTTTCCAAGTTTAAACGCTCAACAACCAGGACATTTTACAAAGTGCTACCCTTCTAGGCTACCTTTTGGCAACATCTTTTTGCCCAATCCTTTCCCTCCTTGACCTAGCTCTAGAAGGGTTGTTTGGCTGAATGCAATCCTTGGGTGAAATTGCTTTGTTCCTCTGAGATTCTAAGAAGAGCACATTCATAAGGACCACTGTAGTTCTCCCGGGCAGTTTCCTGGTTCTCTTCCTCCGATCTGTGTCTTTTGCCATCCAAAATAAAAGAGAGCTGCGAACCCGGCAGCCAACTGCATTCATGTAGCATGCAGTATGTCTGTGCATTGTTAAGCAGCTGCTACAGTTTCCCCCAGAGGTTGCTACATTTCAGAGCTGGATGAGGTAATGGGGATATTTAGCCCAAATTAAGCTTGTAAAAGTGCTTTGGGAATCTTTGGAATGAAAAGGACCGTGCATACACAAAGTTCGCTATTAATTACACGATGTATGCCCAGGGTTGGGAAAAGATCTCTGCATGGGTGTCTCCCACTAGTAAATATGACTATTTCTTTGCTTGGACAAGATTAATCTGACAACTGAAATGCAGTAAAATAAACTTTAGGCAGTATTAGTGGTAGAAAAATTTGAGATCATTCCCCTACCTACAAATTGCAAATACTGATAATTATTACATCATCGAGACTAGGGGAGGGTATAACGGCAGTAATATGTATGAATTCATTTATGAGGAGTTTTTTTGAGGTGTCAAATAACATTCTTGGAATGGTAGCTAGATCACGACAAGGTTCCTTGTCATGCAAGGCTGGTTACAGAACCATCTACCTGCAAATGAATTGCAACTTATCCCTCTGTCTGGGTTATATCTTGAAATACAGTCAGGCAGGACTCAATTTGTTGAGTGGACTGAGGGGCCTGAAGACAGTCAGACAGACTGAGGGCGGGGGCTTTAAAACCAGACCTTCCCTCCTGCAGTGGGACAGGTGGTAGGCAGCTTAGCCCAGTTACTGATGCTTGGAGGAAGTCCAGCCCAGCAGGCAGAGGTTAGCTTCTAAGAGAGAGGCAAGAGGCCAGGCCAATAGTCAATTTCAGAGAGTTTACCAGGAAGGTCCTCATGGGATAGAACAGTACAAGCAGGAATGGCAGATACGTGGAAACCCAAACGGGCAACGACCACCATGGATGTCCCTCAGCGAGCGGCTCCAGCTCAGATTTTTACTTCACGGAAGGAACACTGGTAACTGTAAGCCAGAGATGGGGGTAAGAGGCAGGAGGTCTATGGAGAAAGACACCCAGGTGCAGGGGACATCACTCCTCCAGAATTCCTATATAAAGTGCATTTGGGGAAGGCAATCTTGTTGGAAGGGGAAGTTTGAGGCTGTGTTTACATAGAACTTTACATAAAGTTGATAAGACAACAGTTTTCCATATCACAGAACATAGTAATTATGGAAGAAAGGGGATTACAGCCCTACTCACCCACACATACTCATACACACTCACACTCACACACACATATACACACACACTCACAAACTACCTCCATGTACTACTAGTAGCCCAAAACTAGCCAACAGAATTAAAGTCCAGAGTTAGTGCTGGTAAGGAGACAGCAAGACTGAGGTCAGGATCTCAGCTCGGTCAGCTCTGCCAAGTACCAGGTGATGCCTAAAAGGTCCATCCTGATACACTCCCTATGTTTCTGACATTCACTCCCAATGGTCCTTTTCACCTGCATGTACAATACAAAGGAAAGGCTTGTGGAATGATCATCTCTGCAGCATTCCCTGAGCCATACATAGTAAGGGAAATTAGATACTTGAGCAGAAGGATGGATTCAAGACTCTTCACACCCAATATATCTCATCCACCTTCTCCCTTATCACTTTCCCCAGTAATTAATGCCTAACATGTCCTGCTGGCCTGAGGATGTCTCTTCTGGGATTAAAAACCTCCCAACAAACAAAAGCCCAGGACCAGATGACTTCACAGGCGAATTCTGTCAAACATTTAGAGAAGAGTTAACACCTAAACTTCTGAAACTATTCTGAAAAATTGCAAAGGAACACTCCCAAGCTCATTCTATGAGGCCACTATCACCCTGATACCAAAACCAGACAAAGATATCTCAAAAACAGAAAATTACAGGCCCAGTATCACTGATGATCATAGATGCAAAAATCCTGAGGATGTTTCTTGAACCGCATCTAATTCAGGGGTGTTTGGACTCCAGAACACCTAAGCAAACTTTTGTTTTTAGTCTCTTTTTTCACAGGTTGTGTCAGTTTTATGCATAAGACTCTGGGCTGAGGACCCACACCCTGAGCCTCAAGAAGCGAGAAAACTCCAGCTTCCATTATAGAGCCGGTTCCTTGTGACAATGGCCCCTGGCATCATCTTCAACAGAATTTTCCTGACACCCAGTAAGACACCCCAGTACAGCCCCGAACCGTGGACTTGTGCTAATGGGTCAAGATTACCTATAAAGTTGGAAATAAATAGAGGTGCCCGGGCCCATCCATGGAGATCCAGTACCGTAGATTTGAGGTGGTATCTGGGCACTGAACCAGAGGCAAGAATGCAATCAGTCAAAATCCAAATGACAGCCATTATGGAATGAAAAAGATTTCTAAGAGTTCCCGGTGATATATTCTTCTGCATGAAGGGATGAAGAGAATTTGAATTCAGGAAACACAGGTCTTTCGCACTGTATGCTGTTCTGCATGCAAAATTGTACAGCCCTCTACACCATTGCATGTTCTCTGTGCATTTCTCCTTCGTTTGAAAACCAAGGGGGGAAAGTGGCAGGGGTGGTGGTGGTGGGATGAATTGGGAGATTGGGATTGACATATATACACTCATATGTATAAAATGGATAACTAATAAGAACCTGCTGTATAAAATAATTAATTAAATAAAATTCAAAAATTCAAAGAAAAAGAAAACTCAGCAACCAGGAAGTGATTGCTGTCATTGCCGGCTGGGCAGAGGCACTACTCCACGGCCGCCCTAAACAAGGAGCCTCTGGCCCTGTGTTGTGTGTGGATTTCAGGGGTCTGTCCTGAGTGTCAACTAAATTCGTCTTGACCTTAGAACAGATGTTTCCACTTAATTTTTCGGAGCCACAGACAGTAATCAACTTACAGCAAATCTTGGTCTCAAATACAGCCAGCCACCTGGCTTCCCAGAGCAAAACCGGCGGCATTTCAGCAAATCTCCGGATGGAGAACTTGGAGGAAAGAAGAGAAATGTAATGCTTTGTAAATGCCAGGCGTGGTAGGTACACAGAAAGAAAAAATTGATTTAGATCAGAAAGAATGCAAGATACATTCTATAATCAAGGACCTTGGTGTCCGAACAGGATCCCCTTAGGAGATGAAGCTCGGAGACGGTGTTCCTCTGATGTAATGTGCGTACAAACCACCTGGGTGCTTCTTAAGACGCAGATTCAGATTCAGTGTTTGGTCCTGAGACTCTGCATTTCTCAAAGCGTCCCAGATAATACTGAGGCTCTGGTCCAACAGCCACGTTCTGGTCACAAGACCCAGGCCACAGGCCTCTGAACCACATTCAGTAGACAGATCATCAGCTTTGGGGAATCATCAGCCAGAGACCACAGTGACCTGAAGGCCAAAGAGGAACTCCATCTTCATCAGACTCTCCAAGGGACAGAGGCCTTCCCATCCATGGAGATGCAAAGTAATCTTGTATCCTCTCTCTCCCTCTCTTTCTGATCAGAGCCCTAAATAACCTGTCCTATAGACTCCAATGTCTTGCAATTGTGAGTTAAGTAAAGGAGACATTAAGATGATTTCAAATTTCGAATAAAAACTGAGTCTGTTTCTTAGGCCATGTTTAATTCAAGCTCTTGCCATTGATATTTTGGGGGGGATGGGGGTTGGATTCAACTACATCATCACTTTCACCCTTTCTACACAAATGAAGGGCTGATGAGTTGGATTTTAGGAGGAACTGGGTGAGTGTTCTGCTCAGTGCCTGACATATTCAGTCCCCCAATCTCCTTGAGACAAATGGCAGCTGGCTTGGTTTCAGACTGCTCATGGTAAAGCAACTGAGCAATGGACCAATGAATGTGACTAAGGATGCCGAAAATTCAGCCTCTGTGCACTGGTGTGGAATTGAATCTCAGAGACAAAGTTTTGGGTGAAGTAGAAAAAATTAGCTTTATTGCTTTGCCAAGCAAAGGGGGACACAGCGGGCTCATGCCTCAAAAACTCTGTCCCAACCCGGGCGGGGGGTTGGGCGGGGGAGTGGGATTTGGTGAGGAGTTTTATAGCGAAGGTTCAAGGGCAGGGTTGCTGATGAGAATCAGGATGCGTGCAGGGCCTGCACTCCTGTAATCTGGCCCGAAGCGGTCTCGTGATGAGCTTCTGTGGTTATCAAACTGCGACCCCTGGAATGAAAAATGCTAACATCTTCCATTTGTTGGGGGTTTTAGTTCTGCAGAAGATCTCAAAGATATTGTTATGTGTAACCCTTGAGGTGGAGTCAGGACCCTGCCCCAAAGCTGTACTATTGTTTCCTGATTGCTCCTCCCTTGTGTCTGCATCCCCTCCCTTCTCTGATTAGCAACTGTTCAATCTGCCCTTTGAAACTCAGGGAAGATCATTGAGGCTGGAGTCTATTCCTTACCAACAAGAAATGGGGGGCACAGAAAGGCTTCCATGACCAGGAGCTCCACAGGGTCCTGCTCGGTTTCACTAACAGGAAAAGCCAATTCTGGTAAGGCAGGGCCTCAAATCCCAGGGCTGAAAACATGATGTTTAATGCTACCCCAAGTATGATACACAATCACCTAACGCATTCACTAAAGGGCAGAACCGTGGCTGCCTGTTTGCTATGCCTATCTGAATCTTTCCCTCCTTCCACTCTGACAGCTCATGTAGCTGGCCTGATTCCCCTTATCATGGTATTTTTGTAAGTCAAAATTTAATACATATTTGTTGAACCATTTTTTCACTGTAGTCATAAAGAAGAAAAACGATTCTCTCCAAAAAAAGTCTTGCTAGGATTTATCAATGGAATATGGAATTTATCAGAGTCAAGCTGGTAGAACCCACCATGTTGCCCCTCCCCCTGCTGTAGGCATGACTAATACTTAAACATCCCTGCTTATTAAGACCTTTTGTGTTATTTTATAATAAGCATTAGAGAAACAGATTCTATAACCTTCTTAAAGAATGTCATTACGGTTAAGAGCATCTACAGTAAGGAGATTCTTCTGCCACCTGATTGTATTTCTTTGCACTGACAGTTTTAAAAGAAAAAAAGGAAACAAAGGATCACAATGCAACTACCATGAATTCTGCTTCCAATATCACACCTGTGAGTGGACATCTTTCTTAGCACATTCCCTTATAGGTCCTAGAACAGAATGACAAAACCACTATTCAGTTCCACAAATAAGCAAGCCCTAACGAGCAAAACCACCAAGTTCCTGGCACTAACAGTTTCCTGGCATTCCTTTTTGACCAATATAAATAAAATATGGTTTTTGAAAAATCTATGCTTATATTGAACATATCAGTTTGCATATTCAAAGAAAGACAAAGAGGAGCTTGGGATTCACGTACACACACTACGATATGTAAGCTAGATAACTAACAAGGACCTACTGCATAGCACAGGGAACTCTACTCAACATTCTGTGATAACCTATATGAGAAAAAAATCTGCAAAAGAATAAATATACATCTATGTATAACTGAATCACTTTGCTGTACAGCTGAAACTAACACAACATTGTAAATCAACTATAATCCAATAAAAATTTTTAAAAATTAAAAAAAAAAAGACACAGACCACAGCAATAGGGCAGCCACCAGCCATGTCCACATACATCTAAATTAATTCAAATCAGGTTATATTAAGAGTTTAATTCTTCAATCGCATTAGCCACATTTCAAGTGCTCAATATGGACAGCTAGTAACTATTTTGTATAAGTGCAGACATAGAACATTTCCACATCAGAAGAAACTTTTGTTGGACAATGTTGGTCTAAAAGGATGCATAGCGGATAGTAACTTACGGATATCCCAGAATATTAGTGGTGATTGTCTCTAGAAATTGAGACTGGAGGGTGGTGGAAATGTTGTTTTCTAATTTATGTACTATTGGCTTCGGTTACTTTAAGGAGTCTTATTTACTTTTATTCCTCTTTTAACATGAAAATCCTCAAGGTTGGTGAGGAATCTAACTTTAGTTAAATGTACTGTGGAGCCACGCTGGGTCGATGTGTCCTGTTTCTTTATGTGCATTTAGGAATCGAGCTCTTTTTCAGTAGAGATGGAGTATGCCCATGTGAGCACTGCCCCATGATCAAAGCAGAATCATTCTCACTGTTTTTCCCATTTCTATTCTATGAATAAAGGAATGAAGGAACATAAGCTTGGAAGCGCAATGCTAAGTTGAATTGAGTTTAACAAAAATGCATTGAGCTTCTGTTGTGGTCTGCCCTGTGTATCAGAGTATAAGCATGAATGTCACCCTTGAGGACCTTACAGTCTGGTGGGAAGACAGGTCTACGAACAGATTATTCCAAGGTAGGGAGGCAGGTGTGATGATGGAGGTACATGTAGCAAGTGACAGGAATCCAAAAAGGGTCATTAGCCCCACCCTGAAGATCAGAAAAGTCATAGCTTAACTGACTTAGAAAAGGGGAGTACATATTAATGAGGAAAAGGAGGCATTTGGGGAAGGAGAAGAAATTCATGCTTGGAAAATGATATGAGCAAAGGAAGGGGTTAAAACAGAGGAGGGTAGTACACTCCCCAGGCAGGGTGGCCCCAGTGGGACAGGCCACCCTTTGGCCGAAAGGCTTATGCTCTGCCTGACTCTGGAAGGGATGGACACTGCAGTCTTGGTGAGAACAGCATGAGCTGTCATGTCCAACAGCCCTGGGTCTGAATCCCAGCCACTTTCCTTCGCAGTTAATTGAATGTGTAAGCCACCTCACTGATGCAAGCCTTCTTTCTCTCTGTGCAAAATGCCCAGTCATACCCAGCTGGCAGGATGGAGTGAGGACCAAGCAGGATAAGATGCGTAAAGCACAGCACACTGCCGGCCCTGATGCCCTGTGATGCTCTATCACTTTCTTCTTTTATCCCAATTGTACCATTTACTAAAGCATTTCATTCCTGGGACTCAGGGAAGAGGTAGAATCATGGTAACAACACCACCAGCATCATTATGCTGAGCATCCTTTCTGCTCATCGTCCCTGTGTCAAGGGCCATCACCGTACCCGTCTCTATCCTCCTAACAAGTCCCTGCAGGAAGAATGATTCCCCTCCCTGCCACTTTGTAGCAGGGAAAGCTGAAGCTTGGAGTGGTAAAGTGACATTCCCAAGCTCCCACGCCCAAACAGAAGCCCCAGAACTTGCAGCAATGTCTGCCTGCGGGCAAGCCTGCCTGGGGACCTCTGCGCGCTGCGCTTCTGCAAGAGGAGTAGCTGAGCATCATTTTGAGGCAGCCGAGGATCCACTTTTCTGAAGAGATTTTGGAAATAGTTCGAACAACAAAGAATTATCATTCATGATCTCAGTTCCCTGAAGGACCGTGCACAGGACTCTGTTTTAAAAAGTACAGAGTTTCTCTTAGGATAATATGTCTGCGTGATTTAATTTTGTCCCCAAGGCAGAAAGGGTAGCCTGATTGGAAAGCCAAGCTCTAGCAAGGCTCTAGCAAGCCTGGGCAGACTTCCGGCCACCCCCACCCCCCAGCCTCCAGGGGCTCTAGGCGGCTGCAGGGTGGGCTCTAGGAGACCCTAGACTCCAGCTGTTCAAATTCTGATCAAGGAGTCGTTCAAATAACAATAATTGCAATGATAGCTGCAAAGAGTTTCTCCATCGACAGTAGGCAACACAGATACCTCTTCAAACCGCCGGAGCCCAGCCTCAGGTGCCGACCCAGCCTAGCTCCAAGCCAAGGAGCTGACGGGCTGGAGCCACGAGCCGGGACCCTCTTAGTGTCGGCTGGAGTCCATCCACCACCCTCTCCCGCGCTGCCCTTTCCGGGCACCTCCCAGGGCCCTCTGCCTCTGGCCAGCGTCTTGTTTCAAGAGAGAACAGAGGGAGCCACAAGCCCGGGAAGGACACTTTTAATCAGTTACCAGACGCCTTTGAACTTCAGCATGAGTCCCCCTCAAGGTGTGCTTCAAATTTAAAGTGGAAGCCGTGGAGAGAAGCAGTCTGAGATAATCGGAACCAGAGTGGCAAACGCCAGGCGTGCACGTGTGCATCAGCCAGGCCCCCAAGCCCCGTCCTGCAGACACAGACATTAGACACAGGACTCGGGAGCTCCGGCTCTGCTCTGAGGATCCCTCTGTAACTGCTGGGATGCGGCTACGGAACAAGAGGCCACCCCGCTGAGTCCCCGCTGGGACCAACATACCTCTAGGGCCCCAAACCCAGTGGGTTTGTCATCTGTGAGCAAGAGATGCTGATTATCATTCTGTTTTTTCAATTTATTTTTATTGAAGTTTAGTTGATTTACAACAGTGTGTTAATTTCTGCTGGACAGCAAAGTGAGTCAGTTATACGTATATATACAATCTTTTTCATATTCTTTTCCATTATGGTTTATCCCGGGATATTGAATATAGTTCCCTGTGCTCTACAGTAAAACATTATTGTTTATCCATTCTCTATATAAGAGTTTGCATCTGCTCTGATTATCATTCTCAATATGGTTGTTTATTATTGGCATCCCGAGACTAAACAATTACTCTGAGGCAGTAAACATTGTCCAAAGCACTTTAGCAATAACCCCTCATTTAACCTTACCCAAAACCTTGCAAGGAAGGAAGCACCATCCCCTCTGTACAAATTAGGAAACCAAAGCTCAGAGAAGTTAAATAAACTGGCCCAGAAGACGCAGCACTGCGTGGTGGAATCGGGGTTACTAAGGACATATTGTGATGATTAGGAAAGAAGGGCTGGAGAGCAGAAAGCTGGCTTTAGAGCAAAGGATGTTTGTTAATTGGCTTTAAGTGACATCTGTGCAATTAGTCCTCATGTCGAACTGATCTTAATTTCCTCTGGGCCATGGATCTCCCATCAGGAAAATGGGACTCACGGCTCTGCCCGTTAAGACCTCCTCGCTAATTAACTGACTCACCTATAACCTCTACGTGCAAGGTCTCGACTCTTAATCGTGAAGCACTTACATCTCTCTGCTCTTTCAAAGAAAACTTCACAAAAGGCGTGCAGGCTGTGTGGTGTATGTGCACACATGGGTTAAGATGCAGTATCTATTTAGCCAGTGGTCCCCAACGCAGGCGGTGTATTGGATACTCTGGAAATCATGTTTTAAGTGATGGGGGGTGGGTGCTGAAGAGAACATGTCCCTTTAGAAGAAATAATGAGGTCTTTGTCTAATTGCTCATTCATCACAGGATTTTATCTCAGTCTGCCAGCCCACGAAAAGGAAAAGGCAGCCACTGCTTTAGCCTTAGTTCATCTACGACTTTAACCAGCATGTGCTTCTAATGAAGCGAAGACTTTCTGGGCTGGAGAATTTACTGGTCTAGAAGGTAACCGAATGTTCCATCACCTCCTCTAATTGAACAGTAATAAAAATGTCACAAACGGTGTCAATTACCCATTGATGGGTTGCTTTCCTCCTATGTACCTTTTAAGACAGCAAGTGGTTCTGGAAAATACTCCAGGCTGCTTTTTTCTACCTCCAACTCTCCCCACACCCAGTAATATTTCTTTCCGAAGTGACAAGGAGAGAGTGTCGCTTGTTGGTGTCTGGTCATTAAATATCTGTCGGAATCCCTGACTTAGGTTGGGTCCAGACACTCAATCACAGAATGGGGGCGGCGGGGGTGGGGGGGAAGTCAAAATAAAAGCAAAAAGTGAGTGTTGGTTAATTATGATCTAAAAAGTCAATAAAGTCATCTGATGGCAGATTTAGGGGAACTCATTAGAGAGTGGAATTCCATTGTGGAGAAAAGCAAGCTGCTATAGCTCCAGAACCAGCGCGTTTCATTAGGGTCTTCAAATGGGATGAGAGAAATGCCTCCAGGGCCTGAGTCCCACCCCCCCCACCCCCGGCTCCATCCCAGCAGCCTACCAGTGGAGCATCTGTAAAGCATTTGCAGGAATAAGTCAAGAAGTAAGAAAAGAATAAGATAGCCAGGTATCCAGCGCAAGCTGCTTTCTTCTCATTTCACAGAATGAAATCCCTTACTTAAGAAAGCCAGACAAACTTAAGGACCCTAAGGACTGCAGGGGCTGCGGCGGCCACGGTGTTTTGCTCGGCCAGCATTAGGCATCTTAAAGCCGTAGGCACCAGGGAGAGCCGTGTGACACTTTCGTGTGTGTGACCATTTTGAGTGTGGCTATTAATAAGAAACCGAATAGTGCAAGGCTGCAGAAGATGACAGTGAAAACTCCTTGTGAACCATATAGTATATATTTGTTTAAGAGTGGAATTTGGTCTGGAACTTAAATCTCCCAAGGCAAAGCTATAAAACAGGCAGTGTTTATCTTTGGCTTCTTACTGCCAGAATCCTCTCCTTTTGGGGGCCCTCTGTTCCCCGCATGTTTGTCCTCACGGCTCAGGGTCCTGTTCCTCAGCCTCTTAAAACTTACCTACCCATCTTTTATGGATCAAGCGCCCAGCTTGTGACACCTTGCTAGGGCTATGGGGGAGTGATCAAAAGATGAGCAAACTGGAGTCTGTGTCTCCCGGGATCTGTTAATATTGTTGGAGAAACAAGAGATGAACGTATGCCAAGCAACCATCCTACTCTGTCCGAGCCATTCCTTAAAAGAAAATGTCCGGTTCTCCCCATTTATCAGACAAGGTGATCTGATATGAGGCTCGCAAAATCTGTACCTGAACATATATACCCAGATCCCCATACTAAAAACAAAGAAGCAAGGCAGTGAATTATAACAGTATGTTTATACTCCTGGGTGTGCTTACATGGGTCCATTTCTATTGTCCAGCCCTTAGGAATCAGATTTTCTCTGCCTTCAAACATGGAAATAAAAAGCTGGCATGACATATTTCTCTGAAGCTGGTGCCTTCCCTGGAAGGTAGGGATTTCACAAATCAATGTGAAATAGATGGGCCCCAAAATGGAAAAAGAAATGGGGGCGGGGGAAGAAAACATACCCATTAAAGGAGAAAAGAATTCAATTATATTAATGCTCAAGTACAAATTAAACAACTGTGAGTGTCATTTTTCACCTATGGTTAGTGTCCAAAATTGGTGAAGGGTTAGTGAAAAGGGGACAGCAGTTTGCTGCTTGGCGCAAGTGTAAACGGGGACAATTTTTTTATGGAGCAATTTTCTGATCAGTAATCGTCAAAATGTTCATAGCCTTGGGCCTGGTAATTCTCCTTCCAGGAATGTATCCTTAGAAAATAAGCTCAGATGCATTTGAGGATTTAAGCACAAAAGCATCCAGCACACATCCCCGCCCCCAAGCATGGCTGCCTCGCCCGGGCTGGGCTGCCAGGAAGCCTCCTGCACCAACTTCCCCCCTGGGAGCAGCTTACACTTTTCAAACACACTGAAGGAATCCAGATGTGCTCCTGACCTCCCGATGGTCTAACGTCATGTCGGCCCTCGATCCTTTAACCTAAGGGCTATTAGCAGGTTTCTGCCTGTGTCTCTGCCACTTACTCTGTCTGCACACTGCCCCTCTTCCACTGAGGGTGAGTCATGAGCTTGCCTTTTCTTTCAATTCATCCTCCTTATGCAGAAATTCCTGGAGATTTTGTGTGCACATTTCAGCCCGACCAAGCATCAGCCCTGGCTGCAGTTTTTCCTCTTCTTTTTCTATCGGTCATTTAATTTATTTTTTTAAATTTTTATATATTTATTTTTGGCTGCGTTGGGTCTTCCTTGCTGTTCACGGGCTTTCTCTAGTTGTGGCGAGCGGGGGCTACTCTTCGTTGCGGTGCGCGGGCTTCTCATTGCAGTGGCTTCTCTTGTTGCGGAACACAGGCTCTAGGCGCGTGGGGTTCAGTAGTTGTGGCTCGTGGGCTCAGCAGTTGTGGTGCATGGGCTTCGTTGCTCCACGGCATGTGGGATCTTCCTGGATCAGGGCGCAAACCCGTGTCCCCTGCATTGGCAGGCGGATTCTTAACCACCGTGCCACCAGGGAAGCCCCTTTATCGGTTATTTTAATGGGGATCTGGAAGGAGAGGAATTAAGACACTTGTTCTGACATAACATTCTTACCCAGAAGTCCTGGGTTGCTTTTCTAAAACAAAGGAGCGTCAGAGGGAGGCGAAGAGGGAGGAGAGAGGGGAGATCCATTTGCGTGGCTCCTCTTCATAATTGCAGATAAGTTGCTGCAAGTTTGTGTGTTGGTGTGAGTTATTTTAAACAGTTTGCCACTCGTCTGGATGTTACTGAGCAGGGATTTGCGGGGGAGGGGATTGGAACAGAAAGAAAAATAGCTGCAGACTTCTGGTGAAGAGTAGATTTAGATGGGACACCATGATGCAAGGGAAGGGATTGGTTTGCCAGGAAGGACCTTTAGAATCTGGAGTCAAGATAACTGGCATCCTGAGAAGTCACACAGAGTCGGTGAAGTGCACCAAAGAGCAAAAGGGAGAGAGGTTTCTAAAAGTCTTATTTTGTCCCCTCTTGCAAATTTTCCTACAGATCTGGTGGTAGCAGCCATCTCCTTTGCAATCCCTGAATCAAAGGTCCACCTTGATGAATGGCACGAAGATGTTCGGCTACACAACATCGATTTCCTCAGAGAGCGATTAATTTTGTTGGCTATTTTGGAAAGTGAGAAGTGGATAGCCAAATGCTTTCGGCGTAATGTACAGATTTGACAGAATACAACCAGAGCTGTGCAGAAGCAGTGCTGGCTTTACAAAACCCTTTAGAACATACTAAACCATGCAGTTGTAGTTTCTTTGTCTTTTAATATTCATCTGAGGTCTACAGACTTCTTTTTTCCATCTTCAAATGACCCATAGTTGATCTTCTCTAGAGGGTCTTGCGCTCTGTTACGGCGCCTCCCAGTAAAGATAGCCATGCAGATAGGGAAACTCCAGGCTTGATTTGGTGGTTATTACTTTTGAATCACTGAGAACCCTCACAAAATTGTCATTGAGTTCAACAAAATTTGTCATAACATCAGTGGTGTGCGTGTGTGTGTGTGTGTGTATAAAAATCTTTTTAAAACCAGGCTGATTATAACTGGAAAATGCTTGAGAAAAAAACAAAGCTGATCAAGGAAATTTGGGTGATGTTTAACAGCTGTTTCCTGGGTACATATCTGTTATATTTTTTCAACCACAATTAAATGTGATTTTAAGAATCATTTGGTATTTAAATAATATACTATGATTGTCATATGGAATTTTAATTAAATGCACATTTTCTTCTAAAATATGAAGCGTTACCACTGTGAGAAGACCTTTTCTCTCCTAAGAACATTTTTTAAGAGTAATGTTCCCTGTGATTCAGTAAAAACAAAAAAATTCTTTTCCAATATTATTTACCCTCCTCCACTAATCCAGCACTTGATGAGTCTTAAGGGACTAAAAGACAAGAATTTTAAACCAAGTAAGTGTTCTCATAATCTCCAAATGAGGATAATGAAAACAGTGCACAGAAGGATATGTTTAAGATAAAACATTCTTCAAGTAAATAGCACATAAGCAGCAGAAGTTACTTCCATTCTGTCTCTGTTCAAGGCATTTCCTATACGCCATGTTTCTAAAGCAGTCACATTCCATCTTCTTTACCTTTGTTCTCCTTCTCTTTGGGAAACTTTATATCTTATATATTTTCCCCCAGCTTTCAAAGGCTCTGAACTTCGATCTTAGTTAAAAGCGAGCTTGTAAATGGCACTGGTCAAATCAGCATCCGTCCTTCCCAGACTCCAGAAAATCATTGTTTGGGTGCTCATCACGTTTGTGTGCTAAGAACCCCTTTACTTTCTATAATTTTATAGAATCATTTTTCAAGTATCATTTTTCTGGTGGCGTCCTTTTATGATTCCTGCCACCTGTTCACCTATTCTTACCTCTGGTTTCAGTGTGTGTACTGAACTATGAGCAGCCCAGGATCTAAGGATTGGTGTTGGAAATCAAACGCCTGATGCATTCAATGATAATTAAAAAATTAAAAAACTAAAATGTGCAATAATTCCCCTTCATAAAGCGGCAGGAGCTCCGGCAGCTGCCTTTTCTTTTTGTCCTTCTGTTTGCTCTTCATCTTCCTGGAAATCCAAGAACCCTTCCTGTTCGAAGCATGTCAACCAGATTTCAGCCCCATTTCAGAGTGAAAGACAGTCTGTCATGCAAGTAGTGAAAGTCAGACAACTTCCAGTTATTTTTTAAAGCCAAGGGTTAGCATACGAAAGGGAAAACGTCGAGCCTTGTGAACAGCTACTGAATCTCTCTCCTATGGCTAGAAGGAGGGAGGAAATTATGAGAGGCAGGGGAGAGGCAGCAAGAAGCCTCACCTGGTCGAGAAGGATTCCTTGAACCTCAGGTTAGGTAATAAAATGTCTCTTCCCCTTGGCATAGGGAGCCTGACACCAGCTGAGCTGAGAGGCAAACAAGAAGTTGAAGTCTGTAAAACCTAGAAGGGATTCCATGTGAGCCACCAAATGCAGGGGGCAGAGCAGATATCATAGGGTAGAGTATGGAATCAAGGACTAGAGGACCAGAGAGGCAAGATCATGGCATCAAGTGCTAGAGCTCCCCAGAATGTCAACCAGTGTCCTTAGTGACATTCCCTAGAGTACCATCATGTTCACCAGGGCAGAGGGCCAGGATAAGGTGTGAAGGGCAGGGTCTGGGATGCAGCAACAAACACCAAAAGGCGGGGGTAAAGAGGTATCTCTGGTACCTGGAAAGACCACAAGAACCATATTTGAGAATTGGCAGGCAGTGCATAGATGTGAAAAGAGAGTGTAATCTCTCTCCTATTCCCATATACATCTCTACTGCTAAGGTAGGAAGATAAGCTTAGGATGAAAAATATGTGGAATAAAATCTAACATGTCCTTCTTCTTAGCCCACAGTGAGCATTGCTTATGGACTATGGGACTCTTTGCATAATCAAGTTTCAGAATTATTTTTGTTTTGTTTTGTTTTTTGCGGTACGCGGGCGTCTCACTGTTGTGGCCTCTCCCGTTGCGGAGCACAGGCTCCGGACGCGCAGGCCCAGCGGCCATGGCTCACGGGCCCAGCTGCTCTGCGGCATGTGGGATCTTCCCGGACCGGGGCACGAACCCGTGTCCCCTGCATCGGCAGGCGGACTCTCAACCACTGTGCCACCAGGGGAGCCCCAGAATTCTTTTTAATGCAGCCTTCTAAGTTCTTAAGGACCGCTAGGAGTTAACACTCAAGTTAAACCCACTTGCCCTCTCTCCTTCATGCTGTTCTTTGATACAGACAGTCCCTGCATCTCTTCCTTCTCTAGTTACTTGTTGGCTGTTGGTGACATAGCATAGTCGTAGGGTTGGCTCATACCAGCTCACAGTGCCAAGTGTTAAATTTTCAGGAATCTTGCAAGACAGTTGTTGATCACAGCCATCTTTAAGAGTTAAATTATATAGGGAACCCCCTGGTGGTCCAGTGGTTAGGATTCCAGGCTTTCATTGCCAGGGGTCCGAGTTCAATCCCCTGTTGGGGAACTGAGATCCTACAAGCTGTGCAGTGCAGCCAAAAAACAAGAGTTAAATTACATTCAAAACAAATAAATACTCAAAACTCCCCACTTCCTAATTATTTTACTACTACCTGTGAGGTTATTTACATCTATTGTATCTATATGACGGACATACTATTACCTGTGCTCTTGAAGTTATTTATTACATTTCTTGTATCTGTATGGTGGAGAGATCTGTTGTATCTTTTTTTTAATGCTCTGCCATGAGACATCTCTTCCTCACCTCACTGTTCAGTGGCAGTATTGGTCGTTCAAAATTGGCCAGGGTGTAAATACCACTGAAATAGGCAAACACTGTAAATCAGCCCTTTTTACTCCTCCAGGATAGCCTGTTATCCAACATTTATCAGCACACTACTGGAAACAGTATTGCTTGAAGTTGGGGAAAATGTTGGAGGAGTGGAAGCTAGACATTTGAGAAGACATCATCTGGTGAAAGAGTAGAGTGAGACTTGCTGTGAGGATTGGCTTTTGTGTGCTTATCTTGGTGTGCTCCATGGGCAAATCAGCACCATTTACAGGGTTAGTGAAAGGGTCAACAGTCAGTGCCTCTGAAGGCACTATTCAGCTTACCAAATGAAAAAGTGCATCACAAATGATGGATTTTTCTGTAAATTGTTATGGAGGACCCTTGAGATGATTCTCATGGGAGAAACGAATAGAGTACAGGTGGCCAGGAAAGGAATGGAAATTAATATAAATCAACAGAAAGAAACTACAAAACAAAAAGAGGAATTGGAGATAATAGTGATGATATAAAAAAATAGGTATGTGGAAGATGCCCCAAATAAATATTTTAGAGGAAATACTAATGCAGATGGAAGAACCAAAGCCATGGCATTGCTCCTTTTTTGATCATGCTTGACAGGGTAAGCCAGTGGATGTCAGTGGTGTTCCCTAGAGAATTCAGAATGTAGGTCAGAACTGAAAAGGAGGTTCAAGATTACAGAAGACCAGGTTCCCCTACCCTCTCACCGGGGCAGCTATTTTTCTCACTTCACATTGAGTTTTCTAATATGACTCCACTTGAAGAAGGGCTTCCTCTGATTTCAAAAAATGGGGGAAACATGAAAAAACTAAATATTGGGTTTCTAACTCTTTAATTGAAACATGAATTTATAATCAAAGTCATTACAAGAATCCTATCAAGCATTATCATTAAAAATATTATTGAAAAACCCATTTTAAACGCAACAGCTCTAAATTATCTACCTATTCATGAACCCCTGAATGTGCTGTGCTGAATGTGGTGTGCTTCGTGCATAACTATTTTTAATGTCTTCACATTGAAACCCATAGTTTGATTAATACTTTTTTGCCATCTATTAAAACCTTCGCTAATTTTTTTAAAGTAGGAATCAGGTATGAAAGGCCGAACGAGCAGAAACGAGCCATCTCATGTAAGGTCTTTAAAATGCGGGTCTGTAATTTCAGTTGAGGGTGACGTGATTAGATTTGCATTTTGAAAATGGACCCTGATTCAATGTGGAAAACAGATTTGAAAGGGCTAAGGATGGATATGGGAAGATTAGTTATTAAAAATGGTCCATTAAAATGGTCCAGATTTACTATTGTGGAGACGTGAAGATGTACAAAAGTGGATAAAAGAGATATCTGGGAAGTAAAATAAGCAAGACTTTTAAAGCAAGACTTTTAAAAAGAAGGAAGTGTAAAGAATGACTCTTGGGTTGCTGAACTATGCAACCGAAAGAGAGAACTGAGTTATACAACTGAGATACGGAACTCTAAAAGAAGAACACGAGGGGAGGAGGAAAATTATGAATCCAATTTGGGTATACTGTCTTTGAGACATCTTTGAGGTTTTCAAAAGGAGATTTAAGGTGAGCAAGTGGATACTATGCCTCTGGAGCTCAGAAAGAGACATTATGCTCATAAATTTGTAATTCACATACCATAATTCACCCATTTAAAGTGTACCATTCAATGGTTTGTAGTATATTGACAGAGTTGGTAATCATTACCACAACCAATTTTAGAACATCTTTATCACCAAAAAAGAACCCTATTCCTATAAGAAGTCACACCCAATTTTTCCCTCACCCTATCCGTAGGCAATTACTAACCTACTTTTGATATTGTGGACTTATATATTCTAAATATTTTATGTAAATGGAATCACAAAATATGTGGTCTTTTGTGTCTGGCTTCTTTCAGGTAGCATGTTTCCATGATTCATCCGTATTGTAACATGTATCATACTTTATTTTTTTTATAGCTGAATACTATTTCATTGTATGGGTATAACATAGATACCACATTATGTTTACCCAATCATAGGCTCATAGACATTTAGGTTATTTCTACTTTGGGGTTATTATGATTAATGCTGATACAAACATTTGTTAATGAGTTTTTGTGCGGACATATATTTTCATTAACCTTGACTGTATACTTAGGAGTGAAATTGCTGGGTCACGTGAAAATTCCATGTTTCGCATTTTGGGGAAATGCCAAACTGTACTCTGCAGTGGTTGTACCATTTGACTTCCCACCATCAGTGTATGAAATTTCCAATTTCTCCATATCCATGCCAACACTTGTTATTGTCCAGTTTTTAAAGTATAGCCATTCTTAAAGGTGTGAAGTGGCATCTCATGTGTTTTGATTTGCATTTCTCTAATGATTAATGATGGTGAGTATATTTTCATGTGCTTAGTGACCCATTGCATATCTTCTGTGGAGAAACATCTATTTAAATCCTTTACTCATTTTTAATTGGGTTATTTGGGTTTTTACTGTACATATTTTTATATATTCTAGATACAAGTCCTTTTATCAGATATATGATTTGCAAATATGTTCTCTCATTCTTTTCACTTCCTTGATAGTGTCCTCTGGTGCACAAAAATGTTTAGTTTTTTTGGAAATAAAATTCCTTTTTTCTATGGTTGTTTATGCTTTTGGAATCACATCCACCATTGCCTAATTCAAGATCACAAAGATTTCAATCTATGATTTCTTTTAAGAGTTTTGTAGTTTTTGATGTTACATTTAAGTGTTCAATCAATTTTGAATTAATTTTTGTATACGGAGTGATGAAAGTGTCCAACTTTATCCCTTTGCATGTGGTTATTCAGTTACCCAGCACCATTTGTTAAAAGGACTGTTTTCCCCATTGAACTGTCTTAACATCCTTGATGAAAATCAATTGACCATAAATGTAAGGGTCTGTTTCTTGATTCTTAATTATATTCCATTGATATATGTCCATTAATATGCCAGTATCACATTGTCTTTCTGCAAAGCTGAATATTGCAACTCTGTAGTAAGTCTTGAAATCAGGAAATATGAGTACCCCAACTTTGTTCTTCTGTTTTCAAGATTGTTTTGGCTATACTGAGTCCCTTACATTTCCCTACAAGTTTAAGGATCAGCTTATTAACTTCTGGGGGAAAAAATGCAGCTGGGATTTTGATAAGGATTTCATTACTTCTGTAGACAAACTTGGGGGGTGCTTACACTTAACAATCTTGTCTTCCAATCCATAAACATGGAATGTCTTTTCATTAGGTCTTATCTAATTTCTTTCAAAAATGTTTAGTAGTTTAAAGTGTACAAGTCTTGCATTTTTTGTTAAATTTATTCCATTCCTCAATAGTTTATTCTTTGTATGTTATTTTAAATGAAATTTTTTGAATTTTATTTCTAGATTGTTCATTGATAGACATACAACTTATTTTGGTATTTAGATCTTGTATCCTGCAACACTGTTGAACTTGTTTAACAACTCTAAAAGGGTGTTTTTTTGTTTTTCTGAATTCCTTAGCATTTTCTGTATAAAAGATCAGATCATCTGAAAAACAGTAGCTCTCCTTTCCAGTTTGAATTTGTTTCTTTCTTTCTTCCTTTTTTTTTTTCTTGCTTACTTGCCCTGGCTAGGAACTTCAGTACAATGTTGAAGACAAATGGTGAGAGCAGACCTCCTTGTCCTTTTCCTTTCCTTAATTTTGAAGAATTCTTTTGCTGGATGTAGAATTCTCGGGTAACAGTCTTTTTCTTTCAACACATTGAATGCATTATCCCACTGCCTCTTGGCCTCCATGATTTCTTTTTTTTTTTTAATAAATTTATTTATTTATTTATTTTTGGCTGAGTTGGGTCTTTGTTGCTGCGCGTGGGCTCTTCTCTAGTTGTGGCGAGCAGGGGCTACTCTTCGTTGCGGTGCGCGGGCTTCTCATTGCGGTGGCTTCTCTTGTTGCGGAGCACGGGCTCTAGGCGTGCGGGGTTCAGTAGTTGTGGCGCATGGGCTTAATTGCTCTGCAGCATGTGGGATCTTCCCAGAGCAGGGCTCGAACCTGTGTCCCCTGCATTGGCAGGCGGATTGTTAACCACTGCACCACCAGGGAAGCCCTCCTCCATGATTTCTGATGAGAAATTAGCTGTGAATCTTATTGAGGCTTCTTTGTACGTGATGCTTTTCTCTCACTGCTTTCAAGATTCTCTCTTCGGCTCTGGCTTTTGACAGTTTGATGATATGTGTCCAGCTGTGAATCTCTTTGATTTTGTCGTATTTGGAATTTGTTGAACTTCTTAGATCCACAGGTTAATGCTTTTCATCAAATTTGGGAAATTTGGGGTCTATTTGGTGAGACATTTTTTACACACTTTCCTTTAATTCTTTAAACATAGTTTTCTTTAGTGCTTTGAACATATTTTAAATAACTGACTTAAACTTTTTGTCTAGTGAGTCTAATGTCTGGGATTCCTCAGGACTCTTTCTATTGGCTGCTTCTTTCCTGTATATGGGCCATACTTTCTTTTTTATTTCCATATCTCACTTTTTGTGCTGAAAAACTGGACGATTTAACTAATACTATAGGGCAACTGTCAGATTCTTCTCCCTCCCCAGGGTTTGTTGTCATTGTTGTTTATTGTTATTGCTTTGCCACTGCTATTTTTTGGCAACTTCCCTGAACTCATTCTGTAAACTCTGAGTTGTTTGTTGTGTGTGCCATTGAAATCTCTTCCTGGTTAATTTAGCGGTCAGCTAATGACAAGACAAATATTTCCTTAAATGCCTGGAACCAATAATCTCCCAGTCTTTGCCAAAGGCCTCTGTGTAGGTGTTGGAGTATACCTTCTGCCTTTAAATGAGGACACTACTGTTCACAGGTGTTATGAAAAATGGCACAAGTTCAGTAAATGCAAGTGGATGCAAGATAAGAACCGGGAATTTTTGACTTCATACTCTTCTGGGACACCACACATGTTTAAATTTTAATCTTCAAAAGTTAATGAAGAGGAGGAAGGAGTATCCACACTCATTGAGGCTCCATCATGGCACACACTAGCCAATACTTAAATAAATGTTATTTCACTTTACCTGTCCCCAAACACTGCAAGGAATCAGAAATATGGAGATGTTAAAAAATCTGATAAAGTCACACCTTTAGAAAATGCCCAGAACATAGATGTTTAATAACAGTTTATTAAAAAGATGAATACAAGTGGCAGAATCTGGCTCTAGTTCTGATGGATGACCCTCTTCTCTTCTATAATACTATCTAGCTATACTGACAGGCATGGAGCAAGATATGTGATTCCTCATACACAACTGGGTTCTTTTTGTTTTTCCAGTCTATTAAAGAAGCAGACCCTGGAAGAATCAGATTCTTGCTTTGGTAGGGCAAGGAGATAAGAAAGTCAGGCTATTGCAGTGCCCAAAGCAACAGGCCAGTTTAAAAGCCTGGAGAATGCTACATGGTAAAGATAGGGCACCTGGCAAGCAAAGTCTTTGCTTTCCACCTACAACTAGGGCCGCCTAAAAGCCACTCTTCTGTTAGTCTTAAATTCGAACAATGATTTCACAACAATCTTTTCTATTTTCATCAACTGAAAAGATGAAAGATTCCAAAGAAGGTGGGAAGAGCACTTCAAAATTTCATCTCACAACTCTTTTGGATCACAGGAGTTTTATTTTCTTGGCAGTGAAGAACTGAAAGGTCAATAAAAAGGCACAATATTTTATAGGGTTCTTCACTGATGGGTTATTCTTTAAATGCCAAGGAAGGAAATAAATAACACGCCTATTTAATTAAAGCATGCCCAAAGCCTGTGCACAGCTGTGTCAGAGGCACCTCCGCAGAACTGTTTATGAGAGGGTCAGAGTTAACACATAAGGGCACTTCTACAAAAGTCTCAACAATTACTAGTCATCTGCTTCCAACTTCCTTGCCTTAATCTCCAGGATGTAAGTAGGGATGAAAATGCACAGTCACTTGATTTACCTACAAGATCAACTTGGGGGAAACAATGTGAGAATTTAAGACAAATGGTTGGAGAAGTGATGAGTTTCAATGAGTAAAAATAAAGGGTAGTCTGGTAAAGAAGGGCAAGAAATCAACGCAGGATCAAAGACAAGGCCCTGCAAAACCAGGCTCTGCCCACCAGTCTGGCCTGATCTCTGCCACCTACATACGCACTTTTCTCCATCCCTAAAATGAGCTACCTGGGTTCCCCAAGCCAGTGATAGCAGTTATAAAACACTGCCTTCACACCCAAAGCTGTTCCAGAATTCAAGGATGTGATTTCTTTCAGTTGATCTACTGTAGTTTGTTCTCTCACCTTCCCCTCCAAGAACCCTCTGCTGCTCAAACTGTGAACATACCTTGTTTCTCTGACCCTGTGTCTTTGTGGACCAGACCCTCCATTTTTTTCTTTTTTATTTATTTTATTTTACTTATTTATTTGCCACACCATGCAGCATGCAGGATCTTAGTTCCCCAACCAGGGATCGAACCCATGTCCCCCTGCAGTGGAAGTGGGGAGTCCTAGCCACTGGACCACCAGGGAATTCCCAACTCTCTACTCCTTTCAACCTCCTTGTCTGGCCTTGTCCCACACACTCATCAGAGCCCCGTCCAATAACACCTTCTTCCTGGAAGTCTTACCAAATAAATCCTGCTCATTTGCCTCAACCCATTAGCCTCTGGGGACACTCTGTGTTCACTCTCTGTCCCACTCATGTAGTCTCCGCTGACCCTTTTTATTCAACTTGCATGTTTCCTTCCTACAGGATTCAAGTACAAACACAGTACCCCGTGGATTTTTCTACTGATGCTTCCAGGGCCTTATGTTAATTCTCTGTGACTTGAAAACTGAAGGTCCTTTGACATACTGAGTCCACATTTATTTTCATAAGAGTGAATTGATTATGTGAATAAATAAAGTACTAATAAAGTACTCATTTTTGAATGATACGGTTTTGCTAATTTATAATTGTGGTTGAAATATTTGAGGTCACATTCTATTCCAGGTTAGAATGATCTGATTCTTCTTACAATATTTGGTTATGTCATTAACTTTATTAGGCTCATATTAAGTCATTTTGGTGAGTCGTTTTAAAAGCAAAGGGTTAAAACTTACAATAAGGTCTAGAACTAATAACTAATAGCTATACTGAGAACAAATTCTGACCCATGCCTACATTAGATGCTATGAGACTATAGGAGCATGACACACAGATCCAGCCAGAAGTGCATCTGTACATAACAGCTGGAGTTTTAGGAGGAGCCAATATCCAACACCTATCTGGGCTGAATTGTGCCCCCCTCCCAAATTAATATGTTGAAGTCTTAGCTCCTAGTACCTTGGAACGTGACCAAATTTGGAGATAGGGTCTTCAAAGAGGTAATTAAGTTAAAATGAGGTCATTAGGATGATTCCTAACCCAATAAGACTGGCATCCTTATAAAAAAAGAGAAGATTAGAACTCAGACAGGGACAGAGGGAAGATGAGGTGAGGACACAGGGAGAAGATGGTCTTCTACAAGACAAGGAGAGAGACGTCAGAAGAAACCGACACCTTGATCTTGGACTTCTAGCCTCCAGAACTGTGAGGAAACAAATTTCTGTTGTTTTAGCCACCCAATCTACGGTACTTTGTTATGGCAGCCCTAACAAACTAAGACAATACCTCTTCTCTTCTTCCAAGTTCAAAGTCCATTGAGAGAGAGACACAGGAGTCAGTCATATCAACAGGAAAACACTATGTTTATTCCTGACTGATCATGTTGAAGACCATGGCTTTAGTTCTATGACTCAAATGCCTTGGTAATACCCCTTTTTAAATTAGGCCAATTTTCCAACCAGTTTCAGGTATAGCCAGACAACCTCAGGCCCTGGAATTAGGTCCCTTACTATGTGGCACAGAACAGACCAGAATGTATGCCTCTTACAAAGACGAAGATCTGAAAGAGAAAGAAAGAAGGAGCTGAGTTCATTTTCTTCTAGAAAATTCACCAGCAACATAGGACTGAGGGTATAGAAGGAGGCCAGGAGTGTTACTACCAGAAGTTGCTAGTCATGGAAACAGAAAGAGTGGGGTTAAGTACCCCACACAACAATCCTCAGGGTTTTTGCTTTCTTGACTTGTTTGGGGTAAGTGCTAAGACTATGGTCAACCAGGGATATGACCATTTCTCCTAGGAGAGAGAAGATTTAACATCACAGAGCTGGTCTATGTGCGTACATCCCAAGCCCCATTGATTCCATCAAACATCATCAGGATTACCCGGAGAATGAGAGCAGCCAGTCAATGCCAATTGTCCACGATGGACAGTCAGGAGGTTAATTGTAGGACTGTGTTTATCATATCTGTGTCAGAGGGTGGAAGGTGGACCTCATCTATGCTGCCTTCCCAGAGAGAGGCAGCATTTGCATTTTATAATATTAAGTTTAATATTCTGATGGAAGAGGAAATGCTAAAAAGCTATTATATGGTTATTAAATTTAAGGAAAAACTGAACCATTTGTTTAATAAAATCCTGACATTTAGAAGAGAAAAAATTATCCATAGCAAGTCAAGTTTAAGTTAAAACTATATTCACCAAAAAAGCAAGTTATTTATCTTTTATATTTGAAATTAGATGCACTTTCAATGTGCTTATTAAGTTCAGCCATATGAGAGAATGCGTGATTATCTTCTTTTCTAAACTTTTACTGAAATAAGAGTGAAAGTGAATAAAGGTGAATTAGTCTATAGTAGCACTGAGAACAGGAGGGAAACCATCAAAACACAGATTTTTGATTAATTTCTTGAAGATACAGAGATAGGAGTGCTTTGAAAGAAAGCAGTAGCTATGAATGTGCTTAGGAAAGGCTGCAATAAAGGTGGGAAACGTTGATTCTCCTCAGTGGAACCAGAGAACTTCCAAGCCCAAAGTCAGAAAGTACAGAATATAGATGTGAGCCATGTGGCATAAACCCTTGGGGTAGGTAATTAATTAAAAACTGCCCATAGAACAGCTGATCCCGTTCTCCCATTCATAGCGCTGAGAGACTGGAAATAATAGCCTCAGTCCTCATAGCAAAACTGGAAGTTTATCCTCCAAAGAGACTGAGCACTGTGCCCTGGAAAGGCTGAGACTCCAAATATTGGCACCCCAAAGAAGGGTGTTCCATGTTTGGCACCAAGGAGAATGGTCAGCCTGCTTATACTTTCTGCCCTTATACCCGAGAACAGGGTTGCTCAGCAGTGGCACTGTTGATATTTTAGGCTGGATACTTCTTTGGGAGCTTTCTTTGCCCTGTAGGATGCTTACCGGTATCCCTGGTCTCTACCCTAGTAACACAGTAGTAACCCCATTTGTGACCACCAAAAATGTCTTTGGACATTGCCAAATATTTTGGGGGGGACAGAATCATCCCTGGTTGATACAGCTGCCCCTGAATGAATGTAAAGATGAGCCCTGCCCACAAACACAAAACTGGAAGTTGGAACTGAAGAGAAACAGCAGTTGGGGAAAAACATCTATACTTGTTCTTCATAAGTGTGAATGGACAATCAAGATCCTTAGATATTTGAGGAAAATCAAGTACAAAATTAAAAGGTAATCAAATAAATACAATGATGGACCCTAAGAGAAACAGGTAATCAAATACAATGATGGACCCTAAGAGAAACAGGTAATCAAATACAATGATGGACCCTAAGAGAAACAGGTATTTATTATCCAAAGACAAAAAGAAAACTTTTCAAAAAATATAATTAATATGCTCAAGAAGTTTTGAAGATAATGGATCTGTAAAATTTTTTTAAAGATTTTAGTTTTAAAAATGACCTTCAGAGAATAAGGAAGATTTTGTGGGAATGAAAATATGATCCCTTCCCTCCGAAACAAATGTACACACTTAATAGAAGCTCTAAAAATTAAATTCAAAGAAAATAACTTGAAACCAGAACAAAAACATCAGAAATAGAAAATATAAAAGAAGAGTTTAAAAAGTATCAGGGATAAACTCAAAGCTTAACATCTGTTTAACAGGAGTTCTGGAAAAGAGAAAACTGAATGGAGGAAATAAAAAGGAGAAAGAGAAGATCTCCCAAAGCTTAAGAAAGATGCTAGTCTTCAAACTGAAAACAAATCCCACTCTTAGACTCATCTTAGAACAATGAGGATGGAAAAGTATCCTAAAATCTTCAGAAGGCAGAGGGATGTCAGTGTTTATTTACAAATAAACAGTAATCAGAATAGTAGAGTCCTTATGTGAATGATAGATGGAAATAGAGCAATGGTTCAAGTTCTGAGGGATGTGACTTTTTAACATAAAATTCTATGGTCAGCACAGCTGTCAGGTTTTTTTTCTACACACCTTTTCTGAAAGGGTGACTGAGGGTGTGCTGTAAAAAAATGAAACTGGGATCTAAAGAAGAAAAGGTAGGAGATCCAAGAAAAAGTGAGACTAAGCCAGAAGTGAAATGAAAATAAATTTCAGAGTGAGCTCTGTTCAGTCAAAACTGGAAATGAAGTCTAAAGTCTCTGAAAGAGCCGCTTCAAGAAGAAAGTGAATTCCACTCCATCCATAATTAAGAAATTGGGAGATTGAAGCAATATGCCAGAAGATTGTTTTTAACATGTAACCATTCATTGGCAAGGGCTACTTTGGCATCCTTACAGTGACAGTGACAAAACCACTTCTCAAAATTACAAAGGAATTCACAAAATGGGTCTGGGGAATCAGTATTAGGATTAGATTAATCTGCAAGTTTTATAACGTCTTGTCTTGGTTGTTTTGGACTTCTATGATGAAATACCACAAACTGGGTAGTTTATAAAAAACAGAAATTCATTTCTAAGAGTTCTGGAGGCTAGAAGTCCATGATCAAGGTGCAAGTCCAAGATCAAGGTGCAAGCATGGTCATGTGCTCATGAGGGCCCTCTTTCTGGTTCATAGCTGGGGTCTTCTTATTGTATCCTCACTGGTAGAAGGGGCCAGGGGTGTCACCAGAGCCTCTTTTGTGAAGGCATTAATCCCATTCATGAAGGCTCTGCAGCTCCCAAAGGCCCCACCTCCTAATACCAACATCTTTGAGGGGGGAGTTAGGATTTTACATATGAGCTTAGAGGGGACACAAACATTCAGACCACAGCATATTCTATAAGAAGTATAAAATTCTTAGGCCTAAAAATGGGTTTAAAGTGTTGAGAAGATGAAATAGCATAATAGCACACAAAAGCAACAAGTAAGAATGAAAGCTAGTAAGAATTCCATGTAGACACGTGGGAAAATATTATTCGTTGAGTAATCATAGCTTATTTTTAGTCACTTTGGAAGCTGTTTTTCAGTCATTATCAGCTTAATCCTCACAATAATATTAAGAGGTGGTTATGATTATCACAATTTTACTTATTAAGAGATTAAGTAACTTGCTCCAGGTCTCAAAACTGTAAGTAGCAGAATCAGCCTTCTCAATCAGGCCTGCTTGTTGTTATTATAAATTCTGGGCTTCGTTGTCTCCATTCCACCTGTATGAGGGATGTATAAACCTAACTGACCATATGCAAGGTATCAATTATGTCAGAGGAAAGACACAAAATTCATATCAAACACTTCTCTAAAAACCTGAAGCCCCATAGTTGGCTCATTCTGAGATATTATCAGGAAAAAGGAATATTTCCCTTCCTGGGTACACAACAATAAAAGGTCATCTACAATGCTTATCCATATACCTCAAGAACAACTTCATAAAATCAGAGAAAGTCCACGAAAAAGCAACTAAAATGACCAAAGGGCTAGATGCACTGTTTTATTAAGCTAGACTAAAAGGATTGTGAAATTATTGGTATAAAGAAAATCATAGACTGTAAACAAGAAAATACTGAATCCTGCCAGGACAGTAGATCAAGGAGACATCTCAAAAGTCTTTTCAAAAAGGAAAATTTAGGTAAAAGTAAAGGAAGAAGAGCAAATAACCCGATCTTAAAATAGACAAAAGATTTAAAGAAACATTTCTCCTAAAAAGATATACAAATGGCCAAAATCCTATGAAAAGATGTTCAACATCATTAGTTATTAGGGAAATGCAAATCAAACCATAATGAGATACTACTACACACCCACTAGGATGGCTATTATCAAAAGAAACAGACAATGACAAGTGTGGACAAGGATGTCAAGAAATATGAACACTCATACATTGCTGGTAGGAATGTATAATGATGAACCCAATCTGGAAAACAATTTGCCAGTTCCTCAAAAAAAAAAAAAGGTACCATATGACCTAAGAGTTCCATTTTTAGATGTACACCAAAATGAAATGAAATATGTCCACACAGAAACTTACCCATGATTGTTCATGGCAGCTTTATTCATAGTAGCCAGAAAGTAGAAAAAAACACAATATCCATCAACTGCTGAATGGATAAACAAAATGTATTATAGCCATCCAGTAGAATATTATAAAAACAAATAAATAACTGACACATATTACAATATGGATAAAACCTGAAAAAATTATGCAAAATGAAAGAAGTCAGACACAAGACACTACATAGTATATGATTACATTTATATGAAATGTCCAGAATAGGCAAATCCGTAGAGACAGTAAGAAGATTAGTGGTTGCCTAGGGCTAGAGGGAAGAGGGAACATTGAATAAGAGCTCATGAGTACAGGGTATCTTTTGGGGGTGATTAAATATTCTAAAATTAGATGTGCACAATCTGTGAATGTAATAAAAAACATTGAATTGTAAAGTTTAAATGAATGAATTTTATGGTGTAAGAATTATATATTAATAAAGCTGTCTTACGAAAGAAGTAAAAGATGATTGACTATCCATTCATGATAAAACTCTCAGTAATAGAAATAGGGGGAAACTTCTTCAACTTGATCAACAACATCTACAAAAAACCTGCAAGTAGCATCATACTTAATGGTGAGAAACTTGATGCTTTCACATTATGACCAGGAACAAAGCAAGGATACCTTCTCACCACTCCTTTTCAACATGGTACTGGAAGTGCTAGCTAATGCAGTAAGTAAAGAAAAGATATACTGACTGGGAGGAAGAAATAAAATTGTCTTAGTTCACAGACTACATGATTGTCTATTTAGAAAATCTGAAAGGATTGACAAAAAAATTCCTGGACCTAATAAGTGATTACAGCAAGGTTTCAGGACACAAGGTTAATATAGAAAAGTCAATTGCTTTCCCATATAACAGCAATCAACAACTGGAATTTGAAATTAAAAGCACAATACAGTCATGGACATATATACACTAACAAACGTAAGGTAGATAGCTAGTGAGAAGCAGTTGCATGGCACAGGGATATCGGCTCGGTGCTTTGTGACCGCCTGGAGGGGTGGGATAGGGAGGGTGGGAGGGAGGGAGATGCAAGAGGGAAGAGATATGGGAACATATGTATATGTATATGTATAACTGATTCACTTTGCTATAAAGCAGAAACTAACACACCATTGTAAAGCAATTATACCCCAATAAAGATGTTAAAAAAAAAAGGCACAATACAATTTATACTAGCACCACCCAAAATAAAATTCTCATGTGTAAATCTAAAAAAAAAAAATTACAAGATCTACATGTGAAAAACTGCAAAATTCTGATGAACAAAATATAAAAAGAACTATATAAATGGAGAGATATTCCATGTTCATGGATAGGAAGACTCAATATTGTCAAGATGCCAGTTCTTCCCAGCTTGATCTATAGATCAATGCAATACAAATCAAAATCTCAGCAAGCTACTTAGTGGATATTGAAAAACTGATTGTAAAGTTTATATGAAGAGGCATAAGACCCAGAACAGCCAACACAATATTGAAGAATAAAGTTCTGACACCTCCCAGCTTCAAGACTTACTATAAAGCTACAGTAATCAAGACAGTGTGGTGTTGGCAAAAGAACAGACAACTAGATCAGTGGAATAGAACAGAAAGCCCAGAAATAGATTCCCATAAATATAGTCAACTGATCTTTGACAAAGAAAAAAAGGCCATACAATAGAGCAAAGAGAGTCTTTCCAACAAATGGTGCTAGAACAACTGGACATCCACTTGCAAAAAAAAGAATCTAGATGCAGACCTCACGCTCTTCGTGAAAATTAACTCAAAATGGATCACAGACCTAAATGTGAAAAAAAAAACCCAAAATACTATAAAACTCTTAGAAGATAACATAGGCAAAAACCTAGATGGTCTTGAGTTTGGCAGTGACTTTTTAGACACAATACCAAAGGTATGATCCATGAAATAAAGAATTGTTAAGTTAGACTTCATTAAGTTAAAAATTTCTGCTCCACAAAAGACACTATCAAGATGATGAAAAAAACCCACAGGATAGTAGAAAATATTTGCAAAAGACACATCTGATAAAGGACTGTTATCCAAAATACACCAAAAACAAACCAAAAAAAAACCCACTTAAAACTCAACAATAAGAAAGCAAACAAGCTAATCAAAACAGAATGGTATTGGCATAAAAACATATAGATCAATGAAACAAAAGAGAGTCCAGAAATAAACTCACACATATATGTCTATTAATTTACTACAAAGGAGGCAAAAATATACAATGGGGAAAAATAGTCTCCTCAATGAATGGTATAGGGAACATTGGATATTCACATGCAAAAGAATAAAACTGGGCCACTATTTTACATCCACAAAGTTATCTTACATCTTAACTCAAAATGGATTAAAGACTTGAAAGTAAGACCTGAAACCTGAAACCATAGAACTCCTAAAAGAAAACATAGGCAGTAAGCTCCTTGACATTGGTCTTAGCAAAGATTTCTTGGATCCGACTCTAAAGGCAAGAGCAATAAAAGCAAAAATAAACTGAGAATACATCAAACTAAAAAGTTTCTGCACAGCGAAGGAAATCATCAACAAAACCAAAAGGCTACCTATGGAATGGGAGAAAATATTTGCAAATCATATATCTGATAAGGCGTTAAAATAAAAATACATAAATAATTCCTACAACTCAGTGACCAAAACAAATGGAAAAATGGACAGGTGATCTGAATAGACATTTTTTCCAAAGAAGACATACAGATGGCCAACAGGCATAAGAAAAGATGCTCAACATCGCTAATCATCAGGGAAATGCAAATCAAAACCACAATGAGATATCACCTCATGCCTGTTAGAATGGCTATTATCGAAAAGACAAAAAAATAACAAGTGTTGGTGAGGATGTGGAGAAAAGGGAACGCTTGTGCACTGTTGAGGGGGAATGTAAATTAGTGCAGCCACTATGGAAAACAATATGGAGGGTCCTCAAAAAAATTAAAAATAGAACTCCACATGATCCAGCAATTCCACTTCTGGGTATTTATCCAAAGAAAACAAAAACACTAAGTCAAAAAGAGATATACACCCCTGTATTCATTGCAGCATTATTTACAATAGCCAAGATATAGAAACAACATAAGTGTCCATTGATAGGTGAATGCATAAAGATGTGTTATGTACATACAATGGACTACTACTGGGTCATAAAAAAGAATGAAATCTTGCCATTTGCAACAACATGGATGAACCTTGAGGGTATTATGCTAAGTGAAATAAGTCAGACATAGAAAAACAAATACCATATGATTTCACTTATACGTGGAATCTAAAAAACAAAACAAAACAAAAATCATAGATACAGAGAATAGATTGGTGATTGCCAGAGAAAGCGGGGTTTGGAGGGTGGGCAAAATTGGTGAAGGGAATTAAGAGGTACAAACTTTCATTTATAAAATAAATAAGTCATGGTGATGTACCGTACAGCATGATGATTATGATCACTATTGTACTGCATATTTGAAAGTTGCTTATAGAGTAGATTTTGAAGGTTCTCATCCCAAGGGAAAAAAAATTGTAATTTTGTATGGTGATGGACGGTAACTAGACTTCATATTGTGATCATTTCACAATGTATACAAATATCAAATTATTTTCTTGTACACCTGAAACTGATGTAATATTATATGTCAATTATACTTCAATAATTTTATTTAAAAAAACCAACAAGCTGATTAAAAAGCAAAGACTTGGGCTTCCCTGGTGGCGCAGTGGTTGACAGTCCGCCTGCCGGTGCAGGGGACACGGGTTCGTGCCCTGGTCTGGGAGGATCCCACATGCCGCAGAGCGGCTGGTCCCGTGAGCCATGGCCGCTGAGCCTGCGCGTCCGGAGCCTCTGCTCCGCAGTGGGAGAGGCCACAATGGTGAGAGGCCCGTGTACCACAAAAAAAAAAAAAAAAAAAAGCCAAAGACTTTAACAGACACCTCACCGAAGAAGATATACAGATCTCAAATAAGCAAATGAAAAGATGCTCCACATCATATGTCATCAGCAAAATGCAAATTAAAACAACAATGAGATACCACTACACACCTATTAGAATGGCCAAAATTCAGAACACTGACAACATCAAATAACGGTGAGGCTGTGGAGCAACAGGAGCTCTTATTTATTGCTGTTGAGAGTGCAAAATGCAAGTATTGCAGCTTTGAAAGACAGTCTGGCAGTTTCTTTGAAAGCTAAACATCTTTTACTATATGATCCAGCGATAGCACTCCTTGGTATCTACCCAAAGCGGCTGAAAACTTAATGTCCACCAAAATAACCTACTTGAGGATGTTTATAGCAGCCTTGTTCATAATTGCCAAAACTTGAAAGCAACCAAGATGTCCTTCAGTAGGTGAATGAATAATAAACCATAGTGCATCCAGACAATGGAATATTATTTAGCACTAAAAAGAAATGAGCTATCAAGCCATGAAAAGACACGGAGGAGCCCTAAATGCATATTTCTCAGTGAAAGAAGACAATTTGAAAAAGCTACATGCTATATGGTTCCAACTATATGACATTCTGGAAAAGGGAAAACTATGGAGATAATATAAAGATCAGTGGTTGCCAGGGGTTAGTGAGGAGGGAAGGATGAAAAGGCAGAGCACAGAGTTAGGTCAGTGAGACTACTCTGGTATGATATTATAATGACGGATACATGTCATTATACATTTTTCCAAACCCATAGAATGCACACCACCAAGAGTGAGCCCTAATGTAAACTATGGACTTTACGTGACAATTACGTGTCAATGTAGATTCATCGATTTTAACAACTGCACCACTCTGGTGGGCATGTTGTTAATAAGGGGGGCTATGCATGCGTGGGGACAGGGGATAAATGCAAAATCTCTGTACCTTCCATTCAATTTTGCTTTGAACCCAAAACCCCCCTAAAAAAATCAAAGTCTATATTTCTTTTAAAAAAGGAAAGAATCATTTTATACATTTATGGAATTCTTTTCCTCCAAGAAGTGATAGAGGCCAGAAATAAAGGTACGTCTACACACAGTGAGGTAACAAATGGCATATAATGTGTTCTGATGAAAAGTAAGGCTATTTTGAAGATTTCCATCTAAAGAGATCATAATGATCTCCCACAAAATGTTTCCTTTGTGTTAATTTTATGAGATAAAATATTGGGCAGAGTAAACCATTAGACTGATGTTGAATAATTCTTGCTCTCTTTCTCCTCACTAACCCCCCCCCCCAAATTTTCCCAGCAGAATTAAGAAAGGTTACTAATTACAAGGATAGAAAAAAGAAAGAGTAACATTCCTCTTGTATGGTGGCCCTAAAAATAATAGAGTACAGAATAGCAAAGGGCCACAGGACACCTGAGAATTCTAAAAGTTTCTACATGAAGACTTTGAAGCAAAATGAAAAATATCACAGTGCAGGTAACACAATCAAAGGAAATGTTTTCTCCACACTGTTTACACTCTCACTCCCAAGGAAAACAAAACCCTCACAATCATGCACTCAAGACAAATTTTATGTGGACAGAAAATCAGTTGTTCAACTTTTTTTTAAAGAAGTCATTGCAATATTATTTCATGAAGGTTGGAAGATGATGAGCCATTGTTTGTGCAATGAATATTTAAGTGGTATAGTTTACCAGAGTCTCACCACAGCGCAGTTTTGTGTGTGCAGCACAGCTGGAAGCAAAAATGCACACAAAAGAGAAAAAACAAACCACTGAGTTATTAAGCTGAGACACTAGAGTAACAATGAAACCAGTCTGGATTTTTTTTTTCCTTTTCCACATAAAGATACTATTTGTTTGAATAAACAGTGCATTCTTTGCATTTAAATAAACTTAATTTTAAACAGCAGAGGGAAGAGGACAGATGAAACTAAACCAAACATAAAACAAAACCAGAGATCATTAAAAAAGGGACTTCAAACCAAATTTTTATTCAATTAAGACAACACCCAACAACAGAAATCTGGGAAGGATGTTGATGCAAGGACCAAACTCTTTCTTTTTTTCCAAATCTAACTAATCAATTGAGGTGGATGGCCTCCAACTACCTATATAAATGGAAAAGATCATCATATGTCCCAATGGAGCCATGTGACAAGAGAAGCTTTAACTGCTTACAAGATGTGGTGGTTACTTACAGAAAACCTGAAAACAATGCGTGCTTCCCGGCTCTCTAACTCGTAACTGGAACCCAGGAGGTTACAAAAACAAATGCCACATTTTTCCGAGTCTAAACAAACTCCTTTGAAGTGTCATCAGCCATATGAAATGCACCTCTGTTCCCTTCTGCAAAGGGAGCATAGGGAGATTACAGAAAGAACTCCTCTGAGGAGAGAGAGACTTTCTTGCATATTTTAGAAATCTGTGGCTGCCTCAAGGGACATCCATTATCCTAATCTTACCCAAGTCTCAACTACTTCTCAAGCTCTGGCCGAAAGGCAAACCTTCTCCAACATGTTCTAATTATTGGATTAATTTTCATTCACTCAATCGTTGTTGACTCATCACCTTCTTTAGCACAGGATACAAGTACTACCCAGCGCAAACTACCACCACAATCTGCCTCTTTTACTTTAAGGAAATGTAACTTTCAGAAGGTAGACAGTAGGGGATAAACAGGAAATGTGACCCACTTGAAGCTAGGAGGTGAAGGGCTTCCAAGGAGATCCTAAGACCTCCATGACAGCCCCAATCCCTATGGCACTGAGAGGCTAGGGTTGGCCCAAGCAAAACAATGATCAGATTTATCTTCTCTATCTTTGGCTGTAGATGTTTCTTTGCAGCTTTGAGGACTGGATAAGAGCAAAATTTAATGGCTTTTAGAGGTGGAGCTCTTTCTGGCAACAGAAAGCCAGGACCTAAAAAAATGGATGGATTTGTGAGTGATTTGATTTTGAGAAATATAGACTTAATTGTTCCTTCCTCAGTCTCCAGTTACCTTTCTCTTTTGCTTATGTAACACTAAAACCAGGAGGGGAGGTAAAGATTTTTCAAATTCACTAATGTGGTTTTTTTTTTTTTTTTAAGAAATACAGAAATAGTGGAGGATTTGAACCAACTTTCTTGCTAAAATAGTTAGAAAAGCAGTTCAGAATATCAGAAAATTTAAAAAAGTAGTTCAGAATATATTTGAAAGCATAGAGAGCTAATAAGTTAGTGAAAAACTACCATGCCAGGATCTGATCGAGGATAAAAACTCAGAAGAATTTTCCTTGGGGGTATTTGCTGAAAATGAAGGGAATGGCTCAAAAGCTAAGTAACATTTTAGTACCCTCACAAAATTATCAAAATAGAGATGGGAATCTAGGGCTCAACACAATGAGAAGGCCCTGGAAAACTCCTAGCACTCTTCTTAGGACCTCAAACATCTGGTCTTAGAATTAAGAATGAATTGAAATAGTCAGGTTCTTGCAGGGGATTCAGCTCAGCTTTGAATCATTGTTGGATTAAGGTGATCCCATTTTCCTAAAGTATCAGGCTTCCTAGAGTGATGGTGCCCTCACATCTCTGACAAAGACAAACATGAATTCTCTGTAGGGAAGGAGAATCTCATACTAGGCTTCAAATTATTTTTAGAAACTGCTGTGAAACTACATTGTCCAACAGAGAGTTAAAAGTAACCAGGCATACAAAGAAACAAGATACCATGAATGAAAGGCAGCAGGTAAAAAAGACAGGTGATAGAAATAGATGTTGGAGGTATACAATTCAGATTTTTAAATAATGCTCCTTACTATGTTTCGGAAGATAAAGTAATCAACACATCCCGATCTGTTTTAGTATTGAAAGTCCCATGTCCCAGGAAACCCCTCATTCCTGGCAAAATGAAGGTTTGTCACCCTAGAAAAGACAACACTGAAAATTTTAGCAAAAGAACTGGAAACTATTTTAAAAATGTAAATTCTACTAATTAAAAATACAATAACTGAAATTAGGAACTCAATAAATAGGATTTATAGCACACACACACTAGAAGAGAGAAATAATAAACTAAAATTTGGTCAGAGAAAAATATCTAGAAAGAAAAAAATATCCAGGAAACGAAAATAGAAAAAGGAGGGTGAGGAGTATAAAGAAGAGAGAAGGGGCCTAAAATACGTGTACTTTGATTTCCAAAAGAAGAGGGGAGACAAAGTGTGCTGAAATCAGTATTTTAAAAGATAATGACTGAAAATATTTCTAAACTGAAGAAAGACATAAAGCCATAGAGTCAAAAAGCACTATGAACAACAGGCAGGAGGAAATCCTAGGCCCATCACAGTAAAAGTGCTAAAAACTACAGAAAAGAGAGAGTTTTTAAATTGTCAGAGGAAAGTGACAGGTGACTTACTGCCAATAGTGACATTCTGACATCTAGCTTCTAAATAGAAAAAAACTATCCAGAAAACAATGGAAATATACCTCTGAGGTAGTAAAGGAGAATGATTTCTAGGATATTGGATAATATCAAACACCTAAATCTGAATCTCTTAAAAAATACTTCAAAAACTATAAAGAACAACAAAGAAAGCAAATTAAGCCACCTATGCCTAGAACATGACTGAGAAACAAAGAAGACTACAAACATAAAATTCCATGTGGGTAAGAAAACAAACTGCAAAACCAGCAGAGCCAGCTCCAGAGCACATGCTGGAGCAGCAGCACAGGAAGCCTGAAAAAGTAAATAAAACAGGAAAGTGTATCCTGGTGTTAAAAGTGATGACTAAGGATTAAATTGTATCACCACCCCCCTGAAAAATGAGTTCAACTGGGAATGGAGAAATATTTAGAATACGTCTAAGACCTAGCAGATTTCTCTGACATATGGGTAATTAAAAGAAAAAGAAAAGAGTGTAGGACCACATGTTGGGGTCTCAGGAAGATAGCACTTCTAGCACAGAGGGGGCTGATTTTAAAGTGGTGGTAGTATTTGGTGGTCATGAGAAAGGAGAGATTATAAGCAGTGAAAATTAAGGGCTTACAGAAAACAAATCACAAATTCAGAACATATACCAACCTCTTTCCGCCCCCCCCCACAAAGAAAAGGGAACTATCATCTTTTAAAATTGCACATTATTATGCTAAAGAAAAGGGTGTTCTTGAACTAATAAATCAATTAAGCTACCCAAACCCATCATATCTTCCTTCAATTGTTTGTCCAGAAAAAAAAAAAGACATTTCAAAACAGCAAATAACATCCATACAAGCTAATAATAGGAGAAAACAGAAAATAAAAATCAAATAGTTCAGCTGATGAAAATTCTCGCCACGAAACAACCACAAAATACACTACCCCAAACTAAAATAAATATCTTTAGGCAAGAAAATATATGTATTTTTCAGTTATACTGGGAAAATTTTTAAAACAAAAAGTAGAAGGACATAAAAACATGACCATGTGGAACAGGAGTTGACAGAACTCAGGAAAAAACTTCTTTTAAAAAAGACAAAATCCTCTAAAAAATAAAAACATAACTAGAATATGTCAGAGGGAGAATAGATTTGATTGAAAATATAACAATGGGAATTGAGAGGAATAAAAACAACTAAGAAAAAAATAACAAAAAGTCAGAGGTAAATAGGATCAGAGTGAAGAAAAATGGATGTAAAAAGACAGGCAAATATCCAACATACATATAACGGGAGTCCCAGGATGGGAATGGGGGTGGGGATAGGGGAGCAGATAAAAGAAAATGAAAGCAATGGAATTGAATACATATTTTAAACCATAATGAATAAAATTTCCTGAAATAAAAGAATCTGAATCTACAAAAGCTTCAGAAAAGAAAGAGCTCACCATGTACCTGAAAAAATTGGTTTTGAATTGTCATCTCCAATATATATTATAAATATTAGAAAAGTGTTTCTGTATCTGTAGGCAAAAAACCAAGTCACAAAGGAAAGACATGCAGGTTAGCAAAAGACATTGCCACAGAAATATGCGAGGTGAGACAGCAAAATTTTCAAGGAACTTGAGGAAAAAAATTATGAATGAAGAATTTTATATCCAGCCAAGCTCTCCTTGTAATACCCATTTTACACATGCATAATCTCAGTAAATACGGTACTTACAAGCCATTCCTAAGGAAGCAAGTAGAGGATCAGTTTCATATGATTAAAAGACAACAAGATAAACTTCAGCAAAAGGGCTGTCAGTGACAATTGAATATATCAAATTGTAGATCTAAGACTAAAACAAAAGTGGGAAAAGGAAGGAAAAATAGTATGTAAATGTTATATGTTATAACAAACAACCAAAATAAATGGAAATATAGGGAGAAAAAAAGAGGAAAGTAGGAAAGAAATCTATTTTATTATTACATAGAAAATGGGGGGAGTCAAAGGATATGTTTTAAAACAGACTAAATAGTAGAAGCCCCACCCGCAAAAAAACTAAGTACTAAGGACATTATATAATGTAATAGTAATAAAGTAAGCAATAGAACAAAAATACAGACTTTCCTAAATATCAAAAGGAAGAATAACATGGAGCAAATAAAACAGATAACATAAAGAAAGAAACACAGTAAATATAACAAATGACACACAATAAATATAACATAAAATAATATGACGTACCAGTCTTATAAATAAACATAAAAGGACATAAAACACCTATTAAAAGAAAAGACCCTCAGATTTCTTCCAATGGCAAAATTCAGCTCTATGCTGAATGCAATTAATACACCAAAAAATAAAGTGGTCCTGAGAGGCTAAAAATAAAGGGATAGGCAGGGAGGGGATATGGGGATATATGTATACATATAGCTGATTTACTTTGTTATACAGCAGAAACTAACACAACATTGTAAAGCAATTATACTCCAATAAAGATGTTAAAAAAAAGGAAAAAGATACACGCAAAAAAAAAAAAAAAAAAGGATAGGCAAATGTACACCAGGCAAATGCAAATATTATGAAATCAAGGATAGAGAACCTGGGGCTTCCCTGGTGGCACAGTGGTTAAGAATCTGCCTGTCAATGCAGGGGACACAGGTTAGAGCCCTGGTCCAGGAAGATCCCACATGCCACGTAGCAACTAAGCCCGTGTGCCACAACTACTGAGCCTGTGCTCTAGGACCCATGTGCCATAACTACTGAGCCCATGTGCCACAGCTACTGAAGCCCATGTGCCACAGCTACTGAAGCCCATGGCCTAGAGCCCGTGCTCTGCAACAAGAAAAGACACCTCAATAAGAAGCCTGCGCACTGCAACAAAGAGTAGCTCCTGCTCGCCACAACTAGAGAAAGCCCACATGCAGCAACGAAGACACAACGCAGCCAAAGTAATAAATAAATTAATTAAATTAAAAAAAAAGGATAGAGAGCCTGACAGCAGATAAGATTAAATTTACATGGTAAAGAAAAATATGTTCTAATGCTAATGTCAATAATTTACAATGAACACACAACAGTTATAAATGCTTATGCAGAAAGTACAAATGACTCTTTAAAAAGCAGACTACAATAGATGCAAAGAGAAATGAACAAAAATACATTCGGAATAGGAGATTTTGAAACAGTAGGCAAGTGGACAAAAAATAAATTATGCTATAAAAGTCCTAAACAATATCATCCATAAAATAATATTTGGGGCCATATATTGAAATTTTCATACATATATATAATTTTTGTAGTGATGTCTTCTCCAGATTTATCATATCTAATTAGATCACAAAGGAAATTTCAACAATTTCTATGCAAGTTCTAAGTAGAAATTAATACAAAATTTTAAATGCGTTGGAAATTTTTTTAAAGGAACACCTCTCTTCTAAAGAACTCATGTAAAAAATGAAAAAAGACTAAAATTGCAGAAGGTCTAACAAATGACAATACTACATATTGAAATAGATGGAATACAATTAAAGAATTGATTAGGGAAAAATAATAGCCTTAAATAGTGGCCTATCAGCAATCAAAATTGAAGAATAAAATAAGAATTAAATGATAGCCTCTACAAAACTAGAAAAATGTGTAACTAGACAAGGATGGAAATAATAATAAAAGCAGAATAAATACAGTATAAATTACAGAGATAAATACAACTAATGAATAAACCAAAATGCTGTTTCATTAAGGAAATAAATCGCCTACAGAAACAAACTACAAATTTCTACAGTAGAAATTTACTTAAGGAAAGGAAAGAAATGAAAAATATACAAAACAGGAAATGATAAGGCAGCAGTAACCATTAAAAGAGATGAAATTTTCAAAATAATAAAGGACTACTTTGAACAACTCTATGCAATTTGAAAACCAAGATCCAATGAAAAGAGTAATTTCCTTGGGGAAATACAATTTGCAAAAGTTTGCTCTAGTAGAGATAGAAAGTCTAAACCATCCAGTTTATGTAGAAGAACTTAAAAAGTTATCAGTAACAACCCCACAAAAAAGTCCCAAGTCAGAAAATTTCCTAGGAAGTTCTACCAAAAATCTAAACACCAGATAATCAAAATGCTACATATATTATTTCAGAAAATAGGAGAGCAAAAATGAAAACCTCAAAACATTTATGAAGCTAGTATAATGATGATAACTAAAACTGATAAAGATAACATAAACAAAAGGATCTACAGATAAATTATTAGAAATAATACTTGATATAAACATATAAAATGTAATATTATTTCTATATATCAGCAATCAAATCTGTAATAACATCACTTGTGATATCAAACACACATCAACATATCTAACAAAGAATGCAAAAAATCCAAGCCAAAAAAGTATAGATATACATACATGTATATAATTATTGAGAGTTTAAGAGAATGAAAGGTAAATCACAGACTGGGAGAAAATATTTGCAGAACTGATCTGATAAAGGGTGTGTATTCAAAATAACACAAAGAGCTCTGAAACTCCATAATAAGAAAACAAACACTTCAATTAACAGTTGGTGAAAGATCGAAATGGACACCTCAACAAAGAAAATGTATATATGGCAAATAAGCACGTGAAAAGCATATCAACATTATATATAATTATGAAATTGCAAAATAAGAAAATGAGATATCACTACATATCTACTGGAATGGCAAAAAATCCAGAAAACAATATCAAATACTGGCAAAGATGTGGAAATACGGGAACTCTCATTGATTGCCGGTAGGAACGCAAAATGGTACAGCCACTTTGGAAGATAGCATGCGGTTTCCTACAAAGCTAAATACAGTCTTACCATAAGATTCAGCAATTAGGCTCCTAGTTGAGTTGAAAACTTATATTCACAACAAACTTTCTCATAAATGTTAACAGCAGCTTTAGTCATAATCACCCAAATCTGAAATAACAAAGATGTACCTCAATAGGAGAATGGATAAACAAACTATAGTACGTTGATTCAAAGGAACATGATTTAGCAATAAAAAGAAATGAACTATGAAGCCTCAGAAAGGCTTGGAGGAGCCTTAAATGAATATGGCTGAGTGAAAGAAGTCCGTCTGAAAAGGCAACATACTCTATGATTCCAACTGTGTGACATCTAGAAAAGGCAAAACTATAGAGACGGTAAAAAAAAAAAAAAATCAGTGGTTGCCTGGGCTTCAGGAGGAGATGGGGAGTAATGAATAGGTGAAACACACAAGCTTCATAGGGCAATGAAACTATTCTGTACAATAGTGTAATGGCAGATACACGATACTATGCATTGTCAAAAGTGATAGAACTGTACAAAACAAATCTTACTGAAAGTCTGGATTTTAGCTAACAATAATGTATCAATAATAATTCTTTAATTGTAGCAAATGTACCACACTAATGTACGATGTTAATTGTAGCAAATTTAATTGTAGCAAATGTACCACACTAATGTACCACACTAATGTAGCAAATGTACCACACTAACATACGATGTTAATAATGGGAAACTTAGCGCGGGGCAGATGGTAATATAGCAATTCTCTGTAGTATCTCATTACGTTACTAAAACTGTTGTAAAATACTGAATCTTTTTTTAAACTATACTAAGCAAACAATAAAGACCTAAATAAATATTCATGAATTAAGACTGAATAATAGATTCTATGTAATACCAGTCAAAGCCTAGCAGTTGTTACTGTTTTGGGGAGTTTGGTTTGGTTTGGTTTGGTTTTGGTGACGCTTTACAATCTGGTTCTAAAATTTGTGTAAAAATGCCAAGTAGCTAAGGCAATGTTCAAGAGAAAAGGACAAGTTTGAGGACTTACTCTACAAGATATTAAGACTTGTTTTAAGCCTACAGTAATTAAGATAGTGTGAAATTTTTGCAAAAATAAATAGAACAATGGAATGAAATATAGCATCCAAGAACAGACCCACATGCATAGGTATACTTGACTGATAACAAAGGTGGCACTATAGAGTAGTTGAAAAAAGATGTTCTTTTCAGTCAGGGGTGTTGAGAAAATTGAAAATCCATGTGGGGAAAAAAAAAAAGAACCTTAATCCCTACCTCACTCTATAACAAATCTCAGTTCCAAATAGACTGTGGAGTCGTATGCTGAAAGGAAAGCAAGAGAACTTCTAGAACAGTTCTTAGCCTGCGGTAAGAACAGATTCCTGAAGAGTCTGCAGCTCAACTCCAGAAAGTTCAGAAACTTGAATGGGGGAAAAAAATGCATGTTTAGTTTTACTAATTTATAACTCAATTTGTTATTTCCTTCGATTTATCAATATGGGCAAAAAACCACAGTAATGTTAACAGTAACCGTCAAAACGACACCAATAGCAATCACAGATATTTTCATATCAATATAGTAAGTATAGATATTACATATATCTTGATATGTCATTTACTTTTATCCCTACTTCAAAATTATTGAATATGTGTAGGTAAGTTTCTGGAGGAGACATTGCTCTGTCATAGGGCATGTTGTAGCTACTGATCTCCAAGATGTTGAATCCATTTACATCCCACCAACAGTGTGTGAGAACCTGTTTTTCAACTCTCACCAATACTCTGTATTACTTTGTGTTTTGATCTTTGCCAACTGAATATGTAAAAAATTGGCCTCTAATTTAAATTTACACTTTTTTATTTTTGCAGTACGCGGGCCTCTCACTGTTGTGGCCTCTCCCGTTGCGGAGCAACAGGCTCCGGACGCGCAGGCTCAGTGGCCATGGCTTACGGGCCCAGCCGCTCCACGGCATGTGGGATCTTCCCGGACCGGGGCACGAACCCGTGTCCCCGGCATCGGCAGGCGGACTCTCAACCACTGCGCCACCAGGGAAGCCCTACACTTATTATTAAAGGTAAGTTTGCACATCTTTTCATATCTTTATAAATTGTTTTTCTGTGAACTATTCATCTAGATAACACAGTTCCTTGGTTCCAAAGTCAAAAGCTGTAAAATGAGATACATTAAAATTTTCCTCCTATCCCTTGTCTCCCCACTATCCAGTGGCCCGCTCTCTTAAGCAACAAATTTCATTACTCCTATATGTACCCTTCCCAAAAATATTCTATGTATAATGTGGGAGTGTGTGTTTCCCTTATTTTTCCCCAAATGGTGGTTTACCATACATAATCTTCTGCTTAAATCAAAGATTTCCAAAGACTTTTGGAGGCTTTCTCTCATCCCAGCTGACCAAGTAGAAGCATGTAATAGACACAATAATTCCTACCATCCAGATACAACAAAGGAGGCTTAAATGCGGATGGCAGGAAGAAACCAGGAGAAGGAGGTCTGTTTCTAAGAAGTGTTTTTCCTAAAGAGTCTGCCCTGAAGCTGTTTGTGCCCACCAGAAACCACAGGGATAAACAGCCCCTCCCAAAGTGCTGAGAAAAAAACCCCAGCAGATGTACAGCTGTGACCTGAGCACATCGAGAGGGGCACAGCACAGACGTGGGAGTCCTAGACAGCAAGGGGACATAGGATGGCCAGTCTGAGGCCAGACAGGTGAGAAAGTAGCTAGCAGGGGTGGGATGGCAGCACACCGCAAGCAGAATTCGGACTCATGAAGGCAGGCTTCCGCCCTCTGCCTGGGCACAGCGTGGTGCAAGGGCGAACTGCAGAGGCCCAGAGCTGCCAGGGTAACAGCAGCAGTGGGAGTCACAGACGCACAAAACGCCCTGTGACCAGGACTTGGCACTGAGAAAATGCAGAGCAGCACGAGATCCCGGAACAGACCACATGTGTCAGGCACCGGGGGTGGGGCTTAGTCCCACACCATTATTCCAACTGAGACGAGGCCTCCAGGCACTGTGGTCACCCAGGAGGGATGAGTGATTAAACAAGATCTTACCTGCACTCTGCCTATTGTAGTAACTAGTTATGTGCGGGTCTAAATTATTTAGGAGGTAGATTTTTATGTACTCACCCATAGGATTGTGTGATGTTGCTCAGCTTAGCTCCTTTTCTTGTTTTTCAGTATTCTTAACCAAAGAACTTCATCAGTTGTTGGAAAACTGAAATCCGTAAACTAGCGATAATTATCCAAACTGACCATCCACTTGGGCTATGAACGCCTCAATGGAGCTACCTTCACATCAGTTCGTTCTTTTGTCCTGCAGACATTGATCAGTGTTAAGTACCTACTATGTTCCAGGGAAAGTGATGGAAGCTGAGGGCATGACAAGTGAAGCAGACAGTCCCAACCCTCCAGGAATCCAATCTGTTATGGGTAAGAGAGACAAATGAAAGCAAACTGTTAAAATTCAGTACAAAAAGTTCTGCAATAAAAATATTAACTGAGTGCTTACAGAGGAAGGAGTCACCAATTCTGCCTGAAGTTTTCAGGAAAAGATTCCCAGAGGAAATGAAACATGAGCTAGGTCTTAAAAAGAGACTTTTAGGAGTTTATTAGGCAGAGAAGTGGGGGAAGGCATTCCTGGATGGGAGAAGAGTTAAGTATAAATGCAGAGTCATATCTGGGCGTTGCATCTCCAGGGAAGACTCAAAGTTCACTGTAGCTGATGCCATGGTACTCGGTGAGAGGAGAAGTTTCGGGAAAAGAGGGAAAAGTGCCAAACTGTTAAAGCATCCAGGAAACCAGCAAGACCCAGCCCAGATGGATTTGAACGAGAGGAACCAGTGGCCAAGTACCCACCTAGGCAGGAAATGCAATCAGTTGGAGAGAACACTGAGAACCACCAGTGATGCAGACCCTTGGGATGCACTGTCCAGCTAGGAACCACCTGGAATGGGATTTTGCAGGTCATCAAAATTTTGCACATTCGTGCTGAGCAGGAATTACCCCTCCCATCCTTACCCTACACCAGTGCTTTTCAACCAAGGCAGGTGGTTGAAAATGTCACAACTCAGGGAGCTATGCGTCTGTCTAGTAGGTAGAGGTCAGAGATGCTGTTAAACATCCTACCACACACAGGCCAGCCCCCAGAGCAGAGAATTATCTGGGCCTAATGTCAATCATGCCCACGTTGAGAAACCTGTGGTACACAGAAATATTTAACCACATATGGATCTCACATTAGAGGCACTACTGCACAATGGTGACATCCCTTTTCAAATCCAAGACATATAGCATAATTATTTACAGCAGCTTAAGTACTTCTTCTTCTATCTTCCTATCTTTTCCTCTTCCCCCACCCTGAACTTTAACTTCCTGAACTGTTGGATCATCTGCTAACCACCTCCTTCTGCAATCCGACATCCTCTCTTCCATTCTTGGCTCCCTGCCCCTTTGCATCCGTAATAATACCCTGCACTATACTGTCTTCACAGCGTTCAGCATGCTCTCACCTGCATTTGGTACTTTTACCCGAACAACAATCCTGTGGGGATGAGACAGGCACCGTCAGAACATCTTGTCGGTGAGGAACCCAGATCACATAACAAGCAGAGGCAACAGTCAGACCTCCAATCTGGACTGATTCTGGCATTAATGCTCTCTTACCCACCCACCTACCCACTGCAGCAGGTTGCCTTCAAACTTTTTAATTTGAGGCTAAAAACTGCCATAAAGGGGGGAAGGATAAATTAAGAGGCTGGGATTAACGTGTACACACTACCGTGTATAAAATAGCTAACCAACAAGGACCTACTGCTTAGCACAGGGAACTCTACTCAATATTATGTAATAACCTATAATGGAAAAGAATCTGAAAAAGAATATCTATATATATATGTATATATGTACATATATACATATATATATGTATGTATATATAACTGAATTGCTATGCTGTACACCTGAAACTTACATGATATTGTAAATCAACTATGCTTCAAAATAAAAGTTTTTTAGAAAACTGCCATAAAATGCTGACCCCTGTGTAAGCAATTTTAATATTTAATGGATCTATGTGTTCAGTGATGTTTCAATTACACAGTGAGACTTAACAGTTCTGTTCGTTAGATGTCATGTCTTTTTAAGGATTATTATAGATGAGAGTGACGCTCACTTTCTATTTCTTCCTTCTGCTTTTATTTTTTTAACATCTTTATTAGAGAATAATTGCTTGACAATGGTGTGTCAGTTTCTGCTTTATAACAAAGTGAATCCGTTATACCTATGTCCCCAGACCTCTTCCCTCTTGCAACTCCCTCCCTCCCACCCTCCCTATCTCACCCCTCTAGGTGGTCACAAAGCACCGAGCTGATCTCCCTGGGCTATGTGGCTACTTCCCACTAGCTATCTACCTTACGTTTCGTAGTGTATATATGTCCGTGCCACTCTCTCACTTTCTCCCAGCTTACCCTTCCCCCTCTCCGTATCCTCAAGTCAATTCTCTAGTAGGTCTACATCTTTATTCCCATCTTGCCCCTAGGTTCTTCTGACCATTTTCATTTTTTTTGTTTGTTTTTTGTTTTTTTTTAGATTCCATACATATGTGTTAGCATACAGTATTTGTTTTTCTCTTTCTGACTTACTTCACTCTGTATGACAGTCTCTAGGTCCATCCACCACACTACAAATAACTCAGTTTCGTTCCTTTTTATGGCTGAGTAATATTCCATTGTATATATGTGCCACATCTTCTTCATCCATTCATCTGTTGATGGACACTTAGGTTGCTTCCATGTCCTGGCTATTGTAAATAGAGCTGCAATGAACATTGTGGTATATGACTCTTTTTGAATTATGGGTTTCTCAGGGTATCTGCCCAGTAGTGAGATTGCTGAGTCGTATGGTAGTTCTATTTTTAATTTTTTTCAGGAACCCCCATACTGTTCTCCATAGTGGCTGTGTCAATTTATATTCCCACCAACAGTGCAAGAGGGTTCCCTTTTCTCCACACTCTCTCCAGCATTTATTGTTTGTAGATATTTTGATGATGGCCATTCTGACCAGTATGAGATGACATCTCATTGTAGTTTGATTTGCATTTCTCTAACGATTAATGATGTTGAACATTCTTTCATGAGTTTGTTGGAAATCTATATATCTTCTTTGGAGAAATGTCTATTTAGGTCTTCTGCCCATTTTTGGATTGGGTTGTTTGTTTTTCAATATTGAGCTGCATGATTGCTTGTATGTTTTGGAGATTAATCCTTTGTCAGTTGCTTCATTTGCAAATATTTTCTCCCATTCTGAGGGTTGTCTTTTGGTCTTCTTTATGGTTTCCTTTGCTGTGCAAAAGCTTTGAAGTTTCATTAGGTCCCATTTGTTTATTTTTGTTTTTATTTCCATTTCTCTAGGAGGTGGGTCAACAAGGATCTTGCTGTGATTTATGTCATAGAGTGTTCTGCCTATGTTTTCCTCTAAGAGTTTGATAGTGTCTGGCCTTACATTTAGGTCTTTAATCCATTTTGAGTTTCTTTTTGTGTATGGTGTTAGGGAGTGTTCTAATTTCATTCTGTTACATGTTGCTGTCCAGTTTTCCCAGCACCACTTATTGAAGAAGCTGTCTTTTCTCCACTGTATATTCTTGCCTCCTTTATCAAAGATAAGGTGACCATATGTGCGTGGGTTTACCTCTGGGCTTTCTATGCTGTTCCATTGATCTATATTTCTGTTTTTGTGCCAGTACCATGCTGTCTTGATTACTGTAGTGTTGTAGTATAGTCTGAAGTCGGGGAGCCTGATTCCTCCAGCTCCGTTTTTCTTTCTCAAGATTGCTTTGCTATTCGGGGTCTTTTGTGTTTCCATATAAATTGTGAAATTTTTTGTTCCAGTTCTGTGAAAAATGCCAGTGGTAGTTTGATAGGGATTGCATTGAATCTGTAGATTGCTTTGTGTAGTAGAGTCATTTTCACAATGTTGATTTTTCCAATCCAAGAACATGGTATATCTCTCCATTTATTTGTATCATCTTAGTTTCTTTATCAGTGTCTTATAATTTTCTGCATACAGGTCTTTTGTCTCCTTAGGTAGGTTTATTCCTAGATATTTTATTCTTTTTGTTGCAATGGTAAATGGGAGTGTTTTCTTAATTTCACTTTCAGATTTTTCATCATTAGTGTATAGGAATGCAAGAGATTTCTGTGCATTAATTTTGTATCCTGCTACTTTACCAGATTCATTGATTAGCTCTAGTAGTTTTCTGGTAGCATCTTTAGGATTCTCTACGTATAGTATGATGTCATCTGCAAACAGTGACAGCTTTACTTCTTCTTTTCCAATTTGGATTCCTTTTATTTCTTTTTCTTCTCTGATTGCTGTGGCTAAAACTTCCAAAATTATGTTGAATAATAGTGGTGAGAGTGGGCAACCTTGTGTTGTTCCTAATCTTAGTGGAAATGGTTTCAGTTTTTCACCATTGAGGACAAGGTTGGCTGTGGGTTTATCATATATGGCCTTTATTATGTTGAGGAAAGTTCCTTCTATGACTACTTTCTGGGGGGTTTTATCATAAATGGGTGTTGAATTTTGTCAAAAGCTTTCTCTGCAGCTATTGAGATGATCATATGGTTTTTCTCCTTCAATTTGTTAATATGGTGTATCACGTTGATTGATTTGCATATATTGAAGAATCCTTGCATTCCTGGGATAAACCCCACTTGATCATAGTGTATGATCCTTTTTTTCTTTTTTTTTGCGGTACGTGGGCCTCTCACTGTTGTGGCCTCTCCCGTTGCAGAGCACAGGCTCCAGACGTGCAGGCTCAGTGGCCATGGCTCACGGGCCCAGCTGCTCCGTGGCTTGTGGGATCTTCCCAGATCGGGGCATGAACCTGTGTCCCCTGCATCGGCAGGCGGACTCCCAACCACTGTGCCACCAGGGAAGCCCTATGATCCTTTTAATGTGCTGTTGGATTCTGTTTGCTAGTACTTTGTTGAGGATTTTTGCATCTATGTTCATCAGTGATATTGGCCTGTAGTTTTCTTTCTTTGTGATATCTTTGTCTGGTTTTGGTATCAGAGTGATGGTGGCCTCGTAGAATGAGTTTGGGAGTGTTCCTCCCTCTGCTATATTTTGGAGGAGTTTGAGAAGGATAAGTGTTAGCTCTTCTCTAAATGTTTGATAGAATTCACCTGTGAAGCCATCTGGTCCTGGGCTTTTGTTTGTTGGAAGATTTTTAATCACAGTTTCAATTTCAGTGCTTGTGATTGCTCTGTTCATATATTCTATTTCTTCCTGGTTCAGTCTCAGAAGGTTGTGCTTTTCTAAGAATTTGTCCAGCAAATTTTACAGCATACTGTAGACAGCATATATACGGGTCTTGTTTTTTTATCCATTCAGCCAGTCTATGTCTTTTGGTTGGAGCATTTAGTCCATTTACATTTAAGGTAATTATCGATATGTATGTTCCTATTACCATTTTCTTAATTGTTTTGGGTTTATTATTTAGGTCTTTTCCTTCTCTTGTGTTTCCTGCCTAGAGAAGTTCCTTTAGCATTTGTTGTAAAGCTGGTTTGGTGGTGCTGAATTCTCTTAGCTTTTGCTTATCTGTAAAGCTTTTAATTTCTCCATCAAATCTGAATGAGATCCTTACTGGGTAGAGTAATCCTGGTTGTAGGTTTTTCTCTTTCATCACTTTAAATATGTCCTGCCACTCCCTTCTGGCTTGCAGAGTTTCTGCTGAAAGGTCAGCTGTTAACCTTATGGGGATTCCCTTGTATGTTACTTGTTGTTTTTCCCTTGCTGCTTATAATATTTGTTCTTTGTATTTTATTTTTGACAGTTTGATTAATATGTGTCTTGGCGTGTTTCTCCTTGGATTTATCCTGTATGGGACTCTCTGTGCTTCCTGGACTTGACTATTTCCTTTCCCATGTTAGTGAAGTTTTCAACTATAATCACTTCAAATATTTTCTCAGTCCCTTTCTTTTTCTCTTCTTCTGGAACCCCTATAATTCAAATGTTGGTGTGTTTAATGTTGTCCCAGAGGCCTCTGAGACTGTCCTCAGTTCTTTTCATTCTCTTTTCTTTATTCTGCTCTGCAGTAGTTATTTCCACTATTTTATCTTCCAGGTCACTTATCCGTTCTTCTGCCTCTGTTATTCTGCTATTGATCCCTTCTAGAGAATTTTTAATTTCATTTATTGTGTTGTTCATCTCTGTTTGTTTGCTCTTTAGTTCTTCTAGGTCCTTGTTAAATGTTTCTTGTATTTTCTCCATTCTATTTCCAAGATTTTGGATCATCTTTACTATCATAATTCTGAATTCTTTTTCAGGTAGACTGCCTATTTCCTCTTCATTTGTTAGGTCTGGTGGGTTTTTATCTTGCTCCTTCATCTGCTGTGTGTTTCTCTGTCTTCTCATTTTGCTTATCTTACTGTGTTTGGGGTCTCCTCTTTGCAGGCTGCAGGTTCGTAGTTCCCATTGTTTTTTGTGTCTGTCCCCAGTGGCTAAGGTTGGTTCAGTGGGTTGTGTAGGCTTCCTGGTGGAGGAGACTAGTGCCTGTGTTCTGGTGGATGAGGCTGGGTCTTGTCTTTCTGGTGGGCAGGTCCACGTCTGGTGGTGTGTTTTGTGGTGTCTGTGGCCTTATTATGATTTTAGGCAGCCTCTCTGCTAATGGATGGCGTTGTTTTCCTGTCTTGCTAATTGTTTGGCATAGGGTGTCCTGCAGTGTAGCTTGCTGGTCGTTGAGTGGATCTGGGTCTTGGCATTGAGATGGAGATCTCTGGGAGATCTTCGCCGTTTGATATTACGTCTCTTGTGGACCAGTGTCCTGAACCTGGCTCTCCCACCTCAGAGGCACAGCCCTGATGCCTGGCTGGAGCGCCAAGAGCCTGTCCTCCACACAGCTCAGAATAAAAGGGAGGAAAAAAAGAAAGAAAGAAGAAGATAAAATAAAATAAAGTAAAATAAAATAAATTTATTAAAATAAAAAATAATTATTAAGAAAAAAAATTTTTTTAAGTAATGAAAACAAAATGGACAGACAGAACCCTAGGACAAATGGTAAAAGCAAAGCTATACAGACAAAATCACACACAGAAGCATACACATACACACTCACAAAAAGAAAAAAAGGGAAAAATGTATATATACCTTTGCTCCCAAAGTCCACCTCCTCAATTTGGGATGATTCATTGTCTATTCATGTATTCCGCAGATGCAGGGTACATCAAGTTGATTGTGGAGCTTTAATCCGCTGTTTCTGAGGCAGCTGGGAGAGATTTCCCTTTCTCTTCTTTGTTCGCACAGCTCCCGGGGCTCAGCTTTGGATTTGGCCCCGCCTCTGCATGTAGGTCGCCGGAGGGCGTCTGTTCTTCGCTCAGACAGGACGGGGTTAAAGGAGCCGCTGATTCGGGGGCTCTGGCTCACTCAGGCCGCGGGGAGGGAGGGGGACGGATGCGGGGCGGGCCTGTGGCGGCAGAGGCCTGCGTCACGTTGCACCAGCCTGAGGCGCACCGTGCGTTCTCCCGGGGAAGTTGTCCCTGGATCCCGGGACCCTGGCAGTGGCGGGCTGCACAGGCTCCCCGGAAGGGAGCTGTGGAGAGTGACCTGTGCTCACACACAGGCTTCTTGGTGGCGGCAGCAGCAGCCTTAGCATCTCATGCCCGTCCGTGGGGCCCGCGCTTTTAGCCGCGGCTCGCGCCCGTCCCTGGAGCTCCTTTAAGCAGCGCTCTTAATCCGCTCTCCTCGTGCACCAGGAAACAAAGAGGTAAGAAAAAGTCTCTTGCTTCTTTGGCAGCTCCAGACTTTTCCCGGACTCCCTCCCGGCCAGCCGTGGTGCACAAACCCCTGCAGGCTGTGTTCGCGCCGCCAACCCCAGCCCTCTCCCTGCGCTCCATCCGAAACCGAAACCCAAGCCTCAGCTCCCAGCCCCGCCCGCCCCGGCGGGTGAGCAGACAAGCCTCGGGCTGGTGAGTGCCGGTCGGCACCGATCCTCTGTGCGGGAGTCTCTCCCCTTTGTCCTCCGCACCCCTGTTGCTGTGCTCTCCTCCGCGGCTCCGAAGCTTCCCCCCTCCGCCACCCGCAGTGTCCGCCCGCGAAGGGGCTTCCTAGTGTGTGGAAACTTTTCCTCCTTCACGGCTCCCTCCCACTGGTGCAGGTCCCGTCCCTGTTCGTCTCTGTTTTTTCTTTTTTCTTTTACCCTACCCAGGTACGTGGGGAGTTTCTTGCCTTTTGGGAGGTCTGAGGTCTTCTGCCAGCGTTCAGTAGGTGTTCTGTAGGAGTTGTTCCCTGTGTAGATGTATTTCTGGTGTATCTGTGGGGAGGAAGGTGATCTCCGCGTCTTACTCTTCCGCCATCTTGAAGCTCCTCCCCTCCTTCTGTTTAATGACTCGATGCTTAATGAATAAACACAGTTATGCGTAGGATACCTGATGAGAGTCTTTCCAGTCCCAGCCACCTTTCTGCAAGTACTCCTTCCTTTCTTCCAGATCTGCACGGTTCAGAGGGAGCTGTTGGTACCCATGGTTGACTCCTTCGGGTACTGTCAGTGAGTCCAGGGCCTTAGAGCTGGACCAAATTGGGCCAGAGTCCTTTCCCTGAAAGTTGACATTGAGACAACAAGTAGCATTTAGCCTCTCCCCAGGTGGCTACAACACGTAACCTTGGGAGCTATCAGTTTTCATGTATTAAACATGTGGAGAAAAAAAAATAAACTAGTTTGTAGAAACAGTATAATGAAGCAGATGACCAAACATAAAAAGAAATGGGTATTTATACACAAAAGAATGTAATTAGACCCCTTCCTTACACCATGCACAAAAATTAACTCAAAATGAATCATGGAATAAATGTAAGTGCTAAAATTATTGGAAGAAAACACGAGTAGTATACTTGAAAGTTGCTAAGAAAGTAATTCTTAAATGTTCTCAAAAAAATGGTAATTATGTGACACAATGATGGTGTTAGCTAATGCTATAGTGGTAATCATTTTGTAAGATATAAATGTATGAAATCAATATATTGTATACCTTAAACTTACGGTTATATGTCAATTATATCTCAGTAAAGCTGCAGGGAATATAAAAATTAAAGAAAAGAAAAAAATATAAGTAAAGCTTCATGACCTTGGGGTAGGCAACACTTTTTAGAAATCATACCAAAACCACAAGCAACAAAATAAAAATAGATAAACTGGACTTCATTAAGACTTTTGGGCTTCAAAGAACATGAAAAAAAGTTAAAAGACAACCCATAGAATGATAGAAAATATTTGTAAATTGTATATCTGATAAGAGAATTGTATCCAGAAAATATCATGAACTCTTATAACTCAACAATAAAAAGATAACCCAGTTGAAAAGCAGGCAGACAGTCTGAAGAGCGATTTCTCCAAAGAAAATATACACATGAACAATAAGGACAGAAAAAGATACTCAATGCCATTAGTCATCAGGGGCTAATCAGAACCACAAGAAGATACCACCTCATACCCACTAAGATGGTTATAATCAAAAAAGCAAAAAATAGCAAGCATTGACAAGGATGTGGAGAAATTGGAACACTTTCTTGTACGTTGCTGGTGGGAATGTAAAATGGTTCAGCCACTGTCTTTGTCAGTTCAGGCTGCTATAATAAAATAGTACAGAGTGGGTGGCTTAAACAAAAGACGTTTACTTCCCACAGTTCTAGAGGCTGGGAAGTCCAAGGTTAAGGTGCTGGCAGATTTGGTTCCTGGTGAGAACCCACTTCTTGGCTTGCAGACAGATACCTCTGTCTACAACCATACATGCGGAGGAAAAAGGAGCTCTGGTCTTTCTTCCTCTTCTTACAAGGGCACTGATCCCATGCTGGGGTTCCACCTTTATGACCTTATCTAAACCTAATTACCTACCAAAAATCCCACCTCCAAATACCTTCTAGGCACTCATATTGGGAGTTGAGACTTCAACAGTTGCATTTAGGGGGGACATAAGCATTTAGTCCACAACAACCACTGTGGAAAACAGTTTGGCAATTCCTCAAAATATTAAGGGCAGAGTTACCATATGGTCCAGTAATTCCACTTCTGCTTATATATCCAAGAGAAATGAAAACATATGTCAGCATGGAAATTTGCTTACATATATTCATAATAGCCCCAAAGTGAAAACAACCCAAATATTCATCAACTGAAGAATGAATATTAACTGTGGCATATCAATACTGTGGAATATTATTTGGCAATAAAAAGAAATAAAATGCTGACACGTACTACAACACGGATGAACTTTGAAATCATTATGGTAAGTGAAAGAAGTAAGACAAAAAGGCCACAGAATTTATGATTCCATTTGTATGAAATATCTAGAACAGGCAAATCGAGAGAGAGAACAGAGCAGTGGTCGCCATGAGCAAGGGGGGTTTAAAGGGAAATGTGGGGTAACTGCTATCGGGCATATGGGGCTTCTTTTGGGGGTGATGAAAAATCAATTCTAAAAATCTAAATCTAAAATCGCTTCTAAAATTGATTGTGGTGATGGTTGCACAACTCTGTGAATATACTAAATACCTTTGAACAGTAAACTTTAGATGGATGAATTTTATGACATGTGAATGACGTCTCGATAAAGCTGTTAGTAAATGAAAAGAGAAGGAAAGAGAACTCTAATGGTATTCCCAGGATTTCCCAATCCTGAAGTGCAGCTCTCAGGGTATGGAGACATCGCTGTATGCTAATAATGACATCGCCTTTTTTTTTGAGTGAGTGAGTGGACTCAGATGGAGCTACAATATTTGCTACCAAAAGTGTGTGCCAGAATTGCACCACATGTCAAGAATGGATAGTTTTCACGTCAAAGGAACACAGTAAATATTAAAATTTGGTCTGTACTTGAGCTGATACTAACTCAGCCTTTATCTCCAGCTTTTGGTTTTATCTGCTAACCCCACAGAATTGTTGTAAAGTGCCAGTGAGGTGCTGGATATGAAAGCTTTCTGTAAACTTAGAGAAATAAGCAAATGTATGATATCATCTAGCTTCTGAGCCTCTTAATTTTTAAAATTTATTTATTTAATTTTTGGCTGCATTGGGTCTTCACTGCTACACGTGGGCTCTCTCTAGTTGCGGTGAGCGGGGGCCACTCTTTTTTGCGGGGCACAGGCTCCTCATTGTGGTGGCTTCTCTTGTTGCAGAGCACAGGCTCTAGGAACGTGGGCTTCAGTAGTTGTGGCACACGGGCTTCAGTAGTTGTGGCTCGCGGGCTCTAGAGCGCAGGCTCAGTAGTTGTAGCATGTGGGCTCTAGAGGGCAGGCTCAGCAGTTGTGGCGCACAGGCCTAGCTGCTCCGCGGCATGTGGGATCTTCCCAGACCAGGGCTCGAACCCATGTCCCCTGCATTGGCAGGCGGACTCCCAACCACTGCGCCACCAGGGAAGGCCTGAGCCTCTTAATTTTGATAACTGATTTCTTTCCAGGTATGTTAATAGCAGGCAAAGAATGCTTTCATTTTACAGGCCAGATGTACATTGTTTTGTACATAGGTTGATATTTAGTCTGTTAAAACCATATCCTAAGAATTGAGATAGAAGATCAGAGCCTGCTAACCTTAAAATAACTGATAAAACTTCACATCTGAACACACCAGCTTGGAGATCTTAGTAGAGAAGTAATTAGACGGTGGATTACATACGACCACACTAACCTAGGAGAGATCCCACTCTCGAGAGACCATCAGAGAGAATCAGCAACTGGTCTTGCCCAGAACTTCCATGTGTTCTGATGGGACAATCCAGGTCCACCACTGTCTTGCTTGAAGGTCTTTAGTCCTCTTCTTTTTCTTCAGGATAAGTGTAGCACACAACCTTCATGACATTGCACATACAAGACTTTTTACATCTGGCCCATCAATCAAGCCCTTCCCCCCACCGCAGGTGCTCACGTCTCTTGCTCTCTCTCATGCTGACCTACTGGTCATTGCCTGACTGATCGTGTTCCTTCACATCACCCTGCTTCTACATAAGTCGTATCCTCCGCAACTCCTGAGTCGCACATAGGAGTGAAGCTTCTCATGTGTGAAGGTCACTCCAGTGTTATTTCTCATGTGAAAGTACTCTAATTTTCTCATGTGGGTGTAACCATCCTTTCTTCTAAGCTCTCGTCATTGTTTGTAAAGTTCTCCACTTAAACATCCATCATATTGGATTGGCATTTTCTGCAAGAAAACCGAAACTTCTAGATAATGAGATACTTTTTCCAAGTCTCTTTTACCAGGTGCCAAAGCTGGCAGGGATTCTAAACAAGTGGATAAATGCCAGGGTATGGGTCTTTAGCAAGAGCTTGGTCAAAGGAGTAGCTCCTGGGCCAGCAGGTACCAGTGTGATGAATCAATCAGTATTCCTCGTGAACCATGGGTGCCCATGAAGTACTGGTTAAGTATTTTGAATGTCAACCCTGGCATTGGTTACCCAAATCATCCTGCAGTAGGAAAAGCTATGTCCTTGGGCTTAGCAAAGTGTCAAAAAAGAAGTCACCTAGAGATTGTCATATCTCATTTAAAACGGTTAACCAACAAGGACCTACTGTATAGCACAGGGAACTCTGCTTAATATTCTGTAACAACCTAATTGGGAAAAGAATTTGAAAAAGAATAGATACGTGTATACGTTTAACTGAATCACTTTGTTGTACACCGGAAACTAACACAACATTGTTAGTCAGCCATACTCTAATATTAAATAAAAAGTTAATGATAAAAAAGAAGTCAGAGCTTTAGAAATAGAAGGTGAGGTCAGGAGCCAAAGAGACTTAAGAAGAGAAACCAAAGTGAGGGGAAGCACCAAAGGTACGGGGGTGGGAGTGGCGGATCTAAGTAAAGGGAACGTGATGGGCGAAAGAACGTGGGTTCTGCATTCCCAGTTCCACTCCCAAATGTTCTCCTTACTTGCTTTGAGATCTAACTACATAAGGTAACCTCTTTGGTTCCCATTTTCCAAATTAGTAAAATGGCGGTTTTATAACCTACTTTTCAGAATTGCTAAAAGAACTGGAGGAATGAACATTTCTCTTCTGTAATAAGATAATAAAGCCATATTAGGGCATGTCTACATGGGGTCCTAGAACATTTCAAAAAACACAGTAATTAGCTATTCAGCAAAAACTATTAATCGTTATCCTATGGTATCTCTATCTTGTATCTTCCTCTATCAGTATGTTTCTCAGGGTGCAGTATCATTAACTTGCTCTCAGTCTTTCTCTCCTCTGAGGCCCTGGGTTATTTGTGGGCAGGGACTTTATCCCAATTGTGTAGTACAATGCATGCCTTTCCCAAAGGAGGTGTTCCGTAAGGATTTGGTGAATGATGTAAGTGAATTTATTGAATGGACCTTGGGTGAGACCAGGAGAAAACAACCTGAATAAAGTTGAGGCAGAACAATATAAGCAGATACAAAAGTCACAATTATATTTTCCATGCCCAGGATGCTATGGAAGGAATGGGAAGTATCTGTGCTCTGCCTTTAGCTGAGTCATAAAGGATGAGTAGGAATTAGTCATGTAAACAAGATGTGGAAAGGAATTCCAGGCTGAAAGAGCAGGATGGAGGTGTGGAAATGTGAACAAATGCCAGCAGGTAGTTTGTGTGCATTCGAGGGAGGGAGGGGAGCAGAGTCTGTGGTCAGGAGTGAGGCTGTTAACCTTGCTAAGAACTTCAGATTTCATCCTAGGGTAAGGGAAAGCTGTTAATGAGGTTTAGACAGAAAAATAAGTGATAGTATTGCCATGAAAGAAAAACAAATATGGAGCACAGATCAAAGACAACCTAGGGGAAAAAAGGAGACCAGTTTGAAGGCTATTGCAATCCTCTTCTTGGGAGATGATGAGAGACTGAAGAAACAGAAGAGAGGACTAAAGGTGGAAAGTTCTCTGGGGTGCTTGGCTAAAGCAGGGCCATGTTTATAAGCCCAGAGCTTCACCAATGACCATGAAGTAAAGCATTAAGGGGAGACATTTTCTTAATTAATTAAGACCCTATCTTCTGAGTAATTGACATTAGTGTTGTTCTAATTGAGATATAATTTACATACAGTAAAATATACTCTTTCTAGTAGACAGTTCTATTAATTTAACAAATGGACACAGTAAACAACTACCACCACAATCAATACATAGCTAAATTCCATCACTGTAAGAAATTTCTTTAAAGCTTCTCCCCACTCCCAGCCCTACCCATCTTGTTTTCTGTTCCTACAGTTTTTCTTTTTCTATAATATAATGTCTTATAAATGGAATCATAGAGTATGTGACTTTTAAATCTGGCTTCTCTCACTTATCACAATGTACTTGACATGCTTCCATGATGCTGTGTGTATAAATTAGTTTGACTTTTTATTGCTGAGTAGTATTCCAATGTATGGATATACCATTGTTTGCTTATCTGTTTATCTGTTTAAGACTTCCAGTTTAGGGCCATTATGAATAAAGGCTTTATAAATATTTATGTACAGGCTTTCATGTGACCATAACTTTTAATTTCACTTGGCTAAGTAAATAAAAGTGGGTTTGCGGGGTACTATGGGAAATATTATGCTGACCTTAGTAGAAACTGTCAAACTGCTTTCCAAAGTGGCTCTAGCATTTTGCATCCCTGCCAGTATTGTATAAGGATTCCAGTTACCCCTGACCCTCTCCAGGGTTTGGAGTAAACATATTGTCAATATGTTTGGTTCTGTGTTTTGTTTGGAGTAGTTGTTGCTATTGCGTTTAGCCATTCTAATAGGTGTATGCTAGTAACTCACTGTGGTTTTAATTTGCATTTCTCTAATGTTAACGATGTTGAGTATCTTTTCATGTGCTAACCTGCCATTCATATCTTTTCCTTGGTGAAGTGTCTATTTAAACCTCTGCTCATTTTTTTTGAGTTGTTTATTGTCTCATTATTGAGTTTTGAGAATTATCTGTATATTCCGGATACAAGGCCTATGTCAGATGTTTGCTTTACAAATATTTCCTCTCTGTCTATGGCTTAGTTTTCATTCTCTTAATAGTGACTTTCAGAGAGCAGAAGTGTTTAATTTTGATGGAACCCTATTTATCTTTTTTTTTTTTCTTTTATGGACTGTGCTCTGGGTATCATATCTAAGAAATCTTCTCTCAACCCAAGATTACAAAGATTTTGTTCTATGTTTTATTATGGATGTTTAATAGGTTTTTTCTTTTTTTTAATATCTTTATTGGAGTATAATTGCTTTACGATGTTGTGTTAGTTTCTGCTGCATAACAAAGTGAATCAGCTATACGTATACATATATCCCCATATCCCCTCCCTCTTGAGCCTCCCTCCCACCCTCCCTATCCCACCCCTCTAGGTGGTCACAAAGCACCGAGCTGATCTCCCAGTGCTATGCAGCTGCTTCCCACTAGCTATCTGTTTTACATTTGGTAGTGTCTATATGTCCATGCCACTCTCTCACTTCGTCCCAGCTTACCCTTCCCCCCCCGCCCCGTGTCTTCAAGTCCGTTCTCTAGGTCCGAGTCGTTAATCCTGCCCTACCACTAGGTTCATCAGTACCATTTGTTTAGATTCCATATATGTGCATTAGCACATGGTATTTATTTTTCTATTTCTGACTCACTAGTTTTAGATTTTATGTTTAGGTTTATGATCCATACTGAGTTAATTTTTGTATATGGTACCTGATAGTAGGTGTCGAACTACACTTTAGAAAATGGTAGTTTGTATTCCTCATCCTAGTCATTTTGCCTAAAAACTAAAGAAGGAATTTCCTTTTCTCCAAACTTCCTTCAATGCAGCTCAAAAGTGGAAGAGATAGGGCTTCCATGGGGTCTCAGTGGTTAGAAGTTCGGCTGCCAATGCAGGGGACACGGGTTCGATCCCTGGTCCGGGAAGATCTCACATGCTACGGAGCCCGTGTGCCACAACTACTGAGCCCGTGCACCTAGAGCCCGTGCTCCACAACAAGAGAAGCCACCGCAATGAGAAGCCCATGCACCGCAACGAAGAGTAGCCCCTGCTCACTGCAACTGGAGAAAGCCTCCATGCAGCAACAAAGACCCAACGCAGCCAAAAATAAAATAAATAAATTTTTTTAAAAAGGTGGAAGAGATAACATTCGGTCTGATCCCAGATAACCTACAGATCTACTTAAAAGAATTCTAGTAGATGACTGGGTTTCCTAAACATTTCATTGTTTATCTAGAGTAAATAATCAGTGAGTCTAGCTTTATCATTATAGCTTGTTTTTTATGATTCCTATAAAACTATCGTAGAATAATACTAAGCTCAGGATGATTCTTTGATTTCTGCTTTTTGAATCTCCAGCTTAAGAGTTATACTCTTGTGGCAAGTTTATCTGTTGTAAGTCTCCCATGCTATTCCCTGATAAGTTATTGGGAATTAAATGAAAAGCCTAACATTCCCCACAAAGATCTAATGTGGTTTGCTCCTCTGACCCCAAGCTCTTAGCCCTGGTGATACACTAATTAAGAGGGCTGCCGGTCAGTTTTATAACTAAAATGTTGATATTTTGAGAAATAATTCTCACCACTTAAGCTAGATAGCAAAGCAGATAGCTGTAATAGGCTTATCTGTATGAGTCAACAATAACATCTGAGGTGGGTTTTTGGATTTTTTTAACAAGATAGAGAACTAAGTGCTTCCAACTAGAGGAGATGACATTTGAATTTCAAGCTATAGTGGTGTGTTTTGTATTTGGACAAGTATTTTGAGTTGAGGACTAGGTTAAACATGGGGCAGAATTTACTGGGCTGTTCATTGCAAAGGCTCTTAATTAGCATTGCCATTAGCAGAGCTAAACCTGATAAGGGGCAGGCCAGGAGGTAGCTAGTCTTCTAGTATAAAAGGAATAGGAAAATACTACTGTGACCACGAACTATCCTGGAAATAAAGAGAGGTGGGGAAAACCTTATTTTATAGAGTTCTCATGGAGAATATGACATGACTGTAAGAACTTTGGTGGACCACTCACAGGGTGCACTGGGCTAAAGCTTCCGGAGGGGAGGAAAAAAAGGTCCATGACAACACGAACCTGTAACTGCCCGCTAAGGTGTTGAGGTTCATCTTTTTTCCTGGGAGGAGTCTATGCATAAGACTCTAGGTCCTTGACAGTCCTCTCCCCGAAATGGATGTCAAATACTCAGTTTTTAAATATCATATTAACGTCCCCCAAATTATTAGTCTGTGTGGAGGTTCCCATGTAGCCAGCTCTGCCCTTACCTTGAAGTAGTGAATGACATTGCCGAAACCTTAATCCAGATAGTTAACGGATTTCAAGAGAGATGTAGTAAAGACAGATAGTATGCAATTCAAATTTGATGTTCAAGCTAAGTTCGTCCCTTGAGCTGCAACTATTTAGGCATTGGTTAGGAGAAATGTTGTATCTGGAACCAAAGGATGAGTTCGGTTTGTGGTTTGGTTGGTTGGTTGGTTGGTTCGTTCGTTTGGGGGCTGTGTTGCACTTGGGGAAGTGGATGAGGGTGTCTATTTCCAGACATCTAAAATCTGATTAGATTTAAGAGGTAGGTGTGGATGCCATGGGAAGAGCTGTACACTCATGATCTAGGAGACCAACTAGAATGAAAAATGTACTCTTCACACCCTCCTATAAATGATGACTGAGAAGCTCTGGGATGTAGGTGGCAGTTGGCATTCGCCCACTTTATACAATGGGCAGTGCTGTCGGGGGATGTGGAGCAGAGCTCAGCTGGATGGTGTCTCCCAAGTATCCCTGCTCAATCTCTGAGTCCCCCACAAGCCCCTGGGGGCGGGGGGAAGAGATGACCCACTCTTCCTTCTTACCCTATCTCTGCAGCACCTTAGGAAAAATGATTCCATCAGACATAATCAATGTCCGAAAGGGGAAGTTGAAAAGGCTGGAGGGTGAGGGCCATGCAGATCTACCCATGGCTGGTATTTGCTGGAACAATCCTGTAGTGGCTTCAGGACCTGGAGTTCACGTTAGCTTCCAATCTCCATTCTACAGTGTTTCCTTATTGGGGTAGAAGATTTGAAATGTTTCCTTTGATTTTAGGTTGGCTGCCTAAAATATAAGTTCTTCTGTAAGAAGAACTTATAGACAGACACATGACAATTTTAAGAATGACTATGACCCAAGCTGTTTGGTAAGCATGTCACCATTCTTAGAAGTAGAAGTCAGCTTCTATTTCTTTTAATTCTGTGAGGAAACATAAACCACGTACTCATAGCGTCTTGAGATGAATCATTCCTACGACAAGAATCTGAAAGCATCGCCATCCACTGGGCATCTAAACCTCCCTGGGATGCCAAGAAGAGCAGCTACTGACAGCCATTGATGTGAGCTTCAGCAAAGCACACACTCTCTGATGCTTCAGTTGCCCCAGTCTTAAAGTAGTACCCTAACATTTGCAACTGCTACCCTCCATCCCCCAGCACACACACACACACGCACACTCACAAAGCAAGCTAAATAACTAAAGATAAATAATATGCTGGTCACTCAGTGGGGGTGAAGGGTACTAAAAGAACATAAAGGGACATTAGGAACCAAACTCCCACCCTGCACACTCAACCAGGAGAGAACTGAGCACCTATGATTATTAAATAATATTGTCTTGGACAGGAGCCAGGGCGCCCAAGACTCTCTTTCTGTAGCACCATTAAAGGCGTGAGAATCAAAAGAAGGTAATTTCCCAGCTATAATCGGCCCTTCATTACAAGCCAGCTCTGGGTTTGGGGGGTGAGTAATTAGCCTCTTCCTCAGAATTACTTCCTCTCCTTACATCACCCCTACCTTGTATCTTGGCTATAGCTTCCCCTCCAAGAAGCACGGAACTCCTGCAGTCACCCCCTCCATCCCTGAGAGGTCTCTGCATTTCTGTTTCTTTGCTGGCTCTAGAGCAGCTCTGATTTACTTCCATCTTTTTCCAACTAGTTCTCCTAGTGCCAGTTATTGAAGGATAGCCTTCTGCTTCTAAATACACATCCTAACAAGCATAAATCTGTAATCAGTTTGGGGACGTGATTAAAAAATGTATTTAAATTTGTTGCAGTAGTGATGGGGCAGAAGATAGGAGGCCTGGGGGGAGGATGTCCGGCCAGCTGCTCAGAGAGAGCCTTGTAAGAGCCGATACCACCGTAATGGAGTCCACATGTTCCAAGAGCTGGACCGCGGCAGGTGAGACATGCAAAGTGGATTTGGTCAGTTTTCCACAGTGTATAAAACTCAGGGAACAGAACCCGTATTAACCAAACTCACTAAAATAATGGTTGTCAAAACCAGCATTTCTGCTCATCTTTTTTTTTTTTTTTTTTTTTGCGGTACGCGGGCCTCTCACCGTTGTGGCCTCTCCCGTTGCGGAGCACAGGCTCCGGACGCGCAGGCTCAGCGGCCATGGCTCACGGGCCCAGCCGCTCCGCGGCATGTGGGATCCTCCCGGACCGGGGCACGAACCCGTGTCCCCTGCATCAGCAGGCGGACTCTCAACCACTGCGCCACCAGGGAAGCCCATCTGCTCATCATTTTTACAGGTTAACAGGGAACATGCAAGTAGACCCATGTTTCCGCCAGCTAACAGTACATTTTATCCTCCAAAACAAACCCTTCCAGGAAGACAACCAAGAGAAGGTTTGGCTAATGCCCTGCTTCTGGGAAGTGTGTCCACCGACAGGTGACATCAGCAGCTTTGGGGATGCTTGCTGAGCTCTCTGGAGAGACTGCCAGCAAATCTGTGCTTTATTGAACTGTCTCAGTGATTCTTATGCCTGCCGGTTCAAGCTCTGGCCAAAAGGCAAAGCTTCTCCAGCATGTTCTAATTATTGGATTAATTTTCATTCACTCAATCGTTGTTGACTCATCACCTTCTTTAGCACAGGATACAAGTACTACCCAGCGCAAACTACCACCACAATCTGCTTCTTTTACCTTAAGGAAATGTAACTTTCAGAAGGTAGACAGTAGGGGATAAACAGGAAATGTGACCCGCTTGAAGCTAGGAGGTGAAGGGCTTCCAAGGAGATCCTAAGACCTTCATGACAGCCCCAATCTCTATGGCCCTGAGAGGCTAGGGTTGGCCCAAGCAAAACAATGATCAGACTTATCTTCTCTATCTTTGGCTGTAGGTATTTCTTTGCAGCTTTGAGGACTGGCTAGAGCAAAATTTGATGGCTTTTAGAGGTGGAGCTCTTTCTGGCAACAGAAAGCCAGGGCCTAAAGAATGGATGGATTTGTGAGTGATTTATTTTGAGAAATACAGACTTAATGATTCCTTGCGAGGTCTCCATCTGCCTTTCTTGGAGGAACTTGAACAAGAAGTTGCGCAGAAGATCCCTTAATCCTACAAACATTAGTGAGCCTCTCTTCTGTGGGAACATGGTGGTAAAGAAAGAAATCCTCTTCCTGAAGGAACTCATCATCTTATTCGGCAACAAAACGTCTAGAGATGTTCAGTGCAACACAGGGCAGGATGCTAGAGATACACACAGGCTTCTATTAGAACACCTGGGAAGAAAATCCAGACTGGCATGAAAGAAAGTAAAAATAAACAAAGATTTCCCATCTAAGAGACTTTTCATGGAAGAATATGAACTAGCCAGATAGATACAATGGGGAAGGGTTTTATCATAAAAAAAAACTTCGGATATTTTAATTCCCCAAAGTTAGGGAACTGGTTTACTCATCCAAATTGAAATTTGAAAGTCTCTTTTCTTTTCTTCTTTTTCTTTTATTGAAGCATAGTTGATTTTCAAATTTGTGTTAATTTCTACTGTACAGCAAAGTGATTCAGTTATATGCATATATATATTGTTTTTCATATTCTTTTCTCTTATGGTTTGTCGCACGATATTGAATATAGTTCCCTGTGCTATACAGTAGGACCTTGTTAGTTATCCATTCTCTATATAATAGTTTGCACCTGTTAATCCCAAACTCCCAATCCACCCCTCCCCCACCCCCATATTTTATTTCTTTTTAGGCTTTGGATTCTTCCTGACTTTAAACAAAACGTGAAGCGGATGTTATATGCGTAAAGCAGCTAAAAGCAAAGTTGCACTGAATGCGCTCCAAGTGGGGACCCTCAGCCCCTTGCCTGTTTCTCCCAGTACCATTTGCAGGGACCCTGGACAATGGCAGGTTAAGTAAGAACATGCAGCGCTGGGGAAAATTCTGGGAGGTCCGCTAGTAAGTGAAGGAGCAGATCACAACCCGGGCGGTCACTCTGCAAGGTCATCTTCCAAAGTGCACATTCCTAGCCTGATGGATGGACCTGGGGCAGGTGATGGGGTTTGGTGGGGGAGACATGCAGGCTGGGTGGTCACACACATGCCAGGCCCTCGTGGGACATGAAGAGGACAGGCCAGGGGACCACGATTTCTTGCCACTTTCCATCATGGAACATGGAGGAGCCCAAGAATTCTGTTTCCGTCCTTGGGCTTCCAATTTGTTTTGAAGGTTTATGTGTCAAAGTAGGAGAGAACATATTTTATTTAACAGTTGGTTGGCTTGACTTTTAACCTTGGAATATTGAGACATATGGTATGAGGATCTCTGTTTGTACTCTTGTTTCAGGCCCTGAAAATATTAGGGGTGACTTGTTTTTCTTAAATTGACAATGCCAACCCCATCATGTTTTATTTTGTGTTGTGCTTGCTGAATAAATATTTATTTAACCTTTTATTTTAAACTTTCTACATAATTACAGTTTAGGTGTGTCTTTTTAAAGCAGCATATAATTCCATATTTTTTTAGCCCAATCTGACAATTTTTTTTTATCTTACTTGGGACAATTATTTATTTAGTTTTATTATCTTCTTTTCTACTTTCTCAATATTTCTTATGATTACTTGCTTTTTACACTTCCTTGTCTTTGTTTTGCTATATGTTTATTTATCCTCCCCAAAGATTCGAAAGGTATGCATCCTGTTGCAATTCTATTTCCTGTTACATTTAAGTTAAAAAAAACTCATTCCTCTATTGAAATAAAAAATGGAAAGTTATCTTTTTACTCCTCATTGTTGGAAAAAGAATCTTGTTCCAGTTTTCTTTCCTTCACTTCCCATTCCTTACTAATATAAAATGAGATTTTCAAACCAGATTGTTATTAATTTTCTTCATTTTACAGAGTCCTTTTCAGAAATTATTTTTGACGAGAATTAGATCCTGTAATAATATTTATTTTTTTCTTCCAAATTTTCATCCTTGAGATCTTAATTTGATTCAACTTTCAGTAAGGAGAGTATACGTCAAGTAAGTTTTAATTGAAATTTTAGTTGAATAGCTGTAATTTCACATGCAGTTGTAAGAAATAATACAGAGCGATCCCACTTACGCTTTACTTGGTTACCCTAATGTCTTGTTGAAAAACTTCAATACAATATCATAACCGAGACATTGACATCAATACAATCGACAGATCTTATCCAGATTTCTCCAATCTTATTACTTGTACTCACTCTTTTGTGTTTGTAAGTGTGTTTATTTCGACACAATTCTATCACACGTAAGTTTGTGTATCCACCACCACGGTCAAGGTGCAGAGCAGTTCCCTCGCCACAAAGATCTCTCTTGCTGCCCTTGATCACCACACCCACCTCCCCCCTACCTTCACCCTTATCCAGTCCCTAACCCCTGGCAATGACTAATCTGTCCTCCATCTCTTTTTTTTTCTTTTTCGTTTCAACAATGTTGTATAAATGGAATCGTACAGTACGTTACATTCGGGAGGTGGCTCTTTTCACTAAGCGTAATTCTCTAGAGATTAATCCCAGTCGTTGCAGGCATCCATGGTCTGTTCCTTTTGATTGCTGAGTAGTATTCTATGGTCTGTAGCACAGTTGAACCATTCATCTTTTGAAGGACATCTGGCTGCTTGCAGTTTGGGGTTATTACAAATAAAATTTCTATGAAAATTGGTGTTCAGGATTTGTGTGAACCTAAGTTTTTATTTCTCTGGGATAAATGCCAAAAGTGTAATTGCAAAATCATTTGGTAATTGCAAGTTTCATATGATATGAAACTACCAGATTGTTTTTCAGAGTGGCTGTACCATTTGACTCAAGCAATTTTCAAAAGAAAGATATGAATTTATATTTTCTGGGCTCTTATTTATCTCCAGATGTCTCTCTGTTGTCTTCACACATATGATAAATTGGCTGGGAAAATGTACTTGTTTCACAATAGTTTTTCCTTAAAGTTCTATAGAATTTGTTCCAACATCTTCTAATAGTCTATGTTTCAGAGAAACCTGTGTCTAGCTCAAATTTCTTTGAAGACAACCAGTTTTTCCTGTTTGGTTACTTCATATGATGCTTTTTCTTTGCTTAAAAAAAACACATAAGGCATATAAAAAACGGTCTCTTTTTAACAATGTTACATGAAATATGGTGTTTTCTATCTCTATTTTTAGACCTTTGTTTTAGCTCAGAAAAAGTTCCTCAATTGTGTTTTTGATCATCGATTCTGTTAGGTTCTGAGCTCCGCCGTTCTTTGCAGTATTTATTACCTACACTGTCATCATTTTCTTATGTTTGTTCTTTCTTTTTACATTCTAAGAGAGCATTGCAACTTTGGGGTCTTTTTTCTCTTTTGCATCAATCATTCATTTTTGCATAGTGGCAATTCACGTATTGAGCAGCTCCAACTGGATTTAACTTTTGCTCTGCAATCTTAATTATATTTCAAACTTTCCATATCACTCATAGCTTCCTTTTTACAACATTCTGCTGTCTTACAGCTCAGAAAATCCTCCCACTGGATTTCTCTGCACCTGCCTCAAGAAGTCATAACTTCTCACTGTCAGTTGAAGTTACTGAGAATGCTTTTTTTTTTCTGGTTTACATAATAAGTTGTTTTCAAAGGCATGTTTCCCCCTGCATTTTCAGAAGATGTTTCCTTCCCTTGTGCTGCAATATTTTTCTCATTTTTTAGTTGAAAATTTAAAATGTTTCTGAACTCACAAGAAGACGAAAGTCACCATTTGAACTATTTTAAAGCATACAGTTCAATGGCTTTTAGTACATTCACAACGCTGTACAGTCATCACCACTGTTTAATTCCAGAACATTTTCATCACCCCCAAAGGAAACCCAGCACTTAGGAAGTAATCACTTCCCATTCCCTCCTACCTTAGTCCTTGGCAACCACTTCTCTGTTTTCTATCTGTAGGGATTCACCCACTCTGGATAATTTATATAAACAGCATCATACACATTGTGGTCATTTATGTCTGGCTTTCTTTCACTTAGCACGTTGTTTTGCAGTATATTTTTAATTAGATTTTTGGCTTTGATCATTATTCTGACCCACGTAGATTAATCTGGCCACCACGTTTGTCAAGAGGTAACGTAGCTGAGTTGCTGCCCTGAGTTTTTCCTTGGTGGTTGGGATAAGCTCCTTCTCTACTCTCTATGTAGCAGGAGAGCACATAGATGTGCTGAGATTTTATCTCCATCCCCAGTGCCTGCTGGCTTTCATCAAGTGTAGTTCTGCAGGAATCAGACTGAATCATCTCTCATCTCCACTGGTTAATTTAAGAAAAGCCTGAACGATTTTTAGAAAAAGTAGTTTCTTTGACCAGTGTAAATAAATGTTTAACAATGATAGCTTTGAAAATTGGCTCCTTCTGGAAAGCTAGGGAGCAAAAAAAAAGATCTTTTCAAAACTTCAGTGTTCAGCAAATCCCAGGCCAGGAGAGCAGGGTAACTCCTGCTACCAGGAGTCCTCGAAAAAAGTTATGGACTTTTTTCTTAGAAAAGAGTAGCACATTTGTGATTACTGATGAAATCACTGAGCTAGGCAGACTTTTCAATTTGGATGTTTCCTAATTGTAAACTTGATGTGTCGGTCTATATCTCCAAGTAGAGTATGACATGACGGCCTGGGTTTTAATTCCTTTTCTTGTTTGATATCTCTAATCAAGTTTAAATAAATAAATTTGCTCTTATGTAAAGTCAAAAAATAATTCAGTGTTCAAGATGGTTTATGTCATTGGAAGGCAGAATATCACAGGGCTGAAGAACTGAGGTTCAGAAGTCTGGCAGACTGGGTGGAAGGTTGCTCTGTGACTGATAGGAAGACAAGTTCCTTAACAATTCTCCACCTTGGTGGAGAGAAATAATAATACCTACATCAGAGTGTCTTTTGGGTAATTAAATGAGTTAAGACACAGCTGACTTATAGGAAAAAAAAATAGGTTGATGACAACTGTTAAATTAGAAAAAAAAAGGTTGATAATGTTAAGTTAAAGCATACATTTTCAATCAAATCACAAGACAAATTATTCAGGTTTCATATTTGCTCTCATTTCAGAGACCCCATGATTTTTTCAGCTTTCTTTTGCATTCAGTGTTCAACTATGAAGGAAGCCAGTAGCAACTCAATATTTCTGATTTCTTTCTTCTAAACACAAAGTTTGCTCCTGCTCTCTTGTTCTCTACTCCCAGAAATATCCTTGTCCAATATCGTCTACATTTTCTGGCACACTGCACTTAGGCTATGATATCGCCATGCTCGGTGAAGTTGGAGCAGAGAAATGTGTTCCCGGTGGGGATCCATCTCTGCGTGGTCCAACTCTGCCACCTTCCTGGGGGTAGACAGGGGGCAACTGAATCATCCTCTGGAGGGGTGAGATTTTAGGTTCCCTGGGTAGTTCTGTCAAGCAGCCAAGGAGAAGAGTTACTTTCCTAACATCCATTCCTAAATTTCCTTCCAGGTGTACCATTCTATAAATCAAAGTAAATTTTTTTGTTCTTTTCCTTTTAGCCAGAGCCCTTGACTTCTAGCATTGCAGAAAAGGGCGTGTGATAGACATTTATTTATACTCAAGTTTTGACTCAGTCCCATCTGGGTAAGGACCTGGGCATATCTTCTTTTCAAGGAAGATCATTTTCCAGGAGAAAAGTTGATAATTCTTAGAAATCTAAGGCCTTCTAAAAAGACCTGTGCCTGGGAAAGCACAGCAGGGGAGACAGAGTCAGAGGATCCACATTTTAAAGAAGAGATGAAAAGGTCAGAGAGGCCTTTGGGTTTTGCACATTGGGAAGGAACCACCCACCCACCTTACTAGATAAAAGACTTCCATGCCTTCAAGAAAGTGACTGGGAAGGGATGTTTCTGCCTATTGGGGTTTTCAGAGCTAAACATCGCAGAGGTTTTCTAAATGTCGTATGTCAGAGACAAGTACTGTACAATGATCAAGCACATCTTGGCCGATGGTCGTATCCCATTAGTAGCCTAGTGGGCTGACCATCTTGGCTCTGATTTTATAAATGATGAAGACTCTGAGCTTATGTGTGCCTTAATTATCTTTACATAAAAGTTTCCAATTCAGAAAATTAATATGGATGGTTAAATAATACAGTTACCCCTCACCTCCAAAGAATGCAACCATTTGGACCTCATATTACATGGGAACAGAGTCCTACAATCAGAGCTAGCTTTGTTATCCGCTGGGCATTTGCTTCGGTCATATTATATAACTTTTCCAAGTCCTGATTTCCTCAGTGCCTGGCCCACGGACCATCATAAATGAATATTAGTTACTTGTATGAATGAATGAATGAAGTATGATTATTAGCTCTGCCGACCTATAAGAATTTTGGTAAGCACCATTTGAGAAAAGATGGGTTACCATGTTTACAAACTGAAGAGTGTCATTTACAAAAGTAAGGTAGCTATTATTCAAATCAGTAATATCAGTACTAAAATTGATAAAGTATATAAGCAAATAAAAGACCTTTTTGTGACCAAAAGAATGCCTCCAAATCCAAGCACTTGATTTCTTGTATTATATTCATAGAAGAATAAAAGTGTTTTAAAACTATTACTTACTCAAAATCCAAGCACACTGAGAATATGTTTTAAAACATAACAGTTCTTTACAGGATGGTAGTTTCTGATTCTGATCAGAAGCAGCCAGCCCGAAGACTGGACAAGGTGAATGACAGGACAAACAAGAAGTAAGAACTGACAAGCTGACAGTAAGAACAGGGCCTGCAAAAAAACTATGAAAACTTCTGGATTCAAGGAGCAGATTATGATTATGTAATTTAGGTGCAAGTATCCCGCTCTTAGACAACCCTATGAATATCATTTTATTACAGCATTTTGCAACAACTGACTTTATTTACAATGATGAAGACAACTTAATTGGCATGAGTATACTCTAGTTAAAAGGCAAAGAAACGATTAGGACACATCTTTGGGATAATTTCCGTTAAAAATGCTTCTTAAAATTTCGGCTGCTTTAAAGAGCGATTCTCAACATGTGGGAGAGGAGTGATTACCTAATTCTGTATCTCATTTCCTGGGACCTGGGTTTTGTCTGCTGTAAAGGTCCGTTTTAAGTGAGCCTACTTACCCCAAGCAACACCTTGGTCTTCCCTCCTACATGCAGAATGTTCCAGCTCATAGTTTCTTTTTTCAATTTTCTTATTTTATTGAAGTATAGTTGATTTACAATGTTGTGTTAATTTCTACTGTACAGCAAAGTGATTCAGTTTTACATCTATATACATTCTTTTTAACATTATTTTCCATTATGGTTTATCACAGGATATTGAATATAGTTCCCTGTGCTATACAGTAGGACCTTGCTGTTCATCCGTTCTCTGTATAATAGTTTGCATCTGCTAATCCCAAACTCCCAATCAGTCCCTCCCCCTTGGTAACCCCAAGGCTGTTCTCTATCTCTGTGAATCTGTTTGTGTTTTGTAGATAAGTTCATTTGTGTCACATTTTAGATTCCACCTATAAGTGATATCATATGGTATTTGTCTTTCTCTTTCTGACTTACTTCACTTAGTGTGATAATCTCTAGGTCCATCCATATTGCCGCAGAGGGCATTATTTCATTCTTTTTTAGGGCTGAGTACTATTCCATTGTATACATGTGCCACATCTTCTTTATCCATTCATCTGTCTATGGACATTTAGGTTGTTTCCATGTCTTGGCTATTGTAAATAGTGCAATGAGCACTGGGTGCATGTATCTTTTCAAATTATAGTTTTCTCCGTATATATGTCCAGGAGTGGGATTGCAGGATCCTACAGCTCATAGTTTCTTTTTTTTTTTTTTAAAGAAGATGTTGGGGGTAGGAGTTTATTAATTAATTAATTAATTTTTGGCTGTGTTGGGTCTTCGTTTCTGTGCGAGGGCTTTCTCTAGTTGGGGCAAGCGGGGGCCACTCTTCATCGCGGTGCACGGGCCTCTCACTATCGCAGCCTCTCTTGTTGCGGAGCACAGGCTCCAGACGCGCAGGCTCAGTAGTTGTGGCTCATGGGCCTAGTTACTCCGCAGCATGTGGGATCCTCCCAGACCAGGGCTCGAACCCGTGTCCCCTGCATTAGCAGGCAGATTCTCAACCACTGAGCCGCCAGGGAAGCCCCAGCTCATAGTTTCTTGAAGTATAGTTCATAAAGGTCCTACTAACAAATCTGAAAGTCCATTTGTGAGTTCTTATGGGTAAGTAACATAATTTCATAGATCCTTACCACTTGGTGCTATTTATTTATAACTTACTAATGGAGATATTAAAGATAATGAAAATTTGGTGTTCAGAGACTAAAATCAGCAAGTTCCCTGAGTTTCTTGAAGATTCTAAATCAGTATTCTTCTAAATACATGACCATCACACAAGGCTCTGTGGCTTGGCAAAGGTCCTACCATGCATGTACACGTAGGTTACAAAATGTCCAATTTGGGGAGAAATTTCCACTTTGTTATTAGTTTTGCTGTCTCGAGTCAGTTGTAATTTTTAATTGTTGCTCTTTTTGCTTTTTAAAATATAAATGATAATTTATCTTCTGCTAGTAGTTCATTGTGTTGTGGGTTGCTTGGTTAATGACAGCATGGTGAGACATAGTTGCATCAGTAATATTCTGACATAAAACTTGCAGTTACTGAGCTTTAACACATGCGTGTCTTGGGTTTCACACATGACTCATTCTCTATAAAAACGTATACAAAAAATGCTCCCTTGTTTGGTTTTGCACAAGCCCTCTGCATTTGTGCTGTTTATACTATTAAAGTAGCTATAATGAAATTACTGGGCTATTTTTTAAGTTTATAGAGTATAATATCATAATATAAAACTGTGATAGAAGCTAACCATTTTCTCCTGTAAAGTAAATAAGAAACAATTCACAGGTGCTTCTAGCAAGTTTACTTATGTAGTTTAGTCCCCTCTAATGCTTCCTTATCTCAAAGTTATTTTCTACTAAGACAGAAAGGGAGATAATGGAGCTGGGGGTAGGGAGGAAAGGAGTCTTCTAAATCACTAAAACCATACGGCTCTCCAGAATGAATCATTCTGTGCGGATTCCAGATAACTAAAGTCCTGATGTACACGGAGAACTGTCCAAAATGTTTTTGCCGGAAAGCTTATAAACAAGCTGTAAACAGACACATGTGACTCTGTTGCCCTGCAGCTGGAATCTCCTGACTCTCCTGGCTGGTCCTCTGAACATGCAGAAGAGAATTTACTTCAGGATCGTTTTAATCAGCCTGAGGTTCTCTGCTGGTCAGAGGAGTGTAGAAATTTACATTCCCCAGAATGCACTGTCCGTCCTCAGCCCGGGATTCTCAGCTCAGATCCCTCCCCACCCCCAGGGCGCAGGCCTTTTCTAATCCCCTCCCTCTTCCTTCCAGATGGCAGGTCAGGCCCCTCAGACACCCTCGCTCCCTCCTGCAGCGTGATGTTTTGGGCCTAGTTTCTATCTCCCAGCCTTGTCTCTTTCCGTGGATATAAACAGAACAAAATCTTCTCTTTAATTTGTGACCTTAACTTCAGCCTTTATGCTGCCTTGAAGATTTTCCTTGGGTAGTCCGTGAAGGGGTGGTCTAATCACTTTTCACACCTGCCCCGGAAGGTCTGTGTCCTGGGCAGAGCTTCCAGAACATTCCTTGGAGGCGTTGTTTCTAGTTGGGCCGGGTGCTGCAGCTGATTGTCCCATGATGACAATGACAGACATACACAGAAGCTAATGCTGTTCATGAACTCTTCCCATCTCTGTCCTCAGCACACAACTTCATGGCCCTGACTATAGGATACAAAGGCAGTCTGCCCTATATTCCTGTTGAGTTTCAGGAAGTGATGTAGAAAAATATGGCAGTGAACAGCCCCCATAAGTGATGACCGTCTAGCTTTCTGGTTGGGTCTGAGGCAGTGGTCACAGAGTAGGGAAGCCAGAGATGAAATGCTTTGTCTCCTTACTTCCATCAATTTTTTGAGCAAGAATGTTGTGTTTTAACAAGGTGATGGGTGGGTAAGCTACCAACCCTTGTTCTTAAATCCCTCTCCACTAGCCTTATAGTTTGGGAAAATTCCTCAAAGATTAGAATTTTAACCTAATTAAAATTAGAATTTTAATTTAACCAGGCTAATTCCTTTTGTGAGGTATGTATGTGTGTGTCTGTACCATTTTAGAAATTTTAGTAAGTTAGAATAGACCAGACACTGTCATTTTTTTTAAAGTGTATTTAACAAAGTATTTAAATTGAAAGCAGGAACATCCAGTTTCAAAAGGCATTTTTGAGTGTCTTCTCCCATAGCTCTATTACAACGACTAGAAAAAAAAAATTAAAGCAGCTGTGAAAGCCAAGGATCACAGGCAATATTTTGGAAAAGTCTTGGAAGTATTGCTAAAATTACTACCAAGCAGATTTAGTGAGAGCTGGATAGAGAAACAGAACTTGTTTCTACATGCTTTACCTTTTAAAATATAAGATCCCCTTTCCCAAAGTATGTAGGAAGAAGTTTAAAATTTCTCCCACTATCTACTTCTAACTGGGACATCCATGGTCTACAGCTTGTGGAGAAAAAGAAAATCTGTCCAGCCATCATTGCCAAGATACAAATGCTTCTGCTTCTACCATGTCCATTCCATGCCCCACTCCTACCAGCATTCTCTTTCTACATTTGTCTAGAGGTTCCAGTAATGGGAGAAGAAGGTCTGTTTCATGGACCAGAGTTTCCTGTCCATTTGGAAGAGGCATTGTCTTAAATGGCTCTGGTACTGAATGGGAGAGACATGCAGTCCTAAGACCGATTTTCTGATCATTTGAATGACAGCCATATACAAAAACCTTTCCTGTTAAGTGGACTCTTCCCTTCTCTGTACTAAACCCAAGGGAAAACAGAAGAGAATACATTTACTCACAGGTAGGTAGAGAGCAAGATCCCAAAGGCCATGTGCCCTGGACTGAGAGTTTTACATGCGTGTATCTGTTGAAGGAGCCTCTTTTTAGACAAAATGTAAAGGTTTCCCTAAGTCTAAGAGAACTAAGCAAAGAACAGGTAAATGAATATTCCCCTTGATTCTAGAAGAACAGAAGAAGATAAATGCCTGTAAGAAAGGGACTGACAGCATTGACCGCCCCTAAGGCTCTCCATCTGGGAGGAATCTACATGAACTCAAGTGCAAGTGCATGGGACCAAGGGTCTGGGTGGGTCTCATGTTATTAAAGGATAATTAAAGAGAAAACAAGCACACAGTGGCATGGAATGGAGAAAATGCACAAGGCACCACAAGGAAAAAGAGTTGTTTTTTGTTTTTTTTGCGGTACGCGGGCCTCTCGCTGTTGTGGCCTCTCCCGTTGCAGAGCACAGGCTCCGGACGCGCAGGCTCAGCGGCCATGGCTCACGGGCTCAGCCGCTCCACAGTATGTGGGATCTTCCCGGACCGGGGCACGAACCCGTGTCCCCTGCATCGGCAGGCGGACTCTCACCCACTGCGCCACCAGGGAAGCCCGAAAAAGAGTATTTTTATCTGCAAGTTTTGGAGGCACAGTTCACCTCTGAAAATGATTTTTGACAGGAAACACAAGGGCATTTCAAAAAAGGGCTTCTTGGTGTTCTCAGTAAAACAGGAATTTACAGCTCCTGAAAAAAGGGAGAATAGGCTTGTATGGAAAGATCAAAGATAAAGAAAAGATGCAAAAACAACAGCCCAAGAAATAGGCTGAGGGATAAATTGAAACTAAAGCAACGCTAATTTTGAAAAAGTACGAAGCAATGGAAATTAAAATACTAACAGCAGAATTAAGGGTAATTTTAATTTTATTATTCAGGATTTTTCTGCATTCTCTAAAGTAACTATCTTTTCATAAATAGGAAAAATAAAAGTAATAACGCTATTGTGTTTTAATTATAAAAAGCAATATAATAATGTAGTAGAAAAACTTAACAACAGGAAAGATGTATAAGTCACCCCTATTATCATTACATGAACTCTCTTCCTTATTTCTTTCACATTTATATTTTATATGTTTTAATCATGCTATAAATACATTGTTTCAATTTATGTTGTTTAGGGATTTCTGTTCATTTTATTTTGCTGCATAATCTTCATAAGTGTTCATTTAATGGCTGCAAAACATTCCACCCCAAAGCTATTCAGTAATATGCTTAATGTCTCTCTTATTGATGGATATTTAAGTGACTTTCAAAGTTTTAAAATATGAATGATGCTCAAATAAACACTTTTGTATATGCAATCTTTTACTTTTAGATTGGTTTCATAATTTAGATTCCCTGCAGTTATTATGGTTCTTCTTAGTCCTAACAATGACTCTTCTAAATTAGGTATTATTATCATCTTGATTTTAATGGAAGAGGAAATTCAGCCTTAGAGAAGGTGAGCACTTGCCCAAGTCCCATCGTTGATGTGTGGTAGAACCGTGTTCACACATGGCTATCTGCAGGGGCAGTTCACACTGCCACATTTCTTTCCAAAGTAGGTTCTTTGCAGATTAACATTGCTAATTGCCACGGCTGACAGTTCCCATTTCAGGGCACCTTTACCAGCAATTGGGTATTTATGTTACATTTTTGATGATTTAATAAGCCAGGGTGGGATGGAGGGGAAAATAACAAATTTTTGTCCTGATCTTGGCATGCTACACAATGGTACTCTTTGCTGATTATTAAGATCACTAAGAGGATTGTCTAAATGCAGAGCAGTGCCTTCAAATGATGAGAAACTAGACTCATTCTGACTCATAGTATAAGCGGGAGCTATTCAACACAAATCAGAAACAAAAACACAGAGCCCAAAAGAACTTAAATTGAAATTCTTGCAAGAATAAAATTAATGAACTAAAAGTAATCTATATGGCAGTGGATGCCATGCTCTAGATATAATGTATTAGACTAAAAAGCCTCTTCAAAAGTTTCCAGAGAAGAAATCCTGTGGATTCACTGAACAGGGGTTTTGGTATGAAAGCCATGACTCAAAACTGCAGATTTCTACATAACAAAATTCATAACAGCTCTAACAGTCTCTCAGATTGCCTTATATGAAAATTGTCTGTATTCCTAAGGGGAAAAGAACAGTTACCAAAATAAATTCTAAGGGAATAAGAAATAAAGTAACCTGCCTGTATCTCTATAACATTCAGATTGGAAAAAAATGTATTTCACCCCAAAGTACTCGATTCCTGATTGTAGAACACCATAGCCATCAGGTGACTACTTTATATTTACCACAAAGATGAGAGCTTTTCTACCATATGATCCTGCAATCCCACTCATGGGCATATATTGAGAGAAAAACATGGTCCAAAAGGAGACATCCACCCCAATGTTCACTGAAGCACTGTTTACAATAGCCAAGATATGGAAGCAACCTAAATGTCCATCGACAGATGCATGGATAAAGAAGATGTGGCATATAGACCACATGCACAGAAAGACAGACAAGATGAAAAGGCAGAGGGCTATGTACCAGATGAAGGAACAAGATAAAACCCCAGAAAAACAACTAAATGAAGTGGAGATAGGCAACCTTCCAGAAAAAGAATCCAGATTAATGATAGTGAAGATGATCCAGGACCTCGGAAAAAGAATGGAGGCAAAGATCAAGAAGATGCAAGAAATGTTTAACAAAGACCTAGAAGAATTAAAGAACAAACAAACAGAGATGAACAATACAATAACTGAAATGAAAAATACACTAGAAGGGGGCTTCCCTGGTGGCACAGTGGTTGGGAGTCCACCTGCAGATGCAGAGGGCGCGGGTTCGTGCCCCAGTCCGGGAGGATCCCACGTGCTGTGGAGCGGCTGGGCCCGTGGGCCATGGCTGCTGGGCCTGCGTGTCCGGAGCCTGTGCTCCACAACAGGAGAGGCCACAACAGTGAGAGGCCCGCATACCGCAAAAAGAAAAAAAAAAAAATGAAGGTGTGACATGTATATACAATGGAATATTACTCAGCCATAAAAAAGAATGAAATAATGCCCTTTGCAGCAACATGGATGGACCTAGAGATTATCATACTAAGTGAAGTAAGTCAGACAGAGAAAGAAAAATCGTATATGATATCACTTATATGTGGAATCTTAAAAAATAAAGGTACGAACTTATTTACAAAACAGAAATAGACTCACAGACATAGAAAACCAACTTATGGTTACCAAAGGGGAAAAGGGTGGAGAGGGATAAATGAGGGATTTGGGATTAACATATATTAATATATGGGGAAATGGGGAGTTATTGGTTAATAGGCATAATGTTTCAGTTTTGCAAGATGAAAAAGTCGTAGAGATTGGTTGCATGACAAAATGAATGTTCTTGATACTCCAGAACTATACACTTAAAAATAATTTGAATGGTAATAAATACATAATAATGAATAAATAAGTATACTGAGAACCCGTATTGCACACGCACTGTATGCCAGGTTCTGTACCAGTGTATTTTAGATTCCATGTCAGAAAAGCATCTTGAAATACAAATGCCTGTGCTTTGCTTTTCTTCTCTTCCTTGTTCAGCTCCCACAAAACCTGAAGGAGAAAGAGGACAGTTTAAACAGAGAGAAAGAAATTGTCAGTGTTCGGTGTTTTAACTTCCAAAATAAGTTCTTGATCCCAGATCCAAAACAAAACTTTTGAGAGCCAAAGTTTTTGATATGCAAGAGGAAAGTTTTCAAGAGAAGAAAAGGCGATTAAGAAGCAAATAGAGAAGGCCTGAGAGTAAGGAGGGCAGAGGATTTGTGCCAGAAGCAGGGCTTGAAAAGAAGATGGCGGAAGACCAGGCTCCCACGCTCCACCCCCACCCCTCAGGCTGACAGAGTAGGTCAACCAGACTCCAAGGCTGGAACATTCCACCAGAGGAGTAGAACGGGGCTGGGCACCGAGAGCAGATAACTCCTGCGGCCAGGTAGACTGAGCTCATCTAAGTTGCACACTTGTGACCTGGCCGGTACTGGGTCCCATTTCACCTGCCCCATTAACAGACTTTTTTCAGGAGGTGCTGCCCTGGAATGGTTGAGAGAGTGCTTAACCCCTTCACCTGTGTGTGACTGTGGGCAAGTTACAACCTGTGGGTCTTAGAAGCAGAGCTGCTTCTTGTGCACATGACTTACAGAGGAGTTGTTCCCTGGCAAAACCAGGAAGAAGTGAGGGAAGCAGAGGAGAAGGAGGAGAGGTTGGGGAAGATGGGCAAAAGAGGTGGGAGCAGCTGACATGTAGCCTTGAGAGACTTTATCTCGCACCTGAGAGGAATTCCAGACGGGTACGACAAAGGAAATGGCAGCAAGGCAGGATTTAAAAACTAACTAGCTTAGAATTTACGAGAATTAAAGAAAGACATGAGTCATCCTAGAAAGTATGAATTGGGTGTCCAGAATATATACAACTCAACTGATCTGGGTGAACCTACAGAACTTTAAAGATAAAAATAGTGTCAAAATCTAACAGAGAGGAGAGACTGTTTACCCACCAAAAAAATAGCACTTATGGAGACAGCAGTTTTCTTGCAAGTAGCAAGTGAAGCCAAAGGTTTAGGAAGTCGTATCTTTAAAGTGCTGAGAAGGAGGAGGAGAAGGGACAGGGGGAGGAGGAGAAGGAGGAGAGTGGAGGAGGGGGAGGGGAGGCGAGGGGGAGGGAAGAAGAGGAAGGAGGGGGAGAGAAGGAGACGAAGAAGGAGGAGGAGGGGGAGGGGAGGGAGGAGGGGGAGGAAGGGGAAGGGGAGGGGAGAAGGAGGAGGAGGGAGAAGGAGGGGGAGGGGGAGGGGAGGGGGGAGGGGGGGGGGGGGGGGGGGGGGGGGGGGGGGGGGGGGGGGGGGGGGGGAGGGGGGGGGGGGGGGGGGGGGGGGAGGGGGGGGGGGGGGAGGGGGGGGGGGGAGGGGAGGGGGGGGGGGGGG
>NW_020837971.1:14292499-14308606 GCF_003676395.1 Aethalodelphis obliquidens | reverse complement strand
AGGAGGAGGGGAGGGGGAGGGGAGGGAGGAGGAGGGAGGAGGGGGAGGGAGGAGGGGGCAGGGGAGGAAGGGGAGGGGGAGGGGAGGAGGAGGGAGGAGGGGGAGGGAGGAGGGGGCAGGGGAGGACGGGGAGGGGGAGGGGAGGAGGAGGGAGGAGGGGGAGAGAAGGAGGAGGAGGGAGAAGGAGGGGGAGGGGAGGGAAGGGAGGAGGGGGAGGGGAGGAAGGGGAGGGGAAGGGAAGGAGGAGGCGGGAGAAGGAGGGGGAGGGGAGGGAGGAGGGGGAGGGGAGGGAGGAGGGGGAGGGGAGGGAGGAGGGGAAGGAAGGGGAGGGGGAGGGGAGAAGAGGAAGGACAGGGAGAGAAGGAGGAGAGGAGGAAGGAGGAGGGGGAGGGGGAGGGGAGGGAGGAGCTATTGACCTAGAATCCTAAACTTCTCTAAACTACTATTAAGGATTGAGAACCAAATAAAGTCATGTTCAGTAGTTGAGAAACAAAAACAGATTATTACTCATGGACCTTCACCAGAAAAAAGTGCAAATGGATGAAACATAGCAAGGAGAAAAATAAATCAAAAGACCGGAATATGATGTAGGAAAGAATGAGAGTCCAGAAACATATCCTCAAATTGATGGTTATTCAGTGCTCAACAAAGGTGCCAAGACACTTCAAAAGGGAAAGTGTACTCTTTTCAACAATTGGTGCTGCAGTAATTAAATAGCCACATACAAAATGATGGACTTGGACCCTCACCTCACATTATATATAAAATTAATCCCAAATGGATTAAAAACCCAAATCTAAGAGCTAAATTATACAACTTGTCAAACCATAAGAAGTGATCTTCAAGGTACTGGGATGGACGAAGTGTTCTTAGATAGGACACCAAAGCATAGTATAAAAGAAAAAAAACTGATAAATTGGATTTCATCAACATTTAAAACTTTTGTGTTCCAACAGATAGAAAACACAAGCTACAGATTGAGAAAATATTTATAAATTGTATATTTCATAAAAGACTTGCATCCAGAATACATAAAGAACTCATAGCTCATTAAAAAGACAAATAATTCATTTAAAAATGGCCAAAAGATTTTAATAGACATTTCATTTAAAAAGATACACAAATGGGTATAAAGCATATGAAAAGATGCTCACAGTCATTAGGGAAATGCAAATTAAAACCACATGGGACACCACTACACACTCACTGGAAAAAAAGACAAGACAATATCAAGTGTTGGTGAAAAACTAGACCCCTCGTAAATTGCTGGTCATAATGTAAAATGGTCTGACCACTTTGGAAAAGAATTCATCAGTTTCTTAAAAAGTCAAATATGACTTACCATACAACCCTGCAATTTCACTTCTAGGAATCTACTCAAAAGAAATGAAAACATATATACACATGAAGACATGCCTGTGAATGCAGCATCATTCATCATAGCCCCAAACTGTAAACAAGATGAATGTCCATCAAGTGGCGAATGAATAAACAAAATGTGGGGCACCTATACAATGGAATGCTATTCAGCAATGAAAAAGAATAAACATGCTACAACACAGATGCATGTTCCCTATTGCTCTGTAAAAATGAGGAACAGAAATGCTGGTTTTGACAACCACTTTTTAGTGAGTTTGGTTAATACGAGTTCTTTTCCCTGAGTTTTATACACTGTGGAAAACTGACCAAATCCACTTTGCATGTCTCACCCACCGCAGTCCAGCTCTTGGAACATGTGGACCCCATTACGGTGGTATCGGTTCTTACAAGGCTCTCTCTGAGCAGCTGGCCAGACACCCTCCCCCCAGGCATCCTATCTTCTGCCCCAACACTACTGCAACAAATGAAGTACCTTTCTCTTTCTAATCACTTCCCAAACTGATTACAGATTTATGCTTGCTAGGATGTGTGTGTAGAAGCAGAAGACTATTCTTCAATAATTGACACTAGAGGAGAACTAGTGGGAAAAAAACGGAAGTAAATCAGAGCTGTTCTAGAACAAGCAAAGAAACAGAAATGCAGAGATCTCTCAGGTATGAAGGGGGTGACTGCAGGAGTTCCGTGCTTCCTGCAGGGGAAGTCACCAAGATGTAAGGTAGGGGTGATGTAAGGAGGGGAAGTAATTCTGAGGAAAGTATCACATGTATAAAGATCTTCGATGCAAGAACGAGATCAGCAGGTTGTGAGGTAAACGAAGAACGCTAGTGCAGATGGAGTATAGTAAAGGCTGGAATGTAGCATGAGATCAGGATAGACCGATGATTTAGGTTTCATTATAGTAACTTTTTTGGGTTTTACTTTAAGAGCAATGAGAAATAATTGAAAAATTTTAAACTAAGCAGTAATGTGATTACATTATATGGATTTTTAGGAAAATCACTCATTACTATAGATCAAGGGTCAGCCAACTTTTTCTGTAAAGAGCCAGATAATGAATATTTTATGCTTCTGAGCAACACAGTCCTTGTCCAGCTATGCAGTGCTGTCTTTGTGGCACAAACGCTGCCAGAGATAAATGTAAACAAATGAGCTTGGCTGTGTACCAATAAACTTTATTTGCAAAAACAAGCAGCAGGCAGGACTTTTCCTTCAAATTCTAATTTGGCCACCCCTGCTACAGATGGATAATGGATTAGAGAAAAAGGCAAATCTGGAGTTAAAGAAACCAGGTTAGAAGATAAGTGAAAAATTTAAGTGAGATCATGCAATATTTATCTTTCTGTGTCTGTCTTATTTCACTTAACATAATGCCCTCCGGTTTTGTCCATGTGGTCGTAAATGGCAGGATCTCCTTTTGTTTTTAAAAGCTGAATAATATTCCATTGTATATTCATAGTAACAGAATGGTGGTAAGTAGAATGTGGTTGCTGGGGCTGGGGGGAGGGTGTCACGGGAAGTTATTATTTAATGGGTACAAAGTTTCAGTTTTGCAAGATGAAAAGGGTTCTGGAGATGGATGGTGGCGATGCACAACAATATGAACGTCTTAATACCATGGAACTATGCACTTAAAATGGTTAAGATGGTCAATTTCATGTTCTGTGTATTTTACCTGAATAAAATCTGGTGGGGGGGAAAGAAGGCAAGGGGAAAATGTCACATCTAACATTAGGGTTAGCAGTAGAATTGTAGAGTTGACTCCAGACAGAAATTACATTGTATACAATGAGGAGAGGTAGAGGGAGGGGTCAAGAATAACCCCTGGCGTCCGTCACTGGGGAGACGGTGGTCCTCTCTGTATCTCGGTGGAGAAGTAAGTGTGGGCCTGGGATGCGGAAGCACAATATTTGGAGGAAATGAGAATCATAGAATCTAAGTGTTATTGACATGTAGGTGAAATAGTCCAACAGTAAATGGTCATTTGCAGGATGCTTCAAAGCGTTCTGTGGGGAGAATTCCCCCCCAAAGACCAATAGAACGGAAAAAGGAATGCTCATATTCTCTCCGGCGTGCCTGAGGTTCCCTCCACTCTCTGGGACCATTTTAGGCTCTAGCAAATTTGCCCAGGTGGGTGGGGTCAGATGTATGGAATTTGGCCCTTATTCCATCAGCAGTGGAAAGCTGGTAGAAGGCTTCCCATCAATGGGAGGGAGCATGGGGACTTCCCTGGTGGTCCAGTGGTTAAGATTCTGTGATCCCAATGCAGGGGGCACGGGTTCGATCCCTGGTTGGGGAACTAAAATCCCGCATGCTGCACAGCGTGGCCAAAAATTAAATTAAATTTTAAAAAGGCGGGGGACGAGCATCTGACTGCCATTTTAGGACGCTGTGGCAGTGGTCGAGGCATAAACTTAGGTAGACTGTCAGTCAATCGATCAATCAATACTGAGGTCCTGCTACCAAGCACTGTGGTAAACGATGGAGTGCTAGAGGAGAAGAAAAGATGGATTTAAGAGCTAGTTTATAGAAAAAAAACAAAATGGAAGCGACTTGCTGACTGCTTAAGGGGAATTTTAGAAGAGGGATATAATTTTATATTAAAGCAAAGTTAGGAATTCGAGTGACCAGGAGAATTAGTACCCATGAGGGAAACAGGAAAATTTAGAAAGTTGGCTAGTATAAAGGCCAAGGTGAAAGATGTTACATTCTAATTGCTGTGCATTTGTGTTGACTTTGGACTTCCAGTAGGTTCCTTAGGAACCATCAGCACCAAGATGTAAGTTGATGCCAAGGGACCTGATGGATTTTTTTAAGGGGGCATAAAGAGAGAAAAGAAAGGACCAAAATGGAATTTCTCTATCATGAACTTGTCTTGCTATGAACCAAAGGGCAAGAGAAAGATGTGAAGCAAAAAAAAAAAGGGGGCAGAGTGAGGCACTTTCCCAGGTGAAGAAGGATCACGTAGCTACGTGAAAACCATCAAGAGTTTTCATATATGAACCTTGTTTCTCTTCCAAATGTGTTCTTTCCTTCTCCACTGTCTCTCTTAGTTCAAGCCATCAGCACCTCCCTCCTGGATCACTACAATATTCTTTTAACCCACCTCCACGCTTCTGGTCCATTTAAGATAGGAAAAAAGAGAGAACCACTGTTCTTTGATTAGACAATGAAATACTCAGTGTTCCACCCATCGCAATGGTCCGACTTAATCATAGTTATTTATCTATCTATAGCTCCCACTGTTAGCTCACCCAGAGTGCACGCTTATGACTTCTACCTCTGCATCTGATACCTGAGATGCCTAACAAAAACAGATGAGATTTTTTTCCCTCCTGTCAAATGAAGTCAGAAATGTTGGGGCTTCTCAGGAAGATGGCCAGTGATGCCTTCCAGAAGTGGGAAATACATTTCATGGGCTTGGCTGAGGATGGAGGAGGGAATGAGTAGTTAGGAAATGGAGACAGAAGATGCAGACAATCATTTCCATCATTTTGGCAATAAAAGGAAGGGGAAATACAGGGCAGTGCATAAAAGAGAAAATAGGTTCAAACCAACATTTTTTGGCTTCCTCACTTCCCATTTCCTCCAGTCTGGCTCTTCACTAACCATTTCACAGAAACTTCTCTAGCTAAAGTTACTAATAACTTTTACTGCTGAATCCACAGCACATTCAAATGCTTACCTTCCTTGACGTCGTTGATGAGCATATCCGCTTGCAACTCAGTAGGACGGCCTGTCTTCTAGAAGTACTCTCTTTCTTGTCCTCCTGTGTCATCATGCTAACTTACCTGTAAGATAGGATTTTCTTCCTGCCGTTTGGACCACCCCTTAGCTGATGCCTTATTCACCTGCATTCACTCTCCACATTGGAGATCAAAGCTTTGAACTGGGTCCCCTCGTCTTTCATGCTACATTCTTGCCCTGACTACCTCATCCATCCCAATGACTTTGAATCCCACCTATACATCAATGACTCTCTTCTCTTTAAAAAAAAAATTTTTTTTAGTCCACTATATATCCAGACATCATCACATAACTATCTCACAAATACCTGAATGTATGTTCACAATTCAGTTCTTTATACTTCTTCTCAAATCCCAGTAAAATGGTATCTACTTGCTCAAGAAAGACAACTGAGAACCGTAATTCTCTCCTCCCTCTTGTTCACCTTGCCTTCACATTCAGTTTTTAACCAGGGCCTGTCAATACTACTTACAGAATACATAATCATCCACTTCCTTCCCTCTGTCTCCACTGCCACCGCCTGGTTTAAACCACCATCATCTCTCACCTGGGGTGACTACAAGTAACACCTACTGGGCTTTCAGCTTCCATTGCCTTTCAATTCATCTACACACACCACACTTTGGATCATATTTCTACTTCACTCAAAACCCCTCATACCTTGGGTTAAAGATGAAATTCCCCCAGGTGGCCCATAGGGCCTTATAAGATCCGACCACTGTTTGTTTCTCCAGCCCTGCTTCAGGCCACTCCTATCCACACATGCTCATGACACAGCCCACGGGTTTCTCTATTACATACACCAAGTTCCTTCCTGACTGAAAACCTTGGAGATGTGATTTCCTAACACTAGAATCCATTCTCTGCTCCTGTCCACGTCCTTGCCAACTCCTAACTCAATTCGCGTGCCCTCAGTTTAAATGTCCTTTGTTCAGAGCACAACCGTCTACCACTTTCCAAACAGAATCAAGCAATTTGATGCCGCCATTAAATTCTCTTCCGGTGTCCTGTGTCCTGTGTTTTCCTTCATAGTGTTTAGCACAGTTAGTCTCTATACATATATTTATTTGTCATCTTTCTTCCCTACTAGCCTATAAGCTCCACGAATCCAGGAACCATATTTCATCTCTAATCAATAGCTCTTCGCCCAGGACTGGCATGTAGCAAGTACCATAAATAAATAAAAATAAATGTTTGTGAGATGAATAGATAAATAAGTGAATATTAAGTGATTGAGAATAAAAGAGAAAAAGCTTTCGAGCTTAAAGACAATTAAAGCAATATCTAAATTCACACTACTTTATATAAAATAGATAACAAGGCCCTACTGTATAGCAATATTCAATATTTTATAATAATCTATAAAGGAAAAGAATCTGAAAAAAATAGATATAGATGTATGTATAACTGAATCACTTTGCTGGACACCTGAAACTAACACAACATTATAAATCAATTATACTTCAGTAAAAAAAAAAAAGATAATTTTTATTTTATTTATTTTTATTTATTTATTTGTTTATTTTTGGTTGCATTGGGTCTTTGTTGCTGCGCAGAAGCTTTCTCAAGTTGTGGTGAGCAGGGGCTTCTCATTGCGGTGGCTTCTCTTGCTGCGGAGCACGGGCTCTAGGCACGTGGGCTCAGTAGTTGTGGCTCGTGGGCTCCAGAGCACAGGCTCAGCAGTAGTGGTGTGTGGACTTAGTTGCTCCATGGCATGTGGGATCTTCCCGGACCAGGGCTCAAACCCGTGTCCCCTGCATTGGCAGGCAGATTCTTAATCACTGTGCCAGCAGGGAGGTCCCGATAATTTTTAAAAATAACAAAATAGTAAATTCAGTCACTAAGCAACTGATGTTGAACTCAAGGATTGGGGAGTCATAACCCTGAGGAACAGGTTCAGAGTACTTCACGTGCAAGGTCACTTAATTCACATAAAGCCTCTGAGCTTACAAATGAGGAAGCTGGGAAATAGAAATGTTAATTAATTTACCCCAAAGACACAGAGCTGGGAAGAGGAGAAACTGGGATTCCAATCCAGGCCATCTGGCTCCAGAGCCTTCACGCTTAAGCACTATGTAATTCAGAACTTCCCAGATGGTGAGCCAGGAATGAGCTGCAGAGGTGCCAACAGAAATCGATTCGTTTAGCCATGGGGCAGCCAGGCTGGTGGCCTCGGGCGGTGAGCAGCTTTGTCCGGGGCTCCTCAGAGCATGGCAGAGGAAGTCTGATGTCATACCGCTGTCCCACGGCAGGAGTCAGGAGCCCTGACTCAGGCCGGACCACGTGCGGACATCCTGATCCCCGGTGCAGCAGCTGCAGAGGGTGCCACTGTGCACCGCGGACAAGGCGCTCCCGGTGCAGGCAGGTGCACCGGGGGCGTGGCCAGCAGCTCAAGATGCTGAGGGGAGAGGGGCAGAGGAGGAAGGCCGGAAACTCTGCCTGCATCTAAGGGAATACACCTGTCCAGGCGCAGCTGCTGCCACCGTCCTTTCGGGCGCCTCATCTGGCTGCATGGTGGCCCCCCTGACACCCCACGTGCCTTCTGCTGACTCAAGCTTCGTCGGAAATGCTTTATTACTAACGGTTTGCCTGCTTTGGAAATCCATTCTCATTTCCACCTCTGTCCATGAAAGAAAAAGAAGAGCTCTTAGATATCTTAATATAGTTTCAACTTTTCTACCTCTTTGCATGGTGGTAAAATAAAACATCTAAAACGTTTTATTACCTGCTGGTGTGAACAAATTTTCTGTTGATGGCCACCAACAGGACTTTGAAGAAATGAACATGGAGAACTCTTTGAGTGGAGTTCCTTGTGGACATTTAAAGCACCAAACCTGTTATTAAAAAGTTATCTTGGTGGAAGCAAGATCAAGTTTTTCACCAAAAATGTTGACAAGATTTTAGAACTTTTACATAAATTTTATATTAATATCTTAATACTTTTTATTTTTCTAGTCATGATTACATAATATAAAGAAAATGTAAGTAATTTTCGTCAAGCATCATATAGACACCCCCAAATTTTATCCAGTGGTCACTTTCTGTGTGTGTACAATGAGAAAAAAGTTGAGGACTCCCTCTCTGCAGCGTTTTCTATGTGAAGGGTGTTCATTTTGTGATGCACTTACTTCATAGGTATGGTCCCAGTCAATCATACTAGATAAGCTGCAGTTACTTCTGAACCCACCATAATTTCTCTTGCTGTTTTCTCTGTGTAGAGGTTAAGAACTAAAGCTCTGGAACCAGGATGCCTGGTTTGAATCCCAGCTTTGCCACTTATTAGCTGTGTGACACTGAGATGGCAACCTAACCTCTCTGTTTTATCATGGGGAAAGGGCATCATAATAGTAAGCACCACAGAATTGAGGTAATACAGATAAACAGGTCAGAATTATGTCCAGCATATAGTAAGCACCCCAAGAATGTCAGCTATGGTCATTGCTCTCTCCCACTTTCTCCTCTCTGCCCTTCCTTATCCTGCCTTTGCCTGCCTGAGTCATACTCAACTGTATGACCTCAGCTGACATGTCATTTCCTCTAACTAGCCTTCCCTGTCCACCCTAGCCTAAGCTACCACTCCCTTAGGAGCTCATGGAGCCCATAGTATCGCCCCTGACATAGCACTTAGCGCAGTGCTTGGTAATTTTCATTTTCTTGTCTGTTGCCCACCACGGCACCCTTAGAGCAAGGTCCTTCAGAGCAGGAACTGTTGCATTAGCTTGTGAATTCCCAGCGCCTGTTATGGTGTCTGGTACTCAATAACCAGTCAATGAATGAACGTTCCAAATGGAAGAACCCCATTCTGTGCTGTTTCCATAGCAATGACTCTGGAAGACAGGAAGAAGACAGGTGACTTTCCTAACAGGTGTTAGAAGTCTGATTACAGAAGTAAGTATCCATGATATTTTCTTACTCATTCTCTCAATCCCAACTTCCCATTGACCTTCATGTTGGGAAAAATAGCATCCCTTTTTTTTCCCACGCAAATTCATTCAGCTGCCCTTTCGTGACTTTCTGTCTCCTAGCACTGTCTGTAGCTCAGAAGAAAGTCTGGGAACTTTGGTGTTAGCCATGGGCTGGGCTGTATGTGGGTAGAAGTTTCTTGATGCCCAGGCAATGGGTGGAGCATATGTCACGAGTGCGATTGCTCTGGCTGCGTGGAGGTCGGTTAAGCTGGGCTCTGAGCCAGTGCCTGAGAAAGGGTAGCAAGGGCTGGTCCACACCTCTCAGCATGGTGATGACTCCCGGGTGACAGCTGCAGGAGGTTCTGGACTCTGATGTGGTCAGCAAATTGGAGTCCAGCTGCCTTAATGCAATATGTGTTTGTCAGAGCTTTCCTATTCTTGCCTCGAATTGCCTAAGTTCACATCGTCTGTCGTTTCCTACACTTGGACTCCTGAAGATGTCAGGTTTATTTGTTTGTGGTTTGTTGGGACTGTTTTGTTTTCATTTTCAGGAGTAAAAATAGCAAAGGGAAAACAAGTGGTCCATCGTATGAATACTGATTTTCCAAACGGAACACTGATTTTCACAAGTGGGCCTTGTGTGATCCTTTACGTATTTCAGTGCCATGGGGTAACTGGGAAAGAGAAGAAGGAAATGAAAGGAAGGAAAGAAACTCACTTTTTTAAAGTAAAATATGTGTGTGCGTGTGTGTGTGCGCACATGTGTGTGTACTTGTATGGGGGTTAGAAGAGCAGAAAGCAAGACAGGGAGCTAACACGTATTCAGCATCCGCTCTGCTCAGACGCCAAGCTGAGCCCTCCATGTGGTACCCCACTCAGGCCTAATGGCCACCCTGTGAGATAGGTGGTGGCCCCTGCATTTCCACACAAAGATGCAGAAAAGTTAAGTAACAACGTCAAGGTACATTTTGAAAGTAGGTCTTTTATTTATTTATTTATAGTTTGCATTAAAATTTTTAATAGTTTTAAAGTTAATTTCCATCTACAGTTACTACAAAATATTGGCTATATTTCCCGTGTTGTACAATACATCCTTGAGCCTGTCTTACACCCAAAAGTTTGTACCTCCCATTTCCCCACCCCTACATTGCCCGCCCTTCCCTCAGCCCGCTGGTAACCACTAGTTGGTTCTCTATATCTGTGAGTCTGCTTTTTTTTTTATTCACTAGTTTGTTGTATTTTTTAGATTCCACATATAAGTGAGATCATAAGGTATCTGTCTTTCTGTGTCTGATTTATTTCACTGAGCATAATACCCTCAAAGTCCATCTATGTTGCTACAAGTGGCAAAATTTCATTCTTTTTTTATGGCTGAGTGATATTCCATTGTATATATATACCACATTTTTTTTATCCATTAACCCGTTGATGGACACTAAGGTTGCTTCCATATCTTGGCAACTGTAAATAGTGCTGCTATGAACATTGAGGTGCATGTATCTTTTCCAATTAGTTTTTTTTTTTTTGGGGGGGGGGGTGGAGGGGATATATATACCTAAGAGTGGAATTGCTGGGCCATATGGTAGTTCAACTTGTAGTTTTTTGAGAAACCTCCATACTGCTTTGCACAGTGGCCTCACCAATTTGAAAGTAGGTCTTTCAGACTTGAATCCCCAACCACTTTTTTCCCCACTAAGACAGGTTAGCACACACACAAGCCAGATTTGGCCCTCTACCTGTTTTGGTACAGCTGCAAGCTAAGAAGAGTTTTATCTTTTTAAATGGTTGGGAAAAAATATCAAAAGAAGAATAGCATTTTGTGACACATGAAAATAATGAAAACTATATGAGATTCAAATGTCAGTGTCCATAAATAGATTTACTGGAACACAGGCCCACCCATTCATTTACTGTTGTCTCTGGCTGCAGAGTGGAGAAGTTAAACAAACTGTGTGGCCTGAAAAGTCTAAAATATTTACTATCAGGTCTTTTACAGAAAAAGAGGTTTGCCAGCCCCTGTTGTCAGGGAATGATTTTGAAAGGTTGTAGTTGCTTTGGAAAGTTTATTAAGAAGGAGAAAAAGGGCATTTCTCACTAGGCACTCTGATCTGAAGTGGAGGGTGTGAGGCCTCTGCATGAAGCATCCTGGGAACAAGTAAAACTAGACGAAGCACAAAGGAAAAGAAAAGAAAAAAAAAAGCAAGTTGCAAACCCTCTGGAAAAAATACCTCTGCACCTCTAGCTCTTGCCGGGGTTGGCGTCTTCAGTGGCGTCTCCTATTGCAGGGGGACCTTCAAGATGGCAGAGAAGTAAGACGTGGAGATCCCTTCCTCCCAAAAAGTATGTTCCTACAGAACACCTACTGAACGCTGGAAGAAGACCTCAGACTTCCCAAAAGGCAAGAAAATCCCCACGTACCTGGCCATGTGGCAGACAGGGTCTTGGTGCTCTGGCCTGGTGTCAGTCCTGAGCCTCTAAGGTAGGAGAGCCGAGTTCAGGACATTGTTCCACCAGAGACGTCCTGGCCCCACGTGATATCAATCGGCGAGAGCTCTCCTAGATATCTCTGTCTCAGTGCTAAGACCCAGCTCCACTCAACGACCAGCAAGCTGCGGTGCTGAATACCCTATGCCAAACAACTAGCAAGACAGGAACACAACCCCACCCATTAACAGGGAGGCTGCCTAAAATCATAATAAGGCCACAGACACCACAAAACACCCTGCCAGACAAGGCCCTGCTCACCAGAAAGACAAGATCCAGCCCCACCCACCAGAACACAGGCACCAGTCCCCTCCACAAGGAAGCCTACACAACCCACTGAACCAACCTCACCCACCGAGGGCAGACACCAAAAACAACGGGAACTACAAGCCTGCAGCCTGTGAAAAGGAGACCCCAAACACAGTAAGTTAAGCAAAATGAGAAGACAGAGAAATACGCAGCAGATGAAGGAGCAAAGTAAAAACCCACCAGACCAAACAAGTGAAGAGGAAATAGGCAGTCTACCTGAAAAAGGATTCAGAGTAATGATAGTAAAGATGATCCCAAATCTTGGAAACAGAATGGAGAAAATACAAGAAACGTTTAACAAGGACCTAGAAGAACTAAAGAGCAAACAAACAGAGATGAACAACACAATAAATGACATTAAAAATACTCTAGAAGGAATCAATAGCAGTATAACTGAGGCAGAAAAATAGATAAGTGACCTGGATGATAAAATAGTGGAACTAACTACCGCAGAGCAGAAAAAAGAAAAAAGAATGAAAAGAATTGAAGACAGTCTCAGAGACCTCTGGGACAACATTAAATGCACCAACATTCAAATTATAGGAGTCCCAGAAGAAGAAGAGAAAAAGAAAGGGACTGAGAAAATATTTGAAGAGATTATAGTTGAAAACTTCCCTAACATGGAAAAGGAAATAGTCAATCAAGTCCAGGAAGCACAGAGAGTCCCATACAGGGTAAATCCAAGGAGAAATATGCCAAGACACATATTAATCAAACTATGAAAAATTAAATACAAAGAAAAAATATTAAAAGCAGCAAGGGAAAAACAACAAATAACATACAAGGGAATCCCCATAAGGTTAACAACTGATCTTTCAGCAGAAACTCTACAAGCCACAAGGGAGTGGCAGTACATATTTAAAGCAATGAAAGGGAAAAACCTACAACCAAGATTACTCTACCCAGCAAGGATCTCATTCAGATTCGACAGAGAAATTAAAACCTTTACAGACAAGCAAAAGTTAAGAGAATTCAGCACCACAAAACCAGCTTTACGGCAAATGCTAAAGGAACTTCTCTAGGCAGAAAACACAAGAGAAGGAAAAGACCTACAATAACAAACCCAAAACAATTAAGAAAATGGTAATAGGAACATACATATCAATAATTACCTTAAATGTAAATGGATTAAATGCTGCAACCAAAAGACATAGACTAGCTGAATAGATACAAAAACAAGACCCATCCATATGCTGTCTATAAGAGACCCACTTCAGACCTAGGGACACATACAGACTGAAAGTGAGGGGATGGAAAAAGATATTTCATACAAATGGAAATCAAAGGAAAGCTGGAGTAGCAATTCTCATATCAGACAAAATAGACTTTAAAATAAAGACAATTACAAGAGACAAGGAAGGGCACTACATAATGATCAAGGGATCAATCCAAGAAGAAGATATAACAATTGTAAATATTTATGCACCCAATATAGGAGCACCTCAATACATAAGGGAAGTGCTAACAGCCGTAAAAGGGGAAATCGACAGTAGCACAATAATAGTAGGTGACTTTAAAATCCCACTTTCACCAATGGACACATCATCCAAAGTGAAAATAAATAAGGAAACACAAGCTTTAAATGATACATTAAACAAGATGGACTTAATTGATATTTATAGAACATTCCATCCAAAAACAACAGAATACACTTTCTTCTTAAGTGTTCATGGAACATTCTCCAGGACAGACCATATCTTGGGTCACAAATCAAACCTGGGTAAATTTAAGAAAATCGAAACTGTATCAAGTATCTTTTCTGAGCACAACACTAGGAGACTAGATATTAATTACAGGAAAAAAATCTGTAAAAAGTACAAACACATGGAGGCTAAACAACACACTTCTAAATAACCAAGAGATCACTGAAGAAATCAAAGTGGAAATCAAAAAATACCTGGAAAAAAATGACAATGAAAACACGATGACTCAAAACCTATGGAATGAAGGAAAAGCAGTTCTAAGAGGGAAGTTTATAGCTATAAAAGCCTACCTCAAGAAACAAGAAACATCTCAAATAAACAACCTAACCTTACACCTAAAGCAATTAGAGGAACAAGAACAAAAAGACCCCAAAGTTAGCAGAAGGAAAGAAATCATAAAGATCAGATCAGACATAAATGAAAAAGAAATGAAGGAAACAATAGCAAAGATCAACAGAACTAAAAGCTGGTTCTTTGAGAAGATAAACAAAATTGATAAACCATTAGCCAGACTCATCAGGAAAAAAAGGGAGAAGACTCAAATCAATAGAATTTGAAATGAAAAAGGGGAAGTAACAACTGACTCTGCAGAAATACAAAGGATCATGAGACATTACTACAAGCAACTATATGCCAATAAAATGGACAACCTGGAAGAAATGGACAAATTCTTAGAAAAGCACAACCTTCTGAGATGGAACCAAGAAGAAATAGAAAATATAAACAGAGCAATCACAAGCACTGAAATTGAAACTGTGATTAAAAATCTTCCAACAAACAAAAGCCCAGGACCAGATGGCTTCACAGGTGAATTCTAGCGAACATTTAGAGAAGAGCTAACACCTATCCTTCTCAAACTCTGTCAAAATATAGTAAAGGGAGGAACACTCCCAAACTCATTCTATGAGGCCACCATCACCCTGATACCAAAACCAGACAAAGATGTCACAAAAAAAGAAAACTACAGGCCAATATCACTGATAACGTAGATGCAAAAATCCTCAACAAAATACTAGCAAACAGAATCCATCACACATTAAAAGGATCGTACACCATGATCAAGTGGGATTTATCTCAGGAATACAAGGATTCTTCAGTATATGCAAATCAATAAATGTGATACACCATATTAACAAATTGAAGGATAAAAACCATATGATTTCCCTGGTGGCGCAGTGGTTGAGAGTCCGCCTGCCGATGCAGGAGACACGGATTCGTGCCCCGGTCCGGGAAGATCCCACATGCCGCGGAGCGGCTGGACCCATTAGCCATGGCCACTGAGCCTGTGCGTCCAGAGCCCGTGCTCCCCAACGGGAGAGGCCACAACAGTGAGAGGCCCGCGTAATGCAAAAAAGAAAAAAACCGTATGATAATCTCAATAGATGCAGAAAAAGCTTTTGACAGAATTCAACACCCATTTATGATAAAAACCCTCCAGAAAGTAGGCACAGAGGGAACCTACCTCAACATAATGAAGGCCATATATGACAAACCCACAGCAAGCATCATTCTCAATGGTGAAAAACTGAAACCATTTCCACTAAGATCAGGAACAAGACAAGGCTGCCCACTCTCACCACTATTATTCAACATAGTTCTGGAAGTTTTAGCCATGGCACTCAGAGAAGAAAAAAAAATAAAAGGAATCCAAATCAGAAAAGAAGAAGTAAAACTGTCACTGTTTGCAGATGACTTAACACTATACCTAGAGAATCCTAAAGACATTACTAGAAAATGATTAGAGCTAATCAATGAATTTGGTAAAGTAGCAGGATACAAAATTAATGTACAGAAATCTCTTGCATTCCTATACACTAACGACGAAAAATCTGAAAGAGAAATTAAGGAAACACTCCCATTTACCACTGCAACAAAAAGAATAAAGTACGTAGGAATAAACCTACCTAAGGAGACAAAAAACCTGTATGCAGAAAACCATAAGACACTGAAGAGAGAACTTAAAGACATTACAAACAGATGGAGAGATATACCATGTTCTTGGACTGGAAGAATCAACACTGTGAAAATGATTATACTACCCAAAGCAATCTACAGATTCAATGCAATCCCTGTCAAGCTACCAATGGCATTTTTCACAGAAGTAGAACAAAAAAATTCACAATTTGTATGGAAACACAAAAGACCCCAAATAGCCAAAGCAATCTTTAGAAAGGATAACGGAGCTGGAGGAATCAGGCTCCCTGAGTTCAGACTATACTACAAAACTACAGTAATCAAGACAGCATGGTACTGGCACAAAAACAGAAATATAGATCAATGGAACAGGATAGAAAGCCCAGAGATAAACCCACACACATATGGTCACCTTATCTTTAATAAAGGAGGCAAGAATATACAATGGAGAAAAGACAGCCTCTTCAGTAAGTAGTGCTGGGAAAACTGGACAGCTACATGTAAAGGAATGAAAGTAGAACACTCCCTAACACCATACACAAAAATAAATTCAGAATGGATTAAAGACCTAAATGTAAGGCCAGACACCATCAAACTCTTAGAGGAAAACATAGGCAGAACACTCTATGACATAAATCACAGCAAGATCCTTGTTGACCCACCTCCTA
>NW_020837971.1:14291142-14292399 GCF_003676395.1 Aethalodelphis obliquidens | reverse complement strand
ATTACAAAAATAAACAAATGGGACCTAATGAAACTTAAAAGCTTTTGCACAGTAAAGGAAACCATAAACAAGACAAAAAGGCAACCCTCAGAATGGGAGAAAATATTTGCAAACAAAGCAACTGACAAAGGATTAATCTCCAAAACATAAAAGTAGTTCATGCAGCTCAATATCAAAAAACCAAACAACCCAAGCCAAAAATGGGCAGAAGACCTAAACAGATATTCCTCCAAAGAAGATATACAGATTGCCAACAAACACATGAAAGGATGCTCAACATCACTAATCATTAGAGAAATGCAAATCAAAACTACAATAAGGTATCACCTCACACCAGTCAGAATGGCCATCATCAAAAAATCTACAAACAATAAATGCTGGAGAGGGTGTGCAGAAGAGGGAACCCTCTTGCACTGTTGGTGGGAATGTAAATTGATACAGTCACTATGGAGAACAGTACGGAGGTTCCTTAAAAAACTAAAAATAGGGGCTTCCCTGGTGGCGCAGTGGTTGGGAGTCCGCCTGCCGATGCAGGGGACACGGGTTCGTGCCCCGGTCCGGGAGTATCCCACATGCCGTGGAGCGGCTAGGCCCGTGAGCCATGGCTGCTGAGCCTGCACATCCGGAGCCTGTGCTCCACAACGGGAGAGGCCACAATAGTGAGAGGCCTGCGTACTGCAAAAACAAAACAAACAAACAGACAAAAAACCTAAAAATAGAACTACCATATGACCCAACAATCCCAATACTGCACATATACCCCGAGAAAACCGTAATTCAAAAAGAAACATGTACCACAGTGTTCATTGCAGCACTATTTACAATAGCCAGGACATGGAATCAACCTAAGTGTCCATAGACAGATGAATGGATAAAGAAGATGTGGCACATATATACAATGGAATACTACTCAGCCATAAAAAGACACACAATTGAGTTATTTGTAGTGAGGTGGATGGACCTAGAGTCTGTCATACAGAGTGAAGTAAGTCAGAAAGAAAAACAAATACCGTATGCTAGCACACATATATGGAATCTGAAAAAAAAGAAAAAAGGTTCTAATGAACCTAGGAGCAGGACAGGAATAAAGATGCAGATGTAGAGAATGGACTTGAGGACACGGGGAAGGGGAAGGGTAAGCTGGGATGAAGTGAGAGAGTGGCACTGACATATAGACACTACCAAATGTAAAATAGCTAGCTAGTGGGAAGCAGCCGCATAGCACAGGGAGATCAGCTCGGTGTTTTGTGACCACCT
>NW_020837971.1:14243760-14291042 GCF_003676395.1 Aethalodelphis obliquidens | reverse complement strand
AAGATGCAGATGTAGAGAATGGACCTGAGGACACGGGGAAGGGGAAGGGTAAGCTGGGATGAAGTGAGAGAGTGGCACTGACATATAGACACTACCAAATGTAAAATAGCTAGCTAGTGGGAAGCAGCCGCATAGCACAGGGAGATCAGCTCGGTGTTTTGTGACCACCTAGAGGGGTGGGATAGGGAGGGTGGGAGGGAGACACAAGAGGGAGGGGATATGGGGTATATGTATATGTATAGCTGATTCACTTTGTTATACAGCAGCAACTAACACAACATTGTAAAACAATTATGCTCCAATAAAGATGTTAAAAAAAAAATAGCAGGAAAAGGAATCATTTTGTCCCCTAAAATATCCTCCTAAATGCTCAGAAGGATAACAGAATTATGAAATAGCTGTCAAATCAATATCTTATTATAATAAAAATACTAATATTGGGTCACATGGATGATAAAATAACTTTTCCCTCTCCTCTATGCATATGTTTTCCCATTTCTCTTAGGTATTTACATGTTTAATTTTGCAGGGTGTCGCCGGGGACGAACTTAGCAGAGAGGAAAGATGGAGCCATGGTCCTGGCTTTGCTCCTAAGTACATTAAACTAATCACTTTGATTTAAATTTCCTTATCTCCAAATTGGGGGCTGGACAAGATAATCCCAAAGGTCCCCTACAGTCATAAAATGATAGGCCTCTGTGACTTAGAACATAATTTTAAAATGTTAAGTGATCACTGAGGTTTATAGCAGTTATGGCTTTGCATTTATGGTAGATCAGTGGCCATATTTATGATTTATTTAACTCCAAATCCTTAGTCAATATCTCAACTCCCAATTACGGCATTGTCCCTATAGGAAAATCTGAGCAACTTTATGATGATTTGATTCTCAAGAAGATTTCCAGGGATGCATTGAGGGAAAAACTGTAGAAACTTTTATAGTTCTATAGTTTATTACCAATTTGAGATTTGAGGGTGTTTAGGAAAAGACAAAAAGTACACTGGTATGACTTTTAAATGGGCACTAATTATTTTTTCCGTTAAATAATATACCTCTTGTAATTGACAATGAAAATATTGAATCATTTTTTCCAGAGTGTTCCATCCATTGACCTATATGCGGATCCAGACATCGAAACAAATACTCATTGTGTTTCTTAGATGTACATATGTCTTTCAGAGCTCTGGGTCTGTTCTGATTGGTGGATCAGCTCGGAAGGTTGAGAAGTAGAACTGTAATTCTATCAAGGGCAAGTTCACATTTTATTCTGTATTGCCACTGCGTTGTTCCCTTCCTTCAGGCAGAGTTGCCGTGATTATCTGTAAAGAGAAACTCCTGCAGGGAGTCTGCCCAGAGCTGGGGCTCCAGGCCAGAACATGCAATGCCTATTTTCCCTGGGGAAACAGCTGAGCTGCAGGAATGGGTGGAAGTGTTCAGTAGCCCCTCTGCCCAATGCAATGTCAATGATTTCTGCTTTGGGTTTCATGTCAACCCATTATAAAATTAAGTACCAGGTCATGTGCAACAAATTTCAATGGAAACAGAATAAAGATGCAGAAACCTGGTAATGAATTGAAAAGAAATGGAATATTCTGCATTCTTTCTTTCTGTAACATTGTTTGCTTTGATCCCCCCTGAGATCTAAGGATGTTTGTAGCTGGATGAGCTGCTTGAAGCCTCTCAATACATTAGGTGATGACTGTACAGGATCGTGGTTAGAAGTTCTTTTTTTTTTTTTTATTTACTGGGGTATAGTTGCCTCACGATGTTATGCTAGTTTCTGCTGTACAGCAAAGTGAATCAGCCATATGTATACACTTATCTCCTCCCTTCTGGATTTCCCTCCCATATAAGACACCACAGAACATCAAGTAGAGTTCCCTGCTCTATACAGCAGGCGCTCACTAGTTTCTCTTCCATACGTAGCAGTGTATACATGTCAATCCCAATCTCCCAATTCATCCCACTCCCCTTCCCCCTCCTTGGTGTCCATAGTTTGTTCTCTACATCTGTGTCTCTATTTCTGCTTTGCAAATAGGTTCATCTGTACCATTTTTCTAGATTCCACATATATGCGTTAATATATATTTGTTTTTCTCTTTCTGACTTACTTCACTCTGTATGACAGTCTCTAGGTCCTTCCATGTCTCTACCAATGACCCAATTTCATTCCTTTTTATGGCTGAGTAGTATTCCATTGTATATATATACCACATCTTCTTTATCCGTTCATCTGTTGATAGACATTTAGGTTGCTTCCAGATCCAGGCTATTGTAAATAGTGCTGCAATGAACATTGGGGTGCATGCGTCTGTTTGAATTATGGTTTTTCTCAGGGTATATGCCCAGTAGTGGGATTGCTGGGTCATATGGTAGTTCTTAATCAAGAAGTAGCCTGGAAACTCACACCAAGTTGTCTGCATCAGTCCTGGGGAACCTTGTTTGCAAGCTAGAACTGGCCCCAACCCCATGCAGCTGGGGGATGGAGGAAAAGCATCACGTTTTATTTCAGTGATTGCAGAATGCAGTTTAAGAAGAAGCGAGCTTGGGGCTTCCCTGGTGGTGCAGTGGTTGAGAGTCCACCTGCCGATGCAGGGGATGCGGGTTCGTGCCCCGGTCCGGGAAGATCCCACATGCCGTGGAGCGGCTGGGCCCATGAGCCATGGCTGCTGAGCCTGTGCGTCCGGAGCCTGTGCTCCACAGCGGGAGAGGCCACAACAATGAGAGGCCCGCGTACCGCAAAAAAAAAACAAAAAAAGAAGAAGAAGCGAGCTCAAAGTCCTTCTACTACACCATCTTGTCCCGAGATGAGAATGCAGGTTACAATGTTCATCTTCTCCCGTCTACCAGCCACTTCTAAATACCTTGCCAATTCCCCCCTCAAAACAAAAGAAACAACGTTAGCCGCTGCATTGACCCCCAAGCTTTGAGAAAACAGACATTAGGTAGGCCTGCCCCCTGTAAAACCAGCTGAACAGAATCAGTCAAAATTTATGGTGCAAATAATTTTAGACTGTATTAGACTGTATTTAGACTATAGTAATGAAAACATTAACATGTAAGTCCCTGGTCCAAGAAATCAACATCCCAAATTCCCAAAGGAGTCTTTTTGTTAACATTTCAAGTACAACCTTTTTTTGATTTTGTTTTTACAGTTATATGCCTGGGATACACCAAATTTTAAGCAATATACCTGGTCAAGACTAGAGGGACCTCAAAAACGGTACATACCATGTTTTTAAAAAGGGAAGGAGGGAAGATATGGCTGAGGGACAGAAGATGTTATCTGGAAAAATCTTCCTACTTGTTCTGGTTGGTCAATCAAAATGGTACACATACAGCCAGAGGTTCCCAGGTCAGCTGCATTGCTACCAACCCAAACTTTCCTCTTCACAGTAATTCATCCCCACTCTCTGAACACCTATTGTCTACTGGATTCAATCCTCCACTCACCCGAAACTGCTTTCCAAAGGCACCAATAGGTCCCACTTTTTCACTGAGGATCAAAGCTGACTTACTATGACCTATAATGTCATCGTGTCTAAACTCTTAGTGCTCAAAGTGAGACCTTCAGGTAAACATCATCTCATCACCTGGGGCTTCTTAGAAAGGCAGGACCTCTGGTTCTACCCCAGGCCACTGAAGCAGATTGTACCTTGTACAGAGATCCCCAGGTAACTGAGATGCACACTAATGTTTGAGAGGTACCATAGCGCCTTCCTTCCTCACCTCCTCCCCAGCATCCGTGCCTGGCACATATTAGATGCTCATTAAATGCTGATTCAGGAAATCAAATTGCCAAATCTGATAGCTGCTTTTTCATGCTCACGTCATTTAACCTCTCCTTATATCTGAACAGTGGCCACTTCATTCTTCAACAGCCCTTCCTTTCTTTTTTTTGGGGGGGGGGGGCGCGTGGTGTCTGGTTTATTCAAACAGTCAGAATTCCCACCAAGGAACAGAAACTGACTAGCTGGGAGCTGTGGGGGTGAACAGGGCAGGGATATCCAATGCTTCTTTTCTTGGTTTCCTTTCTACTGCTCCAGCTTCACCTTCTCAGTCTCACTTGCTGTATCATCATTAGTCAATCACTTAAGTGTCGTCATTGCCCAGGGTTGGATCACATTGTCTTATTCGGGTCTATCTGCTTCTCCTGTTGGATCCATCTTTTCCCATAATTTTCACTAATAGGTATTTAGGATTCCAAAGTATTTAGAATTTATCTCCAGCTCAAACCTGTCTGGCTTCTTTATCTCAACTCCATGTTTACGTATCTAGTATCCTCAGAATATTTCTAACTCGTTACCACACAGACTTCAAACTTGAAATATCAAAATGATACATATTCACTCTGCCTGGCCTACTACAGTTCCCCTCATCTCTACCATCTCATGCTCTTCAATCCTGTACTTTACATGAGGTTGATGCCACCATCTCATCACCAACGTGAGGAAGTGGAAATTAGGCTACACTCTGAGACACTCCCTACAAAGCAAACTGATCACCAAGTCCTAATTCCTACATCCAGGTTTATTGGATTCATCCCATGGGATTTTTGACATGAATCTGAGGTAAGAGAGCCATCCCCTCTCCAGGGTCTGAAGCCACAAGTGGTAAACTTTCTTTTCTTCTCACCTGAGGTCATGTGTTCTACCATGTGGTTGGAGAAACCCAGTTCTCAGCAAGACACTCTAGCCAAAGCACAGAGAAATCTAGAGATAAGAGATGCTCTGAAGGTCATCTGCATCCTTTCTTCCTGGAACTTGCTCTTCTATTATCTTCCTAATGATTTACCCTTTGTGATTCAAGCCATTGGATTTCTGTGACCTACAAATAAAAAGAGACCCATGAACTTCAGATATCTGAGAGGCCACAGCAGGAGCCACCATGTTCAAAGGCCTGTGATTACAGACCAGCTTGCCTGGGGGGCTGGTGCATAACAGATCAGGTGCATATAAACCCACCCTCAGGGGTTTATATGGTGTCAGGGACATCATAAAATTTTGCCAGATAGTCCCAGCAGAAAGAAGATAGTCCCTTAAGAAAAAGATGATCCAATAAACCTTTAACTCCCAAAGGACTAAAACTGTATGAACTGTTGAAGATAACAGTTGTTTTGGGGGCCTTCAAAAATGTTGTTTAGAGAGGAGAACATAATATTGGGGATTCCTTTGGGTGCGAGTGTTGTAGGTCCAGTGTGTTTCTATTTTTCACATCTGTACAGTGTGTTCTCTTAAAACCAATATGGCTCCATGATAAGATTCAGTTTTTCCTGTTTTACTCTTAGTAGGCTATGTGTAGTACTCAGAGACAGCCTTGTCCAGTAGAAAATACGCACTTGTTAGTAAATGAATAAATGAATGAATGAATTTTCACATGTGAGTTGATGCTGTTTTGACCATTCCTCTGCTTATAGAGATAAGCTGGGAGAGAGTTAAAACTGAGGGCCGAAAAGCAGTGTTTGGGACCAGGAGGTGGGTTTGGTTGAACCCTGTGAAGATGTCAGTGGTGGGCTGATAGGACTCTCTATTCCCCTATTAAGAGGAATGGGTGTGGCGTGGGGACCCCTCTACTCGTGGCAGGGGTGGAAACAGATCCCAGGGATTCGGGTTTTATTAGATCTATGCATCAAGTCTTTGAATGAGCAATGGTAGATCTATACTAGGTGCAAGTTGGTGAGGGAGGAACAGAGGGTGTGGGGAAGGGGCCCAGCTCCAGAGAATGTGGTCTTTAAGAGTTTACTCTACGTGGGTCTCTGCCCAACCTAATTTCAATCAAGCTTGAGCTGAGGATGTTCCTTCTAGTCTCTGTGACCTTTATGGCACTCAAGCTCGCCAGCTCCTATTTGAGCAGAATACATCCCGCTTCATGTCTTTCTAGTCTGTCTCTTCTCATGGCACTCCATCTATCTACCTGTCATTTGTCTATCTATCTATCTATCTATCTATCTTTCTATTATCTATCTACCTACCTGTCATCTATCTGTTTACCTCTCATCTATCTATCTTTCTATCTATCTTTCTATTATCTATCTACCTACCTATCATCTATCTGTTTACCTCTCATCTATCTATCTATCTATCTATCTTACTCATTTAAGACATGTTTATTGAGATCCTACCATGAATTTACTCTAAGTATCATTAAAAAGTGGGGGGAAAGAAATCAAGTTGAGTGTCTATGTGCCAGGCAGGGAATAAGTATTATCTTATTGAATTTTCTAAATCATTTTATAAACTAAGTCTTATGATTCGGCTTTACCTCTAGGGAACTGCAGCTCAGAGGGGTTGAGTAGTTTGCCCAGAAACTTATGGCCGAAAAGGGGCAGAACTAAGACTGACTTTGATTCTTTAATCCTAGGCTTCGTCATCAACACCAAACTGAATTTTAAGTGTAAGAGAGCTCCATGTTGACTCGATAGTAAGGGGATGGACTAAATCTTTTCCTTCCATTACTTCTGTAATTGGGATCTTGTGGAAATGAGGTAAGAATGGGAAAGCCCAGTCCACCATAAACCAGGAGACACTTTTGTGAAGACTCTTGGAAAGCATGCCGGAGCTGTCGGTTAGGATTCTGGGACACGAATCATTTCCCTTAGGAAACGTTGGTGTCTGTGCCCATTCCTGCTCCAGAGCATGGTATAATAGACAATACAAAATAAAGAGTTAGTCTCTAAAACCCCTAAAACCTGTTCTTAACAGAACCTTTATTGTGAAAGGTACCTTGTCCAAGCTGAGCACCCTCCCTTCCGTTTTGAGAAACATGCAGGAATTTAATTACTGCCCAGATCTCTCTTATTTGTGCAAGCTTGAATAGAATCTTCATGGCCTGGCTTCTTCTCTGGGAGACTTTTTAACCTTGTTGACTATCTCCCTAGCACCTTTCCAATCAACACTGTGATTATTTTTTAAATAATCACATTTTTTAAAAGAAAGGTGTTTTATTCCAGCTTTCTGGCACAGCCTTCTGATAAGACCAGAATCTGGATAATCCAGGCTGACTAACCAAGTTTTGCCTTAACTGCCTGGCCCATATAAAGATAATTTACTCAATTCTCCACTTCATTTTGCAAGTGCAGAGGAAATCTGACTGCAGAAGCTCAAGCACTGTTCATTCAACTTAACAAGCAACTAAGGCTGCGGTGCATTTGGTATTTCAAGCTCAACCTTGAGTTTACTTTACTGCCTTCATACAAATGTGCTCATGGCGTGCCTTTCTTTGAAATGTGCTCCACAGATAGATACCACATGTAACCTTGTATATTTCTGTTCTAAAACATATCTAATATTGGTGGAGCTTAAGAAGTGGGCAGAAGGAATATTTTTTATTCGGTATGTCAAATGGTAAATAAGTGGAGCATATGTTTCTCTCCATGGTGTCTTGGGAACTGAAGCAACATGTAGAATCAACACTTTCAAATGTGATGTGAAACTTGAAGGAAAGAAAAATAAATGCAGTGTGCGGTTCTTAATTCACGCAGGAGTAAAATTATGAGCTAAGCATATACGGACACTTCATTATAATAATATGCCTTTAAAACCAGGATCTTGAAACCCTTTTTGACATCACCTAAGGCCGCGGGATTAATTTCCTGGGTCAAGTGGAATATAAGCAAAGCCAACACTGACCTTCTGTCCTGGGATCTGGCAGGCTCTGCCTACCTCCCAGCCTCTGGCCATGCTCCTTCCTTGGCTTCCCTCTGCCTGGACCACACCGCCGGACTCAGCACTGCTCTGCATCCTTGGGTCTCAGCCTCAGTCACCTCCTCAGGGAAGCCCTCCATGACTCCTCCATTTATGGCAGCCCCCCCCACCCTGAAATCTGTCACATACTGCCCTGTTCTTGTCCTCCATGGTGCCCTCTAGAGTCTAAGCTCTGTGAGGGCAAGGAATGTGACCACTGGCTCACCGCCATAGGCCCAGTGAACTTGGGCAGCCTGTCTCATAGCACATGCTCCTTGCACGTTTGTTGAATGAATACATGATTGAACGGAGAATCAACCAGAGTCCCTTGGGTGTAAGCAACCCAAACTAGGAAGGAAACCTCACCTCTTCACTGAGCCTTGCCTACACAGTGATCCTGCAGGCCAGGCCTGTTGATGGTTTGTATAAAGAAAAATCTAGAGTAGCCAAGGGTTGGGTGCTGTGGACCTTTGTTGCTTTTGAAGGTTGTAGTGGTAAATGATTTCTAAACGATTGTGAGCATGGCAGAGTAACAGGTTATCTGGAATTGGCAGGTGGTTTCTTTGGGGGAGAAATTTTTCTCCCAAGAGCTCTTTGTGAGTAAGACTCTTGAAATAGTTTTGTGACTTTGACTATTTTGGAAAAAAAACAAAAACCAAAAAAACTGTTCCAAACAAGTCACACTTTTATAGGGGAAGTAGAACAGAGACTGGAAACCCTACCTCTCAAGTGTCTTCCTTACTGAGTGTGAAAAGGCTGTGACTGGTAACATGGAGCTCAGTTGGCATAAAAAGGAGAAAGAAGAAATCTGCTTTTCTTGGCATCTCTTAATCCATACAGCAGGCCCGTCCCTTTCTAATCTGCCATCTCATTTCCTTCTCACAAAAACTCTGGGAGATGGATATCATTATTTCCAATGTACAGATGGGCAAACTGAGTGAGTTGACTTGGCAAAGTTACAAAGCTAGTGATGGTGGAGGAAGGATTTAAATCCAGGTCTGTTCTGTCTTGGAGGCTTCTGACTAATATGAAAGCCCCAAAGAAGTGAGACTGTTAGTTATTATCATAAAAAGCTGAACCATATGTTACAGGTTATGGATAGGTAGAGAAAGAGATGGAGATAGATAGAGACAAAGAGCTAGAGACAGAGAGATAGAGATGGGGAGAAAGAAAGAGAGAGAGAGAGGGTCCTATCTTCCACCTTCTGTATGTGACTGTGCTTCTCTACTCAGCCACAATGGACCCTGGAAGAGCCATGAAAGGAGTGTTACAATAACAAAGGTATAAAAGTAATCACTGGCTCGGAGCTCTCAGCTGTTGGGATAGTGGGACACAGAGGTCCTACATCCTTCCTGTCCCCCACTAGGTTCTCTGGCTGAGGAATGTTCTCCCATGGCCAAGATGAGCTCTGCTGGAACAGCTCTGCTGCTGCTGGCTGGCCTTGCTACTACTTGGGGGTTGAGACTCCATTTTTCTTCCCGTCACATTCATGTTAACCCCTCACTCTGGTCTCAGAGCTCCTCCTCTGAACCCCACGGTTATTGAGGTGGGGGAGGTCCCTCTTTCCATACAATGGTTCCCAAGCAAATGACCACTGCTTCTTGTCTTTTCTTGAAATATCCCAATTCTTCATTACATTCCCAGGTTCATGGCCTCAGTTTTGTCAGTTTCTTATGTAGCAAATACAGGAAGTTTCATTCACCAAAACTCCTCATAGGAATTCCTCCTGCTCCTTTGGGAAAGAAATACACTGATGAGTTGCCGGGTGTGTGTGTGGAGGTTTAAGGGAGTAAGAGTCAAAAGATAAGATGAGCTCATGAGCTCCTATGGATGTCCTAAGCCACTTTCTAAGGAAGATGAGTCCTGGAATCTCTCAGAACACCCAATTTAGAGGCGCAGAAGCAGATTGCTCTAAAAAAAGGGAAATCAGTGGGACTGGGTACCGATCAGGAGAAGATAAATTAATGTAGTAGGGGCACAGCCGGAGACAAATGAAGGACAGAAAGTTTAGAGGGAAATGTTGCCGCTATCTGGTGTGATGTGTTTGATGTTACCTCCCCTCCTTTATAGCCTGTTTATAAAAACGCTCGGTAAAACCTACAGTATGTGTCAGTGGATTATTTAGGGCAAAACCAAGCAAACTCAAAATGTTTTCAGGAAGGAGACAGACGATGCAAACATGTGTAGCTGCAAATAGGCTGTGGCGAAATGAAGAGTCCAGGGCAAAATGTACTCATGCACATGAAATAATAGACATCGGCAGACAACACGTGTCCCACGCGCCACTGCGTGTTACCTTAGCTTTATGGAAACTCGAAGTACCGAGCACTGCTGCCAGGTGGCTGGGAGCTGATGACAAAGGCAGTGGGGCAGATCCTGGGCAAAGAGACACGGAAGAGGCAAGAGAAACCAGCATGTCATGTGAATAAGCTCCTGGGGACGGAGGGTGAGACCTCAAGAAACAGATGCTGGCCACTCAACTGCTTTGTTTGAGACACAGAGAGAAAAACTAGTTTTATTTTTGAAAGAGAGGGATGGAGAAAAATCACCCTTGAGCTACCCAAATCATCACTAAAATGTACCAAGCTCCCTCCGTGCCTGCTGTAGGTGGGTTTCCTGTGGATTGGGCGAGGGGCAGTGTCATGCAGCATCCACAGGGGGGTCTGAACTTTGCTGCAATCCAAAGGGAGGGTTTTAGGTCTTCCCAACTTGTGGGATTGGCTGAGGTCCAAGCCAATTATAGCTACATCTCCAAGGTGAAGAGAGACACAGCCCACATCTGGGTTACATTTAGAATCCCAATGTTATAGGAAGATGCAGGAATAAGTTATGCGGGTGCTGAGTGAGAGACCCTTGGAGGGCACCTGTGCGATGCACTTTACAGCATTCTCCCTCTTGGCAAGCGGCCAGTCAGCGTGGGGAAGCTTGGGCTGTCCACTCTGGGCCAACTCAGAGAGGGTTTCTTTCCCTGGGGCGCTTGCAAGACGTGTGTGTGTGTGTGTGTGTGTGTGTGTGTGTGGCTGGGGGTGTCTGCCTGGGTCCCCCAGTACTATCCCTACGTGCACACTGGTGGGTGCAGTGCATGCAGAAACACCACGTCCAGGAAATGAGAAGGGTGCAGCAGGAAACCTAAAGCGGCTGAGGTGCCTTCAGGACGTCAGATCAGCTCAGTCTAGGAATCAGTTGTCTTGGCCCTGGGGGTGAATCGGAAGAGAGCACTTTAGGAAACTAGGAGTCAGAGGAGAGAGGCGGAGGGAGAGAGAACGATGAGTAGAGCGACACTGGGGTCTGGAACGCTGGCTCCTGCTGTATCTCCTTTGCACCCCTCCAAGGGCCGAATTCCCCTTCTCCTTGTACTGACATCCATGAGATAGCTCCAAAGTCAGGGCTTCCTGGCTGGGAGGGAGGTCTGCCTTTTCCAGCTGCTCCCACTCGTGGCGGGGGATAGGTCAGCTGGGGGGAGCATGGTTGGATGGAAGAAACCTTATTGTCTTTGGAGTCTAGTTCTCTAATGCAGCCCGGACGGTATTTCTATTCTCATCATTTTTCAAAGTGATGAGACTCCTTAACTGGCACCTACAAACTTCCGAAAGACATACAGACAGACAGATGTTAAAGGTCCTAGTTTCAGCATTAAGCTATGTTCTCTACTGAATTTGGAAACATTTGGAAATAGGCTGGGCTGGTTATGTTGTCTGTAAGGAGTCTATTTGCTTGCCAGACTGAGAAGCGTCCCAGAAAATAACTCACCATAAGTGTAGACAGTATGTGGCAGATAGGCTTGGTCCAATAGTAAACCATCACTGGTGAATGGGTGGGTGGATGGGGAGGTGGATGGATGGATGAATGGACGGATGAATGGACAGATGGACGGGTGAGTGAGTGGGTGGGTGGGTGGCTGGCTGGGTGGATGCACGGGGATACGGATGTGAAGGTTTGCATTTTCATTATGAACATTTATTATCTTGAGTTTGTGGATGAAAAAGGTATGAATCCTTGAGCTATTTTCAGAAAAAGAAATTGGTGGGATATTCATACACGAGGACAAAATATTAAGAAAGCTTGTGATCACGTATAACTTCAAAGAACAAGAAAATCCTTCTCCCCACACAGATGTGGGCTGCACTGACTTCAGGGTGCTGAGGAAGCCCCAGAACATGGTGGACTGAATGTGTCACCTCCCAGTAGGCAGCCCTACGTTGGGCAACTGAAGCAGAGGTGACAGTCCTGCATGTATGGGAGGGGAGCAGTGGAAAATGTGACAGTCTTGCATTTACAGGAAGGGAGGAAGAATATGGTGGCTATCATGTTGGGCTTTATAGAGGACTTATGCTAACTGTTCACCTGGCATGCAACTCTCCCCCTTGCCTGGCCAAGAGGAATATTGCATCCCTGGGAATGCAAACAGTAAGACGGACTGTGTAAAATGCAGCTGCCTCTGGCCACCATCCTTGGTTGCCTAAAAAACATTGGCATGAAGTGTGAATAAAGCCTAACTGAAAGATGGAAACAGGTCTGCTGACACTGTTTGAGCCCCTGGATCCTACCTTGCCTGAAACCTACCTAGACACTTTTGGACTTTTCAGTCAACAAAACACCCATTCCCCACTTTAAATTTAACTTAAGGCAATTTGAGTTGGAATTTTGTCACTTGCAGCTGGGAGCTTATCAATACACATGAAATTGTACTTGGAATTCCCCAATAATTAATAGGGGGCTCATGTGAAGAGAGATGGAAGAGCTGTAATAGTAAGTGAGGGCAAGAAGAGTCATTATGGATAAGCACACAGGACAGGGCAAAACAATACAGAGGAGCGTGCAAAGTTTGTTCTCAGGTTCATCCTTTGTCCTCTCAGTTGCAGATCCTTCATCCTCTTCTGTCACTTTCAGTATTTTTATGGGTTGAATTGTGTCCCCCCAAAAAGATATGTTAAAGTTCTAACTCCTGTACTCTCTCAGAAAGTGATCTGATTTGGAAACAGGGTTGTGGAGATGCACTTAGTTAAGATGAGGTCATACTGGAGTAGGGTGGGCTTCTAATCTGACTGGTGTCCTTAGGAAGAGGAGAGAGAGAGAAACAAAGGGAGGACGCCATACGCCTATAGAGTCAGAGGTTGGAGTGAAGCAGTAGCAGGCCAAGAAACACCAGGGACTGACAGACATCACCAGAAGCTAGGAAGATGCAAGGAAAGACCTTCTCCTAGAGGTTTCAGAGGGAGCACGGCCTTGCTGAGACCTGGACTTCTAGCCTCAAGAACTGTGAGGCAATGGATATCTGTTGCTTTAAGCCACCCAGTTTGTGGTCCTTTGTCATAAGCAGCCCTAGGAAACTCATACTAAGATCTTCAAGTCTCCTGCTTCATCCAATTTGTTGCCAAAAGACATACAAACAAAAACTGTCTTATAAGCTTAATCATTTTGAAGACATATATATATATATATATATATATATAATATATATATATGTTAAATTGTATTAGGACATTTGCGTTTGAAAAGAGAACTGATGAAAGCTCTCAGTAAGTGACTCTATAATGGTGGAATTTTAGACATGGATGAAGGCCTGTAAATCTGTAAGGGCCTGTGTATCATTGCAAGGTTACACTATTTAGTGTCAGGGTGACTTTGGGGTTTTTAGAGCTGTCTCAGGAGCCATTGAAGAAAACAAGGCTAGAGGGCTGGGCCCTGTGATCCCACCCAACTGCAACCAGAGTAGCCTTCTTTTGTATTTTGGGATTCCATACAAGATTTCCTTTGGAAAAATAATTTTTGTGTTAATATAGATTGAAAGTCATTGCATTACGGCAGTATTTAACTCACACGAGGGCTAACCAAGTTTTTTATTTCCGCTACTATTTCTGCCAAATGTTCCCACTCACGTATATGTTTACCACTAAAGCAGAAAACTGTTCATTTCTGTCAAGAATCTAAGGTGAGGACACAGGAACACACAGGAGACACCAGCTTTATTTCTCCTCTTGTTTTTAGCTATTCTGATGGGCCTAAGGGGGAAAGATGAGCTGCTTTTTCTTTGTTCTTGTCTTTTTAAAACTGAGAATCAAGATCTTCACAATCCAAAATGTGCAAAAGACTTTTAAGTAAAAGTCAAAATATCTAGTTTACTCCAGTTGTTGATTTATTGGCTGTCTGTCTCCTTTTTATTTATTTATTTGCCATTGGGTGAACAGAGGAGGCTATCAGGATGTATTATTTGCATTCATGTGATTGAGGCAGAAGCAGTACTTGAATACAAAAAAATACTGTGACTGATGCTGGAGTATATACAGGAAGTATAATAATAATTCTTACACATTTGCGTCCCTTTCTACTTTCACACGCATTATCTCATTGGAAACCCTTACAAATCCTGGGAGGTATGTGGCCTGGTTTTCCTATCACTATCCCACAGATGGGCTCAGACAATCCTCCCGGGCCTAAGGCCAGTTAGTGGGGGGAAGCTGGGACCACCACCCATGTATCCTGAGACCCCTGCTCTGTATGATGAGTCAGTGGTGAGTTTTTTTTTTTTCCAAGCATGGTGAGGTAGAGAGAGAAATCGTAAAATGAACGGCTAAAAAGGACCTTCAGCCCTCCTTTATCTTCACTGCTTCTACCATAAAAGCTTAAGTCAGGGTCTGCTTTTGTGGAGTCTTTGAGATAAGCAACAAGTCCCAGGAAACAAATAGTGAATACCACCATCAGTTCCCTTCAAAATTCTCCAGTTAAGCATTTGAATCTCAAAATGCTCTTCAGATCCTAATAGCTAATCGTTCATCCACCTACGGCTCTTCCTTCAGTCAAGATGCTCCTCGAGTCAACACAAGTGCACCCTGAGCTCCGAGGCGCTGCTGGCGGCCGGTGGGTGGGTGGAATCTCAGGTTACCCCACGAAGAACGGATTTAGGGATGCCACAGGGGTTTTCTTTCCTTTCTTTCTCCCCCCCCTTTTGTTTCCCCCCATGGGAACTCTCTGTTTTGGGTTACAGGTCCAGGTTGAGTACACTGAAAGGGAACAGTTGGATGCAGGCTGGCCGGTTGAGAATAGAGGGAAAATAATTTTTTTTCTGGTGTGGGCCGCTGAAAATCAATCAGGGACAGAGACACTTTGTAGCTCAGGGAAAAGCACCACGTCGGAGTCCAGGCTCCAAGCCCGGGGTCTTTGTTTTTGTGTCCTTTATAAAGTAGCCCATGGGGACAGCAGGCTGTGTAGTGGGAGCTCCCACTTCCCAGATTTGGCCCCAAAGGGCAGATGAGTCCGGTGGAGAGAAAAACCCTGAACTTTCAAAAGCATCCTTCGGCGAAAGGGGGAGTTTCAGGGTTGGCCTGGGGAAATGTACAAGGAGTGGGCGAGCCAAGGAAGGGGGTTGTGATCTGAGAGGCCTTAAAAGAAGAAAAAGGGAGCCCAAACTGGGAGCGGGGAGAAAAGGGAGCGGGAGAACCGGGCTGGGAGGCGATGGGAGCTGGGAGACGCCGCCGGGGCACGCGGGGCGCGGGCCGGCGGGGGCGTCCCGGCGGTGTGGCGAGCGCGGGCGGGGAGGGCGGCGGTGACCTCACGCCCGGGCCCCCTTCCCTTCGCCGGGTGGGTGGGGCCCCGGCGCGCCGAGCGGGCGCGGGGTCAAGGAGGGGGAAGAGGAGGGGCAGGCTTGAATGTGTCCGTGTGAGGATCGGGGAGGGGCGGAGGAGGCGGAGGGCGGGGAGGGAGCGCGCGCGTGGCTCGGGGCGCCCGGGCTCCCCCCCCCGCCAGCCCCCGACCCCGGCCCGCGCCGCCTCTTCGCCACCGCCCGCGTCGCCGCTGGGACCCGCTGCGGGCGCGGGGACGCGGCGGGCGGGGAATCGCGGGCACCCGGCGCGGCCTGCAGGGAGCAAGAAAGCAAAAGTAAGGCGAGCCGCACTCCTCCAAGTTTTCCCAACTTCGCCCCCTGCGGCGGCAGGCGTCCTGCTGCTCGGCGCGTCCCCACCGCGCCGCCGGAGAGGGGCCGAAAGAAAAGGGACGGGGCGGGGGCGGGGGCGGGGGAAGAGGGAGCACGAGCGAGAGCCGAGAGTCCGGCAACATCTGTTAAAACTTGGGGGAGGAGGAGCGCGGGGAGGAGGAGGAGGAGGAAGAGGAGGGAAGGAGGGAGCGCGAGGGAGGGAAGCGCAGAGCCGAAGAGCAACTTTTCCACCCGTGAGTAGCGCAGGCTGCGCGGGTCCGGGCGGGGGGCGCCTCCAAGCCCGCGCGGGTTTCCAGGCCGGGATGGGACCTTATTCCAGAAAGTCGATTGGATGCCAGGAGGGGAGTGCGGTGGGGGCTTTCTTTCTTTCTCTTTCTCCTCCCTCCCGCGGGTGAACCAAATCAGAACTGTCACTCAGGGCCTGTGAGTCAGAAGGGATCGGATTACACGATCCCTGAAACCGATGCCGGAGCCGCACGAGCGGGCGGGAGCGGGCAGGGGCAGCGCCACCGCCACCGCCGCCGGCGCGCTCGCACCCTCGCCCTCGCGCCCCCTCGCCGCCCCGACCCGCCCTCCCCGCGTGCCCGGCGGCCGCCTGCGCCGCACCATGCCCGCCGCCGGCACCCCCCGCGCCCTGCCCGGCAGCTCGCCGTAGCCCGAGCCGCCCGCGGCCGCGCGGAGCCCGGAGCTGCCCGCCCGCGCCCCGGACGCGGGTCTATGGGAAGTTCGGGGACTTGACAGCCGCCGCCGCCGCAGGTACGTCCCGCCTGAAGTTCTTTGTTTCGCGGGGCTCCGCACCCGGGAGCCCGCTCCGGCGGCCGCGCCCGCGCCTCCGGGTCGACAGGGGGGGTCCCCGACGGGGGGCGCGGGAGGAACTGAATATGGCTGTCTCGAGGCGCCCAGATTTCGGGAGCAGCGGGTAAGGCGTCGGAGCGAGTGTTCACTTCGCCCCCTCCTGCTCGCCTTCCCAGCGTCTGACTCGGCGCGGCCATCCGGAGACGGACTGGAGAATTTCATCTCCCGAAGTTGGGGCAGGGCGGGGTGGGGGAAGAAGTTTGCAGCAGCCGCGGCGACAGGGCCCCAAGCCCCCACTCCTCACCCCGAGGGCTTAAAGGAACTCCGCTAGCCCCCGGGGCCCCGGCGCCCGCCTTCGCACTGTTGCATCCCCCCCGGGGGGCCGGGCGCGGAAGGCGGCGGGCGGCGAGGTGGGTGCGCGCGTGGAGCGCCGCGGCGGGGGCTTCCTCCAGCCTGCGCTTCCCATCCGAGGGAGGCGCGCCTCCGTCCTGAGAGAGGAAAAGTGAAAGCTGTACCATCTGTGGATGATTTGGGATTCTTTCATTTCTTTTCTTTTCCAGGGACAGCATTAAAAAAAAAAAAAAGAATAAAAGAAAGAAAAAAAGAAAACAAAAGAAAGAAAAGCACTAGAAGCTGCAGGGAGTGAGCTGTGGAAGTTGGGCGGGGGGTAACCGTGGCCCCTGCAATAATCATTTAAGAGGCCGCGTTTTCACCGAGCAGAGTTGGGTATGAATCACTCTGCAGGGGACAGTTACTTTTTGCAGTTGCAGAGGGCACAGGGCCGCGAGGAGGTGGAGAGGGAATAAATATTTACCCAAACTTGGAGAGTTTGTGAAGCGACTTCTAAGCAGATTGCCAGATGCCGAAGCTCCACCGCACACCCAGGCCTTTTATCCTCCCCTGAACTTTGTGCTCACGTCCCTGATTACACCTCATTTGGGAGATGCCATCCCGAGAGCAGCTGGACCCATGCTTCCCTTGCTGACCCCGTGTAGACAGAGTATGAAGGAGGCATCCTCCCTGCAACTCCTCCCGCCCGCCCCCAGGGTCTCATCTCCCGGGTGTGCAGTCCCGAACAGACTCTGGCCTTGGGTACAGCGCTCGTGGCCCTCTGCCAGTTTATATGTACATATATTTATGTAAAACATTTTCTCCCAGCTCTCTGCCAGCTGTTCCACATTTTCCAGCTGCCATTTCAGTTTGAAATGATGGACTGTCCGCATCTCCAAGTAAAAGAGCCCTTTAGTCGGAGGTATGGAGGGTCGGCGGCTGTGCAGAGACCTGCGCAGTGCCATTTGCCGGACTGGTTCTAGAAAACACCTTCTGCTCTCCTTTATCTTTCTTCCTTCTTCTCCCCAGTTCGTCTCTGCAGAGCCGTTTGCTGGAAATTCGTGGTAATTAGGCTTTTCCCTCCCAATGTGATTTTGGACAGAATTGGGATGTTTTTGAGATCCCTGAAATAAGTGTCTGGTGGAAATCAGTTAACTTTTAAAAAGCGTTCCAGTTTGAGTGCCTTGGGCATGGCCGGTGTGGCCCTCTGCCATGGTCCTTTCTGTCTGTTTAAGGCAGGAACTATTCGTGGTCCCCATGTTACACTTTTTGTGTTGTTTGAAGTCTTAGCATATTATAGACGGAAATCTTCAAGAATTGGCCTAAAGTATTAATTTTGAGTATTTATGTAATTGCTCTGTAATTTGAATAGGTGCCTTATTGATTGATTCCTGTAATTATTTCATTTAGGTTTTAAATTAAAAATTAATAATGGTCTGACAGTTTCTTAATTACATGTGTCAAGATTATTTTGAAGGAGGAAAATGCTATGTTTCAAAGTAGTGGAATAACCTCAAAATCGCTTCACCTTTCTGAAGCAGAACAGTATTTCAGTTGAGGGCCTTTATTAAAGCAGTGGTGATTGGCTTTACAGTGTAAACTGTGTGAAGTATCTAAAGAATTTGTTTATGTTAGGAAATATTGGTGTTAACCTGGTACACAAACACTTTGGCCAGTTGGACTATAGTCAGACCTGAAACAAACATGAACTAACATATAAATTAGTTGTAATAGCATACTTATAGGGAGAAGAGGTTTATTTTATACTAAAAGCTATTTAATTAGAAACTGCCTGCCTAAGGGAAGATCCTTTGAGGGTATATGATTCTTGAAGTCAGCCTAGGGAAGCTTTGGTTTCAGATGCCTGAGTAGGTCCAGTGTGAGAGGTGTCCAGTGAAATTTCACACACGCAGAAGCACTTTAAACGGTATAGATTGTATTCTTATGAAAGGCTAGTAGATTCAACTCAGATACCTACGACTTCCTGGTACCTTTAACATGTTTGTGTTCCTTGATCGAACCCTGACATAAACACATTTTTCCAGTATGTCGAAATTGCAAACGACTACAGACAGAAATGAGAAAATTCAGTACTGATGAAGAATGACTCTGGTGAATTATTTCATTACTTATTTAATGAAAGAATCATTAATTTATCAGTTTGATGCCCAAGCCTAAAAGTTGAACTTTCCTTTGTTTCTTGGCCAGTTTTCTTAATTACCTGCATGCTGTAAGGGTTTCAGACTTCCTCTGTGCTTTGCCATTTAGGGGTCCTTACAATCTATGTGAGGTATCCTGCTTACTGAGATTCCCCTTGCCCCCCTTTTTTAAGGATAGGGTTTGGGAGTTTACGAAAGGAAACAATTTAATGATCATTGTGCCATGCACTCACTTATATGGAGACAGTAATGTACTAAGAAAAACCAGTCTTGAAGGAAAAGTGAATCAGTGAGTCATGAAATCCTCAAGAAAACCTTAGTAATGGAATGTTAATGCTTTTAGACTATAGTAGATTATCTTAAAAGTCAGCCTTTTCTTCTTTATGCAATTGTTGTAAATCCCCAGCTAAAGAATTCTTTGAAGGAGGTTTTAGTTTTGCTGGCATCCATATTCTATAGTCAGTCTGATTTGTTTTGGAAGATTCAAGAAATTTTCTGCCAACTTATATCATGAGAGTCAATTAAAATGCTGACATGACTGTAGAAGAAATTGTGCGTGCGTGTGTGTGTGTGTGTGTGTGTGTGTGTGTGTCTATTTCATTTGTTAAGCACAAGATTCCACTCTAATAATGACTTCAGGTTGTCTTTTCATTAAAGGCTACTAGAAGATGCTGCCCTTCACTTCCTGTTGTCATTTTTCCAGATGAAAATTGATTTGTTCTAGTTTCAAAGCAAATAAAGGGAGACAGAATAAACAACAACAGGGCAGGGGGAGCACCACAAACTTCTCTCCAGCACTTTCAGTGTATTTTTCATCTCTACTTGTATTTGATGGGCCTGTGAAATAGAGCTGTAGACTGGCGAAGACTTTAAATGAAATTTCACACTTTGATGATTTTTTTTTTAACTTTGATATATTGACAGCAAAAGGAGCTGCAAAGCTTTTTTAGAACTTGAGCAGTAACGCCAAGCAGCAGTCAAACGTCTCTGTGCATTTGTGTTTAACTGCAGAAGAAAAACATGTCCGTGGGCAGTAGAGGTTCTTATCAACCCCCTAATCCCAGATCCCAGCAAACCTTGAGGGCATGCCTCAGATCTTGCTGAAATCACTGTAGACTCGCACAGTTTGCAGATTAAATATGCTATGTGTTCCTGGCTCCAATAACAGGTTTATGAGCTCACCAAGCTTCCTGTCTTAAGATCCTTTTCTTAAGTTTTTAGAAGCTGTTAAAGGCAATGCTCTAACAGTAAGTGGTACTTGCTAATTTAGAGACACTCTAGATATTTCATGCCCTCTTTCGAAATTGCCAAAATTACGATTTTTCCATCTAAGGGCTGGTTTTACAGGGTTATAAGGGAGGGGAGCCGTTGGGAAGAAATTGGATGTTAACTGTGTTGGCAAGTGTATTCGATTGCAAACCTTACGTGGTGTCTCAATTGTTTCAAGGCACTTTTCCTTTGCCTCGCCTCTTAAACTTAGACTTTTTCCACTTGTAATTCTAAATGCACTATATTTTAGTGTCACACTTCTTAGCTACTCATGACCACTTTCGGGTTTTTTTTTTCTTTAATGTGAAAGTGTTTTTTGTTCTGTGTGTGTATATTTCAGCCCAACAAAACGTCCCAGAAAATCTATGGCTCTCTAAAGAAACTGAATGAACAGGCCATTACCTAGTTAATAAGGTGGCATTGGAACATTCCAGTCCCCTCCTGAAAGGCAATATTGTGTTGAGCTCCACATATGCATCTGCAGTATCTGGAGTTGTGTCCTCACATTAGGGTGCTTTTGCATTTTGCATACGGAGTCATAATTAAAAAAGGAAAATACTCACATCATCGTCCAAGACATGTCACATAATTCCCAAGAGAACTCAAGCCAATTTTGTGCTTAAAGGTTATTCAATGAATGAAATTGTGAAAGCCCATTTGTCAAAGTACTGCATGGTTTCTGTTAGTTTTCAAGCCCCAAATTCATTGTATGCCCGGCCAGCATCAGTCATCAGGGCATTAGCGCTGCCTCCAGGCCATGTGGCCCAGCACCTCTTCACACCATTATAGCCTTGAAAGTGTACTCTGTCGACTTGTAGAATTACTGCTCTGATTTCTGCTTGGCTGGGTTTGAGGTAAGTCCCCTCCCTACCTTCTAGCTGACTGTAATCCTTGCTTTCTTTTAAAGCTCCTTTCCAGAGATTGAGGGGAAAACTTTCTTAAGGGCCCTATTGGCATCACACTGTGGTTTCATTGCGGCGTGCACTGTACATGTAAATTGTACCTGCAGTAAATTGGATTGATTGCTAGCCTTAAACCGCTAGTGGGCTTTTCTTTTCTTTTCTTTACTTTTTTCTTTGGGGGGGGGGTGTTGGCATGCGTGTGTTTGTGTGTGTGTGTGTGTGTGTGTGTGTGTGTATGTGACACAGGAGTATGTTTGAAACATCAGCATTTGTTGGTATATTTGGGTAATTTTTATGCTGCAAAATGAAATTAAATAATGGGAGATAAGTGGCCTTTTATTTAAATCTCTGGCTCTTGGAGTACCTTCAGAAGGCAGTGTGACATCTTATTTGTTTATTTTCATGTGGAAATCTGCAGCTTTAGCTACTTGAACTTTGGGGGGAGATTGCATAAAACACCTAACAATATTCCAGCGTGCTGTACATTACAAACTATGGATTTTTACAAAAAGAGACTGAAAACTCACAGTTCAGATGAAAGCTAATTCTCAAATTGTCATAATGAAGGAATGAAGCAGTTAAACCATATTCTCGATTTCAGCTTGTGGTATTTTAGAAAAGAATAATTCAGTCTCAAGGGAGTTACCTGTGTGTCGAGGAACCTCAGGCAGTAGCTCAAGAATGAAGCCTTAATGAACTAAGATGTCTGGAAATCTGAATGGAGCGTGGACCAGGCCACGCCACTTCAGGACAACATCTGCTGTTTGAACTGTGAGGTTCAAATGACATCCCACACCAGGGCATTTCACTGGGAGGGTGCATCGTTTGGTATAGTTTACATTGGCGGTTTTGTACGTGATTGGTGGGCAGGGGCCAAAAAGTAAGACAGCTGTAGAATTCTGCAAAGTTGATAGGCTGAGTGGACCAGGGGGGAATTGTTACTGAATAAGCCCTGATTAAAAATCCTTAAGTCATGAAAAATGTGCTTTTCAAGTTGCAGTTAAGATTCAAGAATCCCCAGTTTAAAAATCGGGAGGCTGAAGTATGATGAACAGTACCAGACAAAAAAAATGAGTACCTTTGGGAGATCTCCAGCTGATTTTAACACCCAGCAGATATTGGTCTCCTATTTGTGATGGTTTAAAAGTATATTCCTGTGCATAGAACATGTATTCTACTCTCTAAGCTTGATTGTAAAGGCACACCTGATTCTAGGAGCCAAAAGTTACAGAAGTTCTCTAAGAAGGATCTTTAAATTTAGGGATTTTTTTCTTCTGAAAATGTATGAAAACTTTTAATACCTGTACACCCTAGGGAAGTGAGACAAGGGTCACCTTTGATCAGTCATGCTGTTTTCGTGATATACGTAGGTTTAAGGGAAATGCAGTTTTCATGAGCTTAGCGGGGTCTATAGACCAATAACTGACCTAAAGATGTCCTTTTCTGTCTGGGATTGTCTGTCTCCAGCAAGCCCACAGAAAGTCGGGGATGCCAGCTCATTCCGTCATGGCACCTGCTATGCAGGGCACTTCCTGCAGAGCCTAACCAAAGTACACGGAACTGGTGTTTCATAGTTTTTGCAAAACTCAGAAACAGTAACAAGTATGAAATAGAGACCTTTACCCTTCAACTGTTTCTCATAAAGTCCTCCTGGCAGCAGAGAACGTCAGAGTAGCCGATGATCTTTCCTTTTAAATACACATGGCAGAAAAGTAAAACTGGCACACAGAATGCAATTTGTGATTTTAACGCTAGTAGCAGTGATGACTTCACGTCAAATAATGCTTTTCAGTAGTTGAAGTTAATTAAATATATGGGTTTCTTAAAAGTTGAGATGTAGTTAATCTACTAAAACCAAACTTAGTCCGTAGCCAGGCAAGTACTTCCCCTTAGAGTAATTCCATTCCCTTTCGAGGGACGTCTGTCATGAACACTGTTTATCTGAGATTAGGAGCTTCAGAAACTGGGAAAGAAAGATCCGAAAGCAATAGGCAGCAGATTTGGGGAACCCTCTAGGCTACGAAAGACCATTTTTGGCAACTTGGACAGATAGGAGCTTTCTTACTTGCAGTTAACGGCTTTAGGCTTCCGGCTTTCCTCATTACGGGGGCGGGGGGAATCTCATGTAAAGGTAAAATAATTGCACATTTAAAAATACTATAGTTAAAAATTCATGAAGATTTCATTAAGAACTTACGGAGTTGAGCTTGCCGGAAAGAAAGGCAGTGCAGACAGGGGAGGGAGAGGAAGCCTTAGGAATCTTGGGAACTGTTGGTGTGTCACAGAAGTTATGCATATCTAATTGATTTTAAGTTCAGAAAGGTATTTTGAGCACCAGGAAACATCAACCACATTACCAACCTATAAGAGGTTTTCTGTAAAGCATGATTACATGAAATCCACTGAAATGTTTCAAATTCCCTAAATTTGGCTCATGGAAACTCATGCTGTTTCTCACTTCCAGAATTGCTCAAAAGTTAAAATCAGCATTAGTTTGTGCTTCTTGATTTTCCAAAAAAACCCAAAACTTTTCCTAGAGCAGTCATGTCCTTTAGGAACTGAATTTTAATGCTGCAGGAAGGTATAACTATTTAATAGCAATTTTACCTAAACGGTTGCTCTCAGACTGGTGTCTTGAAGGAGCAGGTAATCTGCTAGTAAGTAATACAGTATGAGAGAAATGTCACTTTTCAGTGTTACGGTGGCAGCGCCTTAGAAATCCTTACACAGGCTAGTTCTTCTGGATTTTTGAAATATTAGCATATTAGGAAGATCATTCAGCTTGTTAATATATGGGCAGGTGTAAGTAAAGGTACTTTCTCTGGAGGAAAGTCTTATTCCTCTTGAGCAAGGAGTTCCCTGGGTTGCAGAGAATCATTACTCACTTAAGGCCTAATCGCCATGCTGTTCAAAGTGCTGCCCCTTCCTCCTGGAATGCCTCTTTTTTCTGATCCCTCCTTGGCAATAGCTGTTTTAACCCATCAGAAACTGATCAGGTTGCCACGAATCAGGCTTTTAACTTAGTTGTTTTAAATCTTTAAATGCATTAAGAAAAAAAAAAAGGAAAACCCAAATTCAGGCCACTGAAAAATAAACCAGCTGGATTAGGGAAATAAATGAAGTAGTCTGCTGTTCACAAAGGATGCATTATATCAGTTTATAACTACTGTTTCATTTCACCTTCGATTAGAAAGTCGTTTTATACAGTTCAAACATCATTTCAAACGTTGGTTTTAGCCCTGGCGCTTCCTTTTGAACATTGTAAGGGTTTAACCCATCATGGAATCCTGCTTGTATGCGCATTCCCAGGGTTCACTGCAGAGATCTGCAAGGGGAAAGGCTGATTTTTGCACATGTTCCCAGAATTGCGATTTCTCACGCTCTCCATTTACTGTCTAAAGCCTCGTGGTTAAGGTTGAACTTTGGAACCCCACTGAGGGCCCTCCTCCCCTAGAGCCCATGAGATGGGTCTGTGCCTACACCATTCACAACACCTAATCTATGTGGGGCAGCTGATGAACGAACAACATTGGGAACAGGGTTAAGAGCCGGTGAAGCGAGTTAGAAGTTTGGTGAAGTGACGCCACACAGCCAGGGCTTTCCTGAAGACGTCAAGGGTTCCGCAGTGTTGTACTGTAGTGCCGAACAGAGGGTGTTGCCTTGCAAAGTGCCCGGAAAGTTGCCTCTCTCCGAATTCAGCCAGTGAAGCAGTTGTGTGACTGCATGCGGGGCGGCCACCGACCGCTGTCTGCTGGAGATGCTGCCTAGTTGTGCCGAGAGTTTTCCAGTGCCCGGAGAGCCGGTGACCGGGGTGATGCAGAGTGCAGAGGGCTGCTCTTTGGGCGGCGGAGGCCCTGCGGGGTTCCGATCGTCCGGCCCCTGCTCGGCGCTTTCCGGGGGGACGCTGCCGGAGGGCGGATCCGAGCGGGGCCGGCCGATTCCGAGGAACCAGCGCTGCGCGGCTGGGCGCTCGGGGCGCTGACCGGGAGCTGTGGCCGGGTCTGCCCGCGCCGGGGAGGGAGCAGACAGCGAGGCGGGCGCCCCGGGGCCTCTGCTGCACCGACTGCGACCGCGTACGGGGAGCGGGGCCCGCACGGCGACGCCGGGGGGTGGGGGGAGGCGGCTGGGACGCGGAGACGCGGCCGAGATGTGAAGACGCGGACCCTGGAACCGTGCGGGGAACAGAAAGGAAGCTGGCGTGGAAGCGCAGGTTGCGAGCGCTCCCAGGCAGCACTGACCACAGCCCACTGCTTACTAAATGGAAAAAGAAGCACACAAATGACAACTTATCTTTGCAAAGATGAAAGTTCTTGGGGTTTTTTTGTTTTGTTTTTGTATTTTTTAATCGCAGCTCCAAGTGGCCACTCTCAAGAGAGGGCCAACCGAGGCTTTGCAGGGGTGGGGTGGGGGAGTGCTGTTTCCAGTGCAGGTCTTCCCCCCTCCCTGCCATTTCTTCAAATTGGTAATAAATGTTGCAGCTTTTCTTTGGCTGCCTTTCAAGTGGAGACATGCACTACAGCATCACCTGGTCAGTGGCTCCAGGATAGGACGTCTCGTTTGGTAGGAGGTTGACGCAAGTTCAGATTTATAATCTAGAAAGGAAAGACCCTCCTGTGGGCAGGTTGCTAGTAGGAGAGGGATTACTTTTAAAAGAGGGTCCGGAAATAATTGTGCCCTGGGTTTAGGCCTCGGGAAAATTACAGAAGGATCAGGGACAGCTGAATGGGGAAAAGCCATGACTGCGTTCAAGAAGGCATTTTCATTCCTGCATTTACCTATGAAACGTCAGGCTTTAGCAGGTCATCTTAGCAGAGCGGTTTTTCCTGGCTGCAGGGTTTTTTGTTTTGTTTTGTGTTTGTTTTTCCCATATACCCAAGCTGCTGGGACTCAAACATCAGCTACAAATAGTTTTTCTTTTTGCTCTTTTTCTTCATAAGCATAAAAAGTCAAGGGGCATGCCAGCAAATCTTGCATGTAATGTTGCAGTGATGAAAAGGATTGAGGGAGAACAGTTTGGCCCTGTAAGAAAGGGAGCAGGGTCTAAAAGTCTCATTTCATTCACATCTAAAAACCAGTGGCATGTTTTCCTCAGAGAAAGATCTTTGAAGTGAAGCAGAACCAAAAAGTTCTCCTTGAGAGTTACGTTCTAAATAAATTATACTTTATTATTTAGGAAACGCCAGGTTTTATAAGGAGTCCTATAGGCTACGGCCCTAGTTATGTATGTTTTAGGATTCCATCAGGAATTTTTACGGGTCACTTCTGTACCTCATGCTTTCCTGTATCAACTCAGGACTGAGTTTCCCAACTCGGCTGAGTAGTCTATGAAAAAATTGCCACCCCAGCTAGAAGCAAGCACTCTTTTCTGCTCCCGAACTCTTGGTGCAGAGTTTTGATGAGGTGTGAGAGTCTAGAATGTTAAAACTTTCTCCTTTAGGGCTTCCCTGGTGGCGCAGTGGTTAAGAATCCGCCTGCCAATGCAGGGGACATGGGTTCGAGCTCTGGTCCGGGAAGATCCCACATGCCGCGGAGCAGCTAAGCCCGTGCGCCACAACTGCTGAGCCCGTGTGCCACAGCTACTGAAGCCCACATGCCTAGATAGTCTGTGTTCCGCGACAAGAGAAGCCACTGCAGTGAGAAGCCCACGCACTGCAATGAAGACGCAACACAGCCAAAAGTAAATAAATAAATAAATTTATTTAAAAAACCCAACTTTCTCCTTTGTAACTGACAGGGACAAAGTTGGGTTTTTATCAGTAAAATAAGCTGATATAATTTATAGGGATATACAGGAAGCAGATGTCTGCCTTGGCAAGTTGCCATTTTTATAGCCTTGTTCCAAGCATAAACCACACTTTTAAATAATTAGTTACTAACTAATGAGATCCAAAAATAAGTTGTCAAAATAGAAGAAGGGGGTAGACTTTTGAGTGACCAAGGGTCTTATTTTTTTAAAAATCCATTTTGAACAGGGGGTGGGGGGAGGAATTAGTGTTCTCCAAGACCATTAATTAGTGCAATTTCAATCAGCGCCTGGGGCTTTACCTCTTCTCACTGAGCCTCTCTCTGGTGATGAGTATTTGGAGGGTTTTTATTGCTTTGTTAAAATGAAGTCTTTCGCTTGGGGGAAAAACCAACAACTCCACAAAAACCAAGTTTGTCAAGGAGCTTTGGTGACTTGTCTCTTCGCTACTATTAATTAGTTCCCTCTCCTAAGGAAGAGACGAGAATCCCATCTCTTCATGGCTTTTTTTTTCTTTCCCCACTCTGGTCCATTAGCTTGTTTCTGTGTCCAGTATTCGTAAATTCCATCCAGATTCCACCGGTAAAACTGTATTTGTGTTTTGAGGGAAACAATTATAGTAAGTGCCCCCTTTTCTCCAAAATGGTTGAGAATGGAGTGTTTTGATTAATTAAATATTCCTATTAAAGTTTTTAGTTTTGATATAATTTGCCAGTTTACAAAGAAACACAGGCTATAAAAGAAAAACTATGTAGCTAAATCTATGACAATTAAGATTTAAGACACTGCTGAATTGTCTGGGTCATGGGATCATTGCTGGATCGCTTATTACTCAGTAAATATTCTTACAGGTATGAGGTGCTGGGTAGATAGCCCGGCCTTTGGAGTTTAGGGTCCGGAGGGGAAGACGGACATTCAACAAAGATTCCCGACCGATGCAGAGTTCATTATCGGGATGGCAGTTGGGATAGGCTCTTTTGGGCTGTTGGAATTCAGTACTTCATCCAATGTGCCAAGACTTCAGTGAGGACCACCTACAGTATTGGGTACAGAGCAGCAAACAAAAAATAGGTAGAGCAGTTGTCTGCGAGCTTCACTGAAGCTGATAGTCACCAGTGCTGTTCAGATAAAGGTTCCAGGGGTCACCTCAGAGACATCAGGGGTTGGACCTGCAGCTCTGAATGTTTTGCAAGCACCGAAACAAGGCTGATGCAGGTGGCTTTTGTACCACGCTGAGAAACAGTGCCATGGAGTGGGTTGAATTGTTCTCGTGGCATGCTTTAAAAATGATCTTTAAGTCAATTTGGGGGGAGCATGTAAAAAATTTAGAGAATCATTCTGAGCTTGGTAGAGCTAGAAGGGGTGGTTGAGAATTTCTCCTTCAGGGGTTCTTTAACTGGTTTGGAGGGCCTGTGATCCCTTGGAAATCAAATGGACAGTTTTTGGTGCACTTAAGGGGATTCTGGGGGGAGAGGGTCCGTAAGTTTTAACATATTCTTAAAGAGGACTGGACACCCCCCATTCCCACCCCCAAGGTGAAGTCCCACTGTGTGACACTGTCATGTGACAGATGAGGAAACTGAGGCACTGGACAACTCCAGGGGGTGCCAATCAAGCCCTCCCCTGTGGACTTGTGTACCGTGGCAGCCTTGAGAAAAGAAGGTCTATATTCCTTCACTGTTGTGATCTATGGGGGCTCTTTTTTTTTTTTTTTTTTGGTGGTACACGGCCCTGTCACTGTTGTGGCCTCTCCCGTTGCGGAGCACAGGCTCTGGACGCGCAGGCTCAGCGGCCATGGCTCATGGGCCCAGCCGCTCCGTGGCATGTGGGATCTTCCCGGACCGGGGCACGAACCCGTGTCCCCTGCATTGGCAGGCGGACTCTCAACCGCTGCGCCACCAGGGAAGCCCCTGTGGGGACTCTTTGAGGGATGTTTCTGAATTCAGAGTGGATCTTATAATTGATATGTACATTTAACCTAGGGCGTCTTTTTGTCTTTTTTGTTCTAGAAAAGCTGGTGTAAATAACTTGTGTGTTTTACGGTGAATGCCACTGGATAATCAAGAAAAGAAATGGAAGTTACTGGAAGAACTGGTGCTCCAGGGCCATGAGGCCTCTGGGCCTTCAGCTTTTCCAGTTACTTATCCCAGATTGCAGTTCCCTTGCAAGTTTGAGTTAAGGATGACTAAAAATCTTCCGTCTGGTACTTTAACTCTTTTAGTCTGTGAAGCACTCGCTTGTTTTATTTCTCTCATCCTTGTTTTGATGGAACACGGTGGCCTCCGCTAAATGTAGAAAACAGGCAGGTGACTCCACGGAAGAAATGCCCACAATCTAGAGAGCTTGAGGGAAACGTGGTAGAGAGGAGACTTGTCATCTTCTCTTGTATTCTTTGTAGGTGTAGATCATGACTGCCAAAAAAGAACGGGAACCAAACAGAGTGAAAATTGATGAATGATGAGTTAGGGCGATTATCACATGAATGAAGCTGGTGAAAGACAGACTAACTGCCCTTGCCTTTAGCTGAGTTTTAATATTTCTTAAGTGGTTCCAGCCTTTGCTGTGGGTGATCTTTTGCCTTTTCCTGTGGGATCCAGAGTGTGTTGTTCTATCACCTTTGTTTGTTTTAAAAGTGTAACTTAAATGAATGGAAACGTTCTGCTGTTTTAAGAAAGCTTAAAGTGTATGGTTTTCCTGAAAGAATTAGGTTTAAGAGGCATGTTGCGATTCACATATCTTGGTGAGGGAAGCAAAATCATGGACCAGAATTCTCTGATTCAGAATTTGGAGTTGGGCTTGGATGCGAGAAATTGTCGGCCACTCTTTAAAACATCTAACTAATAACTAAAAAACTTCCCTGGCTTGGAAAGTTGTCCTACTGCCCCTTCATAGAAAAGCGGCCACTTTCTTATAAGTGTCGGAGACATTTGTAGATGTGGCTTGAAGGAGTAATGTGACACTTGGATTTCTCGCCGTAAACACAGCTGAAGATGGAGATATTTAGACCATTTAATAACAAATGCCCAGTAGGATTTGGGGAGAAGTCCCACATTGTGGACAAGTCCCTTTCTCCTCCTTTTGCACGTGTAGACAGAATCCGCCTGGCTTGTTACTAGCACTTTGAGGCCTTTTTTGCAAGAAAGCCAGCGGGTAAGGGGCTTCCAGATTTTGAATTAGCTGATGCTCCAGGCACCTCCTCAGGTGACCGGTGAAGTGGCCTTCGGAGTGGGATTTCCTTTTTCCCCTTCTTGTTTGAAATTGATGGCGCTGCTGTTTTTGTAGGGGTTCCTGGTCGCCCAGAGCTGAAGTAATGAGAAGGCGTCATGGAGGCCCAGTCCCAGAGCTCCACGACCACTGAGAAGAAGAAAGTGGAGAATTCCATAGTGAAATACTCCACTCGACCAGACGTCAGCGAGAAAGCCGTGGCCTCCAGCACCACTTCCAATGGTGAGCGGCCACGGGGATTACCAACAGTCAAGCCTACAGTCCTTTTCTGTGCTCTGCCTTCCTTGCGAGTTGAGCATTTGCACCTGGACCCGTGTTTGTGCTCTGAGAGCCGAAGAGCGCAGATGGAGGTGGAGGTTGGGGTGCGGGCTCGGGGTGGCCAGGCTTTAGCCATCTCTGTTTTGGCGCTGAAACTACACGTTTTCTTCCAGATTTGCTAATTCGAGATGTAAATGTGATAGGTTATTTATCATAGGAAGTTCCTGTTTTGGCATTTTGGAAATCATCTTGATGAGTCTGGCTGGGGTTCAAAATACTCTGCATTTCCCATGGAAAGTCTCTACTCGTCGGGATAATCGGTTATCAGTTATTACAGAAGACACAAGAGTTGCCTTGTCCAAATTAGTGATAGGGTCCCCTGCAGACCCCAAACCCTAAGGAGTCCGCTTGAAAGGATTTTAAAAGTTGTTAACGGTTGAGCCTCATCTAGTTTCTGAGTTGCAGGTTTTGCTGTTGGCATATAAAAATTTAACGTCCTTAATTTGCGTTTAGAGATACAGAAAGCCAACTGTTTTACATGCTGTATGTTTTAATATTTTAAGCAAAGTGTTGAGAGGCATTTCAATTCAAGCATGGAGCACTGAAAATAAATTCCAGAGCCCCCTCTGGTAAAAACAGACTGAATAAGTTAAGAGTAACCTTCACTTCCTTTCCCTGCCTTTCGGCTCTGGAAGGCCAGCAGCGCCTTGGCTTTTTGTAGATTTCATAGCCACCCCTGGCCTCTGCGAATCGCTCTCCGCTTTGCCATGTGCCCTTAGGAAGAATGGGCTGGTCTCAGTCCTGGACACTGCCTACCTGGGTACAAGGTTTTGCATCTGCTGAGCCAACCTGCGCCCTCCCTCCCTGTGCATTTATATTTTATTTATTCCAAAAAGATTTGACTAGGCTGATTTCCAGTTTTTTTTAATTTTATTTTTTATAATTTTTTAAATTTATTTTTGGCTGTGTTGGGTCTTCGTTTCTGTGCGAGGGCTTTCTCTAGTTGCGGCGAGCGGGGGCCCCTCTTCATCGCGGTGCGCGGGCCTCTCACTATCGCGGCCTCTCTTGTTGCGGAGCACAGGCTCCAGATGCGCAGGCTCAGTAGCTGCGGCGCACGGGCTTAGTTGCTCCGCGGCATGTGGGATCTTCCCAGACCAGGGCTCGAACCCGTGTCCCCTGCATTGGCAGGCAGATTCTAAACCACTGCGCCACCAGGGAAGCCCCTCCAATTTTTTACATACAATGGGAAAATGAGAATCTGCTTTGGAAGGTAACAGCCCAGAAGTGTAGGCTGTGAGGGCAGACATCCAATAAAAAAGCTGCACCTTCCTGTCTGAACTGTGGCATTGCCTGGCCCTGCCCTCTGTGCCCATCCTGGTCCACAGTGTGTGCTGCTCACTTTTCTCCTTCCCCGATGTCACCAGTGCGCACTGCTGGCTTGACCAGGCCAGGGGAGGGGCTGGCATTAAACCTTTCGGCTAATGAGTCCCATTTTGAATTGATCCTTCAGGGAGATCTATTTATGTCTGAGTTAAAATAATGAATTTACTTTACATACATACGAAACTATATTTCTTTCCTGATTCGTGGTCTTTCAGCTCAGGACTAGAGCTTATTTTCATAGAGCCAGATTTTTGCATTATTCCTGTGATGAGGTTATAGAAGGCATATTTTCTCCTTAAAAAAGCAAGCTGTGGCCCTTGTTTCTCTTCTCTGGAATTTGTAAAAATTAGACACGTCTATTTCAGAAATAGAATCAGTCTGTGCCATGTAGGTGATTTGGTAATTTTAATAGCAAATTTGTAGTAATAATCGCTTTCTGGATATCATGCTTCACGCAGCATCAACGTTGGGTGATTTTTATAGCAGTGTGTGTGAGTGTGAGTGCGTGTGAGTGAGTGAGCGTGTGTGTAAGTGTGTGCGTGAGAACAGGCTGCACCACGTGGAGCCTCCGTAAACCACTGTCCTTTCTGGGAATTTCAGCAGAGTAACAATAGCGATCTGTCCTCATGAAGGTGCTGCCACTTTAGCGATTCCGGCCACTGGACACCTGCTGGGCAGATATTTGGTGCCGTTGCATTTGTCTGGAGCTGCTCTGACCATGAGTTCTGCCCATTAACCTGCTTAGGGTGACCAGGAGCAGAACTAACCTAATCAGCCCAGCAGCCAGGAAGCCACTGGGGAACAAGTACCCAGGGAAGAAACAGTCATGGTTTATAAAAGTTAGTCCTTGAGTCCGAAGTAACCACAGAACTGACTCCGAAACCGAATTCCACGGGCTTCCCACCCTGATCAGCTCGGGTCCTTGAAGCACCTCCTAAATGGGTGTAAGACACGTCCTATCTTGGGGCAAAAACCTCATTAGTCAGGTTTGCAGGGCTTCTGCGTGAATGATAGCTGTCCTAGAATCCTGTGAGCTCTGACCATTTTTTCAGTGTTCTATTTCTTGTAAGAGATTGACTCCTTTTTGTTTTGGAGTAACATAAAGAGCCAACCAAATAAAGAAAAATGGAAGTGGTGTTTCTGAAATATCAATGGCAATCCTGCTGGAAGATTCCAGGAAAACCAGCAAACAAGTTTAAAGGTGGGAAAAATTGAAACAAATAAACCTTTTTCTTTGTGATGCTTTACATAAGCAATGCTAATAATTGTAATGATTTTTTTTTTTTTTACAAAGTCCTCAGCAGGATTCATCTAACTAGTTCAGAGCCTCTTTATGGCCCCAGGATCATGCTTAGGAGGGTGTGGAATGGCCCAAATTCTTTGTTCTGCCTTCTTCTACCTGGTGGCACGCTGCCCTTTGCTCTCAGCTCTGGTCACACAGCTAGTCTGGGGGCTTTGGTCTGTGGTTTGGTTTGGGTGTAAGAGCTGGTGTGGGGGGCAGGCTTTCAAAGGTTGGTATACTGTCATTGCTATGGTCATCCATCCATCTGTCTATTCCGTCTGTCTCCCGTTCTGTCTTTTCTCTGCAAACATTTCAGAAGTGCTTGGATACCTCCACTGAGGCTCTTCACAAAAAGGAAATGAAAATTACTTGGATCCTATGATAGGTAGTACCAATTGCTACTGTTCCCAGGGGGTTCTTAGACTTTCCTTACAAAGTTCTGCAATTCAGAGACTTGTAAATGAACAATGAAAAATGAGTTCCTCACCAAGATATATTACGGAGGTAACCTGTGTATTTCTTCTCCCGTCCACAATTTCAAGATTAAAATAAAACAAACAAAAACGTTTCGCTATTGGCGCTGTTACGTTGACCTAATTAACTTTTCCAGCCATTATGTGCTGCAGTTTATTCCTGATTGTGAGCCTTCCAGCCAGACCATGCACATTCCTCTGCATGTCCTTACAGATCTGTTTTCTTACTTTTCTCAGCCAGGTATCTACTCCTAGAATAACAGTCATACAGAGTTCTGTTTAAACGCACACATACACACGAACCAAAATGTATGGTTCAAAAACCTTAAACGACATTTTGAGGAAGGATTTGCCTTTAAACCTTGAAATTTAAAATAACACAAGTGAAAAACTGTTCTAAATCTTCTATGGGTAAAACACAGCCAAACTGATTTTTGTAACATTTAAGAACCTATATCAACATATGAAGCATTCAGTATACTTACTCAGGAACCACAGTGTTTGCTTCATGTGTTATAGTTTGATTTTAAGCTCTAGTGTTATTTATGAAACATAAATGACAAAAGAGAAGACATTCAGTTTTCTGAATATTTGTTCAGTGCAACTGACACGTAAATGATCATTTCTGGCGTCCAAGATGGTGTCTTTCACATATAAAGTGTGCATTCATATCTTAGGTGTCATGGTTTACTTAAAAATCTCAAATCTGTTAATATGCTAGTACCTTAAGTAAAATGCCTTAATGATCTGTTTTTTTCAGGTATGGATTCATTACTTTCCAAGCTGCATATTGTGTTTTGTAAATAATAGACATGTTTTAATCTAGGTGTTCCAACGTATTAAACATTCTCATTGTCCTATAAAATTTCCTTTAACGACTTGCAAATACTGACTTTTCAGTGTGAAATGTTTTATTTCATTTTTGGCCTATGATTTTTTTTAAAGGAGTAATCTGATATTTCTTATTAACCTACCACTCTGCTTTAAAAGAGAAAGCAGCTAATAATAAGCATATGTAGGTCCTGCTTTGGGGATCTTTTATCAGATCTGATAGTTATTGGGAACATACCTTAAAGTGATAGAAAGCAGAAATTATCTTAATGGTGATGCAATATGAAACCAAAGTTGATAGATTAATAATGGAGAGGAAGTTCCCTGTTCACTTTGATTCTTTTAAAAGGAGGGCTTGGTTCTCCTCTGCTTAAAAAAAAAATTCTTTGAGGTTTCTAAGGGGAAAGTGTTGTGGTTTGCAAATATGTAAGAGATACTTTTTTTTTTTTTTTAATTTTAACTTTTGGTCACTTCCTGGCCTTGTGATTTTCTTTCAGACTGTCCAGTAACTCCTATGAGTGTTAATCAGGATATCTGTTGGTCTCCTGGCTGGGAGTAAGATAGCTCAGAATTTTGTTAAGAGTTGGGAATTCATCGGCTGTTCACCGCCAAGATCTCTTGTCTCTTTTTGTCCTTTTTTATGGTAAGAGTTTATGTACCTAATTCTGCTCAGAAGTGGGTGGACAGTTCACAGCAGAAAGCCTGTAGGTTGTGAGTTTTAGGTTTCCTGTCCCTTTAGATGTTCAATCCCTTTTTTCTTGGCCACATCCCATTTCCTAGCACATGACAGATGGACAGATAGATGGAAAGGACTTTCAGATAACGTGGTTTCACACTGTAGGGTGTTGGATAGGAGCACCCCTGGGGTTTGGGTTGAAAGTTTGGACTGAGTTCTGGCAACACCAAGAACTAGCTTGGTGCGTGTGGGCAAATTCACTTCTCAAAGTCTCAATTTCCTCATCTGTTTAGCAAGATACTAATTAGACCCACTTCACAGCATCTCCAGGTGGATTAAGTGAGGCAATGCCTGTACCTTTCTGGTAGGACTGCACACGGTAAGAGCTTAGCCATCGTTATTAAGACAAAGCATGGGGATGAATTAAATGTTATGAATCCAAAACAAAACGATCGTGTTTTCTTGAAAATATACATAGGTTTTGAAATTAAGGGGAAAACGTTTGGCAAAAGTAATTTTAAATTTGCTGGACTCTGTCCGAAAAATAGTTCAAGGTGTTTCACAGAGCCCCCAAATGACCGAGTTTACACATCTTAAGGAAGAACTATTAAAAATTTTTTTTTTCTCTACCTTCCTTCCAAATGCCTTCTCAAGCCAGAAAATAGGGAAGGCAATTTTGAGAAAATTTATTTTGATTTCTTTAACCTTGAAAACTACCATTGATTATATGTCTTAACACTAGAAACAGCATATGGTACATCCCTTTTCTTGAGTCTTTTTTTGGGGTAAACTGTTTCCTTTCAGGTTCGTGGTACCCATTTATAGGGTAGTTTGTGCTGCATTAAATTTTACGCTTTTTAAAAGAGCTTTCATGTTTTTAAGCCAACTAACTCATGGCAAATAATCTGATTCTCATAAGAGCGCCCAGACTCATGTGTTCCTTTACCTGGCAGCCTCTGTCTTCTTATTTTGGCTGAGTGTATCAGCTTCCTGTGGTCATCCAGGCTTGAAACCCCACGGTCACCTTTGACCCCTTCCAACCTCCGGCTTCCCGTGTCCTACCAGTTTTGAGGTCCTGGTAGATTTTCCTCTGTAATTATTCACCCACGTGTCCCTTTGGGCCACCCTACTGCACAATGCTATTTCAAACCTCACTACCTCATGCCTAGACAGTTAAAGTGACCTTCTCTCCAATCGCTCGGCCCTGATTCATGGAGTTGCTCTTACCCAATTAATCTTTTTACGGTTATGCCACACCCCTACTCTAGAACCTTCAGTGAGTCCCAGCTACTTGTAAAATAAAATTCAAAATCCTTCGCTTAGGGCTTCCCTGGTGGCGCAGTGGTTGGGAGTCCGCCTGCCGATGCAGGGGACACGGGTTCGTGCCCCAGTCTGGGAGGATCCCACATGCCGCGGAGCGGCTGGGCCCGTGAGCCATGGCCACTGAGCCTGCGCGTCCAGAGCCTGTGCTCCGCAACGGGAGAGGCCATAACAGTGAGAGGCCCGCGTACCACAAAAAAAAAAAAAAAAAAAAAATACCCTTCGCTTAATATTGTTATCTACCAAAATCAGACCCCAGTCTGCCTCTCCAGTCTCTCCAATCTGATTTACTGCGACTCTGCTTTCCCATCTATAACCTGTGCTTTAGCCAGTTGGAAGGGCTCCTTGCCTTCACACTGCTCCTGCATAGAATGACCTTTATTCTTAACATCGGGGCACGTTGCATGTTTACCTTCTTCTCAAATGCGACTCTGCCCTCCATCTTTCCATATGATCTTGTGTCCTTTGGGGAGCTACCTAATAACACTTGGTTTTGGGAGGCTTATTTTATGTATTACTATTTTAATCAATAGACTATATTTTAGAGAAGTTTTAGATTTACAGAAACATTGATCAGAAAGTACGCAGAGTTCTTATATACCCCTTCCCCCCTCCCAGTTTCCCTTTTAACATTTTGTAATGGTGTAATACGTTTGTTACAATTGAGGAAGTAATATAGATACACGATGATTAACTACAGTCCATGGTTTCCATGAGGGTTCATTCTTTGTGTTGTGTGTCCTATGGGTTTTGACAAATATATAATGTCCTGTAGCTGCCATTATAGACTAGTTGCACCCCTCAAATTTCCCTATGCCCCATTTATTCATCCCTCCCACCTTCCACATAACACTTGAAACTTTCCGACATGGCACCTGGTTTGTCTTTTCCCTGCCTCCACCTCATCCTCCTTTAGTATTTTGGGCTTGGAGGGCCCCAGCCTACAGAGTACACAGACCTGCCAGAACTTTCCTCGGCTCAGTGGGGCAGGGGGCATGTGCAGAGCGGCAGTGGTGTGGATGCCAGGGTTCGACCCTGGCTCAGCCACTTTATCACTGTGTGATCTTGGGCTAATAACTTAACATCTCTGAGGCTGGCACAGTAAGGACTCAAACATGGTAGCTATTTTTAGGAATAGTAATAGCCTCTTCTGGATAAAATCTGGCAGGATTTAATATAGTGACACTTTTCATCTCACTCCTTTCAACACAACATCATTTGTTAATAATCTGTGCATGGGTAAGCTTGAATCTGATGGAGAGAGTTAGAGGGTGTTGGCTTACAGAAAATCTTTAAAATGTGGGGGCCATCAGGACCTAGCTTCACAGACAAGGAAATGATAGGAGCTGGGATCAGGAAACAGTACCTCAAATCACTGATCCTGAAATTGGCACAAGTTGGATTTAAAGAATCACATTTTCAGGCCTACCCCTCATTCATAAATACGCCTTCCCATTATGGGATAAAGTCAGTAATTCTGTGCAAATGGGCTTCCCTGAGGGCAAGGCTGCTCTTTTCTCTTGCGTATAGCTATTGGATTTCTCCTCCGAAAACAATTCTTGGGTGCTCCGAGAAATCAGGAATAAATCTCAACCCCTTCTTGCCACAGTTTTCCAGACTTGGGAGTGAAAAGAAGCCACAGCATTATGTGTTCAGCTTGTGGGAAGTTTCTGGGTTGCCCTGATTACTTGTGATCCAGTGATGTGAGTATTTCACATTTTCAGAGAGAAATTGGTCAGAATCAGAAACAGGAACCAAAGAGTTGAAACTCGGGGCCAAAATGGAGCCTGTGGGAGGGCAGTGTCTCTCTGGGGAAGTATCTCGGTGGCCTTCCGCTGGGTACCACTTTGAGCCCCTACTTGGGGGGAGGGCTTTTGTTCCAGGGCTGCTAGAGGGTGAGACCGGGAGCGTTGGGAACCACGAGGGTCCCAGGCAGAGAAGGAGGTGGGTGATGGTGAAAGCAAAACCCTTCCCTCTGTCGTATTTACGTGGAAATCTTGCCAAATCCCCCTGCTGTAATTTCTATTTTTAAAACTTTACATACAGCACCATTTACTTTTTTTTGGTGTACACTTTTGACAGATCCATAAAGTTCTGTAATTACCGCCACAGTCAAGGCACAGAACGAACGGTTCCAGGCCCGTCCCCCCCAAATTTTGACAAATACTTGTTTTTAAACTCAGTGTAGTAATAGTTACCTTATGAGTCACTGATCATAATAGAAAGCGTTAGAACTGTAGAAGTTGCTTGATGTTATGGGTTTTTTTGTTTTTAAAAAAATCCGTGAGTTTTTAGATCCTGTTCGCTATACTCACTGTGAGTTTTCTTTTCCTTTCTATCTAAATATGTCATATAGAATTAGTAGTAGAACTAACATGTTCTTAAACACTGCCCAGAAACATATAACCTTCTGTCTCTGCCAGTCTGAGTCTTTTTTGAGTGTCCAGTCAATGTATTGTTTCCTTTTAGGCCAGTTGAAGATGCCATTTTATACTTAAAACTACAAGGCAGTCATATTAATGAGGGTTTTTTGTTTTTGTTGTTTTGCTACCATGAATGAGCAGGAGTGTGTTAGAATGAGAACATTTAATGCAGCTCTAACCTAGAAGGAAAGTATCCAAGGCTTTGTTAAGTCTTTCTCTTTTTTTTTTGGTAAATCATTCTTTTCCCCTTTACTTTTATAGATAGGACTTCATCTCAGGTAGGGGAAATTTTTCTATAAAAGTTATTCTTACTCTGACTTAGGCTGCTGTTCTTTTTCACTCTTTTTTTTTTTTTTCTCTTTCTTTGACTCTTTCCTCTTCTTGGTCTTTTTCTTTTTTTTTTTTTTTTTCTCCCTTTAGTTGTAGAAAGTTGAGTTCCATCCCAATTATTAAATCTTAGGAGACCATTCCCACATGGTTCCGTAAATGGTAGCTTCATCCTGCGTTCTTTCATCTCTTCCCCTGCTCTCTGGCTTGACAGTTGAAAAGGTCTGACTGTGCCACACAATGGTTTGATTGGTTTCTCTGGGGGAGACTTTTCCCTGCCTCATCATTCGCCAGGCAGGTGGACCAGAAAGTCTCTTGATTCTTTTGTTGCCTCTCAAAGTCCGAGGTCTTTGACTGAATAAATCCGCCGTCATGGGATAATTTGCTAAAAGGAGTCTGAAAGATGTGAGAGAAAAGCCTCCCGACTTGGGTGCTGCATTAATGAAATCACGGGGCCTTGGAGTTTGCAATTGAAAAATCACCAGGAATGCAATGGGTGGAGACGGGGCTTCTTTTATTTCCCATAATAAACTTTTAGTTCTATCATTTAAAGCACGCCTAGCCCTTTGCTGGCCCACTGGCCCGAGTGTGGTTTTTTTTTTTTTTTTTTATACCCATGTTTCAGGGGACAGCCCTGTCCGACTGAAAGCCATTTGGGTGCTGTGTCTAGTTAGTCATTAGATTATTACTAGTAGATGGAAAGAGTTCCATATGACAGGACTAAGGTTGAGTTAACACAGGACGAAAAGTAATTTACAGATAGGCTGTCCCCAGCCATCTTTGTAGTGCCTGATAAGGTTTCATTTCAGAATGGATAGGCGACATTTCCACTTACGGGCCCATTCTGCGACACCTGTGATAACAGCTTCTGGATCCTAATTGAAATTGGTTTCAAAATGGATTTTCACTTTTCTCTGTCTGTGGAAAATATTGAATGGACCCAGAGCTGCCACAGAGAACCCCGGACCTTGGAAAATGGAGCGGGAGGCTAGGATCATCTTTCATAACAGTGTCGATGATATGACAGTTTTGTTATCTGTCTTATTAATGAAATCATTGATCATCTGATGAGGGAGATAATAAACTACATTTCCCACCCCCCCCACCAGTGTTCCCGAAACGCAATTAGATTCGGATTACCAATAAGGAGGGGGGGAAAAAAAACAAACAACTATGGAACTCAAGTCGTCAAGATCGATGAAAAGTTTTCCTTACCCAAGGGACCATTTCAGATCAGAACATTATGAGTGATTGCAATCCAAGTATTTTGAAATTATAGAAAGCCAGCGTTGTATCTGAAGACTGTCTTTTTGTCCAAGTCACCAGCATTTTTTAGTAAAGACCTATAAAGTGAAATTCACAAGTAGAAAGGGCAGTTCTGAATTAAGTGCTTTTGTAATGGGGAGAATGGGGAAAAAAATCCCCAGATTCTCTCCTCCACCCCTAGGGTGAAGGGATTTGGGGCTTGTCCTGGGTGGGTATAGTGGGCGAGGAGGACCAAACTGAAGGAAAAGTAGCTTATTGTCTGTCCCTCTCTTAAAGCGCTCTGGGAATCCTAGTAAGATGGGAATTCGGTTTGGGTTTAATGAGGGGGCTCTATTGTTTGGTGTTGGGCTGCTTTGGAATGTGCTCTCTTGTTCCTCTCCAAGGAGGGGAAGAGATGCTGATGACTCTCATGTTTCATGGTGAATTGTATTCTTAGGTGTTTCTCCATTCTCAGAGCCAGCAAGGATCAATCCAGTCCCATCTGAGCTTGAAAGAGGAGCTGTGATCAAAGGCTCTAATGATGTCACTGGTCTCTGGTGATTGATTAGGTACAGAAGTTCTAGAGAATTCTGCCTTTCCTTATCATTTCCAATTCATTAGTGTCTACCATTAGGGTAGCTAGCTCTTCATTTCTGTAAAATTAGAGAAAAGAATGATATATAAAAAAAAGATATATAAATAGATAAAAGAATGATATATAAAAATGATATATAAAAAAATGATATCTTTTTCTTCTGGATCTGTCTATCTATGTCTATTTTTTTTTTAAGTTTATTGGAACCATGGCTGCCTTTTATAAGCAGTCTTCCCCTTTAAGTATACTGCAGAGAAGTAGAGTTCGCTATATAAATTGGGGTAAGTATTTGGGAATTTAAATTGGGATAGTATTTGAGAGTGAAAACAGTCCCATTGTTTCCAAAGCCGTTTAAGCATATATAGGTAATTACATGTTAGGTCAACATTAAATATATTTAAATATGTTATTACCTTGGAAATTTATGATTTTAGGACTTTTTAAGTTCTTTTAGTTATTTTTATGGAACTGTCTAACATGTTTCCTCTTGCCATTGAAAAAGAAAAACCAATGCATTTCATGCCAAGAGGTGACAAATCTTACAACTGGGGAAGATGCAGCTTGAAAGAAAATCATAAAAAAACCGAGAGAGAGCCTGAGAGATCTCTTTCTGGAACTGCTCTTGACTGTACTGTAACTATTGGCTTAGATCCACCTGGGGTGGGGATTGATTGCAAAAGCATTGAAAAAAATTCTGTTTTGGGAGGCTCTGCAGCCCAAGGAAGAAAAGTTGAATGGAAAATGGAGAACGTGAATTATATTAAAGTGACTGTTACCTTCTGTCGTTTGCTGTTGATTGTCCAGGACTATTGCCTCCTGCTTGCTTAGAGCTAATTTCTTTCATAGAGAACTTCATTTTGAGAACTGCTCTCTGAGTAGGACTGATAAATGTGTTTATAGTCTAGGGTGAGTATCTAAAGAGAAGTGATCATGCAAATGAGCCTTTGGGAAGAGAAGGTGCGGCAATTATGAATACTAAGCTTTAATGGATGTCAAAGACTCCCCTTTCACAGAATATTTTTGTTCTATTGGCAGTGATAAGAAAAAGAATCCCAGACTCTTGCCCGTAACCAAAAGAGAACTTCTAGAAAGCATACAACAAAGGCATGGTTAAAATAATGGGACTTCCAGCAATGTAAACATTTTCTGGTAAAACAGGAATCTAATATTCAGTTGAAGATTTCTTCCAAGCATTTAAAAACTAGAAAACACACAGTGGCCCATTTCACATTAAGTTTAAATCAAATCTGTCTTTAAAAAAACTAATGTTTCTAGGCTTGTTTTCAAATTCTGGCAAGATTTAGAGCAGTAGAAAAGTTCCTTTCCTATAAATGTTGACAGCAGTTCCGGTGGAGGCTAACAATGTTTTATAAATAGAGTTTGCTTAGCAAAAACCATATGTACGCCTAGTGAAATAAGCTCACATTTATTTATGTTTTGATTTATAGAAAACATGTGCCCCTTGACAAAGCCTTTGGGCTCTTTTCCGCAATTAAAAGGAATCATGCTTGAGAAAAATAGCTACCGTCTTAACGGGAAACTTTTTCACATCAGTTGAAAGCATTTTCTTTGATCACTTTCACACAAATTGAGAATATTTTCATCCATCAGCTTGACCCCCAAAATTGGGTGAATTGAAAAAAAAGATGTCTATAAATATGTACACATACACATACACACACGTATCAGCATATATATTGGTTGAATATTGGGGAATCCCAGATTTTTAAATCTTGGGTAATAGGAGAGTGGTAGTGTACAGTTTGGTAGCAGGAATTATTTTATTTCATTTTTATTTAAAAAATTTTATTGATGCTTATTCTTGCTGTGTCTAGTGTTGGTGCAGCATGCGGTGGTCTCCTGTTTGGTTTGATTTGGGTTTTTCAGACTGCAGACGGGCACAGATTCTGTGTGTACCTGTTACTCGGCCTTCATCTAGCTAAAACAGCTGAAAAATATCTCTTATCTTGATTCTTTTTCGAGCAAAACAGACAATAAGGCAAAAGAAGGATAAGAAGGTGGTTTGCAAATCTCTCATCCCTGTCCTTTGAAGAAAAGACTTCAGAAGTCTTTTTTGTATTTTTTTTTTTAAGAAGAAGACTGTATAATTTAGTTTAAAAGATGTTCCTTTTGCTTATTGATCTTTCAGGAAGTTCAGGATCGGGAGCGTGTTGCTGAGAAGAAAAAAAACCCTTTTTTACCTTAAGAAAGAAGTGGTTATATTTGCTGGGACCAGGCTACAAAATACTGTTCTGTTTCTATTCTAGACTAGACTGGATCAATGGTTTTCACACTGCTGGGGGCGTGGGAGGAGGGTGCGGAGAAAGTCAGTGTTTAAATTTGAGAACTTCGGGCTTCCCTGGTGGCGCAGCGGTTGAGAGTCCGCCTGCCGATGCAGGGGACGCGGGTTCGTGCCCCAGTGCGGGAAGGTCCCACATGCCGCAGAGCGGCTGGGCCCGTGAGCCATGGCCGCTGAGCCTGTGCGTCCGGAGCCCGTGCTCCGCAACGGGAGAGTCCACAACAGTGAGAGGCTCGCGTACCGCAAAAAAATAAAATAAAATAAAAATAAATATGAAAACTTCATGATACGTGAGTATACTAATGATACAAGTACAAATCTTACATGTAAGGGCTAGTATAATTTGGTACCTTGTTTTAACTGGGGGGGGGGTTATTTTTAGTTACAAGTGAGAGATTATATGTGCTTAAAAAAGTTAAATTAAAAAAATTTTTATTGAAGTATAGTTGATTTACAGTGTTGTGTTAGTTTCAGGTATATAGCAAAGTGATTCAGTTTTACATATATGTGTATATATATATACACACACACATATACATGTATATATATCTATATATAGAGAGAGATTCTTTTTTCAGAATCTCTTCCATTATAGGTTATTACGAGATATTGAATATAGTTCCCTGAACTATGCAGTAGGTCCTTGAGAGTTAAATTTTTAGAGAAACTCTTTCTCATGAAGGTGATGTCAATGTCCCACACCCTAGGAAAGCCTAGCTCCTAGCACCATGCACTCAGGAATAAGTACCATCGAGTCTGGTGGCTGATATCTCTAGGCCAGCATGGCATGTAAGAGGAGTGAACCATCTTTTCCAGCATGGGGGCTTCATTGGGAATCCAGGAACCCTTGAGGTTCATGCTTCAGAGAATGGGCCAACCCTCTGAAATTACTTTATGCAAGACTTTATGGGCGTGAGCCTATATCCTCTTTGTTCAGGTTCTTAAAGAGACTTGTAACCTAGTATTTGCCAGAGCCACTGGTCTGCAGGCAGGCTTTGGAGCTCTGACTTCCTTCAGGGAAATACTGATTGAATGATTAGAATTGCTCTTTGAAAGGATGATGGTCTATGAGAAGAGAGCCTCTTAAGGGTGAGGGGAGATGAAAATGAATCTTTCTCATGTAAAATGTGATGTGATAACCATAGTCGTGACCCAGCTTACTTTATAGAGGCCACACATTAGGAAGTCAAAAGACTGCTTCCACATCACTTTATTGTTTTTTTTTTTTTTTTTTTTTTTTTTGCAGTTCGCGGGCCTCTCACTGTTGTGGCCTCTCTCATTGCGGAGTACGCGCAGGCTCAGCGGCCATGGCTCACGGGCCCAGCCGCTCCGCGGCATGTGGGATCTTCCCGGACTGGGGCACGAACCCGCGTCCCCTGCATCGGCAGGCGGGCTCTCAACCACTGCGCCACCAGGGAAGCCCCACTTTATTGTTTTAAACGAGAAACTTGAGTATCTGATTTAAAGAGCTTTTCCCCACGAAACTCTTGTGTCTATGACATTCACCTAAGGTTCCCTAGGAATTTAGAAGAGTGAAAAAAGACAGGAAAGATGTCAGGTAGATGAGAGGCACTTGAAAGGGATGAGTTAACATAATCTCAGTTGAAAAAGGGAAGTCCACCATTCTCTTTAACCTGTATCAGTCACATGTATGTGTCCCTTTTGGGTTAAAAGCCACCGAAGATTGTGTTTAGGCCAAGATGTGTGGTCACACTGTTAAGTCAAAATAATACCAAGTATTTTGGAGGGCTGTCTATAGCTATTAGTTTCAGGTGCACGGGTAGGGAGATTTTTGCCCCGTTTTGACTGAATTGCGGATAATTACACAGAGTTGCCACAAAAGCAGTGGATCCTCTGAAATCTGAGATGTGCGTGTCCTTGGTTTAGACCTGATATCATTCGTTACTGACCTGATTTCCTGCACTGGTCTTCCTGGGAGTACTTGGGCATGGCTGGAAGGAACATTTGACTCTTGTGTGAGACTAACTCTTCCCAGACCACAGTCCTCTTTTAAACGTCCCAAACCTCCTCCGAGAGGGGTCTGCCTAGTTCTCTGTTTGGCATCTGGTTTGATGTCGTTACATTTTATCACGGCCTCGCTGAGAGCTTTAGCAAATTTCTTTGATGCTAATTTAGTCGCTTTAAACTCTGGAGTGGAAAAAAAAGAAACAAAACCAAGAATACAATAAACTTTGATTGCTAGTCTCCTAAACACTGCATCTCTCAAGTAACCCATATTTGTCGTTATTTTTTGAGAATGGAATTTATAGGGGGGAGCTGTTCAGATACAGCCCAGGGAAGGGGGCAGAGTCAAAGGCCAGAAGACACCGCCCTTCACAGGTTGCCTTGGGGAGATGCTGCACCCTCCAAGGAAGGTGAGATGGTTCCTTATACTATAATTAGTATAATTTTCAGGGAATTCCTCAGAATAATTAGATAGATTTTCAGGGAATAATTAGAATAATTTTCAGGGAATTCCTCAGCAGGCCAGTGGTTAGGACTCGTCACCCTCACTGCCAAGGACCTGGGTTCAGTCCCTGGCCGGGCAACCAAGATCCCACAAGCTGTGCTTCCAAAATCATAATCATAATCATAATCATAATGCATTTTCGAAAGCGTTTCAGTGAAAGTGGAACGCAAAGGGGTATGGGCAGTGAAGGACGTGCTCACCACAGCCCGAGACCTTAGAACTACCTTTCTTATTCTCTGCTTTCCTCTCTCTTGAAGTTTTTTTGTGTGTGTGTGTTGAGTTTTATAAAAGGAATACCTGCTCATTAGGAAATTTAGAAATGCACAAAGAAAAACATGGGCGTGTCCGGGAATCTCACCACCCAGAGATAACCTTGGTTAACATTTTGGTATATTTTCAGGGTTTTTTCCTCCATTTTCTGTGTCAAGTCCTACAGGCTCAGGTGACCATATGTTTGGGGGATATTCCTGTGTCATGTGCTACTTTTCTGCAACCTGACTTTAATGGGGATGTAATTTATTCACCCACTCCTCTTATCATTTATGTTCTTCTTCCACTTGTAAATAAGGATGTGGTGAAAATCCTTAAACAATCTGTATGCTTTGAATACCTCTTATCAAATTAACTCCAAGAAATGTCGCAACTTATATTTCCATCAGCTGTTGATGTGTGCTCACTTTCAGAAATGCTTATTAATACGAGTGAAATCTTTTTAAAGAAAATATGATCGGTGAAAACGTCACCTCATTTTTAAAATGTTTTTCACTGAAGTGTAATATGCAGAGAGAAGAGTTCATATAGTGTAAGTGAGCAGCTTTGATGAATTTTCCCGATGTGAACACATCATGTAAACAGCACGCGGATCAAGAAAAGAAACACTACCAGTTTTTCTCTGGATATATGCCCAGGAGTGGGATTGCTGGATCATGTGGTAGCTCTATTTTTAGGTTTTTAAGGAACCTCCATACTGTTCTCCATAGTGGCTGCACTAATTTACATTCCCACCAACAGTGTAGGAGGGTTCCCTTTTCTCCACACCCTCTCCAGCATTTATTGTTTGTAGATTTTTTGATGATGGCCATTCTGACTGGTGTGAGGGGATACCTCATTGTAGTTCTGATTTGCATTTCTCTAATAATTAGCGATGTTGAACATCTTTTCACGTGCCTCTTGGCCATCTGTATGTTTTCTTTGGAGAAATGTCTATTTAGGTCTTCTGCCCATTTTTTGATTGGGTTGTCATACTGAGTGGAGTAAGTCAGACAAATATCGTATGATATCTGATACCCATTACATGTGGAGTCTCAAAAAAATGACACAAATGAACTCATTTACAAAACAGAAATAGACTCACAGAAGTAGAGAACAAACTTATGGTTACCAGGGGGGAAGGGAGGGGAGGGATAGTTCGGGAGTTTGGGATTAACATGTATACACTGCTATATTTAAAATGGGTAACCAACAAGGACCTACTGTATAGCACAGGGAACTCTGCTCAGTATTATGTAACAATTTAAATCGTTTGAAAAAGAATAGATACATGAATGTGTATAACTGAATCATTTTGCTGTACACCTGAAACTAACACAACATGGTTAATCAACTATACTCCAATATAAAATAAAAAGTTAAAAAAATAAAAATAAAAATAATCCCCCAAATCC
>NW_020837971.1:14238098-14243660 GCF_003676395.1 Aethalodelphis obliquidens | reverse complement strand
AAAAAAAAAAAAAAAAAAACCCCCCCCCCCCCCCCCCCCCCCCCCCCCACTACCAGTGTCTGGAAAGGATGTCTCACGTTCTGGTCAGTTACTTCTCCGGCTCCAAGGGCTGGCTCTGTTCAGCCCTTCTACTGCTGAGGGGCACCTGGGTGGTTTCCAGCGTGAGGAGGGTTGGCTGTTAGGTACCTGCCTTTTGGTGGACCTGTGTGCACATTTCTATTGGTTAGGTACCTAGAATACAATCGCTGCATCCTAGGGCTGCATATATTTAGCTTTAATAGATACTGTTCAGTAGTTTTCCCAAGTGCTTGTACAGAATTTTTCCTCATTCTTGCCAAACTAGGTATTTTCTGTATTTTTCATCTTGGCCATTCTGTTGGCTGTGTAGTATTCAGTTGTGGTTTTAATTGGTTCCAGATGACTAAGGGAGTTGAGCATCTTTTTAGGTATGTATTGGTCATCTTAATATGCTCTTTTGTGAAGACTCTGTTGTGTCTGTTGGAAACTTTTTAAAAAATTTGTACTTCTTTGAGGGTAAATAATTATTTAGTAGTTGTTCTCTCACTGATTTGAAATGATACCTATATCTGACATTGCCTTAAAATATTTTATAGCTTCTTATTCTGAACTCTTTTATGCTATTGACCTGTTTGTTCTTTAGCCAGTAAGTACCACACTCTCAGATGTTATGACATATATTTTATTTGAGAGTGCCGTTATCTTTTATGATTCTTCCTTTTCAAATGCTTCTTGGCTCTTTTCCAAGTTTTTGCTTCTAGAAGAATTTTAGGACTTCTCTTAAAATTTGCAACTACTTGTTTATGAATTCATCCATACGTAGTAAAAGTATAAAAACATGAACGGATGCAATTAATTTCAGCAATAGAGGTTGCCTCTGGGGAGAGTGGAAGGGGAATGAGATGGGGAGGGTTCAGATGTATCTGTACCATCTTACTTCTTGAAAGAGAAAAGGTTTTAAGCAAATGTGGCAGAATATTAACGTGTGTTAAATCTGGCGGTGGGTATCCTGATGTTACTTATTCTCTGAAATATGTCATGATGAAAAGATTCCCCTTTGGGATTTTATTTGGAATTATATTCAACTAGCTTATCTAGGCTTTGTAACTCTACTGGCTATCAGAAACAGCATTGATTGCTTTTCTGCCTCATTTTCACAAGGTTACTCTCTTCCCAGACGTACATCAAAGCGCACATAAATGCACACTCTCTTTGGCGCCCGCGTTCTGCATTCATCTTCAGAAGTATTTTTTTAAAAATCTGTCACTTAGGGTTTCCCTGGTGGCACAGTGGTTGAGAGTCCGCCTGCCGATGCAGGGGACGCGGGTTCGTGCCCCGGTCCGGGAAGATCGCACATGCCGCAGAGCGGCTGGGCCCGTGAGCCATGGCCACTGAGCCTGCGCGTGCGGAGCCTGTGCTCCGCCACGGGAGAGGCCACAACAGTGAGAGGCCCGCGTACCGCAAAAACAAACAAACAACAAAAAAAATCTGTCACTTATAAGAAAACACGTCGGAAATCACAGTTGGCAAGACCTAACAGGTGTTTGCTTTCTTTTCACCTTTTATACTTTAACATGTCCTGGAAGCAATTTAGTTTTACTTTTGTCTCATCTGTGTTGAATTGAAAGTTGCAGGTACATCGATAAGTACTTGGGTTAATGTAAATACCTCGTGTATTCTCTCAGGACAGATCTGATGCTCCAGCTTCTTGGCATCAGGCTGGGTTTTTATCAGGCGCCAGCAGCTGCCCTCTCTGTGCCTTGACAGTGGTATCTGTTACGTGGTGGCTTTTTCTACTGAAATCAGTCAGTGCCAGGATCAAGGATTAGGAGTGGGTTGAGGGTCTCTGTTATTTGTTTGTTTGTTTGTTGTTGCGAGAAGATTGATTCAATGGAAAAGGCCAAAGGAATCTTGGTACTCTCATTTTTGACCTTGGAGTAACCTTGGTTCACTCACGACTCGGGCGTAGAGGATGTAAGTGGATGTTGGTTGTGGCCAAGTGGAAGAGAGAGGTCTGTGAAAGGTCCGGTGTCAGTTCGGTGTGTGCCATGTTGCCACGATGCACGTGGATCCAGCAGAACTCATAAAGAGAGGCGAATCACAGACACCTTTAAGGACACCAAGTAGCAGAATATTCGTGCCTTTGAAGATAGGAAGTGTTGCCTTCAAAGGTGTAATTCCAGTAGCTCCTTAAGCCTCAACTTCATACACTTAAAAGCATGCCCACAACCTGTTGCCTAAAGCTTTTGGAAATAATTTAGAGACATGATTCTTGTTTATTCTCCAAATTTCAGATCATCCAGCATTTTGTTGCCTTTCTGTCTGGGGAGATACACATTCACCAGAGTGATGACAATACGCACAGAAAATTTGCCAGCCCCCAGAGAAATTCGAACTTCCTCCCTTTTTCCCCACAGGAGTGTCTTGGGGAATGGCGCATACAATAGAACTTTTCATGTCTAGGCCCTGCCCAGGGGATTTCTGTCTAATAAGAACCTTTTCTTCTTCTTTTTTTTTTTTTCTTAAGCATACCCATATGGAACAAAGCTCAGGAAGAGGTTGGGGACCGAATGCAGGGAAAGAAAATATAGAAAACCCTGGAGCATCCGAGTTTCCCGAGTTTCCTTTGCACCCAAGTCCAGGCAATTATAAATGAAAGGTTCTATTTTCCTGACGTCCCGCCTGTAGTCAACATTCTTGAATAAAATATGCTTTCTGCTCTAAAGATACTTATAAGTGAAGGTGTAACCACACTGATTTGGTGCAGTATAAATGATACCTACCGAGTATCGAGGAAAGTCTCCTCACTTGAATTAGATCTTTTAAATGTAATTGGTTAAGGCAGGGGTAGACAGGACTCTGGACGGTGAGGGCTGGAGGATAAAATAAAGAAGAAAGATGTTCCAGGTAGAGGGAGCTATGTAAGCAGCCACTTGGAAGTAAGGACGTTCTTGGTGATTTGGGGAATTGATTCCAGTCAATGTAGGTTGCTTATTGGATGGGCATGGGTTGAGGGTAGGGAGCCTGATGATTGAAAATGCTACTGAAGAGGCATATGGAGTCCATATGGTAGAGGCCCATGAATGCACAGCTCAGAAGTTTGGGCTTCATCCTTAAGGAGAGTGGGAAGAGGGGAGTGACAGGGTGTCATCTGCGTAAAGATAACACGTTGGTCCGTGGTGAGAAGGATGGCTTGCCCTGGGGGGAGAAGGGAGGTATCCCGGCCATCAGGAGGCTGCAGTGACCTGGTGGCAAAGTGGAGGGCAAAGGACACCATGCAGAGGAAGGCAAAGGAGAAAGTAGGATTGTGGACAGAGAAACGAGCACGCCTTGGAGGAAGTAATCCGGTTGTAAATGTTTCGATTTCCGGTGTTTATCTGAACTGAACATCCAGAGGCCAGGAGAAAGATGAGGCCTGATGATAAAGATTCGAGATTCATCTCAGAGGAAGGTAGGTGGTAAAGGCAACAGGAATGAGGGAATGGGCTGGAGAAAGGACCACGTCCGTAGCTAAGACTCAGCAGGAACATGGGATGGGGAAGAAGAGATTGAGATAGAGGACCAGGACCAAAGAGACTGAGGTTGGGCCTCCCTGGTGGCGCAGTGGTTGAGAGTCCGCCTGCCGATGCAGGGGACACGGGTTCGTGCCCCGGTCCGGGAAGATCCCACGTGCCGCGGAGCGGCTGGGCCCGTGAGCCATGGCCGCTGAGCCTGCGCGTCCGGAGCCTGTGCTCCGCAACGGGAGAGGCCACAGCAGTGAGAGGCCCGCGTACCACAAAAAAAAAAAAAAAAAAAAAAAAGAGGCTGAGGTTTTTAGGATGGGGGGAGAGGGGTGTGGCTTCCAATGTGTCAGAGAGGCCAGGAAGATTGAGGGCTGGGAAGAAAACACCGTCTCTGGCAGTTGGCACTTGAAACGCATGCAGCTGTCAAGAGCAAGGTGGACTGGAGGGCAAGACACAGCGGATGTAAGTATGGGCGTATGGGAGCGTGGGAAGGGGAGGTGCTGTGAGCGCGTCACTCTTTAAAGGAAGGAAAGGGGAGAAACAGCTGCTGGAGCAGGAAATAGAGGCAGGTTTAAGGGAATGTGCTTTTAGGATGGAAGGTCTGAGTCTGATTGTAGGTGCAGGGCGGTGAAGGAAGAAGGAGCAGAGGTGTAGGGACGGTGATGCTGAGCGGTGAGGCTGTGCAGGTGCCCTGGGCACAGTGCCTCTCCAGCCGGCCTGCAGTTAGGACATTGGGATCCGCAGCTCTGGCCTCGGGGCTAGTAGTTTAAGCTCCTGGGTGGTTCCAGTATGCATTCAGACTGTGAATCTCTGCTCTGGGGGATGAGGTGGAAAGGGAACCTTTCATCTGAGAAAGATGGGACTCCTGGGTGGAATCTGTGGATAAAACTAGAGGGGGCGGGGAGGGAAATTAAGAGATGCTGCTCCCACTTTTTCCCATTTTCTCAGTGAAGGATGACAGAAAAATACCGGGGACGGTTGTAGGCCAGGCAGATCTCTTGTGAGGAATGGGAAAAGGTGCTGAGGACACGTGAGGAGGCTTGTCTAGTCGCATCGGGGGCCCAGCTGTGGTCAGGCAGGGTCATTTTATGACTGCATCCATAAACCCCATCCATTCGTGGCAGCTTCTAGCAGAGCAGAGGGAACAGGTGGCTGGCCTAGTGTTAGGGGTTGGCAGCCCAGAGGTCTAGAGGGTACAGGGAAGGATGGATGTGTGTTTCCCATCTGCACTCTCACCCCGTCCACCTGGTGATACACATGTGCGTCAGGAAGGTTCACAAACTTCAGTCTTTTTCTTTCGTGCGAGGGTACAGTGACAAGGTAGCCCTTGAAGAGATGAGACCTGTAACCTTGCTTCCCTTCATAGGATGCTAACCAACTCTGCTAGCCGATCATTGACATAGAATGAATCAAATCAGTACTGACTGCGGCCCTGACATGAATTGCTTGCTTTTAGTAGAATTGCTGTCTTGGGCGCGCGCGCGCGTGCGTGCATGCGTGCGTGTGTGTGTGAGAGAGAGAGAGAGAGAGAGAGAGAAAGAAAGAGATCTTACGAATTTCAGGTGAGGTCAGATTTTGGGGAAAACGTTAACCAAAGAAAGGCCAATCCTCTATCTTTGAAATCTTGTTGTAATCTGATTTACTGTAAGTTTTAAACATTAATTTTTTTTAAAAAAAAACACAGATTGCTTTTCACTTGGGTGTGTACCTAAATCTACTCTGATCTCATCTCTTTTTGTATGGAATTTTAAATTCTTTTATAAGGGAAGCATGTTAAAATAGCTGTTGTTTGGGTTTTGTTCATGCATTGCTTAGCATTTCTTAAAATGAGTGGCTAGGATTTGAATTTGTCTCAACATAGAAGGACGCTGGAGAGATACTTAGAGCTGAGTTTTATACACACACATTCACCTACACACACTCACTCACTCATCTTCCTTCCGTTCCGCAGTTGATGTTGCTTAAAGGCTTGGAGCCCAGCAGGAGAGAACAGTCAAGGAGCATTGACTAAGGCGGGGGGGGGGGGGGGGGGGGGGGGGGG
>NW_020837971.1:13995863-14237998 GCF_003676395.1 Aethalodelphis obliquidens | reverse complement strand
GGGGGGGGGAGGAGTAGTGATCTGACCTCATGCTGACGATCTTGGCAGCTAGAGAAGGAAATCTGCGCCCTGAAGGGCCCATCAAGTAGCTGGGTGTGTCAAAACCATGCAGGAGGTGGCAGGTTAGTACCGGCAGAAAACGGCCAAGGACTAGACCAGGAGCACAAAATAGCACTTTCCCCACCAGCTGCCCCTTCTAGAAAGCAGATTATTTTTGAACTTATTTACAAAACAGAAATAGACCCACAGACATAGAAAACAAACATATGGTTACCAAAGGGGAAAGAGGGGGCAGGGATGAGTTAGGAGGTTGGGATTGACATATACACACTACTATATATAAAATAGATAAACAACAAGGGCCTACTGTACAGCACAGGGAAATCTACTGCGTATTTTGTGATAACCCGTAAGAGAAAAGAATCTGAAAAAGAATATATATGTATGTATAACTGAACACTTTGCTGTACGCTGGAAACTAACACAACATTGTAAATCAACTCTACCCCAATAAAAAAAAAAGAAAGCAGATTATTTTCCTGGGAGAATCCACTGGTAGGTAAGTGGAGAAGGTCAGCATACAGGGTGCCTGGAAGGAGGAAGCCAGAGAGGTCTGAAGTACAGGTGATGCCCCCGCAAAGCCCCATGGAGACCCCCAACACCCAGGCATCCCTTGCCCTGTGGGAAGACTTGCCCTGTGCACTTGCAGGACCAACTAGGCAATTTCATGGTTTCTACTTCTTTCTTTCTTATATTAATGATGCTGGAGTGACAGCTTTGGGGATTTCAGTGTGGGGACAGATATACATGTGAAGTCCTAGTAGTTGCTTCCTGAAAAATAGCTTCAGAGGAGCAGGGGGCCGAGCCTTAGGCATCTTTGTTTCCTTGAACCAAAATAGGTTCAGTGTTTCGGAATTCAGAAAGCATGACCATCTTATTAAACCAAAGAAGGAGCTTCTTGTGGACAGCGTGGATGTCTGGGAAGGAGGGCAGGAATTAAAGAAAGAACCGTTCTGGTTGACGAGATCCCGGCCTGTGCCTTATACTTCCTCACTGCCACCACGGCCCGGAGTTTGTGTTGGGTCTTTCAGAGAAATTTCCTGTGCTTACGCTGAGATGTCATTCCATTCACCGCAAAACCCAGCCTGGGTCCCATTTTACAGATAAGGAAACTGGGGCTGGGAGACTGGTTTTTCCAAGGTCTCCTGGCTGGGCAGAAGCAGGCCTGCCCCGGTCTCCTGCTCTCCTGGCTCTTGGCCTCTTGACCAAGGTGGGATGGGGTGGGGACCGAGGAAGTGGTGGACTCTTATATTTTTGCGTCTTGAATCAAAGATCAAGAATGGCAGTATATGAGAAATGATCATTTTCTGTCGGGTAAAGTTTAGTTGCCAACCACTATGAAGTTCTCACTATATATATATATGTTGCGTAGATGCCACTGAGTGTGTGTTTTTTCTGTTTTTGAATCAGCGCACAGCATACATGTTTTTCCTCTCTAAAATCTGTGTGCTTTTTTTGCCTTTGGATGGAAAACTGAAACATATGATTCCATCTCAACGCAACAAACTGAAAAAAGGACTACTTTGAAGTACAAATGACGGTATCCGAAAATACTTTAAAAGGCACCGAAAACACTCAGTTTAAGGCAGCCATATCGTGTCATTGCTGGTGGCCAAGCTTGGCCAAGTGTTGGGTTTTAGAATGAGGAGCTTCACCAGTTTCACAGCTGTGGCAACAACAATTTCTCCCTCGCTGGTTGAATCTGTCAGTTGCCTAGCAAGTTTTGGCTACTTCTTTTTTCATTGCTATTAGTTAATACTGAGATGTTCATTATCTTGTCGTCTTTCAGATCCTAGAACATGTAGACCAGGGGACCCTTCCATCCTGCTGGGAAAGGTTCATGCATTTTAGTGTCTCCTTGTGTCTTCAGACAGGCTCATCTTGAACCAATCCAGATATAAATGTCAGTTTTTTTCCTGAAAAGTCTTGCCTGAAGGAGCTTCTTCTGTTTCATTAGCCCATGTGTGCCCAGGAGTCGTGAGAGAGTTAGAAGAAGCCTGGACACCTGTATGAGTTCTCTCAATCTGAATGGCCAGACCAGAGCCCAGTATGAGAAGCATTCTTTCAGACACAAGAAGACAGTTCTTGCCAGCTTTATTTTCAGTGTATAGAATTCATCATTCTTAAATTCAATATTTGAATTTAAGTTTAGGTTTGAGTCCCATCTCCACCAATTACTATCTGTGTGATTTTTGAGCAATTCAATTGAGCTCTCTGAATTTTAGTTCCAGCATCCATAAAACAGATATTAAAATATATCCCTGTGGCTTCCCTGGTGGCGCAGTGGTTGGGGGTCCATCTGCCGATGCAGGGGACGCGGGTTCGTGCCCTGGTCCGGGGGGATCCCACATGCCGCAGAGCGGCTGGGCCCGTGAGCCGTGGCCGCTGAGCCTGTGCGTCCAGAGCCTGTGCTCCGCAACGGGAGAGGCCACAATAGTGAGAGACCCGCGTACCGCAAACAACAACAACAACAACAACAAATGCCACTAACACTTTTTAACTGGCTAGTGATTTTCATCAGTTTTGCAGGTGAAAAGGTAGGCTTAGTGGAAAGCTGACTTCAGAATCTTTGGGGAGCAAAGCTTCTCGGGACATAGTTGATGTTAAGAGAATTAGAGAGGTTTTCCAATCCATTCCGTTCTCTGCCTCCTATGGGGTCCTCCCTGAAGAGGCAGGAGGATGCTGAAATGATAGCCCATCTGCGGTACAGACCTGGGCCCTGCTGGGGGCTGGGGCGAATCTGCACGGATGGTGCTTATGTTGTGGCCACATGTATCCGCCTCCCTGACCAGCAAATGCCCAGATGCCCCTTACGGCCACTGCCCAGGCCGTGTGTCTTCTCCCCCGTCTCCCAGGTCACGTGAGGAGTCAGTGTCCCATCAGGATGAGGTGCGGAGCAAGCATACCACGGATAAGATGCTTCAGATGTGAAAACGGGTCACTGGAGTCATACTTCTAATGAGTGGGCTGTATGTCTCAGATTCATTACCATTTTTGTGGCCAGCATTAAAAGGCTTGTGTGAATCCGTCCCCTCCCTTTTTGGTTTTTATCAGAGAGATGTTTTTCTTTTTTTCATGTTCTTTTTAAAAATATTTTTTAAAAATTGAAGTATAGTTGATATACAACATTTCAGGTGTACGACAAAGTGATTCAGTTTATCTGTCTATCCACCCATCTATCTTTCAGATTCTTTCCATTATAGGTTATTACAAGATATGGAATATAGTTCCCTGTGCTATACAGTAGGTCCTTGTGGTTTACCTATTTTATATACAGCAGTGTGCATCTGTTAATCCCATACTCCTAATTTATCCCTCCCCCTTCTTTCCCCTTTGGTAACCATAAGTTTGTTTTCTATGTCTGTGAGTCTATTTCTGTATTGTAAATGAGTTCAGTTGCATCATTTTTTTTAGATTCCACATGTATGTGATATCATATGATATTTGTTTGTCTGGCTTACTTCGCTTAGTATGGTAATCTCTAGTTCCATCCATTTTGCTACAGATGGCATTATTTCATTCTTTTTTATGGCTGAGCAGTATTCCATTGTATATATGTACCACATCTTCTTTATCCTTTCATCTCTTGGTGGACACTTAGGTTGCTTCCATGTCTTGGTTGTTGTAAATAGTGCTGCTGTGAACTTTGGGGTGCATATATCTCTTCAAATTAGGGTTTTTGTCTTTTCTGGATATATGCCCAGGAATGGGATTGCAGGATCATATGGTAACTCTGTTTTTAGTTCTTTAAGGAACCTCCATACTGTTCTCCATAGTGGCTGCACCAATTTACCTTCCCACCAACAGTGTAGGAGGTTTCAGAGAGATATTTTTCTTAATGGTTAAGAGCTTTAGTACACAGGCACCCCTCGCCCACCCAAGGTGCAGGAATCTGTGAACCATCGCTCCTAGAGATGGCGAACTCTTAGGTCTTGAAGTCCATCCTTCTTCGATGTACACATCTTTCGGTAAGAGCCCAGGAGGTGCTGCCGCCGTCACTCCTCAGGAGGGATGAAGCCTTCACAGGGCCGCCCATTCCATTTTCAGAGCATTTTTATTATTAGAATATCCTTCCTTGTGTGGCGCAAAGACCCACCTCCCATCACTTCAGCCGCATCTGTGCCCTCCCCTCCCTGCTGCCTTCGAAGGCACTTTAGGTGATGGATTTGGGAAGGGCGAGTGATTCTCTGGCCTCTGCATCCACACGAGTTAGTGCTACTGTTCTCCCACAGATACGTACAAACATCTGAAGAATAAGGCGCTGAGGCCTCTGGGGTGTCTGAGTGTTCACTGTCTGTCCCCATGAGCTGAACACGCATCTCAGAACGAAAGCGCACCGTATGGCTGAACGATGCTGCTCCCGTTACCACGTGAGATCGGAGCTGGGTCTGGGTAGCCAGATTCCACAGCTGATCGTGACCGAGAAGCGCATCCCTAGGTATCCTTTCCCATCTGCTGCTAAGCCATAGCTCTGCCACCTTGGACTGCAAATGACTTGAGTATTCATGTTTTTGGCTGAAGGATAGGTCACTGTATTTACCCTTATTACATTTCTTCTTCACCTCAGCCCATCATCACAGGATAAAACTGATGTCATGTGGCTTCTGCCCTCACAGAGCTCCCCATGTCGCAGCTCCACAAGGCTTAGGTAAAAGGAGGGGGCACACACTCACACCACACACGCACACCACACACACAGTCTTTCATTCACCTGTCCTCTGATTTTGAATGACAGCCGTCACACATAATAACTCACGTCAAATTGCTGTGACTATATGGCAACAAACTGATTGGAATGGAGGAGGAGAAGCCTAGGGGAAGCATGGGGGGTTGTGCCTCGCCTGCCCCACCAGCCTTGCAGCGTGCTGCGGAGACAGTGGGATTGAAGGGAGGGGGGCAGGAGCCGTCTACCCACCTCTGCAGGTGTGTACTGAGGAAAATCAGAGTTCTACTGTGCTTTTGGTGTGCTTTCTGTAAATTTATTAGAACTAGGTACCTTGCCTGGGGCCTGTTATTTACCTTACATCCTAATGTCTGTGTATCAACAATGGAAAATTTTCATCTGCTCCCAAGCAGGCGAGCAGCCTGAAAATCATTTTCAGAAATTTTAGAAATGTTAGTAACCCAACTTTGTGGTGAGCAGCTCAAACCACATCTAACATTTGGATCAAACCGTACGCTTTCAAAGCACGGCTGCCTCTCGCATGTCTCACTGGCATTTTCTAACCATTCTTCATCTTTGCAGTGTATTCTTTTGTTTTTGGTTATTGAGTGATTGCTTTATAGATGCCATTTGTTATCTATCATCATAGGAAATTTAGGGGGAAAACACTTTGTCATTCTGTTTGGCAGTGAGATTGTCCCCAGTCTTTTCCTAAGTTTTTTTTTAAAAGAAACTTTTTGAAAGAGGTTTGAGGATTGGAAGCTATGCAGTTTTGATACCATAGATTGTGCTTCATCTGACTGTTTCTAAACTATAAGGGTCTAACATTTCCTGTGCAGGAGAATGAATCTGTGTACATGGTGTGTGTGTGCGCGCCTGCACATGTGGCTCTCAAGGTATCAAAGTTAGATCCTAGAAGGATGTACTGATTTTTAAGGATTTAGATACCAGATCAATCCCTTGAGGGGAGTTCTGCAGCCTTTATCATCTTGAAAGGCACCACAGCTATTTGCCTAGAAGGCCTTGGTTCCAGATCTTGCCAAACCTCCATGCGATGAGGTAGAGGACCTTTGGAGAACAAAGAAAACTTGTCTTGGCCTGTGAGTGCAGTAATGCAGTCCTCCCACATCCCCTGGGTTCAGCACCCCCGGGATCGGCTCCAGCACTGAGGCAGCTCCTGGGATGGGTACCGGAGTTGGAAAAAATCCCACCCCGTGGGCTTGGTCCTGTCCCGTGCCCACCTGCTCACCTCCAGTGCTTCAGCCTTCCTCCCTGCCCCCGCCCTGTGCTCCCTATCACATTTCCCTTTCTTTTTTCTTCAAAGAACGTAGCTCTGTGAAGTTAGTTATTTTACTTTTTATAAATCTGCGTGTTTACTGTCTGTCTCCGCACCAGGATCTGAGAACCAGCAGCCCCCTTGGTCTGCTCTACATGGTACCTCTGCTTGGACCGGTGGCCAGCACAGGATGGGAACTCAGTAGATTCGTGTTGAATGAATGAGTGGGTCTAAAAATGACCTTAAACCACAGCTGGAGGGATTTAGAATTTTCACTCCTTTTACAGGACACAGTTCTACAGATGATCGATCTTCAGGTTTTGGTGGGTTCTGTTTAATTTGCCGAGCAGATGTGTGTGCCGTATGTTTTGGACAGCTACACCTCTAGTTACCAAAATCGCTCTACTTTGCTCCCAATTCGGGTCTATCTTTACCACCTTTGACTGGTTTCCATGGAAATAGCAGTGTAGGCTTCATAAAGATTATGTGGAACCTTCCAGAAACATGGAAGGAATCTTCAGGGGTCCTCACAGGTGCTGTAACACCCGGTCACATAGGGTTTTAGTCCAGAATACGAAGGCAGGTGCTTACTTTCAGGGCTGAGATGGGGAAGTCTGAGATGGCCATCAGGCCTACGAGTAGTGAACTGTCCTCTTGCTAATGGGATCACTGACGTGGTCCATCTTGATGTGAGCAGAAGCCAGTACCCTTCCCTGTATACTCAGCAGGGCTCTCAGCTCTAGTAGCAGGATGTTTGGTTTTGCTTTGATGTTATATAATGAAGAGTGACTTCGTGGGTATCTGAACATACAGCTTCAGGGCTGTCCAGTGGTCAGATACCTCTGTTCTCTAGCAAGTAACTTTGGTTATCTAGTGAGTCAGAGGATTACAATAAGAAAAGGGCTTCCAACGCAAGATCCCTGCATTCTCTAGAAAGTGGCCATTGTTTTAGGGCTTTAGCTCAGCTGGGGAATCTGCCTTACTTGGCCTCACCTTGCTTTGGTGTCTGAGGTGCAGTGTCTTGATTGGTATTGGTAAATTAGAGAAAGCCTACAACGGAGTAATTATTTTACATAATTACTCATTTGGCTGCATAGACATTGGATAGCTGCGGATGGGTTGTGAAGATGTGATCTTTCTACGGATCAGGAAAGGTCAACTAACTTTTATGACCTTAAGAGGGATACATGTATGGGGAGAGCTGTAGTGGGAAATGGTAGGTTATATAGGCAGAGAAACTTGGATGTGAGTCTCGGTTCTGCCCTTAGTGGCAGGAGCTAGTAAGGCCCAAGGAAAGGTACTTTCTAGGCCTCAGTTTCCTTATTTGTAAAACGGGGATAATAATACTTTTTGAGGCTACTGTCAGTAGTAATAGAATGATGCCCATCAAGGACCTGCAAGGTTGTCAATTTCATGTTCAATTCTCTTGTGCTGGAAACTTTCACTCTCTGGCTTCTTTCCCGTTTTGTTCCAGAAAAAAACACGTTGCCCACCAATATTAAACTTGATTTCTTTCTTTTTCTTCTTTTCTCCTCTTTCCCTTTTTCTTCCCTTGATGAGAAAGTTACAGGATTCCCTAGCATCTCAAATGAGACATGAAGACACCTAGAAGATGATCTCTTATCAAGTTTACCAACAGAGTTTTTAGAGAAAAATGGGAATCTTCATTCCGGAAACAATAGTTTTCATCCGGTTCATAAGTCGAAGCTAAGAGGAAATTGTAGCAGTAATTTGGAATGACAAAAGTGGTGACCTCTTTAAAATTTATGTAAATCAAATCTTTAATGCTTTTAAAAGTAAATACTGGCCAGTGCTTTTGTGTAATATACTTTTTGGGTGTTGTCCCATTTAAACATAGATTTTTAAAAGGTCTTTTTTGGGAAGTACATCTTCTGTCATTATTTGTTAATCAAGACTCCTTTGTAAGAAGATAAAATATTTAGTCCCTCCTATGTCTGCCCTCCCCTCCACATTTTCCAAAGCTCTTATTTAACCCTGGTGAGAATTGTTAGTTAAATTGGAAGTGCTGACCCACAGTTATATTTCTTTACCACTTTTTTGCTAAGAGAGATTTACAGTGTATCTATCAATACATTTAGATGTAGGTCCCTTTAAAACATATTTCCCTTATTTTTTTAGGACAAGGAAAATATCTTTAATCCTAACTAATTGAATGGAGTCAGCATTGTTTTCTGAAGCAACTTGGAAACCTTAATTAATTAATTAATCAATTATTATTAATATCCATGCTATCTTATATTAGCGAGGCTGGGAGGCCGTTTTTGCTTTTTGAACCATTAATTTTTGCGTTTAACTTTGTTTAGCTTACTAGAGACATTCCACCTGGACAACCTGGCAACAGATGATGTTTGAAAAGTGATCAAAATGGAAATAAATTCAATTATAGTATTGTAGCTAGAGCCAAGATACATGGAAAATGACATAGTATGTCTGTTGACTTGGCTCCTGGGTTCTGGAGGAGGAAGACAGCACACCAGATTTATTGAATCTTCTCATCCATCCATCCATCCATCCATCCATTTGTTCAGTAAATACTTTTCAGAAACCTCCTCTGTCCCAAACACTGTGCTAAGTACTGAGGGGTGAATCAAACAGAAATGATTTCTGCCCTCAGGAAATGTCTAGTCTGTATACTGATTAATTAAGTTAATTGCTTTCATAATGCAGACCGCAGGGGCACTGGCGCTATTAGGACTGCAGTTGGATATCAGGGAAGACTTCCTGGAAGAAGGCACATTCAAGCGGAAACCTATAAAGTTAAAAAAAACCAACAAAACTGGGTGAAAGCAAAATAAGAATGGCTGAGTAGGTACAGAGGGAAGTTATGGTCCAGACAAAGGGGTTGTAGGTGAGACTTCTCAGAGGTGCAAGGGATCCTTGTGTATTCAGGCAGCTAAAATAACCTTAATGGAACTGGGGACTGGGCAGGGAGGTGGTGAGTATTGATAGACGGGGTAAATAAATAGAATCCTGGTGATGCAGGTCCAGGAGGTCTTTTGTGGATTTTATCTTAAGGGCAGAGAACAAAGGGTTTAAGTGTGGAAGATAGGATTATATTGGGGTTATATCAGTGTATCTGTCGTGTATATAGTAGTAGGTTAAGAGGGCAGCACAGAAGATAGGAAGACCTGTTGGAAGCTACTGCTTTAACTCACATGCAAACTGGTGGTGGCTTAGAATGGACTGGTGGCGGTGCGGATGAGAGAAGTGGAATGCATCAGAGACGTAGATTTGGGAGGGTTTAATAGGACTGTGGAGGTGAAGGAGGGAGGGTCAAGGATGCTACCCAGTGCTCTAGCTTGGGCTCCTTGTGGAGATGGTGTACCATTCACTGAGACAGGAAGGGAAGCAGGCTGGGAGACTATGACGGCCTCAATTTGTCAGGTTAAGTTTGAGGGCATCTAAGTGCTGGGCACGTTAGAAAAGAGGCCTGGGTTGGAAATGCTGATGGTCATTGAGAAAGCATGAGCTCACAGAAGCAGAACAAGAAGAGATGAAAGTGGGCCTGAACCCCGTGGGAGAGCAGCGCCTGACGCCCAGATAGAGGAAGAAATGCCGTCTTTCCAGAGGCACTTTGCTAAATGAGGATGGGATGGATTTTCTGAGAATGTAAACCATGAAGTTGGGGCCTATCCTTTCTAATTGTAAATATTTATGAGTCTTGTTTCCTTTTCTTAATTCTGTCCTAAGTTTGTTATCCTCAGTTTGATGTTGTACAGGCAAAAATGTGCCTATGATGAGGTTGATCGCTATTGGAACAAATAGAGTGGGTGTCAGATGGAAGGCTTTTCTAAAAGCGATTTGCTGTACAGAATTGCTAGTGGCTGGGACTAGGGCAAGGGACTGTCCTTTATGCATTTTTAAAACATAAAAATCGATATTATTGTCATGGGCAAAAAAGTAAAAATTACCCGCAGGAAAGACTTAAGTTATTTGCTGTGTTTGTATTTCTGGAGAGGGAGGGAAAAGAATAAGCCTTCTTATAAGGATTTCCCTGGTGGCGCAGTGGTTAAGAATCCGCCTGCAGGGGACACGGGTTCGAGCCCTGGTCCCGGAAGATCCCACATGCCTCGGAGCACCTAAGCCCGTGCGCCACAACTACTGAGCCCACGAGCCACAACTACTGAGCCCACGAGCCACAACTACTGAAGCCTGTACGCCCTACACCTTGTGCTCCACAGCAAGAGAAGCCACCGCAATGAGAAGCCTGTGCACCGCAACGGAAGACCCAACACAGCCAAAATAAAGAAAGAAAGAACATAAACTTTAAAAAAAAAAAAAAGAAGAAGTCGTCTTTCAGGGGCAGGGAATGGGAGACTTTGGCTCTATCTGTTTTATTTCCTTCAAATTATCTGATGCAAATATGAGAACCTGTTAGCATTGCTTAACATTTGAGGTGTAGGTGACATGAATAAGTACGTCATCAATTTTAGTCCTTTTCTGTACCTTTGGAATATTTCATAATTTAAAAAAATAAACAGAAGGACGGTGGGATGTTGTATGCGCCGACTGCCTGTTGAGTTTGTTTAGCTCAAAGAATCCAAGGAAACCAGACTAATAACGAGCAATAAATAAATAATAAATAAATGTTTAAAAATAAAAAAACACATGAAAAGCAATGGGAGTGTCCAGCCATGCAGACACATTTCTGTGTTCAGAAACCTGGCCTTTGGTGGACATAGATGTTCAGATAGTTCTACATAAAATTTTCAAAACTTTTGTTTCAGAAACAAAACCAAACATCCATGCTGCGTGTTGCACATGGAGACGAAGCCCCACCGAGAGCAAATTCATCCTAGAAGGAGGTCTTTGCTTTTCGCTTACCTTTTGCTACCAGTAGAATTCCGGAGTAATTGGATTCAGGAGTTTTTTTTTTTTTTTTTTCTTGGAGCTCCTGATCAAAGCTGTTTCCATCCAAGTGAAGGCAGGATGGCGCTTAGGAGACGGGTGCTCTCAGGCTGGGGGCGTGGGGTGGGCAGCGCTTTCAGTCCAGGAGATAGAAGCTTCCTCCAGGGATTTTTAAAAAGCCCTTTTGAATGGGCTCATTGTTTATAAGAACAGCTCCTTAATGGAAAAACAAAAAAGGCAAGAGGGTCTGGAGCACGCTCTCTGCTTTCCTGTGCCGGTCTCATTGTTTATTTGATTTATCAAGTCTCCAGTAGTTGCTCTGCTCTGTGACCTTCCTTGAGCTATTTCTCTAGAGTATCCATTTACTTTATTTAGAAACATAATATTTAAAAAAGCTGGAGCTGAGTCAAAAAATCATCACCTATTTGATGTGGCTGGTCCCCTGTCTTTTGAAACTTTAAACTTGCCCTGAGGCTTACAGTCTCTGCATCAACAATGTTTCTGGGTCCTGGCTTCTGCTCCCAGAGCCAACTGATCGGAACCGTGGTCCTCAAAGAGCTAGGAAGTGGGGCAGCAGCTCTGCCCACCCCTGTAGGCCGGCTTACACACACCTAGAGGGCACAGTGCGGGAGAAGTCGGTGCAAAGGTACCAGCTGAAGGTACCCTGTCTTTTGAAACTTTAAACTTGCCCTGAGGCTTAGTCTCTGCATCAACGTTTCTGGGTCCTGGCTTCTGCTCCCAGAGCCAACTGATCTGAACCGTGGTCCTCAAAGAGGTAGAAAGTGGGGCAGCAGCTCTGCCCACCCCCACAGGCCAGCTTACACACACCTAGAGGGCACAGTGCCAGAGAAGTTGGTGCAAAGGTACCAGCTGAAGGTGATGCTTGGATGTTGGGGGGAAACCTGGTGGACGATGTGGCCCTGAAGTGGGACAGGAAGCATGGGCTGGCGTGGTTCTGTGAAGAGATGTCAGGGAATACAGAATTCATATTGGGCATCCCTTTTTTTTTTTTTTAATTTTATTGAAGTATAGCTGATTGACAGTCCTTTCCTTTTTTAATACAGCTGTCGAATTCTTCCTGAGCTCTGCTTCTTCAGTTTAAACATTCTGAACCTCTGCTACCTTTTTAAGAAGTTTTCTTAAGATAATTTTTCAGTTATTTTTTTTAACATTTGTTCTCCCACCTCCTTGCTCTTTTTTTTTTAACTTTTAATGATAAAGGTTCTAACTATAAAGAAAGTTTGAAGACCAAAGAGTAGATATCAAATATCATTTCATCAGTTGAACACATTAGCTGTTTTAAATTTTAGCATATTTTCTTATGAGTCTTTACCTGTCTGTCGTTATTAGGTTTTGTGGGTTCTTTTGTACTTTCTTTATCTTTCTTACAAGGGGCCACCAAAGGTGTCCGTAGAACTCCATTAGGAAATTGCTTGTGCGAACAAGGAACTGTATGGACACAAGCCTGGAGATGACAAAGACTAGCATCTTAAAGGAGAATTTAATCCCCGTTATTAGAATTTCTTGGCTGGATATTCACTTCTTTTTCCTCTAGAGGAACTTTAGAATCACGTTATTAAATTCTACCTCCCACCAAGGAAAGCACGCCAACAAAAGTAATATTTTCTTTGTAGAATGTGATTGGAATTACATTAAATCTATTTATTATTTGGGGGCTAATTGACATTTTTATAAAGTACAATTTACCTGTTGTGAAATATGGTGTGTCTTTGTTGAGAAAGGGTCTTCTTGGTGATTGTCAGAAAGTTTTTAATTTTTTTAACATCTTCATATGGTTTGCATGCATTTCTTGCTCTGTTTATTCTTGACATTTTTAAAAGCTTGAGGTAGGAGTGTGCCCTTCAGTGTATTTATTTATTTGACATCCTTAAATTTTTTTTTTTTTTTTTTTTTTTTGCGGTACGTGGGCCTCTCACTGCTGTGGCCTCTCCCGTTGCGGAGCACAGGCTCCGGACGCGCAGGCTCAGCGGCCATGGCTCACGGGCCCAGCCGCTCTGCGGCATGTGGGATCTTCCCGGACCGGGACACGAACCCGCGTCCCCTGCATCGGCAGGCGGGCTCTCACCCACTGCGCCACCAGGGAAACCCCTTAAATTTTTTTAATTGAATGAAAGAGTCTTTAAATTCTGTCGTGCTTTACAATTTTCAAGTTTCACAGCCCTTCAGTTTAACTGGGAGGCAGAGGTGAGATGGAGTGGAAGTGAGTCCTTTTTATTCACTGGACCGGTCTCATATTGGCTCTGTCATGTGCTACCGTGTGACCTGGGTAGGATATGGAATCCTTCTGAGTCTCGGCTTTCTCACCTATCCAATGTGGATCATAATGGTGTCTACTTCTTAGGGTCGTAGTGAAAATTCAATGAGCTAATAGATGTTAAGGGCTTAACACCATTTCTGGCAGTTCATACGTGTTCAAAAAATATCTATTTCTATTAGCTAGTAATTGCTGGTAAATAGGAAAGCTGTTGACTTCTACATATTTATTTTCAATTATACGGCTACACTAAATGTCTTATTTGCTCTAATAGTTTTTCTGTTACATCTTCTTGGCTTTCTCGGTTAGACTATAATACTATGTGCCAATAATAATATTTTTCTTTGCTTTTCAATTGCTGTGTACTTGATTTCTGTTTTATATCACATTGAACTGCCTTCAACTTCCTGGATAATAGAGATTAATAGTGATGATAACCATCTTGGCTGTTACTTTAATATTATTCCTATGTTTTTTTTATCATGCAAAGGAGATATCTTTCTGGTTTGGGTTTGGTACTTTTTTTTTTAAATCAAGAATGAGCGTTGAATTTTATCACATACCTTTTCAGCATCTTTTGCTTTTATGATACGTGATTATTCTCCCTTGACCTATTGATGATCTTTATATATTTTCTCATAATATTTCTTCTTTTTTAAAATTCAATTTATTTAAACTTAAAAATAAAATTCACCCATTTCTCCCATCCGCCTCCACCCTCCGCCTGTGGCAACAACCAATCTGTTCTCTGTATCTATGAGCTTGTTGGTTCTTTTAAATTAATTTTTTCTTAGACTCCACGTATAAGGGAGATCAAACAGTATTTGACTTTCTCTGTCTGACTTACTTCACTTAGCATAATGTCCTCGAGGTCCAACCATGTTATCGCATATGGCAAGATTTCATACTTTTCATAATTTTTTAAGGCCAAATAATATTCCATTGTATATATGTAACACATCTTCTTTATCCATTCATCTGTCAACGGACACTTAGGTTGTTTCCATATCTTGGCTATTGTAAATAATGTTGCAGTGAATACAGGGGTGCATATATCTTTTTGACTTAGTGTTTTTTGTTTTCTTTGGATAAATACCCAGAAGTGGAATTGCTGGATCATATGGAGTTCTATTTTTAATTTTTTCGAGGAACCTCCATACTGTTTTCCATAGTGGCTGCACCAATTTACATTCCCACCAGCAGTGTACACACTGCTGTGTGTACACTTCCTTCTTCACATCCTCACCAACACTTGTTATTTTTTTGTCTTTTTGGTAATAGCCATTCTAGTAGGCATGGGGTGATATTTTGTTGTGGTTTTGATTCATATTTCCATGATGATTTTTTTAAAAGATTTTTTTGATGTGGACCATTTTTAAAGTCTTTATTGAGTTTGTCACAATATTGCTTCTGTTTTATGTTTTGGTTTTTTGGCCCCAAGGCATGTGGGATCTTAGCTCCCCAACCAGGGATCAAACCAGCACCCCCTGCATTGGAAGGCAAAGTCTTGACCACGGGACCACCAGGAAAGTCCCTCCCTGATGATTGACTATGTTGAGCATCTTTTCATGAGCCTGTTGGCCTTTTGTATGTCTTATTGGGAAAAATGTCTATTCAGGTGTCCTACCCCCCTTTTAATTGGCTTGTTTGGTATTTTGCTATTGAGTTGTATGAGTTCTTCATATAGTTTGGATATTAGCCCCTTATCATATATATGATTTGCAAATATTTTCTCCCATTGAGGATGTTGCCTTTTCATCTTGGTGATGGCTGCCTTTGCTGTGCAAAAGCTTTTTAGTTTGATGCAGTCCTACTTGTTTATTTTTGCTTTTGGAGTTACATTAAAAAATTATCATAAAGATCTGTGTCAAGATGTTCAAGTGTCTAATCCATTTTGAGTTAATTTTTGTGTATGGTATAAGATGGTCCAGTTTCAGTCTTTTGCATGTGACTGTCCAGTTTTCCCTATACCATTTATTGAAGAGACTGTCCTTTCCCCATTGTGTATTCTTGGCTCCTTTGTTGTAAATTAATTGGCCGTGTATGCATAGGTTTATTTCTGGGCTTTCTTTTCTGTTCTATTGATCTATGTGTCTGTTTTTATGCCAGTACCCTACTGTTTTAAACACTATAGCTTTTGAATATAGTTTGAAATCAGGGTGCATGATGCCTCCAGCTTTGTTCTTTTTTCCTCAAGATTGCTTTGGCTATTCTGGGTTCTTTATGGTTCCATACAAATGTTAGGATTGTTTGTTTATTTCTGTGAAAAATACCATTGGAATTTTGATAGGAATTGCATCGAATCTGTATATTGCTTTGGGTAGTATGGGCATTTTAACAATATCAATTCTTCCAATTCATGAGCACAGAATACCTTTTCATTTATTTGTGTCGTCTTCAATTTCTTTCATTAATGTCTTGTAGTTTTCAATATATTTCATAATATTTCTAAAATCATGTTTCCTGGTATAAAATCTGTTTGATTCTAGACTTTCTAGACTTGATATGCCAATATTGTATTTAGAAAGTTAGTAGTTTTGTCTATAAATAGTTTTAATTCTTAGGCTTTCTTTTTTTTTTTTGTCCTCACAACATTAGATTTTGGCATTTGGATTGCATTAATTTTTGAAATGAATTAGAACTTTTCCCCAAAATGTTTTCATCTAGAAAATTTTTTCTAATGTGAAATCATGTCCTTTGGAAGTTTGAATAAACTCACACATAAAACTATTCATTGGAAATATATATATATATTTTTTGTGGTACGCGGGCCTCTCATTGTTGTGGCCTCTCCCGTTGCGGAGCACAGGCTCCGGACGCGCAGGCTCAGCGGCCATGGCTCACGGGCCTAGCCGCTCCGCGGCATGTGGGATCTTCCCGGACCGGGGCACGAACCCGTGTCCCCTGCATCGGCAGGCGGACTCTCAACCACAGCGCCACCAGGGAAGCCTGGAAATAATTTTAAATGACTTTTCAGATTCTTCCATTATTATTGGCTCTTTTATATTTTCCATCAATTTTGGTCCCTTAGATTTAATCAAGATTCTAAAATTTAATTGCATAGAATTTTTGTAGCTTCATTTTAAAAGGCAGCTCTTCCTTATCTATGTTTATATCTCCCTCTCAAGTTGTGCTTGTATCTTCTATCTTTTAGTCTTATGTAGACTCGCCAGAGGTAGTTTAGTTTATTGTGCCCCTTCTCTACAAACAACCTGCTTTGGACTGTATTTATAAATTCTAATAATTTTCAGTTTGATACTTCATAATTTTTGCATTATTATCATTATTCCTGCTTTTTTTTCAAATTCTAAAAATTTAGTGTGTGATTCCATATATTGGGTCTTATAATAGTAAGACAGTATTCATGACACCAGTTTTGTTACTGCATAAAATGACTGTTGGTAATATTATTTGCAACTGTAAATATGTATTTTATTTTCCCTATAGATTTGTGAGGCATGAAATTGTGTGTGTGTCTGCACACATGTGTATCACATGGGTATGAATGTTCATTATAGGATATATACCCGAATCTATCAAGATGTAAGATAATATGGTATGATAGCTTTCAAAAAACTTCAAAGGTAGGTTGATTTTAGACTTTTGGTTCTTACAGTCCAAGAAAGGAAATGGTTTATTCTGTTGTTACCAATAAGCAGGGAGGAAAACAGACTCTTGCTATTCTTGGTAATTTACTCCAGGACTCTGTAAGATTTTGGTAAGAATATTATCACTTCTGTGTCATCAGGTTTTACTTGCTATTTTTTAACCTATTTCCTCTTCTTTATCCTTCAAAGCCATTGGAGTACGAAGTGGGTGTTCTTAGTGATATTTTATATGCTTGATGATATGTATTATATTATCTCCTGTGTCTAATTTTCTCCACCAATCATTTTATCCATTTTTGGCTGATTGCAGCTTCTCCTGATTGCCTTCTATAAATGGAGAATAGAGGGACTTCCCTGGCAGTCCAATGGTTAAGACTCTGTGCTCCCAATGCAGGGGATGCGGGTTTGATCCCTGGTCGGGGAAGTAAGATTCCGCATGCCACGCGGCACGGACAAAAGAAAAAAATTTTTTTAAAAAATGGAGAATAGAAATAAACCTTTATTTTTATAAGAGTTTGATTAACACTTAGGACAGGAACACTGAAATGTTCACTGTTGATTCGATTGTTCACATTAGTGGTTTTATGTCTATTTCTATCTTTTTCTGACAGTTTGATTTTCTGTACCATCTACATGGCTTGAATGAATGTTTAGGATTTCTGTACATTGCATGTTCTCTCTTGGTTGATGGTCATTCTGTTTTAAGTTTGTCGTTCCTTCCAACTATTACACTGGTGGGTTGCACCAGAATTTATTTGGTCAATCCTTTATTGTTGCTTACAGAGTCAGCTTTTTAGTTCTCTTTTTACTGTTATAAATAACAGTGCTGTGGTGGCTATCCTTGTAGCTAATTTTTTAGCTCTGATTATTTGTATAAATTTCTTAAAGTAGAATTGCTGGATCAAAGAATAGTCACATTTTGAGGCTTTGATACATATTCAAAAAGCCTAAACCAGCTTCCCCTTTCACCAGCCACGTGTGTATTGATATTTTTAATCTTTTTACAGTGCAACAGACGAAATGATAGAGACCTTTCTAAGTAGTTTCCTCAGGCTGTCGTAACAAATTACCATGAACTAGGTGGTTTAAAACAGCAGAAGTCTGTCATACAGAGTGAAGTCAGAAAGAGAAAAAGAAATACCGTATGCCAACGCATATATATGGAATCTAAAAAAAAAAAAAAATGGTACTGATAAACCTAGTGGTAGGGCAGTAATAAAGACGTAGACATAGAGAATGTCTTGACTTGAGGGCATGGAGAGTGGGGGGAGAAGCTGGGGTGAAGTGAGAGTAGCAGGGACATATATACACTACCAAATGTAAAATAGCTAGCTAGTGGGAAGCAGCCGCATAGCACAGGGAGATCAGCTCGGTGCTTTGTGACCACCTAGAGGGGTGGGATGGGGAGGGTGGGAGGGAGGCTCAAGAGGGAGGGGATATGGGGACATGTGTATGCATATGGCTGATTCACTTTGTTATACAATGGAAACTAACACAGTATTGTGAAGCAATTATACTCCAGTAAAGATCTATTAAAAATAAATAAATAAATAATCCAATATGTGTTTATAAAAAAACCCAAAAAACAGAAACTTATTCTCTGAGTTCTGAAGGCCAGAAGTCTGAAATCAAGGTGTGGACAGGGCCATGCTCCCTCTGAGGGCTCTGGGGAGGAATCTTGCGTTGCTTCTTCCAAATGCTGGTGGGTGCTGGCCGTCCTTGGCTTGTAGACACATCACTCCAAACAACCTCCATCTTCACGTGGTGTTCTTCTGCCTCTCTCTCTCTCTGTGTGTGTCTGTGTGACTGCTGGTCTTCTTCTAAGGACACCGCTTGGATTTCGGGCCCACCCTAATCCATCATGACCTCATCTAACATAGCTAATTACATCTGCAGTGACCCTGTTTGCGGATAAGGTCACATTCTGAAGTTCCTCCTGGATGTGAATTTGGGAGGGGACACTATTCAATGCAGAACAGTTGCCTTTATTGTTTTTTGGTATTCAGTTAAAAGAAAGGAATGGAAATCTGATTAGAAAAGTAAAATGTTACCCAGCAACCATAGGAATGATTGATTACAGAACAGTTCCCTTTCTTTTATGTTGGTATCATCTTCAGGGATAAACTGGATAAGCTTGTTCTTGATGTCTTCTTCCTTATTAATATAGATGTTAAATAGCTATATCCTACATGCCAAACTTCTCTATAATATTTTAAAAAATAAAATCTATTGTGTGTTTACTTAGGAGGCAAATAGCTTTCCTTATAGTTTTATTGCTAACCTTTTTTTATTTTTCTTTGCGGTACGCGGGCCTCTCGCTGTTGTGGCCTCTCCCGTTGCGGAGCACAGGCTCCGGACACGCAGGCTCAGCGGCCATGGCTCACGGGCCTAGCCGCTCCGCGGCATGTGGGATCTTCCCAGACCGGGGCACGAACCCGTGTCCCCTGCATCAGCAGGCGGACTCTCAACCACTGCGCCACCAGGGAAGCCCTATTGCTAACCTTTAATGCTACTTAGTCATTTTTATTCTAGACAGCCCAAAACATTTAAAAGCTTTCTTTAGTGCAGGGGTCCCTGACCCCCGGGCCGTGGACTGCTATAGGTCTGCAGACTGTTAGGAACCGGGCGGCACAGCAGGAGGTGAGTGGAGGGCGAGTAAAGCTTCATCTACTGTTGCCCATCACTTCCCCATCGCTCCCCATCACTCCCCATCGCTCCCCATCACTTCCCCATCGCTCCCTATCGCTCCCCCATCACTTCCTCACTTCCCCATCACTCCCGCATCACTCCCCATCACATCCCCATCACTTCCCCATCACTTCCCCATCGCTCCCCATCACTTCCCATCACCCCCCATCACCCTCCATCACTCACCCATCACCCCCATCACTTCCTCATCACTCCCCATCGCTCCCCCATCACTCCCCCATCACTCCCCATCGCTCCCCATAACTCCCCATCACTCCCCCATCACTCCCCATTGCTCCCCATTGCTGGTATTACTGCTTGAACCATTACCCCTCCAACCCCACCTCCCCTGCCGTCCATGGAAAAATTGTCTTCCAGGAAACCGGTCCCTGGTGCCAAAAAGGTTGGGGACCTCTGCTTTAGGGAATTCCCTGGCGGTCCAGTGGTTAAGATTTGGCACAGCACTGCTGTGGGTCTGGCTTCAGTCCCTGGTGGGGGAACTAAGATCCCACAAGCCACAAGTCTTGGCCGTAAATAACAAATAAATAAATAAAAGCTCTCTTTATCTATCCTTTTACTTAATCCTAAAATACAGAACTCATGGAAGGGAGGTGTAGTGGATTTTAAAAGCTGATATGATGTAGAACCAGAAGTCAGGTCTGTTTGAACTAACTGAAAATTGAGGTGTTTACATCTAGGATAAGTTATTTATTTATTGAGGTATCGTTGCTGTACAATATTTTATAAGTTACAGGTATGCAATATAGTGATTCACAATTTTTAAGGTCCAGTTATAGTTATTAAAAATATTGGCTGTATTTCCCCTGTTGTATAATGTATCCTTATAGCTTATTTCATACCTAATAGTTTGTACCTCTTTGTAGGATATGTTATTTTTAAAGATGGTGTTGTCTAGGCTCACTAAGCCACCTGGATTCATTTGTTGTGAATGTCGTGGGCCTTCCAGTGGCTACACAGAATGGAGGACTTCAATTTCATGTTCCGTAGCATGGTCACGTGGACGGGCCAGAGGTGGGGTCCCCGAGTCAGGTGGTCCTCATCCCACTGCAGTTTTCTCTGTGTGGTCGTGTGGTTTCCCAGCGTTCTCTCTTCTGGGCCTTCTTTTCGCATGTGGCATTGCCTTAAAAATGGCAGAGGATATTTAAAGTTCCCTTTTCCAGTAAAGTCGAGAGCTTCCTTGTCTTTTCTGTAAATCTGCACTGCTGTGCTGGTCCCGGGGGATGCTGACCGCAATGGAGAGGGCAGGTTTTAAGAAATTCAAACTTTGGGTGAAATAGAATACGTAAAAATTCTGTTATAATACCGTGCAACGGATATTATGGTTGAGAGGTTTTAACAGTGCTATGGAGAGACAGAAGAGCGAGGAATCACTTATTTCATTGAAGTGGGTCTTCAGGGGAAGCTGATGAGAGGAGATAAGGTCTGACTGGTTTTTTTTGTTTGTTTCAAATTCTGGCTTCTGCAGTATCAAACAGTGGTTTGGAAGGACGCTACTTGGTTCTGATGTGCCGAGTCCCATTTTAAGGCGGAATTTCATACCTGGGATCGCTGGTGACCTTAGGCTTGTATGATCATTTGCTTAATGTATAGTGACAGTGATGCTAAACTCTCAGTCTCTGCTCCCATCAGGCCCCGTCTACACTCGTCACCAGCCAGCTATTTTGAAATCTCTGCTGTTGTCACTTACATGTGGAACCTAAAAAAATGATACAAAAGGTCCAGGCACTGGTGCATCCTGACAGCAGGGACAGGTCAGGACCCTAGGGTCTGCGAGGCTGTATCTGTATAGACGGTCAACCAAGAAAGCAAGTCCTGTGTTTTGTTTTATAATCACGGTTCTTCGTCCTTGACTAGTAGTGTGGTCCCTGGAGAGGAGGACTGTTGCAAGCTGGAGAGGACCACTGGTGGGGCTAGAGGGTCATGCACATGTGCCCCGGAGCAGCACATCTGTACAGCATCGGATTGCGCAAGGGAAGCTGAAGCACATCTGGGCGCTTCCAAATTGCACGCAGAAAGCATTTGGATATTTGTACTTCCTTAGTGCTGCAGACAGAAGCTAAAGCTCCTCTGTATCATCTGAGAACTGCACCCAAAACATCCCTGAGCATCTTGCCATCATTATTAAAAAAATATGGCTTGGAGTGTGGGATCCAAACTGCCACTTGAAAGGCTTCCGAGCATATTTTTGAATCCTCTCGGAATGGATGCTGGAAAAGGAAGCAGGGGAGCATGAAGGAGTGATGGGGAATAAGAAAGCAGCCGGGGTGTGGGGGGGAAGCCGCTTTTTAGATGACTTCCCATGAGTCTGAGAAAATAATACGTGGCTGAGTTACAGAAAGAATACCACTTGTAGATTTTTTCCTTTTTTTTTCACCTTTTTCTTGAAATATAATTGCCATGTAACATGGTGTTAGTTTCAGGTGTACAACATCATGGTTCAATATATGTATATACTGCAAAGTGATCACCACAGTTAGGTCTAGTTAACATCCATCACCACATACAGGTACATATTTTTTTCTTGTGATGAGAACTTTTAAGATCTGCTCTCCCAGCAACTTTCAAATATACAACAGAGAATTATTAACTATAATCACTATGCTGTACGTGCAAGGTTAAATTTTTCAACAGCTTTATTGAGATAACTCACACGCATACCGTCCACCAATTTGAAGTTCGCAATTCAGTGGTTTTTGGTATATTTCAAGAAATGTGCAACCATCATCACAGTCACCTCTAAAACATTTTTATTGCCTCAAAAATAAATAAATCCCGAACGCTTTAGCTCTCACTCTCCTCCCCCCGTCCCTCCCACAGCCCTGAACACCACTGATCTGTCTTCTGACTCTAAATTTGCCAATTCTGGCCATTTCAATAAGTGTGGATTCCGACGGCCCCAGGAAAATGTGGTCTGAAATGTCTACAGGAAGAGCATGACCACAGCAAGGTGGGCCCTGAACCCTGGGCACCATAGTTATAAAAAGCCGTCGGTCCAGGCAGAAGAGGGGACCCAGTAGCATAGGGCAGAAGATGCCAGGTGTGCGGACCTTCCCAGCCTGCACACCTGCATGCCTGGGCAGATGGGGGCCAGCGTCCACCTTAACGGCGAAGTTTGTGTTGCGGGTTACGTGGCCTGGGAAGCAGCCTCTGCGATGGAGTCTTGCCTGCAGGCTGTTTTTTACACAGTGTGCCTGAGATGGTCCCTGTGGAAGAGGGGGGAGGAGCAAAAGCGGAGGCAGGGAGAGGTCGAGATGCAGTGCAGGCCGAGCCCCAGCTCTGGCCAACCCCACAGGGAATTCTGCAACTGGAATGGACCGTAAGAGGTGTCCCGAGTTGGGCTGAGATGGCCAGACCTTCATCCTCTCGCATCGATGAGTTATCAGGTGAGGGCTGCTCCAGGAACAAGGGCGACCTGGAGCAAGACAGCTCTTGCCGCTCGGGCAACCCTGCACGGGCTGAGCTGAAGGGTGTAGGCTGACACCAGCTGGGTCATTCAAGGACGGGGGATCTGGGTTGGGCGTTTTGGTATCCACCGCTGTATGTGTTGTGGCTATGTTCCTTTGTTCATTAGCTTGCTCGTCCGTTCATTCCGGAAAGCAGTCCATCAGCCACCGTGTTCACTGCCCACTGACGGAAACCAGGCGCTGTCCTGAGTCCACTGAACTCAGCACCGAGGACCAGGCCTGCCTTCTAGTTGAGAGACAGTCTGTGCACAGGGAACGTGAGGGTACCAGTTGGACCGGGTGCTCTGATGATCAGGAAAAGGCTGAGATGGTAAGGGACTGAGGGGCCATGAACACCAGAAGACACAGCCACGGGGGAGTCGTGGAGAACAGCGTTACAGGCCGGGGGGATGGCGTTTTCATTTCTCTGTCTAAAACTGTGCTATGTCCAACTTGGTAGTCACTAGCTATATTTGGCCATTCATAAGTGAAGAGCCTCAGGCAGAGAAAGACAAATACCGATGCTATCGCTTACATGTGGACTCTAAAAAAATGGTACAAATGAACTTATTTACAAAACAGAAACAGACTCACAGACTTCGAAAACAAACTTAGGTCTACCAAAGGGGAAAGGTGGGCGGGAGGGATGAATTAGGAGGTTGGGATTGACAGATACACACTACCATATATAAAATAAATAACAAGGACCTACTGTACAGCCCAGGGAACTCTACTCAGTATTCTGTAATAACCTATAAGGGAAAAGAGTCTGAGAAAAAACAGATATATATGTATCACTGAACCACTTTGCTGTACACCTGAAACTAACACAGCATTGTAAATCACCAGTACTCCAATATAAAATAAAAATTTAAAAAAGTTAAATAAATTAAAATGGAATCAAATGAAATATTCAGTTCCTCAGTCACACTAGTCGTATTTGAAGCGCTCATAGCCACATGGCTGCCGTATTGGACAGAGCAGATATGGAACATTTCCATCATCATAGAAAGCTCTAGACAGTGCGCTCTAAACCTTAGAATCTAAGATTGACTTGGAATCTTGGGGTCACATTGTAAACTGTGGTGCTCAGGAGAGTCAGAATTTTTGCAGAGAAACTTGTAGATGGGCTTAAACATGAAAAAAGAATGCTACTCCACCTAAAGGAGGAGATATGGGGATATATGTATATGTACAGCTGATTCACTTTGTTATACAGCAGAAACTAACCCACCACTGTAAAGCAATTCTACTCCAATAAAGATGTTAAAAATAAAATAAAATAAAATGAAAGGACCACTCTGAAGTTCCACCATCCGAAGATGATAGTCTTATTTTTCTGGCCCGGTTAATAGATGGAACCATCAGTTTCTGGAAAGTTGGGGTGTGGCTGAGCTCTCCAGCTTGCTAGTGCTTGATTTTGTTTAGTAGGACATATAAGACCTTTTCCCTTTTTGTAAGTATTTCCATCGTACCTTCCAACCCAGGCCATTAACTGTCCGGAAAATGGGTATAATGCAGAGGGATATAGTGTAGGCTCCTGGAAGCTTTTAATTACATTTTGAAATGACAGGTGAAAGATGTTTGTATAGTTATCCTAAGAGATCTATATAAACTAGAAATAGCCTTTGGACGTTTTACTTGGGATTTAAATCATGTCAGCCATCATCATCTGAATTGCATCTGGAGCTTCCTTTTGTTAGGTAGTAATAATTTTAGTGCAGATAAGAAGTTATGATACTCTGACGTTATCTTTAGAGGATGCCTGTCTTCTAGGTTATAGGAGTCTTCAAGCTGCAATCCGAGGATTCAATCCAGTCCACTGCCTCTTTGTGTAAATAGAAATTTTTTGGAACACAGCCATGCCCATTTGTTTGGGCATGCTGTGGCTTTTTTATTGAAAAATCACATAGTTGTAACAAAATGATGTGAAAAACTGAAAATATTACTTTCTGGCCTTTACAGAAAAAGTTTCAGCCACTGGTCCAGATAATGGACAAGTGTTTCGAGTACCTTTGCAATTTGGAAATATCTGTGCAGGCCCAGGTTTGCAAAAAGTCTTTTAAGAGTAGTCCTGAATTTCCTGATGCTTCTAAAATCTTTTACGGCTATATACGGTTTTTTTTGCGGTACGCGGGCCTCTCACTGCTGTGGCCTCTCCCGTGGCGAAGCACAGGCTCCGGACGCGCAGGCTCAGCGGCCATGGCTCACGGGCCCAGCCGCTCCGCGGCATGTGGGATCTTCCCGGACCGGGGCACGAACCCGTGTCCCCTGCATCGGCAGGCGGACTCTCAACCACTGCGCCACCAGGGAAGCCCACGGCTATACGCTTTTGAGCTGTGATTCTGCTGTATAATTCTGAGCTGAGATTGTCTCAGACTGTTTCTTACTACTTATACCAGACATCCCTAAATTCCAAGGGGAACTGGATATTGAGGAATCCATCGAGTTTATAAAAAGGATACAGGTCTTACTTCCTTTTAAGCATCAGTGATATACCTCAGCCCTTGGCAATATCAGTTATGTGTTATCTTTAAGTGAACTAAATAGTATCAGGTCCATATAAAATATTGAGTCTTTAAGTATGTAAGTGCATCTTTTCAACATTTTTGGTAATGTTTGCAGTTTACGATGACCATTCCTGAGAAATAAGCATGCTGTTAGAACGAAATAACATTATTCCACTCACTCTCCTTAATTTTTATTTAGTAGACCGTATAAAGGGTAATCACACGTAAAATGTCACTTCCTGGGAGCATCCTCCCCCAGTTCTTTTACTTTCCCATTCTTTCTGGAAGACTGTTTGTCTTCTACTCATCACTCCAATTCTTTCTTCTGCCTCATTTCTCAGCTGATGATGTTACTTTTCTCCTTTTACTGATGGAAGCCAACCTCCTGCAACCATGTCTACTCAGCTCCCAGCATTGGTGCCCTCACTGCCGGCTGCCCCTGTTCTCACAGGTGATACCTAATTCCAGTTCCTCCAGATGTCCCATCTCTCCCACCATCACTCCCATCATCCTCCGGGCCATCACTCCCACCACCATCCTCACTCTCTTCTATGTCAGCTATTTTGTTTTTCTGCTGGATCGCTCCTATCAGTATATAAACGTCCATCCTCTTAAAAGAAACAAACAACACTCCTTGATCCCCATCACCGCCGCCAACTGCCACCCCGGGTTTTTGCAGCAAATTTTCAAAGAGTTGTTTACATTCACTGTCTGTGGCTTCTCTTCAGCCATCCCATTTTACACCTGCTCTGGCCTTTCCCCTGATCTCTCGCTCTGTGGCAGCTGCTTTGTCAAGTTCATCAGTGACCCCACGTTGCTAAATCCAGTGGGCAGTTTTCAGTCTCCATCATCTTGGCCGGTCAGCGGCGTTTGACCCAGCTCGTCACTCCCTCCTCCTCCGTGTTCCTTCTTTCCTTGGTATCCAGCTCATCTCTCCACCTGCTTTCTGCTTTCTGTCGCCTGCTGGTCTATCTCCTTCGGTGGCTTCTTCTCTTTTCTCCAGACTTTTAATGATGGGGGCCCCAGAGTTCAGTCCCCGGTCCTCTTCTCTCTCTCTCTGCTCATCCCTTTGGTGAAAGCAAGCAGCCTTAGGAATGGACGTGACATCGGTTTCTTAGCTCCCAGATTTGTGCTTTCAGTCCAGACTTCTCTCCCAAAAAGCCCAGACTCATATATTCAACTATGTTTTAGACATTTCTGTTACAATATCTAATAGACGCCTTTAGCATGACATTGATGAACTGAGCTGATTGCCAGCCCCCTCCAACCTGCTGGGCCCCCCATTTCCGATCTCCTGTTGATGCCAAGGCCATCCTTCTGTTGTTTAGGCCCAAATGTTGGAGCCATGTTCTGTGTCTCTCTATCTCTTTCACACACACACGCGCACACACACACATGCACACACGCACCCCAAGTCCAGCTTGTTAGGAAATTCCGGCTGCTTCACCTTCATGAACCACCTGTTCCCTGCTCTCCACCTTGCTGGGAGCCACCTTCAGCTCCTTCCTGGATGACATCAACAGCCCCTGGCCTCCTGCTCCCATATTTGCCTGCCTACCATCTCTCATCAACACTGAGTCAGAGTGAGCCTTTAAAAACATAAATTGGATTACATCACTCTTCTGTTCAAAGCTCACTAAGCCGGTCACCATTTCACTTGGAGCCAAAGTCCTCACAAAGGCCTCCCAGACCCTGCGTGCTCTGCCCCTCTGCCCACACTCTCCCCATCACTCTGTCTGCTCCATCCACACTGGCCTCCCTCTGGGCTGTTTCCTAAACACACAGGGAAGCTCGTGCTCGGGGCCTCTTGATCTAGCTGTTCCTTCCTCTTCCATATCTATTCTGCTTCCATGCCAGTTTTCCAGGAAGGTCCACCACGATTGCCTTGCTTCCTTCCCCCACGTCCTACCCCACTCCCATCACCTGATTTTGCTTGTATCACTCTACAGCAAGCCCCCTACATACGAACCTTCAAGTTGCGAACTTTCAAAGATGCGAACGTGCGTTCGCATGTCCAATCACGTAAGTTAGTTCACGTGTCTGATGTACATTGTCACGTGTGTGCATCCTCTACAAGTGGTTGTGCTTTTGTGTACTTTACAGTACTATATAGAGTACAGCAGTACAGGATCTTTAGTTCAAGCCCAGGATGTCCAGGAGCAAGTGTAAAAGCAACAGTGCTGTAGCTGGTACTGCTGAGATTCACGACTCAGGAAATGGCAAGGGGATTTTCTTTATTTGAGGAGGCACTGTTAGTTTTTGAGGCACAGGACCCAAACGTAGAACGGTACACGAAGGTTGCAGCAGCCATTCAGAATGCAATCCAGTGCTACCATGTCATCTGTGATGAGAAAAAAAGAGCTACTACCCAGACATCACTGGATTGTTTTTTCAAGAGGATAGATACAATTGAATCCAGCAAGGAACCTGAACCTATGCCATGATCATCAGGCATGAGTGAAATTGCAGCTTGCCCTCCGTCTCCTATTGCTGGCGATCCTGCAGCTCTACCGTCTCCCACCTCCTCTCCCTCCTCCAGTCAGTAACTCTTCTTGCCTGTTCACTCGATGCCAGCCCCTGTGTGCCAGCTGTTGTACTGTACTACTGTACTTTTCAAGGTGCTGCACTGTAAGATTAAAAATGTTTATTTTTTGTGTTTGTTTTTTTATGCATTATTTGTGTGAAAAGTATTATAAACCTATTACAGTACAGTACTATATAGCCGATTGCGTTAGTTGGGTACCTAGGCTAACTTGGTTGGACTTACGAACAAATTGGACTTAGAACCTGCTCTTGGAACGGAACTTGTTCGTATGTAGGGGACTTACTATACTTTTTATTTTTCCATATTTCTTGCTACCTCTAATATGCTGCCTGTTTCCACTACTGAACTCTGAGCTCCCAATGAGGGGGGTCCTATCTATTTTGTTGACCGATAAGGCCCAAGGGCCTGGGACGGGGTCTAGTTACTAGATTCTGGTACATAGTAGGAGCTTAATGCAGATGTGTTGAATGAATGAAGAGGCCTTGGTTCAACCTGACGGAGCCCTTCGGTGTGCTCCTCCCGGCAGAGCTCTCCTTTCTTCTTGAGAGGGGATGATCAATTCCTTGGTGATCATAGGCGCCATCTTTTTGTTTTATTGTGTTCTGCCTTAGGTGGTAAGAACAGGCAATCTTTTCGAAGGCGTACGTTCCACGTGATCAGGACCGTGGCCTCTGCAGTGCTGGTAGCGGCCAAAGGAACGTTCACGTGTGACTGTGGACGTCAGCTCCTGCAGCTCGATGACCTGCAATCTGCTCTCACGACAGGACCAACTGACTACTTACCGCAAACTGGGGCCCCAGCGGAAGCTATGTGCCTGAAACTTGAGCTAATGTTTAAAACGTTGTGCTTTGGGGGATGCACGTTTTTGTTCTGTCTTTCCCCGGAACTTTTTGTTTCAAAGCAGAGCAGTGGTGTGGGTGACCTCTGGCCCCCTGTGACATTTGCCTGCTATCATTAGCAAGCATCCTCTCAGCTGCGACCCGGCTGGGTCCTCCATGTCCTTGGGCCCAGGAGGCAGCGCATCTGCTCTCTCCACTTGATTTCTCAATTGGGTGGCACCTGAAATCTGTTTTTGCTATCATTTGATGATGTGTCTCATTCAGTTAGTAGACCTTGAGCCCATGAAGGCCGAGCTATGTGGTATCTGTCTTGGGACAACTGACCTCTGGCCCAGTCTCACCCATGTCTGGGTTTAATGAATAATGTTCATAGAATTGTGAGTATAGATATTGCCTGAAGCACAGCCTCTTCAGAAGTTCCACATGAGGCAGATGGAAACCGTTCTGGAGATGGATGGTGGTGATGGTGCTACCACAATATGAATGTACTTAATACCACTGAACTGTGGTTAGGATAGGGACTTCCCTGGTGGTCCAGTGGTTAAGACTTCGCCTTCCAGTGCAGGGGGTGCCGGTTAGATCCCAGGTCGGAGAACTAAGATCCCACATGCCTCGGGGCCAAAAAAACAAAACATAAAACAGAAGCAATATGGTAACAAATTCAATAAAGACTTTAAAAATGGTCCACATCAAAAAAAAAAAAAAAGGGTTAGGATCGTAACCTTTTGTGTGTTTGACCACAATACAAAAAATTGGGGGAAAAATTATGCATGAGGCATCCCATCAGCATATGATACTGTTGTATTGTCTTACTGGACAAGCCGAGAGATCAGGAGGCTCGGAGAATTTCTACTGGGGGGCGTGGAATTGTTGACATTAGTTTTGCGCTATTAAAAATACCCCTTGGGCTTCCCTGGTGGCGCAGTGGTTGAGAGTCCGCCTGCCGATGCAGGGGACGTGGGTTCGTGCCCCGGTCCGGGAAGATCCCACATGCCGTGGAGCGGCTGGGTCCGTGAGCCATGGCCACTGAACCTGTGCGTCCGGAGCCTGTGCTCCGCAACGGGAGAGGTCACAACAGCGAGAGGCCTGCGTACCGCAAAAAAAAAAAAAAAAAAATACTCCTTTCTTGTCTCTGCTGATTCATCTGTGTTTTATAATTTGGTTCACTCTATCGTTTGTCTTTGGTTTCTGTATCTCTTTGATAAACTGCTTATTCATGATCCTCCTTCCATCGAATTGAACATTTAAAATTTCTACATTATAAAGCCACAGACAAGTAGAAGTGGAGATCATGGATCAAAGGCTTGGGTCCTGGGGTCAGACTGGGTTTTTAACCCAGCGCTGCCCTTTACTACATGTGTCCTTGGACTTTTAGCACCTCAGGAAGGTCCCAGGAGGAAGGACCAAGCCTGTCTCATCGGCTGTCCCCATGTGCCATGTTTTGAATATAGATGTATACTAGACAAAATTATTCTACTACTATTAATTTTTTGGTATAATGATGGTATTGTAGTTCTATAGGAGAATATCCTTATTCTTAAAAGACATGTGCTGAAATACTCAGAGTGGGAAAAACAACAGCAACCTGTTTTTTTCCCTCCATTCTCTACGATTGTTTAAAGAATAAAGTCCAAAGTCAAACCTGGTCTTGTTATCCTAGAAATACTTCTGCCTTACCTAGAAATACTCCTTAGGATTTTTATAAACAAAAGGGTTTTGATTCTAAATGCAGTTTTAAGTATTGTTTTCAATTTAAATGAAAGTCATTTGAATTTCAAGCATCCCAGGACAGTGCCTTCATTTGGACCACGATGCTTGCAAGTATCCTAGAGAATTCACAAGTCAAGCAACTCTTTCATGTAAATGTGCATATTTTTTCAGTCTAGAGCAGGCCGATATGACATTTGATATAGAAATAAAAAGTTGCCAAACTTATTTTGGTATTCTGACTTGAGCTCAAGAAATGAAAAGGGGAGAGTAGAATAAATATATTTCATTAAAAAAACAAGCCCCCAGTGGGAGCTCAGCACGTTCGTGAACTGGACAGGAGTCAGTGAATAAACAAACAGGGGCGTCTCCTTACTGTAGTATGTGTTTTCTGTCCAATAGCTTGGCGGATGCCTCGCGATTGCGGGAAAGGTTTCCCAAGTGCCGAGGGGAGAGGGCAGAGCCTCTGTGTTCTTCCTGGTCCCCGGGCCTGGCCTGCTTCCTCAGCCCCCTCTGGGCAGTGGAGCCTCGGAGCTGGGCAGCTAGAGGATGCGATGATCAATAATCCACCTTCAACCCAAGTCCAGAGCAGGCAGCACAACTAGCTGAAGACTCAGGAGGTAGCTCCTTGGAGGAATTCCTCACTGAACTAAGTTTTGGACCTTTTATTTTGCTCAATAGCCTAGGGCTAGAGAAGCAGGTTGTCTGAGACACATGAAAGGTGAGGAAATGGCTGGGAGTCCATTTGCATGACCGATGGGCTTGCGCTGCCTTGGGCATCTGTGTGCATGAATTCCTGTCTTATTCTGCTTTTTTCCCACTAACTATGGAGTTTTGGGGGGCCAAGCTGGGCCAAGCACCGGGAGAGAGAGATTCTGAAACAGGAGAAAGTCACATATGTGTGTGTTTGTCAGGGGGAGTGGCGGGGGGGAAAGATACTTTCAGGATTCTTGGCCCCAAGGACTGCTTTTGATCCTGGATGGGGGCAGAGGAGAAAGATTAGAAAACTGAGCCGACAGATCTGTTTTCTTGAGGAATTTTGTGTGATCTATGGGCCTAAACAGGATTTGTTAGGACCTCGGGGCAAAGGAGCGCACAGTACGGCGGAAGGGGCGTTCTCTGCGCCTCTGCTTGGAACCTGGCACCTTGGTGAATCTTTGCGGCCACCTTTGGGTCAGCACCCGCTTCTGTGGGCTTTGAGTAAAAAGGTTAAATGCAGTTGAAGTAGGATTTCGGTCAGGCTGCCCAGGGCATCTGTGTGCTTGTTGGTCACGACGCCCGATTTGATAATCTGGCTGGCCAGCCTGTGGGGCCATCCTTCTCCATCATTCTGTCTGTGACTTGAGCTCAGTCGGCAAGTTCAGACCTGCCGCAGTAAGAAGGTCCTGGGGCTCGCACTGTCCAGGGTTGAGCGCGTGTGCTCTGGGATTCGACAGACGCGGGTTTCATCGGATGGCTGTGTGACCTTGAGGAACTTCCTTTCCCTCTCGAGCTTTGGTTTTCTCATTGGCAAATGGGAATAATAAGATTGTGATGAGGATTTAAGGAAATCAGAGCTCTGAAGTGTTTGTGCAGCCTGACATTCAATAGCTAGTGGTATTGCTGTTCGTACTGTTACCCATCTTAGCGTATGAGTTGGAACCCACTTACTCGTATAGAACGGCTTCTGCTTTTCTATACAAGCTGGTAAGCACTGAACTCATTTCCTGCCCACAGGTTGTATAAGGGAGGCTGCTATCACTTCCATTTTTCAAAATGAAGAAACAGAGGCCCAAAGAGGTGGAGTTTGATTCCTCAGCTCACAGAGCTGGACTGAGTTGCGGCAGGCGAGCATTTCGGGGGAACTGGTCCAGAGCACTTCGTTCTGCCAGTGTCACGGGCACACGGCAGCACTTAAAAACATGTGTATCGCTCCGTTGGTCACAGACACACAGGTGGATGGAACATCACCTAGGTGGTGTGGTGGTGTTTTTTTTTTTTTTAATTGAAGTATACTTGATTTACAGTGTTGTGTTAATTTCAGCTGTACAGCAAAGTGAATCAGCTATACATCTCTCTCTCTCTCTTTCTCTCTCTCTCTCTCTATTCTTTCTTAGATTCTTTTCCATTATAGGTTATTACACAATATTGAGTAGAGTTCCCTGTGCTATACAGCAGGTCCTTGTTGTTTATCTCTTTTATACATCGTAGTGTGAATATGCTAATCCTAAACTCCTAATTTATTCCTTCTCCCACCCTTTCCCCTTCGGTAACCATGAGTTTGTTTTCTACGGCTGTGAGTCTATTTCTGTTTTGTGTATAAGTTCATTTGTATCAATTTTTAGCTACATATCAGTGATGTCCTGTGATATTTGTCTTTGTCTGACTTACTTCACTTAGTTTGATGATCTCTAGGTCCAGCCATGTTGCTGCAAATGGCATTATTTTCATTGTTTTTATGGCTGGGTAATAGGTTTTGGTCATCTAGTAGTTTTTCGAGGTCTCTCTTGGACCTTAATATACTCGAAAGGTTGCACAAGATGTGCCTCTCAGGCAGCAGGCTGCCTTTATATAAATCAGGCAGGACAGCTATCCCAGGCCTCTGCAGACAGAGTGTCTGTCAGCATGGGGGGAGAGGTTGGGCTGAGAGCTGACATCTGGAGATCACGTGTCACCGGCATCCCCTTAATCCTCACGGCAAGCGCACTGCCATCGTCACACTTTGCAGATGAGGAAACGGCGCTGGGGAGATCACTCGTGCGCCGAGGGTAGTGAGGGCCAGGGCTTGAACCCTGGCAGCCAGGCTCCAGACCTGCGCTATCACCCTCTGTGCGGCCCTGGTGGGGGGGGGGGCGCGGCTGACGAGCACAGTTCATCAAAAACGCACTCGGAACCGACAGATGAAAGAGGCGGCCTGCGAAGACGCGAAGGTTCCTTTGTGAACCGAAACGTGCTTTAGTTTTCTCTGTGTCAGCAAAGAGCCACCACGAACTCCCAGGTCGCCCACCCCGGCAAAGGGCTGATTTATGAGGATTTGCTCAAGTCTACCAGCTGGTTAACGACAGGACGCTTTTAACGTTTCAAGGGGAGGAAATGAATAAATAGGCATTGGGGGTGAAGCCAACCAAGTCCCTGGGGTTGGCTGAAAGGTGAATTCAGTTGAAAGAAGTTTTGACACAAAGCTGACATCTCTAGACCCAATTCTGAACCAGACCACCCAGTAAACAAAGAGTCAGGAAATTAGAATTTGGGGGGTCAGTTCCCCATTTCTCACAGAGAAGGATCTTCAAAAGAAATCTCTGTGTGTCTTATTGGGGGGTGGAGGAGGTTATGTGGTTTAGGTGCAATTAGTCAGACGGAAAAGAAAAGCTAGTTGCCCAGATAGTAACAGGTAATGCGCACCTTTACTTCATTTTAAATTTGATAAAATGGCCATTTGAAGTTTTTGAACACTTAGACTATTTATATTTTATATTATATCCTATTAAAGACTTGTGCAATTTGCAAGCCTTTTATCCCATAGAGTACATGAAACCATTCTACAATTTTTTTTTTTAGTCCAATACCATAAGGAATCTACTTTCCATCGCTTTTTTGTCCTTTGGAAGAAATATAAAATGAGGGTGTTTTTGTAGAACTAACATAATGGGCCAAGATTTCTATAATTCTTCAATGTGTCTCAGAAAGAGAAGCCATGAGGCAGTGGTCCAGTGTATAATGACCAAAAAGATAAAGTTGTAAGAACTGAAATGGAAATGGACAAGATCTGTTTTGGTCCTTAGGTTTTCACAACCATCACTTTTCTTGGGTCGCTTCCACACTGGAGTGAACACAGACCCCTCCTGAGGGCCATTGGCTGTATTTCGGTTAATGTTCCTAGAGAATTCCCTGAGGTTCTTTCTGCTTTGGGAGAATCAGTGACTCAGAAAACCCTTTGTGCTCATAAGAGGAGCCAGTCTTCTGGCAGGCCCATTTTGGGATTCACATGAGGAAAGGGAAGGAGAACTGGAAAATACTGGAAAAAAATGGTAGGAGACTATGATAATATTTATTTGCTTCTAAATCTGAATAAATGGGCAGCTTTCCACAAAAGCAAACATTGACTACAAACTCGTTATCCAGCTCTGTGCAGGATACTCATTCATTCATGCTGCTGGACTGATTGCAGAGACTCAGAAAGTAGCACTCGTACAATTAAAAAAATCCCTTTTTAGAAATTAGAGCCAGACTTGGGCCTTAGAAGTAAGTAACTTCTAGTTGCTTGGGATGTAATGAAAGAGAAGGGAGGGAAACGCTCTCAGTGTGTGTTAGGCTTTTCGATTGATTCCTTTAGAACACTTCTTGCCCGTGTGTCTGTCCAGGGCAGCTCTGCGAGCCCAGCCTGGTGCTCATGAAAGGCTCCGTCTCTCCAGGTGAGCCAGGCATTTCATGAGCATCTCTGGGGCATGTGCCTGGTGCAGCGTGCAAAATAAAAAATAAAGTGTTAACAGTAAATGATGATTTGTGTTCCCTGTACTCCAGAGAAAATCGCAGGTCGGCTGCTGAAGGCTTTTCCCTTCCTCCTGGGCAGCCGGTGGGAAGCCCAGGTCCGAGCACGGACCGGGAGAGCTGGGATGCCTTAGTGCTGTCCGTCTCCACTGCACACATTACTGAGGTACAGAGCCTCTGAGATGGGCTATGACCAAGAAGGGGGCCAGTAAAAATGTGTGCAACCCATACATTTACCAGGATGTGGGATGATTTTGAGCCCAGTTCCTCCCTTTAGCCCATTAAGCATCTAACACTTTTTCATTTTACCAGCTAATTCTGCTGGTTGACAGAAATGCCTGTCTCCCAGACTCTCCAACTCTAGGGATACGCCATGGTGACCACCATGATCGTTCTGCATCTCGTCACCCACAGGCAGTGGTGGGGCAGGGAAGGCACGCAGGGGATCTGGCTGAACTGAGATATTTGAACTGGAACAGCACGTGTGAATCCTGCAGACCCGCTCTCCTCTACTTTTGGAGCAGTTAACGGGATTTTATTCTTAGAGTCAGTGTGAGGGCACACTCTGTTCCACTTTTATGGGTGAAAAATACACCCTCTTCTCCTACCCTCCCTGCCAAAAAAGCATCATTAAAATGTAAGAGAGAGTTTTTGGTAGAAACAGTGAAACCAGATCATGCCCCAGTCTTGGGTCCTTTCTTTATTCTCCCCTGTATCTTCAACCTCGACATGGATAATAAATGTCACATGTTTTCTGCATACCCTTGGAAGGAATGCCTTTGGAAGGAATACCCTTGGAAGGAATGCCTTTGGAAGAAAGCTTTGGAAACTGTGTAAACTTGAGTGTTTGTGAGAAGCCCCAGATCCCAGGGCCCTTATTCTCAGTTCTCTATTCTTTTTATCTCATTACACTTTCTGTGGCCTGTAGCATGTGAATATGGCTCTCTAATAACAAAAGCGGTACTTAATCGATATAGAAAATATTGAAAAACATAGCTAAAGAAAACAAAAATCATCCTTATTCTATGACTCACGTGTGGATGAAAATGAACATTTTAGTACATTTCCTTCTAGTCTTTTTTCTACACGTATGTATCTTTCACATGGCTTCAGCATAGCGACATAGGAGTTGGAAATTCTCCTATTTTATTCCTTAAGTACTTAGACTCACTACGTCCTTCTCAGTTCCTCATAGGAAAGGACTTTTAAAGTCTTGAAGTTTTCACTTAGGGGGAAGGTTCTGCCCCTTACAGAAGGCAAAAATATGCCACTTAGTGAAACCCATGATACGGTTACTCCTACGATAGAAAAGGCCGTGAAATCGTATCTCATCCAGACTTCTGAACAATCTTTTTGAAAATTTTGCAATCAGGGTTGCTTTTGAATCTGACACTTACTAGGAGCAGAGGTGAGAAGCTGGGCGGGGTGAACTGATAATACAGTGCCCAGAGCTACATAGGGTCAGGAGGGCCCGGAAATGGTGTGAGTTGGCAATGGAAGACATTGCGGCTTTTATAGAACCATGCAATTGCACATAGAATGATTAATAAATAACCGTGTGCTGAGTCAACTGGGTCGCTGCTGCAGGGAAGAGAAACAAATGAATCCTCACAGGTTATATTTTGTCTGGGGAATGAGGGTTAAACTGGGTATGAACTCACAGAATGTCTGATACCTCCTTGCCACCCCCAAGGGGGGTTTAGCAAAGAAATGCCCAAGCAAAGACTTGATTGTGGCAATCACGGTGAGAGTTCTGGCATTTCTTTTCTTTACCATTAACTCATATTTCAAAAAGACCAAAGGCTTTCTTAAAGGGCCAATAAGTACTATATAGAAGAAATTATATTAGGGCTGTAATATTTAAGCTTGAAACAGCTCTGAAAAGACACATTTATTTCTGAATTAATCATTCTTTTAAAGCTTTTTTTTTTAAATTTTAGAAATAGAAGAGAAGTAAAAACACTTATCATCGACTTCCCAGTGATAACCATGGCTACTAACATTTTGGTACCCACTCCCTGCTCTCTCCCCTCCCAGCCCCTTTTCTCTCTGCTTTGTGGAGATTATTAATCTCCTACTGTGGTCATTTAGGAACTTTATCCCTTCTCTTATAAATCATGTTTCAGTGAACATCCTTGTAGCTAAGTCTTTGCCAGGAACCTAAATTACTGCTTTGGGTACGTACCCAGCAAGGGCAGGATTGGGTCAAGCAGTATATGTAGTTAAGATTTGTCACAGAGGTGTACAAAGATGTGTGTATATAAAATATACTCCTTTTACCCACTGATAACAGTGTTTTCTCCATTACTCAGCCTTTACCAGCACTTCCTAATTTGGTATCAAGGCAAAACCACAAAACAGTATCATATTTCAATTTTCACTTCTTTCATTATGTAATGAAACTGGTTGCCATTTTCTTACACATTTAAATTTCTTCTTCAATGAATTGCCTCTGCGTGTCAGTTCTGTCCCACCTCCCATTTAGGGAGTTCTTTTTATGGTAGAGTAACATTAAAAATAATTTTTTTTAATTGAAGTATAGTTAATTTACAATGTTGTTTTAGTTTCAATTGTATAGCAAAGTGGTTCCCTTATACATATATATATATATATATATATATATGTATGTATATATATATATACGGGTATATTCTTTTTCAGATTCTTTTCCGTTATAGGTTATTACAAGATATTGAGTATAGTTCCCTGTCCTCTACAGTAGGTCTTTGTTGTTTACCTGTTTTATATATAGTAGTGTGTATATGTTAATCTCAAACTCCTAATTTATCTCCCCCCCCCACCCTGCCCCGCTATCCCCTTTGGTAACCGTAAGTTTTTTTTTTCTGTCTGTGCATCTGTTTCCTTTTTGTAAATAAATTCATTTGTATCATTTTTTTAGATTCCACATATAAGTGATATCATATGGTATTTCTCTTTCTCTTTCTGACTTGCTTCACCTAGAATGATAATCTCTAGGTCCTTCCATGTTGCGGCAAATGGCATTATCTCGTTCTTTTTTATGGCTGAGTAATATTCCACTGTATATATGTATTGATAGCACAACTTCTTTATTCATTAATCTGTCGATGGACATTTAGGTCATTTCCATGTCTTGACTATTGTAAATAGTGCTGCTGTGAACATTGGGGTTCATGTATCTTTTCAAATTATGGTTTTCTCTGGTTATATGCTCAGGAGTGGGATTGCAGGATCATATAGTAACTCTATTTTTAGTTTTTTAAGGAACCTCCATACTGTTCTAGAATAACAGTTTTTATATGTGGCAGATATAAGCTACCTAAAATACACAGCCACAAGTTTCATATTTAAGAAAGAACGCTTATGAATGGGAGCACATGAGACAGAGCTGAAGAAGAGGACATTTAAGAACTGTCTGGAAGTTTTTAGAACTGATACTTAACCACTTTTTCCTGAAGGAAATACGCATGTAGAAAAATGCTCATATCATAAGTTGCATAGTTCGATGATTTTCACAAACCAAACATATTTATGAAACCAGCACCAAAACCCAGAAACAGATGGTCACCAGCATCTTTGAGCCCCCATCCCTGACTTCTACCGGCATGGACTAGCTGTGGCTGTTTTTTGTACTTTATAAATATGTTATCTGGCTTCTCCTCTTTTGCTCTACATTATGTTTACAGGATTCATCCACGTGTTGTGTAGTTTTGGGCGTTCATTCACCTTGTTCTATGCTATTCTGTTGTATGAATAATGCCACAATTGACAAATCCTTCCTGCCATTGACGGGCACTGGCAGTTTCAAACGTTTGGTTACAAATGGTACTGCTGTAAATATTCTAGTTCATATGTTTCGGCACCCCTGGTATTGGGAGTGGAGCTGATATCTTAACAAACCTTTCATGGGCTCACATGCTTCTTTTGTCCTCTCCAACTACCTCTCGAGCCGAGTATAGAGCAGCATGGACTTGAAATGCAAGTGTTTCTGTTTTGGCTTTTCCTGCTGTTCCTTTTAGTAAGGATGAGAGTAATGAAGTTCCCTTAACAAGGTACTGATATAAATTGTGGATAATGACTGTTGGCTTCAGCCTGGGCTCTCATCTCTACATGAAGAATTACATTTTCCATTCTGTTATTTTCTTCTTCAGTCCTTGACTCACCCTACTAAATGGAAGGTTCAAATTGTCTTAAGTGGAAAGAGTTTATTAATGTATTGGTCTTACAAGCAACCTCTCTCGGTTTACTAGTTAAATGAAAACCACATCTTTGGGGCAAGAAATTGGAGGGAGGCCATGTGCGTGCGTGACTTGAGGTTGAGATGTACCAAATCTAGATCACGCTGCTGTGTGATCTTCTGGTAGAATTAAATAAAAGGCATTAAAAAAATTTATAGCTGCCTTTTACCAGCTTTATGTCTGATTTTTTTTCTCTCTCTAGATTCTTTGGCTGACATGAGTTTTGAAGTTCTGCCATATTCACTTATCAGCCTATGGCAAATGCAGTCCTACCAGAGTGAAGATGAAAGGCCCAGAATTAAAAAAAAAAAAAAAATCCATGTGCTGCATAAGAATGCCCTACCTTTTAAGGAATTGGAAGAGTTACCTTTATTTCCCTTACCCCTCCCTTCCTCTCTCTCTGTTTTTCTCAGAATGTGTAGAAAAAGGTTCAATTCTTAACTTCTTTTTGTTAGTCTTTAATCCATCAATTGTATGTATATCTACTTAACGGTCATCAATGCTTTCCAACACACATCTACTGACAATTCAATGTCTCAAGGTGGGCCAAAATGTTTGTTGCCGTATTTCCAATGTTGTGGGTATCTCTGTAAACTACGAATCACTTTGTATTTCTCTCATCTCCATGGGCTAAATTTTCATCTCCACAGCAACTCCCATGAGGTGAATATTGAACGCATGAAAAATCTCCGCCCAGTCTGGGGTAGGGTAGTTCCCATCCGTTTCTCTGGCCCTTTATCTGTTTGCATATTTTCATTCTCCTTGCTTTAGGGTCTGCAATGTCTTATCTGTCCTTGAAGGACACCATCCTTAAATTGATGAATAGCAAGATAATCTTCTTCATCGATAACCTGGCAACAGTAAACAGGGGCTTAAAAGAATCAGAACCGGCCCCTGGCAAAAGGCTGCCATAGGTGACTCCCCTCTGTCGCTCACTCCCTTGTTTGTCACCCCACCCTGGTTTGGAGCTGTGTTTTCACTTTGGGCATCTTGTTTCTTGGGGTCCCCTTGCCAGGGCCCCACATGGACACCCCAGTGTCCTTTCCTCTGGGGCTTGATTCTAATCAGATAGATGCTGAGCTGCCAGCCCTGGAAACAACATCACTATAAGACAGTAACTGCAAGTCCCACCCCATTCATTTAATTATTTATTCATCCCCAGAATGATGCTCTAGTACCTGTGGTATGCCAGGCAGAAGAGATGCCAGAGCTAGCAAGATTCAGCCCCTGCCCTCTAGGAGCTTATATTCTAGTAATGGAGATGTACAAGTATATAGCCCATTGCAGAGTAGTGTGAGAGATACCTTGTAGGTGTCGTGTGGGGAGGGAAGCAGCTCAGAGGATGGGGAAGGAGAGGGCTGAAGGTGGTCCCTTTCACTCGGAGCCCTTATTCAGGCCCGGAAGTTTGGGGTTGGTTGTGTAGACCCCTGAGCTTCCTGGAAGGTTTGTGAGCAGAGAAGCGACATGTGTTTCTAGAAGGTTTTTAGGCATTGGAGTGAGAATCATCTGGACTTTTAACATTGCTTCGGTTTTCAGAAATCCCCAAAGAGTTTGCTTTTGCACTTTCAAAATTAAGTTTGAATACACGCAATTTTAGGATTCACAACATTTCCATTTCCCAACGCTTTTGTATTTTCTTCTATGGTTTGAAGCTTCTTTGCAAGACTGGGTTTTACTTTTTTGATTGAATTTTTCAGAATGTTAGGCTGCTCAGTAATTTTATGGAATCTACTTGCTCACTTTTTTCTTTTTGTAAATAAAATGATTTATTTACTTATTAATTTATTTTTGGCTACGTTGGATCTTCATTGCTGCGTACAGGCTTTCTCTAGTTGCAGCGAGCGGGGGCTACTCTTCGTTGCGGTGCGCGGGCTTCTCTTGTTGAGGAGCACGGGATCTAGGCGCGCGGGCTTCAGTAGTTGTGGCACGTGGGCTCAGTAGTTGTGGCTCACGGGCTCTAGAGCACAGGCTCAGTAGTTGTGGCGCACAGGCTTCGTTGTTCCGTGGCATGTGGGATCTTCCCGGACCAGGGCTCGAACCCGGGTGCCCTGCATTGGCAGGTGGATTCTTAACCACTGAGCCACCAGGGAAGTCCCTACTTGTTCACTTTTAAGGGGACTTTTAGGTGTTGCTTTCTGCGATCAGCCTGGCAGAGCACAAAAGAAGTTCAAGACTTGATACCACCAGTAACTAGATTTCAATGAGACTAGGCCTAAGCATGGCACAAGTGGGGAAGGAGAACCCCACATGCACCAGCAGTGTATTTTGATTTAATGACATGATAAATTGTCCAGCTCATTTATATTTCATGACCTGATCATTGAAATTAAGCTAATTTGTGACTTCTGCGTTCTCACTTTTCATTGTTTATGTGGAGAAATGATTCCATATTTGGGTTTCAGGAATATGTATTTATGAGGGGGATATTTTAAAAAGTAATTGAATAAAAATCCTCCTAGCTCCCATGAACCTCTTGATGTTTTTGCAAATTATTTCAACTCTTAAAACCTTCAAATAGAACAAATAGCAAGACACTTCACATTGGATAAGGAAGTATTTTACCAAAAGTTTTGGTGGTTTCTGTGGTTTCTGTAGTAGGGTTTTGCTTAAAGCCAAAGATTTGCAACTGATCTGCTCTACCTGTCAGGAGCTGCAATCTATGAGTAAGCTTTAATTCCTTCATCATTTCATTATTGCTTTCTCTTGCACTAAAAAAACTGCTCCTAGAATGTGGAGTTTTACTGCATAAATCTAAACCTGTTTTTAGATTTCTTAAGAAATGCATTGAAACACGGAAGTATGCAACCATATTAAAACGCCACCTTTCAAAACTTTATAGTGCAAGTGTATGTACAGGTTTTTTTTTAGTGATTGTTTTCTGTTTATGCTATTAAATTAGAACTTACATTTTTGCACACACGTTGATTTTTCACCCCACAATGAATTTCAAGTCCATCCAGATAGACCCATTAAAGGAATTTACAAAGGCCTGGGATATTCACATTTTGGAGCCATTCAAATGTATTCTTTCTTTATTCGTTTATTTGTTTGTTTATTTATTAAAGTGTAGTTGATTTACAATGCTATGTTGGTTTCAGTTGTACAGCAAAGTGATTCAGATTCTTTTCCACCATAGGTCATTACTAGATGTTGAATATAGTTGCCTGTACTGTACAGCAGGTCCTTGTTGTTTATCTGTTCTATATATAGTGGTGTGTATCTGTTAATCCCAAACTCCTAATGTATTCCTCAACCAACCCCCCCCCCCCACCCCGTTGGTAACCATAAGTTTGTTTTCTATGTCTGTGAGTCTCTTTCTGTTTTGTAAATAAATTCACATTCAAATGTAAAAGATAGAAAAAGACAAGTACACAAAGGTTACTTGAAAAGAGTGGGTGGAAGTTTGTGTTGAAGCATCAGGGCAGAGAGGAAGCCATTAAATTGGCCAAATGAGAATTCTTGGAAACCTTACAGACAAATTCAGGAGTTAAGTGCAAGCTACAGAAGGTCAAGGAAAAGAGATGCGGGGGTCAGGAGAGTTTAGGATTATTGCTCGGTGCTTCTGGTGTATACAGAAGAGAGATGGTGTATTGGATAGAGGTGGTGTGGGGTCCAACGAAGACTTTGTCGGAGAAAAGTTGAACAGAGAGAGGCAGCTACACGACAGAGGCAAGTTGGTGATGCGGATGAACATTCCTTGCCGGCACCGGGAGGGGTGTGACAGTCAAGGGTGAGCCTGGAAGGGCACTCTTTAATATGGGGCAGACGAGGAGCAGAATGAAAGGAAAGACAGGTTCCCGGAGGTACGCACCTGTCTTGGTTTTATTCCGAGTAATTTATGAGGCCCTTGGCAAGGCAGACTATGGCCTGACTCTTATAGAAAGGGGTCAGTACCGCACAGAATCCGTGTTTGGGTGGCAGATCCGTAATTTGTGAATACTGCTGTTATCGGACAGGTTTGTGGTGTAGCTTTGGAGATGAGGTTGAAAGTGTAAAAAAGTGTTTGCTTCTTCCTCTTCTGGGCCACGCCTCCCCAAGAGTCCAGAGCCCATAATGTTTAGGAAGGAAGACAAATAAAGATGAGCTTCCTTTACTCATTGCTCTGTGAGGCTGGCTGCTTGAGAGCCCAGGGGAGGCAACTTCTCTCTGGCTTGAAGTCGCAGTGCTTGCTAACATTCTGTTGAATGAACTGAGAGAGGCATTCATTTTACAGGGAGGGGATATTACATTGGCTAGCTGGACCGTACTAGGATTTTTCTTCCTTTCCCTACAAATGATAGAATAGACTAAAGAGACCCAATAGAATTAGTAAAATTGTCCAGGACAATAAAAGTGCCTGGATTATATGTTTTGGTTGCTGTTTCCTGCAGCCCTTCTTGAGAGCTTTAGTAGAACTGGACCAGACAACGAGAAGAGGATGGAAGAATTTTTATCTGAATGGCTTGGCAGGAAACGTAAAGGTTTTCTGCCAAGAAAGAGGAATTTCCACTTGTGTCAGCAAGATGTGAATGAAAGAAGAAAGAAAAGTGCAAAAAGAAATAAACAAAAAATCATACAGGTGCCTTCAAACCCCAAGGCGCAAGGTTTTAGAGCTCCAGAATCATTGTTAATACTATGCTGTTGAGTTGAATGTATCCCCGAGGGGTTAGAGGGAAGTTGACCAGCCTCTTTGAAAGTCTGAATTAGAGGAGACTCAGCAAAGACTTTCCCAAACCGGATCTTGTCCAAACCTCCTTCAAGAATGTCTGCCTGGTCTATACGCCCACACCCAACAGCTGAACAAGCTCCTTTTCCTTTCCAATAGCCTCCTCCCGACATTGACTTAACTGTCCGTTGGTCTACAGCACCAACCCTGTGGCCTGTGTTTCTCTTCTCAGGTGGTTCCAAGTCTAGAAAAATCACAGTCGTAACGGCTGCGAGGGCAACAGCCATTCGTTTTTACTGGTCTGCTTTGCTGGGACACACGGACACCTTGACATGGTTGCATCTGTATGAATCCAGTGTAGAGAGTGGCTGGCCTGGGCCAGTTTGCATGCTTTGTGTCAACTCAAGCAACCCTATACCCCCCTGGATGCAATTTCTCACACAAGTTGCCGAAACACTTTCTCGGAACCCTGACTGAATTTGCTTTTGCCTTTTGGTTGGGAGATTCCCAGTTTGGTGGGAACAGGAAGTCTCCAAGCTTGCCGCTTGCAGGTTCCTCCTCCATCCTTATTAGCAAAAATACGTGCCAGTCTGGGTCATCCTGCCTTCAAAAACAGATCAGTAGGGATTATATCTGGCTCAGCAAAGGGCACGTTCCCTTGTATTTAAAAAAGGCACGTTAAGTAGCTTGATGTGTGGGAAATGACCTTCAGCTTTCAAGGAGACTGTGGCACTTTTGACCGAAGTGTACGTGTTTGGTTTGTGATTGTTCTGAAAAGAACAAAACTCAAAACAACTGCAGACACACCCTAAGTTGGATAAGGAAACCGATCTTGAATCACACACATCTCAGATTTTTTATTTAAAATTCATTACTTATCACAGTGCTTAACACTGAGAGAGGGAAAAGTCAGGAAATGTTTTCTACCTTAAGGTTTATGAGAAAGGCCCAAATCTTCTTTTCCCCGCCATATAAATTGTCAGGTTTAGAATTATAGGGAACTGATTTGATCGCCAGCTCACTGACCTGTGACTTTGGGGAAGTTCATCTCTCTAAGCCTGTTTCGTTCGTCTGTAAAGTAGGATGATGTTAGTACCCACCGTAAGGTTTGGAAGCATCAATACTATTGCTTTGAAATGGTGCTGCCTTATTTTTGGTATGTATTTCTCAGGTGTGCTTCATCGTTTCACTGATGGGGGTCCTGAGATGGGCAAGTCGGGGGTTGGCACACTTTTTCCGGAAAGGGCCAGCTAGTAAATATTTTAGGATTTGCGTGGGCCCTTCGGGCCCTCTGCTCTTATAGGGATAAAGCAGCCATAGACAATACGAAAATGAGTAAGCCTGGCTGGGTTCCCGTAAAAGTTTATTCATGGACACTGAAATTTGAATTTCATATACTTTTCACGTGTCATGAAATATTCTTCCTCTTCTGAATTTTTTTCCAGCTATTTGAAAATGTTCAGTCCATTCTTAGTACACAGGCCATGCAGAAACAGTCTGTGGGTGTAAGTTGCCAACAATCATCCTGAGAGAATTTGCCTGATCATTTTTAGTATTGTTCAGGGAGAAACAGCAAATGTATTTCTTGGGAAGGTTCAAGTGTCTCAAGTCATTGGAGCGAACCAAGCAGAGAAGAGATTGATATTTTCAATGCAAATTTCAAGCAGGCATGCTTTGTAAATGTTGATTATGGGCCTGATCCAAGATACATTGAAAAAGTGGGTGAAAGAGATGGCCAGTTAAATTATAGGTCATTAACTTGGATCCTCTTTCTGGTTGTGAAACAGCGATTATTCTCTCCCAAGACCTCCAGCCTGGTGATTGGCGATGGCTCATTTTATATAAGGGGAAGCAGCAGCCCAGAGAAATCCTGTGACTCGCCTGAAGTCCAACCAGTGTAACAGTAGAATCAGTCCTGGAAACTTAGCCATCCACCTCCTGACCCAGGGCACTTGCATCCCACTGTCCTGCTTGGCATGATTATCAAACAGATAATGAGGAGATTAGTGCTGGTACCCGGCATTCATAGATGCTATAATTTATAAAGATCCTTTTCATATTTTGTTTAACCCTCAGGAAACCCTGGCAAGTAAGCAGGGCAAGTTTTATTGTCTGCCCGTTAAGTGAGGCAACTGACAGTCTGATATAATTTAAGTTACCCAGGGTCACACACCCACGAATGCTAGAGGCAAGTCTGGGACCTAGGTGTTCTAACTCCTTTTATTATATACCACGTTGCCTTATTATATATACGATACGGCACTTGATGTCATTAATATCCAAACATTAAAAAAAAAAAATTGAAAAAGAAATAACACCCTGCCCTGGCTCCAGCCCCTGGCGGGGATTTTTAAGTAGAGGTTTGTGTTATGAGAATTTTTTTGCTTTCAGAATGCTGCACGTGCCTCCTGTAAAACGTTGAATTAAATGATTTGATTTTTGGTAAGTGGCCCATGTACGTTTATTATTTATTTATTTTGGTACTTTTTGCTTCAGCTCATTTTGGCTAAACAAAGCACTGCTGTATTTTTATTGCATAGCCCATCATTAAAAGAAATTGAAAAGACGCGTGTTAGTTTGCATAGTGCAGGGATGGAAATCTATCTGGCACTTTCAGGAACGGTCACAATTCCTAATAGTGCATTTTAAGGAGTCTGGTTTTGTTCTTGATTAAAAAAAAAAAAACTTTCTGAAATTTGCTGTAATTCGATAATCGTCTTTCTTGGGGGAGAGGGTCTCAGCTCACTGTGACCCTGGTGTTATCGACTTACGCAGCATTCCCTTCCGGCCTGTGGGAGGGGAAGTATACTCGGGGGCCACATGACGGGCCTTTCACTTGTTGGTAAATAATCCACGCAAAGCTGCTCCCAAGCGCACGTTTTCCCCTCTTCTCTATAAGCCATATGCTTCTTTAACCATTCGACTTACGCCCCTTGCCATAAACTACACACAGCTTTAACTGTTGGCACTATTGTTAACTTGAACACAAACCAAATACTCAGACGGCTTCTGGCATCTAAGTCCGCAACACAGTCCCCCAGAAGATGGTGGTAAATGTTCCTTTGCACAAATAGCTGTTCAGAACCTGGAGACCCTGGATAACAGGTCCTTCGGTTACAGACTGAAGTCTCCTTTCCTGATAACTTGTATAAGAAGAGGTAGAATAATTTTAACAATGACGATCATCTTCACTTATACGTATAAGGAAATGACAAGCGAATCAGTGCTCAGCTTTCAGAGACTTTACGGTAGACATTTGGCAGGAGTCACTCAACATGGATAATAGATGAGAAAGTCCCCAAGACCTGGCGCTGAAGGAAGGCCTGAGGCGGCTTGCTTAAACTTATTAAGCCTCAGGGTACTTACCTGAATGACTGGGCGGATGGGACTGAGTACCTGGTAGACTGGTGAGCAGCCAATGGGATTAATGCCTTTGCCCTGGGCACACGACTGGCTTTTAGTACAAGCTCAGGAATATGAACAACAGCCGTGGTTTAATGATAATTTCGAATGCACTTTCCCTTTATACCTTTCAGGGGGTGCCCTGGTGAAAGCTGAGTTCCCAAGTTTAGCAGGAAGTGATGTTAGGGCATTTTTGGTACTTGTTTGGAAGGCAGTCGTGTATAGGTACAAAATAATTAAAAAGTCGCATAATTTTAAATAAATGAATTTATTGACATCTCCATAAATCGCAGCATCATTGTAAGGTGTTATTAATGCGTGTGAAAATAGCCTAGCTGGCGCTTACAGTCTTAACAGGTGGGATAAGTAGTTTAAAACAAGACTACAGGAGATAAACGTGTGGGATAATTTTTTAATATATGTGTACTTAATTTGGACTTCTCTAGAGAATTATTGTGAAGGTCATACTTAGGATAGAATTAAAACCAAGAGTAAAAGAAATCGGCTATATCTGCAGTCTGAAGTGGTTGGGAAATACAGAAACATAAAGGAAAAATAATCCATAGAAATATTTTCATGCTATCTTGGTGCGTTTTTTAAACTTAAAAAAATGTGCATAGAAATAATTATATATTTGTCTTCCTCCCTTAAAAAATTTGGAGGCATGGTGGTCTAGTGGGTGAGTGGACTCTGAATTCCAGTTCAGGCTCTGCCTCTCTCTAGCTGTGCTTTCTTGGATAAATATGCCTCAGTTTTTGTATCTGTATAATGAGAAGCACAACAGTATTTACCTCATAGGACTGGCACGTAACATCTTAGAACAGTACTTGGCATTCAGTAAAATCCTTTCCTTATACTCATTAAAATCCTTGACTGCACTGTGTTTAATGATATAGTATTCCATCCTATCATAAGATAATGGACCTTAATTTTGTTACTGAGTTTTCCCTACTGTAAATAACACTGTGATGAATATCCTTGAATATACATTGTCTTCTTTTCCGATTTTTTTCCCTTAAGATACATCCTGGAAGTGGGATCATTTGATACAGCCGATGATGGAAATATTTTAATAGTGTGAGAAAGTGACTATCCCTTTGTATCCTCCCTAACACTCAATATTATTGCTTTTGCAATTTTACTGTAATATTCCTCATTGTTTTGGGGTACAAGCTTTATTAGCAAAGGTCTGTAAGTTCCTTTAGTGTAGTAGTTAGTCTCCAGTGTAGCAGAATCCAGTCTGCTACCTGTTTTTGTACAGCCTACGAGCAAAGAATGGCTCTTCACATTTTTCAATGTGATGTGAAAATTACATGAAATTCAGATTTCCATTTCCGTAAATAAAGTAGTGGGACACAGCCATGTTCATTGGTTTGTATCTTGTCTGTGGCGGCTTTTATGCTGCAGCGGAGTTGGATGGTTGAGAAGTTCGCAGACGTATGCTAGGGCATTGATCAGAATTCAGATTCAAATTCATTTTATATTTCTTGACACTGAGTAGAGAGGTCCAACAGCTAGATCTTTAAGTGGGAGCTTTAGAGTCCGACTGCCTGGGCTCCAGGCTCTGCTTGTGAACCGTCTGTGTAACTTGGGTAAGTTAACCCAGCTTCTCTGTACCATAGTTTCTTATCTGGCAAATGAGCAGAATGACATTGTCTTTCTGATCAGGATACAGTGAAGAGTAAGCAAGACAGGTGAAGCCCTCCCTATGTCATAGTAAACAAATTTTAGCTGTATTTCACTGGTACATGGTTAATGGATTTGAATTGGTCGGAAGAATGAGTGAGACTAAAATTACTTGTATTTTGGAAATGTGGATGAATTTGGTCTTTTGTTTCCTTAATCGCTTTTGGTGGGACTTCTTGAATATAAAAATGCATTCCCCTGGTGGTGGGACATTAAGTTCTCCTGAATGTGTCTGGAAAGCTAGCAAAAGGGCAGAAGAAAGGTCTGACTGTGTCCTGGTTTCTACTTTCATGCAGAGGAGAGTGGACGATTGGTGTCTGCCCCGTCCAGTTGGTCAGAGGAGGGGAGAGCAGTGGGGGTACCAAAGCATCCTGTCTTGGCTGTGACCATAAACATGGGCTTTGGGGGAGATTAGGTTTTGTGACCATTCCTGCTTTACTCATAGTATCTGAGCCATTCCTGGAAAGTGTTTCCCAAAGTTGCAGACCTTTGTGGCTAAGTAGCTAGAAGTAGGCTGACCTCTCTAGTAAGAGCGTGAAGAATCAAAACGTGGTGTTTTCATTTGGATTTCTCGAATGCACGTTTCATAACTAAGGTCAAAGTGGGCAGTGGCTAGAGGGACCTTTTGTGGTTAGAAACCTGACCCCAGGCAGCCCCTGGCCTTGCCCGGAGGCTGGGTCAGCAGAGGCAAGCGCCCTGGACCATCCCTAATCTTGTCCCAGCGCGGGTGGAACCTCCAGCTCCTTTCAGTACAGTAATGATATTCGCTTGATATTTAAATGCCCTCTCTGGAGGGTCTGATTCCTCCCATGGAGTAAGCGTGGTCTTTAAAATGTTATTAAAAATATAATACCACCATATGCTCAGGCTTTCTTAGTACCCCGCCTTCTAAAAACAAAAAACCAGGCAACGTAAACACACCAGATGAAGCCAGTTAAATTTGTGCTCACCCCTGCAATTTAAAATATGGTGGAAAAGTTAGGAAATGGGACTTTGATGTAGGGACGGGGACAGGGTGGGCGCGAACCTGGGAACTGCCATTCAAAAGTGCGGCCAGAAGAAGCTGTCACACACAGAGATTTTTTCCTGCCTACCTTGAAAAGAAGAGCAGGAATTCCATGGAGGCCCAGTGGTTAGGACTCCGTGCTTCCGCTGCAGCGGGCATTGGTTCGATCCCTGGTTGGGGAACTAAGATCCCACAAGCCGCCTGGTGCGGCCAAAAATAAAAAATAAAAAATAAATAAAGGAAGAGCAGGCCCTGCGTCCTCCTGCTGGACAGGAGCTGGGGTAGATCTCCAGGGCGATCGATAGGCTTGGTCCCATTGGAGGATGCAGCTGGCAGCAGCAGCCTGGACCCTCTAGCCTTGTGAACAGACATTTCACTCTTTCTGTTATGACTGTGGGTTGCAGATGTCATTATGGAAAGTTAACTGCTCAGGTCTGTAGGTGCAAAGCAAGGAAGAGGGACTCTTCATTCTTTGCTTATAAAACACTCAAACTGGGCCTTCCCTGGTGGCGCAGTGGTTGAGAGTCCGCCTGCCGATGCAGGGGACGCGGGTTCGTGTCCCGGTCTGGGAAGATCCCACATGCCGCGGAGTGGCTGGGCCCGTGAGCCGTGGCCGCTGAGCCTGCGCGTCTGGAGCCTGTGCTCCGCAACGGGAAAAAAAAAAACACTCAAACTAAGTTCTCAAAGAAATCTCTAATACTTCAATGTTCCTGAGACTGTTACTCGCAGATAGGCATAAATGCACTATTAAGCAGAAGGGAAAAAAATGGGGCCCTCTTGAGAATTTATTGTACTGCCTTTGATGTCACTAATTAACTCACTCTGTGTAAGCAGCGACTAGCAACTAATAGCAGGCTAATAGAAGAAGCTTCATGACATTTTAGAATTCTTAATGCAAGGAAGGGTCTTCGCGAGCTCAAGGAAAACAAGGAAGATCTCTGTTTTATAGGAGAGCCTGCTGGGACCCTCAGGGGCCTGTTGTGGTCTTTTTTTTTTTTTTCTCTTCCGAGGTACAGGTGGGGCTTGACTAGTGCTTTCTGTCTGGAAGTTTGAAAGCTGGTTCGTAAGGCTGGGTTTGTGCTGGGTGATAGTGGACCAGGTCACAGCGACTCTTTGCTGTGCACATCATTAACGCCGAGAAGCATCCTCCCAGAGGTGGGCAGGGGTGTGGACCTCTGATTGGTGAGGGTTCAGAGAGAGGCACAAGGAAAGAGAATGAAAACCCTATAGGCCACAGGGCATGCCTGGTGAGGACTCATATGTGAAGCTGATGGTGTGATTGGCTCCTGATTTTTCAGATGGCAAGGAGCCCTTATTGTATGATCTTTTTAAAAAGGCAAGAGGCTGCTTGCTCTCTGCTGCCCTGGAACAGCCATGTCAGGTTTGCCCTTCCGTTTATCTAAAGTCTCATCTTGCTTTCTCTCCACTCTTTCTATCCCAGGAGCCCCTTTTGAAGCTGGGTGGAGCTCTGTAAGCTGAGTAGTAGGGAGTGAGGCCAGAAATTGCCTTGGGTTCAGTTCTAACCTACACTTGGGAGCAAATAGTTTCTGGTGAAGGGCTGGTGGGATATGGGTCAGTCTGGACTATGTTTTGTACTTTGGCAAAAAGAACTCTAGAAATGTTAAAACAATTATGGCATTCGTACTACTCTGATTGAGGGCGTTTTGTACTCTCTCTCCTTCCCCCTTGGGATCTCCTGGTTGACGAAAGTGGGAAGAGAGAGCTACCCGTTAATCCTTGAGCCCGTGATCTTTGAGGGAGGGTTGCCACTTGAATTTCTCCAAAGCTTCACATCCCCCGGCAGCCCGCTCGTGTTGCAGGCCTTGCAGTCGGTTTAAAGGTTGCAGACAAAGCGGAGAGCTCTCCCCCATCCATCTGGGCCACTCCCTCCATCATCACTCATTGTGAATGGGAGATGTATGTGTAGCCGCGTAAGGGCGACGTCTGACCCCAAGGACATTGGAAATGTTCTCAGAGAAGGCATTGTTTACTCCTCCCCTTGGAAGCCAAACTCTGAGACATTCTAGGGAGCAGCCTCTGGCTTAGGCATCCCTGCAATCAGGATGGAAAGAGGCAAGATTCTGCTTATAAAAACTACAGGAACTTCCCCCCAGCCCCCAACTTCCTGGCATAATTCTACAATGCTTACGAATGTACTTAGCCTCTTCTCTTTCATTTCTGATCTCTCTTTGGTCAAAGTCTTAGAGAGAATTCTGAAACAGGGAGGCGAGGACTTGGGTTCCACTGGTTTTTATTCAAAGAAAATCAGAATGTAAATAGCCACAGAAATAAAAGCTGACAAGATGCCACCAATGTATAATAGGAAAACATGAAATAATGCTCTTTCCAAACACAGCCTGGCAATTTCCTGGGAGGAGAGCAGAAAACGATGCTCTGTTGCTTGCTCAGAAGAGGAAGCTGGGGCCCCAGGCTTGTGGGAGCACATTAAAAACTGCAGCAACACACAGATGCCATTGGTTGAGCCTCAGCGTGTGAAAGGGTGTGTGTGTGTTTGTGTGTAGCCTGTGTAGGGCATATGTGTGTCTTCATGCCTGTGCGGATAAGATGCTTCATGGTACTAAGACCCTGAGGTTGGATGTCTCCCTGTGGATTTGTCACTGGGACCCTCTGGGTGCTTCCCAGGAGTAGACTTATGTTGATAAAAACTTAATAGGAGAGTATCAAAGGTTTGAAAATGTCTGTGCATCAAAATGTAATTACTTTTTTCCCCCTTTTATGGTGGTTATGGGGGTGGAGGCTGGGAGTGCATCCAAGTTCCAGGTATCATTCCCCAAACCTGCCTGGGAGCAGACGTCTCGTCCTGTTAACAGGACTTTGTGGCCTCAGTAAGGCGTGGCTGGGATTCCTCTTACATCACTTACTCATCAGGGATGTGGCTGCCTGTTTCTGATTAGGAAGCTGGACCTAACACCTTGTCCTGCTGCAACAGTGGGTTCTGGTGAGGATCGAGTGAGATGATCTAAATGATAAAGCGCTCTGTAGTGGAAAAGGATTATTTATTTTCTTAAGGAAGGGGGCGACGTCTGCTGGTGAGGGGTCAGGAATAGCCCTCTACGTGTTGATGAAGCCTCAGCCCTGTGTTTTAATCCACTTGAAGACGACTTGATTATATCGTTCAGTTTGCAAATGATGAGGTTTCACAAACGCAGACCTTATTAAACACGGAAATATTATTTTCTTGTTCGAATCCCATTCGCCTCGAAATCTTTTTCGAGTATGCAGTCTTCCCCCCCACCCCGCCCCACTGAACATTTTGTGGCTTCTGTCCCTCTCCCCAGCCGCCCTGTCTTTTGGGCTCACTGAAATCTGAGTGCCACTTTTCTTGGAAAACCTGATATTCTGACTTCAGTTTTGTAATTTAATGATGGAGAGTTTCCTTAGTAAACCAGATTTAGAGTCCTAGAATGCTTATCTTATACCCAGACCTTGAACATAAAAGGCATTTTATACCGCGATTGTTCGTTTAATGAGCGATTGCAGAGTGCGGGCCGGTTAAGGAATTGAGTTATATGCACTATTATTGCAAGAAGTGTTCCGAAATACCAGAAATAGGACGTAAGCTCTGATCAGGGAGACTGCGGGCACAATTACCTTCTTTTCAAATCCTTCTGTGACACTGCGGGAGGAAAAAGGACTTTGAAACTTGAAAGGAAAGAGCTTGCTTTCAACCTCAAAAGCTAGGAGGAAAGGGCTCTGAAATTTGCTCTGAATTCCCAATTCACCATTAGCCTGTTTCTTCCTTTAGCCTCAAGGCATTCTCCGCTTTTTGAAAAGATGTTAAGAAATTCAGTCACAATAGAGAGCCTAGTTCTGATGTGTTTCCCTCGGTCCATTGAGGTCTGGGCTCCAGCCTTTGTGTGCAGTGAATTGAGCTGAGCATCTAGCTGGTTGGAGAGAGGTGAATGAGCAGTTGCTGTGCAGTGGCGAATTCTGGCATAGAAAGAAGCTCCCCCTCTTCCTTTATTTTCCAGCATGCATTCCTGTACAACCCTTGCTAGTGGCCATATGTGGCATCGAGCCTGTTCTTAAGTCAATACGGGATCCTTGGCTTATTGCAACTCTTGTTAAGTTTGTCTTGTAATTGAAGCTGCTGTTGACCTTGCTTGGGGACCGTTTGTAAAACCGTTTATTTAGCATAAACTGAAATAATAAACCCTCCTTCTCTCGGGCTGATTGTGATAGGGTGACATTAGTTTGATTTAATGATTAGCCAGCCTGACCCTTCTGCTGGAGAGAGCGGGCTTGAATAGAGAGAGTTCACTCCGAAGCACTCAGAAAGAATACTAATGAGCTTGTTAAATTTAGCATGGCTCCAACCACTTTTAATTCCTCTAATGGGAGCAAGCACTGCCTGGGAGAGGGAGAGGGCCAAGGCGCAGGGGGGCAGGGAGACACCGAGAATGTTCCTCGAGGGTCTGCACCGCTAGAGAAAGCCCACCGAGAGAAGTTTGCAGAAAGTAGCTAGCCAGAGCCTGGGACGAGTTGTAAGTATTTTGATCTCTTTTGCTCTGTGTCTCCTGTGTCTTGGGGGAAGAGAGGAGTGATGCTTCTAAAACGGGATTTCAAGGGACAGCTTAAAATCCGTGTTCCTTTCAGAGGTGAGCACGTGTACCTCCCGGGAGTTCCTCATCCGCTAATTTCGGTCAGGGGGACAGGAGGTGTTCCTAGTTAGTGATGCAGCGTAGGGTTTTACTTTTCTATCTGAAGAATCCTCTGAAACTGTTCTTTCCATTCCGAGGCGAAAGAGCACTTGTTTCCTGGGTCGCGAGGAGAAATCGTCCAGGAGTTTGTGAGCGTCCACAGGCGTGTGTGTGTTGAGTCCTGCTTCAGGCAACACGATTACTTCCTTTAAACCTTCACTGTAAACGGTCTCAGCAGCGTTGGCCACGAGGCCACTTCTGAGTTTGGAGAGTTTTTGGCACTAAGCGTGTCCCATGCCATGTGGGTTGCCTTTGGAAGAGCGTGGAAGATCTGCGACAGTTTCTAAAGTGAGATGCAGGGGCAGCTCTCCCTAGGGCGTTAGGAATTCCTTAACTTCCCCTGGAGCACAGCTCTACAGAAGGCAAGGGGGTCCCAAGTGGGATCCCGATGACAGTTTTGAAAATAATTTTCTCCTGAAGCTTTTAGTGAATTGCGTGTCTCAGTGTGACCCCCGAGCTTGCAGCTGTTGAACGGAGAGAGGCATGAACAGTCGCCTTGTGTTTGGCTGTTCACGTCCATTGGCAGATGCTTCTGGAGGACTGGGCTGTTTGCTTACATTTTTGCAGCCGACTTCTGCTTGTTGCCATGGTGGACAGTATGTTTCTGTCAATAATTTGGCCTGGCGTAGCCTGTCTGCTCTGACTCTCAAACTTTATTGAACTCAGCTCAACTGAGCAGGATTAGACAGCTCTCGTCTTTTTGGCTTGCTGAAGTGGTTGCTAAATTTATAAGAGCAGGCAGGAATATTGCTTGGAAAGTTTCCTTTCCACTGTAGAGTGCACGCCTTCAAGCCTCTTAGCTGTCTGTATTCTGGGGCATGTGTACTGTCAAGTTTTCATCTGAATGCCCCTCAGAATCAACTCAGTACACGAGATGAACTTCATGAAATAATCGTCTGCTGGAATGTTCTGGAGGGGGAGGGGAGGTGAACATTTGGGAGCATTGACTCTTGTAAAAGTCAGTCTGATGAAAGTTTCCACGTGAAAAAAAATTCTGGCCTGCATTCTACTTTACTAAGGGAATTCATTCTTGTTTTCAGTATCAAATGTTTGAACTTTGCTGATTTCTTGTTATAATTTGATATTCACGCATGTTGTGTTAACTCTCACGAAGAAAATAATTTTTAGCTAAAACGTCACCACCCCCCCCCCGTTTCCACGTACCCCGCCGCACGACTTCCTTCGCCCACCGGTGGGGAGAAGGTGGGAGGGCTGTGATCAGACCATGCCAATTACTCAGTGATTCACGAAGTTGGATGCAGATGCTATCCGTAGAGGCATCGTGTCGAAGAAACTCACTCTGTTATAGGGATGCCGTTTTAAGAGAAGAAAAGTTAATTTCTTCTAGGAAGATTAAGTCAAGGGAATCCTGTTTTAAACCTGGAACAGATTAGTAGGGCTTGGTTAGTCATCTTGCCCAGAGAATGCTAATTATGTGTCACAGCCCCATTTGATAGGGGCTTTCTGGTTTTCCAGATGAAGGTGCCTTCTGCAGAATTTGCCCCTCAGCGCTATACGGTTGGAAGTGGGAATTTGTGTAGGCGCAAATTAGTGGAAAACATGACTTTGGTCATTTGTGCATTATAGGAATTTTTATAAAACCGACTAAGAGTTTTGAAGTGTTTCTGACACCTTTCTGCTTTTACGTCACTGCAGACCCTCGTTCTATAGCCTGCAACTTTACTGCTGATGAAGTATGGGAGTGGCCTAGGGCCTAAAAGTATTAGTCAGAAGGGAAAATAAAAATGTAGGTTTTTTTTTTTTTGAGTTTGTTTTTAAATTAGCAAAAGCATGGTTGGAATTGCTTTTGTAAAGATCAATGGGTGAAAATGTGGGATTGCACCATTTTCTTTTTTAGTAGTTACTTGATAGATTAAACTCATAATTTATCCCATCATTACAAGGTTTTGGGGTGAGGATCTGCACAGAATAACGCTAGAATAATATTTCACAGTTATCCAGCAGTAGTCAGCAAAATTACTATAAAGTCCAGAACATACCGCATTGCCTGTTCAGTTTTGGAAGTCATTTGCTAGGCTAAAAAAAAAAAAAAAAAAATACATTGCTTATTTCTTCAAGTCCCAAACATAGGCAGAAAAATGAGAGTTTCTACTGGCTTTAGGTAGTTCAAATTATTAGTCATCACAAAACAGTAGTTGTTACTTTAGTTTGTATTTTCACGCTCATTCAAATTTATAGCTATTCTTCTGAATTTGTCAAAAGAGCTGTGAAACTGCTAAAGCATACTTCTTCTGTTTTGTTCAGAGGCTCTCAGCCAGACATACCTGCTTTCTGGGATACTTTGAAGAGAGGTTTGTGTACTGAGATTAGATGAGTTCAAAATCTGCTCATCTAAATAGTACAACAGTATTATTATTTATACCCAAATATAGTTTTTGTTTTGAGAATCAGGAACGGGAAACAGCTTTCAAACGAGGTGTCTAAGCAGTGTCCCAACAGCTTGGTTTCTATCAGCACTTGTCTGCCAGAGCACAGTCTGTGGATTAAACACAGAGCTTGTGTGGGCGTAGTTTAGAGTGTGTGTATGATTCTAACAGATGAAGCGGTCCACTAGTTGTGGGTTCCGATCGCCCGCTCAGTTTGATTTTATGCCTCGGCTCTTTGATCTGCTATTACAGAAAGGTCATCCAATCACATTGGCAGAGAATCATAGTGGACAGATGGAAAGTTCTTACAGATGAAAAGGAGAAGTATTAGGGAGCTGGCATTTCAGCAAGCCATTGCTTACATGTTGGAAGTGACGTCTGGAGCCCACCAGAGCATGGATGTAGATCAGTGTGACTGATGTCCTCCACACCCGTAGCCTCACCCCGTTTTCGTCTTAGCCCTCAGCTCTGCTCTGTGGGCGGAAGCAGGAAGTGTCCTGCAAGGGGCACTATAGGTTTCCATGATTGGCATCTTTATCCCTTGGAACCAATGGGTTTTCTGTCCCATGTCTGGCTCTGTTTCATCTCTCAGTGGGTCACAAATCTGACTTCAAAAAAACCCCAAATCACAAGCACTTTGGGATCGCTTTCTAACGGGTCCTCTTCTGAGGAACAGAGGTCCCTCGCTTCCCAGATCACCCGGAGACCTGGCTTCCTCGGACCAGGGGAAACTGGACATCCACAGCCCTAGGCTGGCGAAACTTCCAGTTCCATGTGGGACCCGCGGGGATACTGGAGAGTCCCCGCTGAGCCTCCCTGGCAGATTCGGCTGGAAACCGGGGATGAGAATTTGCTGACCCCCTACATCTCAAGTGAATAGGCTCATTTCCTGCCCGCCTTCCTCCTTCGATTCGTATCTTGGACCCTCATTCATAAGCAGTGTTGGCTTGAGACTGTCCCGTCGTGGTGTAGCTTTCAGAGTTGCCAAGAATGAGAAATAGGCTTCTTTTGCGGGGGTAGATGGACGGAGAGGGAGCCCTAGTTGATGGCCGCTCACAGAGTTTCCGTTTCCCTTCCTTCTTCAGAGGATGAAAGTCCTGGACAGACCTATCACAGAGAGAGAAGAAACGCAGTCACCATGCAGCCACAGAGCGTGCCGGGGCTTGGCAAGATCAGCGAGGAACCTTCGACATCCAGCGACGAGAGGGCCTCGCTGATCAAGAAGGAGATCCATGGGTCCCTGCCCCACCTGGCCGAGCCCTCCGTCCCCTACCGCGGCGCTGTGTTCGCCATGGACCCCAGGAACGGCTACATGGAGCCTCACTACCGTAAGTGGTCCCCTCCCCGTGGCACTTGCCGTAGGAGCCGCGGCAGGCTCTGCGTGTGTGGGCGTGTGTGGGCACGTGTGTGCATGCGCTTAATGAATGAGGTATTTGGCGTGTATTAATTTATACAAATGGAATTTATACAAACGTTTAATTGACTGTCTGCTTTACTGCTTACTTCTCCCACATCCTGTCCATGCCTCTCTTTAGGGAAAGCCATTTCCGTGCATCCCTAAGCAGCTCTCAGGCCTCGCAGGGGGTTGGAGGGCCGCCGTCAGGAAGGTGTCCATCTGTGGTTAATCCACGTGGACCTTTCCCGGGAGCTAGAACCAGGTTTGCTCCGCCCAAGTAGATGCTGCTAGAGGAAGACTGGTAGAGGGGGGCAGTTACTGAAGTGGGAGGCATTAGCAGATGTCTTTAACGGCAGCCATTCCCCCTTTTCAGTGACTTGTGTGTGTTTGTTTTTTTGCTTCATTGTTGAGGAGGAACAAACCTCTTCTAACCAACCGAGGCTGAATCCCTTCCTATGGAAGATTTTTCCATGTGTCCTACCTTCTTCTGGAATCAGCAGACCAGAAGACCTCGGAAAGCTCCTTTTCCGTCACTCAGAAAGTTTAAGAAATTAATGAGGGCTCCGAACACACCTATACAACGGTTTTCTCCCAAGGCAGAAACGTAAAGGAACATATACAAGGGTTCAGTTTATTTCTGGCCTGGTTCTAGTTAAAAGACATGTAATTCAGTGGTGGAGTAATGAAGTTCATATTGAGATGCTCAGGCTTGCAGCTCTTGATTACAGATTTATCACCTTGCCAGGATACAGACCTGCTCCGACTCCAGATGGACCATCGCGCTCCAGGGAGGGGGGACTGGTTTGCGTTTCCCTTTTTCCACATCGTTCAGAAATTTTAGTGTTTTAAGGCAAAAGGTCATTAGCCAGATGACTGATGAGTGAGGACAGCTGATTAGTGCATGGTTTTTGGCTCAAGAAAGTGCCCAGGATAAAAGCTAATTTCATCCCTTCATTAGTTGGCTTGAAGCAGAGGGGAATGTTCACTCATCAGGGTGCAGATCAAAGAGCTTCGCACAACCTTCAGTCTCAGTAAACGCTCCTTCTTCCTCCCCCCAACGAGAGTATATTGTTGGTAAGGATGGAAGATACATTATTTTCTTCGGTGGAGGGAGATTTCTTTTAAGTGGTCAGAGGCATGGAGGAAAAGGTCTGATGGCTTCTTGTTCGCTTTTAAAAAAGGCTACAACTTCTCTGTTTAAAAAGTGCTTATCAGCCCTGTGGCTACAGTTGTTACTTTCACAGATACAGAAATAAGGAGGAGGTGTAGTGTGTATGTTCCTTTCCTTCCCTCTTTAGAGGTTTCTTTCATTTTATTTGATTTCTCCTTTATTTTCGGAACGAGAGTTTACAACAGTGTGGGTAGGGTTTTTCTCCGAGCACATGCCTAAGTTTCCTACGTTGTATTTTTGTGGATGGGTCTGCATTAGATCTCATCCATGCAGAAAATTGGAGGGACTGTACGTACTCTCGACCTATGTTAATATTCCCGGAGAGTGCGCTTACTTTTGAGAAAAGATCGAGTCCAGATTATTCGCCACACGTTCCCTGTCTTGTTTTTGCCCTTCCATGGGAACACAACTTTCCAACTTTCCCCATCTCATATTTGTGTTGTGTGTTCGATTCCAGATGCCCGCTAATTGGTGAGGTATTTAATTGGTCAGGACCGCTGCCCGAAGTAGGCAGGTGACTGCTAACTTCCTGTCTGTGCCGTCCAGCTTGCAGCTTGCCCTCGGCCCGTTTGTTCTAACGGTTTGCCCATTGAATTCTCTCCCCGTCGTCTGAGGGGCCGCGATCTCGGCACATCTGAGGCCCTCCTCCCCTCTCGGTGGTCCGTGTGTGCGACACCCCCCCTCCCGGGCCTCCAGTGGAGTACGAACTAGTCCAGGGCATTGAAGAACTCTCGGTGGCTCTTGGAACTGTCCACTGTCACCTGTTTAGGGGACATCGCACCCATAGGTTGGTTATGCTTCAGCTTTTCCCACTGCATTTTCAAATCACTGTTAAGATCACACGGTAATTTATAACCGAGGTAGGTTGTCTGTCACCAAACGCCATTTTGACCCACCCTCTCAACGTACTCACTCATTGGACGTGAATAAATGCTACCGTTACCTACATCGCATGGATGGGGAGACCTAGGGATTATAGCTCAGCAACCAGGGCACTCAGCTTCCAGCCTCGCCGCCTACTGGCCGTGTGACCGTTGCCAAGTAGGCTTGTGCTCTCAGGCCCCTCTAAGGATCCCTTCCTAACTGTTGAACGGGAGTGATGTAAGACCCCCAGTCCCATGGCGTCCTTGTGACAATTAAGCGAGACAATGCCAATAAAATACTGAGTACCATCTCTGGCTCATGGCGAATGCATCGGAATCATTACAGTAGCTGTTTCTCCTCTGCCCCATCTTGCTTCTCCTGTTCCTTCCTCCTTCTTGCCCCTCCTTCCGTTCCGTCGTCATCATCATCATCCATGCCCTCACCACCATCTGTAAGTGATGCGTTCACTCTCCAAACCGACGTGTTTTTTTTTTTGTTTTTTTTTTTGGTACGCAGGCCTCTCACTGTTGCGGCGTCTCCCGTTGCGGAGCACAGGCTCCGGACGCGCAGGCTCAGCAGCCATGGCTCACGGGCCCAGCCGCTCCGCGGCATGTGGGATCTTCCCGGACCGGGGCACGAACCCGCGTCCCGTGCATCGGCAGGCGGACTCTCAACCACTGCACCACCAAGGAAGCCCCCGACGTTTGTTTTTTTTTTATCAGAGTTGCAGCTGTGTTCGGTTCAGTGCAGACTGGCTTGTCTGCGCCAGACCTGCTTTCCTCCGTCCCTGAGGTTAGCATCTTCTATAAATACAGGTTACAGATGGAGTGAGTTGTAACCCTTAGGGAAAGGGTGTGTGGTTAGCAAGGGGTGCCATGGCCCTGTGAACAGAATCCTTTCTCGATGAACCTTAGTGGGCCGACTATCATTTTTTTCCTGTTTGGGGAGTAGAGAAATTTTAAAGCTTTTACGTGAGTTGGAGTTTTAACCTTTTAAATTCCTAGCAGAAAGTGTTTTATGTAACAAGTACAAACTTAATACATGTGGAAAAATAAAAAAGTATAGGGTTAGGTGTTCATGGTAAATAATTTAAAGATGTCCTAAAACTAAGCCTCAAGGGGTCAGTGGGATATGACTTTTCTAGAACCCTGTTGGCTTATTTCATCTTCTACCAGTATAATGAACGTTTTTTTAGGTACCTTGTAATAATATTTATCCACCTCCCGTGGATTTAATTATCCAGATAAACGACTGATGGGAAGCTGAAACTGACACATCTTCTAAGAATCTTTTAGTGTGTGAGAAAAGTACCCTCTTTTTTAAATGAGACGTAAAAGTTTGGCCACGTTTCTTTACCTTGTCTCAGTCGGCAGCCTTGTCTAGAACATAAGTTCATTGCAGACCTTCGGTAGCTGGCGGTTCAGAGCATCTTTTCAGGCCGTTCCCTTTTCCTTTGAGTCGTCTGCCAGCCCCACCAGACGGTCGGAGGGGAAAGACTCCTCTAATCCAGTGTATCTGGGCATGTGAACTCTCACAGTAATTCCTGCGTTTCTCTGTGGTTGGAAAATGCAGACGTTCCAAGATGCCTAATTTGTGCTTCTATATATACTAACTTTGTATTTCTAACGTGTGGGCAGGCTTCCTGTAAGACCGGAAAAGGGAAAATCGCTTTTCCCCTCAGAAGGACATCTGTAAAATTTTTATTGCACAACACTCTGTTATCCTTGGGTAGGCAATGTTGCATCTTCACAAATTGCACTTAGGCGGGATTCAAAGTATTTTCGGTTTTGTGGGTTGCACTTAAAAAAAAAAAGGAAAAAGAAAACCCCAGGATAGCGGACACTTCAAACATTTGCAACATGTGTTTGGAATAAAATCCTCACTGGGGGATCGGGGGGTTTGTCTCGCCAAGGGTAGCTGTGGATGGGGTGTATGTCAAGGCAGGAAAGTTGATGTTCAAGCTGCATGGCTCAGACCTGGGGTGGTGCTGACAGGCTGGCTGCTGCAGGATCACTAACGCTTTATAATTGGGGAGAGCACGGGAGGGGCCAGATTTGGGGAGTCTGACCTCCTTGTCCTGGAGTCAGGATAAGGATCCCCATCTCCGGCCCAGAGATTTCTCAGCAGTTTTATTCTACTCCTGCTTCATCTGTAGCCAGATATTTCAAACCACCATCACCCCCCGCCCCCCGCCTTCACTTAACCACTGTGCATTTCTTCTTTTATAAACTTACAAGGCAGGTGACATAATAGTTAAAGCATTCCTGTACCCTGGCCGACACTTAACTTTTATTCTCTTCCCCATTACAGAAAACATGTGTTGCATTGTCTTCTGTCTCACTGTGCGGAGTCCAGTTTTTTTAACGGTCCCTGCAGGGGTCTTGGTGGGGAGTTTCTTGGAATCACCAGTCATGTCATACAGATCCCCTGCTGGTTTTGTTAAAGGCGGGGAGGGTTTAGAAAGATGCCCCCTTTTCTAAAATTTCAGGTCTCTTTTACAGTTTTATAGTTGTGTGAAGACTGCTTTGCTTCTGCCCCCAACTGCTCCCAAGCAGTAATTCCTCCTGGAAAATATGATTCATTCCTCCATGTAAATGCTTTGATTGAAAACATACCGCTGGTATTCTTCCTTATGTTTCCCAGCTCGGATGACAGAACTATTAGTTGCTAATTAGCAAAACCTGAGGAATTAGCTTAAAGAAAAGAAACTGAATTTTTAATTGGCTGGCATTTGTCTTCTGTGGAAAGCTGATGTGCTGAGCCCACTTGCCTTCTGATGTGCTAAAAAAAAAAAAAAAGGGCATGGAAGATGTTTCTTCTACCTGTCTGTCTTTATATTGGGTGACTTTCCACACTCTTTAGAAATACGTTTGCTAAGTGAGGGGAAGGGAAGAGGTGTATTTTACATATTTAATAGACGTACCTGCTCATGTTTCTTTTGCTCTTGGAGTGTCATCTGGAGGCTGTGAAAGACAAAGATGCCTACGAGGCACAAGTGAACAGTTTGGTGTTGACCAAACTGCAAAGGCGGTGACAGTTCCCCTAGCACACAGCTCTGTTCTCATCCAGGCTGTCGTTTCTGTCTTTGGAGAACAGTTGACAAGCCAATCAGGAGTGTTGGGATTGTTTTTTTTTTCCCCCCTTGAAAACTAGAGGGTTTTACCAGAAAGACTGAGGTTGGGTCATACTCTGGGGGCTTTGCCAAGTGTCTTGTATCCTGGGCTGGTCGTCTTGAATTGTAAGGAAGCTGGAGTGGGGAGATGCAGGCAAGTCTAGGAAGTTTTGCAAAACTTACTCGTGAGCTTAAGGATAGCTCCCTGCTAATTTTTGTCCTCTTAGAAATTCAATGTAAGGTTCCAAGCTTTCTTTCAACAACCTGGAGGTAATGTTTTAAGACCAGCAACAGTGAGCCAGTTCCATAGATTTTTTTTTTTACAGAGCTACATTGCAGTGCAACTCTGCAGAAAGCAGTAGAAATTTAGGGATCTTTTTTTTTTTTTTTTTTTTTGCGGCACGCGGGCCTCTCACTGTTGTGGCCTCTCCCGTTGTGGAGCACAGGCTCCGGACGCGCAGGCTCAGCGGCCATGGATCACGGGCCCAGCCGCTCCGCGGCATGTGGGATCTTCCTGGACCGGGGCACGAACCCGCGTCCCCTGCATCGGCAGGCGGACTCTCAACCACTGCGCCACCAGGGAAGCCCTTAGGGATCATTTTGAGGGGGCTCCAGATTCCACTCTCCCCGCTGAATCTTGACTACTCTCATACTTGACGTGACTGTGATTCCACGCATGGGTCTTCTGAGATAACGACTGAAACTGGGACCCAATGCGGAGAGGAGCATGTGACCTTTGGAAAAATGAGCTATTGATTTTATCCACTGAATTACTTACTAGGACATACTTATTAGAGGGGACCAGGGAGAAGCCTGAAGGCCATTCCTCCAGGAGAGGAATAGAAAGGAAAGGCAAAGGGAGATCATGTTCTAGAGAGAACCAGTTGGCCTGTCGGTGCCCTGGCCCTGCCCTCTCACCCTCTGTTGTCCACATAGTGCCCCCTGCAGGCAAGTCTGGCTCCTGAAGTCCACTGCTCAGGCTGCCCTGCTCACAGTGTTGTCCTCCCAGAATAATTCTTGGCTTTCCTCCTCACCTTCACGTCCTACTTATTCTTTACTAAAGATGCACTTCCTGTGAAAGACTTCTCTAAGTCCTATCTCACAAGGATCTTTCCCTACCCTGCACTCCAAGTTCACGTGTAACTCTCACCCTGAAACACATCACAGCTATATCCTTGGGTGGTCCGTGTGTGTTGGCCGGATCTCCTTTAGGATAAAGGTGATAGTCCGGGCAGTGCTTTGTTCTTCTATCCACCAGAGTTCCTAGGCAGGACTGGGAGGGCTTGTTAATGCAGAGAAGGGATGAGCGGTTCCTTGCTTGGCCTCAGTCACACCGGAGATGACGTTAGTCCGGTGCCTGCCGGTCAGAGGTGGCTCCTTGGCAAACTGAAGAGACTGAATGTTCTGCATCCGTTTTATAATTCACTCGTTATATGCAACCTCTGATCCACACTGACTCCCCTCCCCCATCCTTTCTGAACGAACGTAAGCAGGGTTTCAAGTGTTTATAACACATTTATACATTTATAAACAGCAAGAATATTTGCTTCTGCCCACCTATAGCACACTTAAAGCTGCCAGGATGCTCAGACGAGGTGGGATGCGGTACTTTGGAGGAGATTGACACTTTGCTCCCAGAGTTAGATGAGGACCAACTCATTGTAAACACCACGGGATTCTCACAGGAGATTCGCCCCTCCTGCGTGTTTTGAAGCCTGTCTGAAATCGAAGGGGTAGGTCTCTTTTCCTGTAGCTAAGGTGACCATGATATTTGTTTTCCCCTTTAGCAAATTTCGGTGATTCGTCTCTAGGCAATTTACGATCTCGGTAGCATCTTTCCCACTCATTAGTGTGCAAGTATGCGTGTAATCCATGGTCGTGGAATCCTCCATCGAGAAATAGATCGGGATCATGAATCCAGTTGTTTAAATATTCCGCGGAGTTATTTTCCTTTTCTAATTTGGCCACCCGCCCACCACCCAACACAAGCGGCAATGTTTTTAGTTGCTTATGATTTCTTTCCCTCCCTCCTTCCTTGAGAAAAAGCACGAGAAACACAGCAATGCCTGCCATTTCATAGCCATCTGCTAACCGCCTTCCAGCCTCTTTTCTAACAGAGGCAACATTATACTTGGCCCCCTCCTTTCTGTTGTATAATTAAAGAATGTTACCTTTGATGTCTCTTGAAAGCTGCATCTCCTGCCTTGCTTTAGATTTCTTGATCTTGTACCTATAAATCTGTGCTGTATCTTCATCCTGCTTAGTGAAAGGGCTGGATTTTTCTCTTTGTGCCTTGTGCAGTTTGGTTTAATATAGGGCAACCGGTCTGGCATTTTACGGCTCTGTCCTTCTTACGTTCTGATAGACTTTGGATTCTTGTGGAACTCTTTGAAAAGTATCCAACTTTCAGTCCTTTTAGCTTTTACATGTGGGTCTCTACATTGGGTCTCTCCTAAAATGCACTGTTCTTATCTTCCTAATATCTTCCCTTCTTTGGGGGGCCTCCTGGCTTTTTGTTAACCTCCGTTTTTGATGAGTTTCTTCCTCTTAGAAAAAAATGAAGAAAGTTCTTGACTCATTGAGCGGTTTGTATTTTTGGTTCCCCTGTCAGTCATTTGTTAGTGAATCATGCTTACTGAGTGTCTCTTAAGTGCTGACAAGTGTTGGACAGAAAGAACAAGGTCATTGCTTCCGTGGAGCTTCAGGCCAATGCGACAATAAGTAAAGTAGATAAGCCCTTGCCTAAAGTCAGCACAAAGGATGTATCATAAAAGATAGATGCAGGGCCCCTGAAGAGAAGGTAACACACATACCTCACCCAGCCTTGATGGGTCAGGAAGGCTTCCTGGAGGAAGTGACGTCTCTACCTGTGACAGAGAGGTAGAGAGGAATGTTTTTGAAGGCGTGGAGGCCAAAGGAAAACATGTCACTCATGAGGACCCAAGAGGACTCTGGGGTTGGTGGGTGGAGCTCAGGTCAGGGAGTGGCAGGAGACAGGCTGAAGAGGTTCAGACCAGTGGGCTCCCTGGGAGCAGATCCTCTTCTGCATGAATCCACGGTGAGCCCTAAGACTTGTTTCATGGCCTTTGCGTATTTAAGCAGATCTTTGGGTAACTATGCTTCCCATCACCAGCCCAGGATTTGTTGCAGAGTTTAATTCACCTCCTCTTTCTGATTTGCCACTGTGATTCCATCCCCAGCCCCTCCCGACTTCTCTGGCTGACTTATCCCGTGGTCCTCAAGGACGTGCTGCTGCTTCCCCTGAGTCGTGTGTTATATTTTCTTTCGAAGACAACAAAATCCATTTCTACTTGTTCTCCAACTGCTGAGTTATTAGGTAACCCTGATCATCACAATAGCTGGGTCTCAAAGTACAAATCCCAAACATTGGGAAATAAATGTGGTTTCATTTCCAGTGAATCAGGAGTGTTCTGTAGCAAGACACGTTTTAACCTCAGAATATAAGATTCACCATAAAATAAAAAAACTTGAGTTTTATTTCATTGAAAAACGCAAATCCCCTAACGTCCGTTGAGCTAGAGGAATTGTGCAAGGGGCCCACGGCAAGGTTGGCGAGAGGGGCCAGAAATAACAAAGTGAAATTCTGCTGGGAAATCAAGTAGCTAATACCACTGGGAGAAAATGAGAACAAAGACTTCCAGGGGTGGGATAAGCCCGCAATCTGGCCTGGACAGAAATAGTCTTAGGGGAGATGGGGGGGACCCCTGAGGAGGAACCGGGCCTCTCCATGGAGGGCTGCGGGGCTAATCAGCCGGCATTGTGTAGGTCAGAGGAAGCCCACTCTAGGAAGCTGGGTGTTTTACTCGTCCACTTGGGAAGGGGGGGGCAGAATCTGCATCCTGACTGTGTTTGTGACTTGTGAGTGGGATCAAAGGGGGGCCTGCTTTCTAGTTTAGAGAGGAGCAGAGAAGTGTGCATGGAGCGTCCTGGGAAACAGACACCACCTCTTCTTTCCATGTGCCTTCGTGAAATAAACCTGCATTCGAATTTGGCAAGATTTCAGATTTCGTCCCCCATCCCTGTTTTTCCCCTTAAGGTAAGGAATGTCATAGGATGTCATCACTCCCCCCCGCACCCCGCCACTCTCCCCCAGCATCTGTGATTCCAGCTTGGCTCGACAAATCTGACCACATAGGTTGACTCTTTTGAGCAGATGTGTAGTTCACGTCTATATTTAATGTACAGGATGTACATCCCACAGCATGTAATGCTGTAGGATGCATTTCTGTATAGCCTCTGTGTTTTATCTTTAATGATGTCTTGTGCATAATTTTTGCCCATCACGTTCCACAAATGATGATATAGAGAGATGGTCAATGAGCGGTTGAAGGCACCTGAGTGCCTCCAGTGTCCCCAGCTATTCTGATCGTGCCCCAGCTTCAAGTCTTACTCCACTGGGTACATGATGCCTGATCTTCATTCTCATTTCAAAAATTCCTTGCATCTTTTTGAGAGTCTGCTACAAGTCAGGCACTGTCTAGGTCCTGAGGGGCCAGCATTTGCCAAGACCGATCAGGTCCGGGCTTTCGTGGAGCCCACATTCCAGCCAGAGGAGATACACACCAAACACAGGGGCAGAGGCGTCAACAAGGTGGCACAGTGGGTGCACTGAGTCCACTAAAACAGGTGGCGTGCTGGGGAGAGACTCGGGGTGGAGCACGGCACCTTGGAATGGGCGGGCAGAACAGGGAAGGCCTTCCTGGGTGGTGTTTTTGCAGCTGAGACCCAAGTGATAAAAAGGAGTCAACCTTGGGAAGGTCCAAGGGGAGAGCATTCCACTTAAAAAGTGGAATTCGTGGGTTTGCCATGGCCACGTCCTGGATCAGAGAGAAGGGGTGTGTGGTGGGCAGGCGTGGGAGATGAGTTGAGGGGATCTTTGTAGGCAAATGGAAAGCCAGTGGAGGGAGTGACGTGATTTGATTTTTTACTTCAAGGGATATGTGTGTGGGGATTGTCCTGAAGGGGCGGAGTGTAGAATTATGGAGACAACTGTCAAGAGGTGTTGCAGTAGCCCAGGTGGGAACTGGTCCCTCTGGCTTAGAAATTATAGGGGGCAGAAATCAGGCCCTCACTTTGTGCCATATGGCATGGGCTTCGTCCTTGAATTCATTAAATCCCCGCAACAACCTTATGAGAGGCCACCATGATTTTCCCCAGGGACAGATGAGGAAACTGGGGTCCAGGAAGGCTAAGTCACTTGTCCATTTGTACCTGGTTCAAAGTGGCTGAACCAAGATTCGAACTTACGGAGTTTGCCTCCAGAGCTCAAGTCCTTAGCTCTTGCCCCATAACTGCTGAGACTTCAAAATGGCAGTCCAGGTCTGTACAAGGGCCTGGGCAGGCTGGCTCAGCAGGGAACTTAGGGATTCCTCCAGAACCGGACGGTGGTGTTGCCAACGGTGACGGGCAAGGGTCTGGAGGGTCTTGGGAGGGCAGGCTGCCTGCCACGCGGGTCTCTAGGTCTCAGATCCTAACATGGAGAACACAGGTGTGCTCGGGGCTTCCTTTGCCCTTGCTATGTTCCAGGCGTGGCTACGTGGGAGAGAAGGAGAAACTGCTTCTCAGCTGAGACTCTTCCAAAGAATTGGAAGTTACCTATGACCAGAACATGGGGAGGCCTCCTGGTCTTCTGTGTCTCTATTTTGGGGGGATAAGTGTGTGGGGAAACAGTGGCAGTCACCACAGGCCCATGAGTGGAGCATTGATCGTGTGCCAGGCGCTGGGCTAAGGACCCCATAACACGATCTCATTTAGTTTTCGCACAAACGCATTTGGCACCTGCATTAACTGAGGCTGAGATCTGGACTGATCACGTGGCTTGCTCCCAGGGCCAGTTTGAGTCTAGATTCCACGGCCCAGGGCTTGGGAGCCAGTGAGGGAGGCCCCACGTGCACTGCTCTCCTACTTGTCTTGTGAAATAAACTCTGTCTCCCCACCGTGTCCCTGTTTCCCTGATAGCTGCAGGGGCTTTGGGGCCATAGGCTGTCTGTTGGATCAAAGATGGATTTGTTATGTGAACTCTCCATTCCGAAGAGCAGCCTCTGTAAGTAACTGGGGCTTTCACGTGTCACCAGAATAATGCAGTATCTGGACCCACCTAGGCCAGTCTGGGGACAGCTTCTCCAGCTGCACTGAGGCCGCCATGCCATCCCTCACCTGTTTTCTCCTGTGACATCAGAGCAGTGGACCGCCCTGCCCCACCCAGGGGAGGAAGCGGCAGGGGAAGAGCATCCCTTATTTATAAGTATGCTTGGAATGTTTATATCGGAGAGGGAGAGAGAGAGAACCATAGTCTTTTCACACAAAGGCATCTTTTTGTCCCACTGATACGGGCGGTTCCTGGTCTCCTGGCTTTGGTGTCTCAGATACACTGAAATAATCCTGGGGAACAGCAGTTAAGCCTGATTAAGAAGCTGGAGGAATGATTTATGAGAAAAGATGAAAAGGACTGAATACGAATAACAGAGCCAGTGCAGGCTAAAGAGACACATAGAGACTCAAATGAGGAAATAGATGCTAAGGAAAGAAAAGACAGAAGCAAATGCATGAAGACAGTCAAGGAGGAGACCAGGGGGATCCCTTTCTCTCAAGGACCTGCAGGCAAGACTGATGTTTGCTTTAAAGACTAATGTGAGTATCAGACCCTGTCTGCATAGGGTTACAGTTCAGGGGACTTGATCTGATTTGAGATAAATCTGGATCTGGTAATAAAGATACAAGTTGTAATAATGCTTCCCCTGTATCAGGAGAATAAGAAACATTAATGTGGAGACTTTCAAGAGTGACTACCATCCCCTGAGATACTTATAACTAGAGCAGTCTAAAAATTATGGACAGTTGCTTTAAGGTTTTTAGAGAAGGCAGAGGGATGACTTAGATATTTTTATTGATTCCCCAGTGTTAACTTAGCACCACACACAGTAGAAATACCAAGTATGACCCTGGCTCTCGATTTTATATTCTGGGGAGAGATCGCACGAAACAACACATGAAAACAATTAAGCCCCATATCAACAAGTATAAAATAGCAGGATGAAAGGCACGACCCGGGTCCGGGGAGGGTGATTTCTGATTCCAGCGGGGTTTTACAATAGAGCTCTGACTCCATGGCACATTTAAAGCCGGTATGAAATTTCTCCTAATTAACATTTCCCTTCTTCCTTCCAAATATCAAATGTATGGACTCTAGGACATTCACATAACACATATGCCAGTGCTGCATTTTCTTTCCGCCTGACCTGTTCCAGCTGTTACAAACTTTCGTGTCTGACTTCCATTAATTTATGAGGCGTTCTGAAGTGCAATCTGAAATGTTCCCCTGAATTTTTGACTTTGGGGGCGACAGATTTCACGTGAGTTGATCATTACCCTTGCTAACATTTCAGCCAAGCAGGGGAGTTTACTACTCTCTAACAAGCTTCCAGGGCCCTCCGGTGATGTGTGCTTGCATGCGCTGTCACGGCTCCCGAGGGGGTACATAGATAGGCTTTGTCACCGGTCATGTCACCTCCCCACCCCCCACCCCCGCCACCTGACCGATGGAACCTGAGCGTCCTCAGTGGCTCTCATCCGGCACACAGTTCCTGCCCTTAAAGTCTAAGAAGCTTGTAAAAAATAGGTTTTCTGGGTTTTTAGAGGCGTGCCCTCTGATCTCGGGCAGGCAGAAGTTTTAGTTGGCATTTTCGTGCCAATGAAAATGCTCCTTCCCTTTCTTCTCCATCTTCGGGTTTTTTTTTTTTTTTTTTTTTTCTGCGTCATGCGGGGTCCTAGTTCTATTACCAGGGATCAAACCCACAGCCCCTGCAGTGCAAACGCAGAGTCTTAACTACTGGACTGCCAGGGAAGCCCCTCTTCTCCATCTTCTGATGGTTCACAGGAACAAGGAACTGAGTCCAGGTCATGAAAGGTTCAAGGGCAGTTTGGGGTCATTCGCACTAGATTTTTCTTCAACGTGAGTCCGTTTCATGCTTGGTTATGCATCTTAATATTTCATATTGGTGGCCACGTGTTCTTAGTGTCTGGGAACATGCTCGCTAGGCTGTGAAATGGCCCACCTGTGACCGAGGTGAGTGGTCCGCACTTGCGCTAACCACCCCACAGAGGAAGAGCTGGGAGACCTGCCTTACATAGACCTGCCTTATAGACCCGCCTTTTTGGAAATCCAATAGGATGTTCTTAAAAAATCCATTCTTTTTGGTAACAGCACAGCCTTGTTCCTTTCATGCTAGTCTCCTTCTGTTAATGTTCAGATTTTCTGAAGTTTTCTCTCTTAATGAGTCACCAGGTAAGCGTGAGTCTAGGCATGGATTTCTTTGCTGCTGCCTTCTGTCTCGAATATGAAGATTCTAGTTAGAAACTCTGTTAAACAGAGTCTGATATGAGGGCTGTGATTGGCGCCCCTTCGAAGAGTCGAGGTCCTACAGGGTGATGTAGTGTGGAAGCATGGGCACTCCTGTCACGGGAGTTCCCGTCACGAGTGGGTGGTGGGCACTTGGTGGGGTTGGGAGTGAGACCCGGATGCAGGTTGGCTAGAGGCTCTGCATTCTGCTTCCTGTGATGGGTTTTGAAGTTCATGACCTTGGAGGCATCAGCCATACTAAAGATGTGTGTCGTATCCTTACTTGTCCTACGTAGCTAATAATATCTGAGACCAAGGTAAAGTAGTTCTCCCCGAGTACTGCTTTATTTGATTGCCAGCCTAGTTTTACAAAGAGCCGAGGTAGAAATAGGTTCTGAGAAGTTGGAGCTTCATTTTCTTTTTTTTCCCTCTCTAATCTGATGGCTTAGGTATTATGAGATGAACCGGTTTGCAGGGCAGAAATAGAGACACAGAGGTAGAGGACAAACGTATGGACACCAATGGGGGAAAGCGGCGGGGGGAGGGGGGCGTGGTGGTGGGATGAATTGGGAGATTGGGATTGACATGTATACACCAATATGTATAAAATGGATAACTAATAAGAACCTGCTAAATAAAAAAATAAATAAAATTCAAAAAAAACAAAAAGAGCTTTAAGTTTTATTTGTACTTTTAAAGAATTTCGTTTTTAAAAATTTTTATTGGGGTATTTACAATATTGTGCTAGTTTCAGGTGTACAGCAAAAGTGAATTAGTTATACGTATACGTATATCCACTCTTTTTTTAGATTCTTTTCCCATATAGGCCATTACAGAGTATTGGGTAGAGCTCCCTGTGCTATACAGTAGGTCCTTATTAGTTATCTATTTTACATATAGTAGTGTGTATATGTCAATCCCAGTCTCCCAGTTTATCCCTCCGCTCCCACCCCTTACCATTTGGAAACCATAAATTTGTTTTCGACATATGTAACTCTATTTCTGTTTTGTAGGTAAGCTCATAAAGAATTTCATGCTTTAAAGTAAATATTCCTAAGAAAGTGTGGTTTTTTTCTTTTAGAAATGAATATTGCGGGTGGCCTTGTGTTCTGAAACTGGAGGAGAGGCTTTTCGCATTGGAAATAACAGTGGGATATGGTGATATGCAAAGGATTAAAGCAATTGATTCTTTTTTTAAAAAAATTGAACTATAGTTGATTTACGATGTTCCAGGTGTTCAGCAAAGTGATTCAGTTTTATATATAATGTATATATATACATATATATTCTTTTTTCAGAATCTTTTCCATTATAGGTCATTATAGGATGTTGAGTAGAGCTCCCTGTGCTCTACAGTAGGTCCTTGTTGTTTATCTATTGTATATTGCAGTGTGTATCTGTTGATCCCAAGTTCCTAATTTATCCCTCCCCTTTCCCCTTTAGTAGCCATAAGTTCATTTTCTGTGTCTGTGAAAGCAATTGATTCTTTTTTTTAAAAAAACACACATTTATTTATTTATTTATGGCTGCGTTGGGTCTTCGTTGCTGCACACGGGCTTTCTCTAGTTGCAGCGAGCGGGGGCTACTCTTCGTTTCAGGGCGCGGGCTTCTCATTGCAGTAGCTTCTCTTGTTGCGGAGCACGGGCTCTAGAGCGCAGGTTCAGTAGTTGTGGCTTGTGGGCTGTAGAGCGCAGGCTCAGTAGCTGTGGCACACGGGCTTAGTTGCTCCGCGGCATGTGGGATCTTCCCAGACCAGGGCTCGAACCTGTGTCCCCTGCATTGGCAGGCAGATTCTCAACCACTGCGCCACCAGGGAAGTCCCACAATTGATTCTCGATAGAGTGGTAAGTGTAAGTGAAGATTCTTGTGTTCATTGAGGGCTTATTTGATTTTAAACACCTTTTAGGGTCTTTTTCTACTCACAGGTAAATGCTTTACAAAATCAACCTGTGAATATTGGCTCATCTCTGTCAAGTGATGTCTGATTTAGTTGAACAGTTAGAGCTGATATCCTGAGGATGCCAAAATGGAATGTAACTTGTGGAGCTATAAGCCTCCAATCCACTCAGGAGTTATAAAGGGATTTTACTAGGATTCCACCCCAGAGTGATATTCCAAACTGGGAAAGCTGAGTCAGGTGCAAGCAAAGGTACAAACTGAACAGGAAAAACTGATTTGTAAAAGCGGACCCTTTTTTTTCTTTTCATATATGGGGATTATTTGATTACTCCAATATTCGTTTGTTATTATCCCTAGAAAAGATCCGGAAAGAAACCTTGAAGTTCTCTTTATAATTTAACATTTTTATTAAAATTACATTTATAACGCACGCTCATTTCAACAAATTATAAAGTTCACAAGAGCTTAGGATGCGAAGCTAAGGTTGCCCCACCCTTCTTGCTCCAACCCCAGGCCAAGGACAGTTTTTGATATTTCTGTTTTAATTGTTTTGATAGACAACAGTTACAGCTCCAGAATGTGCCAGTACCCTTATTTCCTGACATATCAGCTCTAGATATATTTTACTCAGTACAGTTTATTGACTCTCCAATAAGACAGTTAACTTTTAATTTTCTAATACCATGCTTCTTCTCCTTTCAATATTAATATTATATTAGTGCTAATTGTTTTGCCTAATGGTGATTTTTATAACTTTAAAGACTACCTTAAACCTCTGTTTCTTTTTTTCATCAACTTTTCATGGTAACTTTATTTATTTATTAATTTTTGGCTGCATTGGGTCTTTGTTGCTGCGTGCAGGCTTTCTCTAGTTGCGGTGAGTGGGGACCACTCTCCGTTGTGGTGCGCGGGCTTCTCATTGTGCTGGCTTTTCTTTGTTGCGGAGCACGTGGGCTCAGTAGTTGTGGCTTGTGGGCTGTAAAGCGCAGGCTCAGTAGTTGTGGCGCATGGGCTTCGTTGCTCCGCGGCATGTGGGATCTTTCTGGACCAGGGCTTGAACCTGTGTCCCCTGCATTGGCAGGCGGATTCTTAACCACTGTGCCACCGGGGAAGCCCTCATAGTAATTTTTGATTTTCCAGTTCAAAAGATGAGGGATATTAAGGTTGCCCGCCTCCCCCTCCCCTGCAATCTCCTGAAGCCAACCTTTCCTATTATAGTGTCAAAGTTGTAATATCTCCATGTATCTTACAATCAGCACCTCATCTGCTATGTTTCTGTTCATAAGTTGACTTTAAAAGTTGAAAATCAATAAAGCATCTCTAGCCTTACAGCTGTGGCAACTCTCCTCCCTGTCACACCGTAGAATGTTAGGATCTCACTTACCTCTTTGTGGTTCCTGACAGTGATGTGTCCAGTATAAAGAACAAGTGTTTTAATAGCTTGCATACCTAGTGTATTGCTTTTTTGTAGTTGCTTTAGCTTTTCCTCTGTCATTTGCCTTTATAATATCCTTACGTTTTTTTCCCCAACCTCCCAACCACATCTTCTGCCCTTAAGGTGGAACATCCAGCTTTCCTGGGCACTTCATTCTCCCAGGTAGTCTGGACCAGGTGTCTCAGGACATCCATTCACAATCAACTGGGTTGGAACCACTGATTCCTGGGTCTGACAAATTTGTCATTCTAAGTTTATTCTTTTATTTTACTGGAGTACATCAAGTAACTTTTCAACAACAGAGGATGTACTTTCTGAGTTCTTGCCTGTGTGAAAATATCTTTATTCTGCCCTTGCTTTGTGTGATCATTGAGCCAGAATTCTAACTTTAAAAATCTGTTAACATAGAAAGTTGTAGATGAAAAGTCTGATGGGACTTACCTGGTGGCGCAGTGGTTGGGGGGTCCGCCTGCCGATGCAGGGGACGCGGGTTCGGGCCCCAGTCCGGGAGGATCCCACGTGCCGCGGAGCAGCTGGGCACTTGAGCTATGGCCACTGAGCCTGCGCGTCCGGAGCCTGTGCTTCGCAACGGGAGAGGCCCCAGCAGTGAGAGGCCCGCGTACTGCAAAAAAAAAAAAAAAGTCTGATGCCTGTTTGATTTGTATTCTTGTGTAGGTGGCTTATTTTTCCTCTCTGGGAACTTTTGGGAAACTTGGTAGCCAGAAAGCATGTCCCTAGATGTAGGTATTCTAAAATAAATTAAATTAAATTAACTTTTTGCTCGTTTTGCTTATCACTTGGTGGACCATTCCAATCTGAAGATGCATTCCATATCTCTGGGATGATTTTTATTCTATTATATCTTTTATATCGACCCTGTTTTCTCTGTTTTTTTCTGAGACTCTGCTTTAGTTGAATGTCTGACGTCCTGAGTTTTTTCTCTTTGTCTCTTATCTTTTCTCTCACTGTTTGCTCTCGGTTCTGTGTTCTGGGAAATTTGCTTGAATTCATTTTTCAGTGCTTTTCGTGACAGTTTCATTTCAGCAATCATATTTTTAATATCTAAGGGCTTTTTAAAAAGAAGACTCTTTTACGGCTCCCTTTTCTCAGCATCTCGCTCTTGTCTTTTGTATGCAGTACTTTCTCAGAACCCTCTAAAAGTTTCCTCCAGGGTTAGGTTTTCTTGTTTATCTTGGTCATTCTTGTTTATGCCCTTCCAGCGCCTCATAAGCCTAGCGATTCTGAGTGTATGTGTTTGTGTTAAAACCTTGGGGAAGGAGGCTATCCTGGTTTCCTTTCCTTAGAGTGAGTGTCCTAATCGTGCGTATCTATGGCCAGGATCATCCTTTGGGAGATGAAGCAGGGCTGTCCACATGCCAGGGCGGGAAGGGCTTGATTCTGGGGAGCAAGGAGAGCCAGCATGGCTTGGACCAATGAGGGGTCATGGCAACCTGCAGTGGTAAGAGCTGGTATGGCTCTCGTGGGGAGTGCATTTGAGTGAGAGACATGGGACTGGAAGAAGCCTCCAAAATCCATAATGAACTCGCTTTCCCAGTCCAGTGCATTTGTGGGGTTTTTTTGTTTAAACTTTTTATTTTATCTTGGAGTATAGTTGCTTAACAATGTTGTGTTAGTTTCAGGTGTACAGCAAAGTGATTCAACTATACATATACATGTAGCCATTCTTTTTCAAATTCTTTTCCCATTTAGGTTGTTGCATAGTACACACTGCTGCGTTTAAAATGGATAACCAACAAGGACCTACTGTATAGCACAGGGAACTCTGCTCAACACTAGTGCATTTGCTTTTTGAAGAAGAAACATAAAGCTATAGCTCAGGAATGTGCCAGCCACCTGTGCAGGAGACAGGCACAGGAGAGACGCCGGTGTTCCATGTAAAGTTCTGCCCAGTCAAAGTCTCCTTGGCTGGACTGACCACCACCTCTATCTTTGCTCCCTTAAAGAATAATCTAGGCCCCCTCTACAAGCCTCAGTTATAATTCCAGTCTTATCTTCTTTGCATCTTGTAGAAAGTCATTGATATTTCTTGTTCTGATTTTATTATAAGAGTGTGGGTTCTAAAGCCAAACTGCCTGGGTTCCAATCCTGGCTCTGCCACTTCCAACGGTGTGATCCTGGCAAATTCCTTAGCCTTTCTGAGCCTCGGTTTTCTCATCTTGGCAATGATAAGAGCAGCACCTACTTCATAGGCTTGTTTTGAGGATTAAATTAGTTAATATAAATAAAGTTTTTAGAAGCGCCTCGCACAAAATATGTACTCAGTAAATTTTATTATTATTTGTTCATATTTTTATCATCCGACATCCACTTCCATCTATTTATGTCAGAGAGGTCTTCAGAGGGGTGGGTGAGAAATGTGTTTGCCCAGACTGCCATCTCGAACTGGACGTGGTAAATTAAATATTTTGCCTATTTGATCTGCTGCAAAAAGATCTAGAGTCGGTGAAACTTAGGGTCTGGTCCCAGCTCTGTCACCTTCTGACAGTCTGACCTTGAACCAGCACTTAACTCTGGTTTCCTCATCTTTAAAGTGGGGGCACAAATGGCAACCTCTTAAGGTGGTAATGGGAATGACGTGAGAGAATGAACTCAAACACCTAGCGAATCGCCTTCCCTTCTGGGAAAGACCCTTGCATGGTTGCAATTACTTTCACCTCTCCTCTGTCTTGGTTCTCACCCTAAAGAAGATACTCATACACAAGGAGAGTGTAGCTCATGGACTTTCCTCTTCCATTTAGGATCTCTTTTGATGCCACTGAATCCTTCTTTTTAATTTACTTTTAGCTTTTGGGATGCCTTTTATTCTCTTTATGATTTAAAAATTTGAGAAGCTTGAAAATAATGGAGTTGAACCCTAACATCTGGGTAGAGCCCTACTTCAATAAATACAAGGCATATGGTCATTGTGACATATTTGATGGAGTAATGTACAAGAAAATTTAAGTAGTACAGCTTCCCAAAGGCAACTAACATCCCAGCCAAAAAGTCTTTAAAAAGTCTTATCCTTCCCACAGGAAGGGCCAGTCATTCATTTCCTGAGAAAAGTCTCCCCTCGTTTATTTTTTTTACCCAAATAGACTTTTTTTTAAAAAAGCAACTAATACGGTAGTTTAGTAGAAATTTAAATTACAAATAGTTCAACTCTGGCTAACATCATAACAAACAATTAAAATGGATGATATCATCAAATTAGATCTTAAATTGAGTGCCCATTCACTACAGACTCGCTACACAGGAAAGTTTTTCTCCTAACATCAGTATATATATATGTTCCCAGATGTGTCTCTTCCCTTTAGTTATTTCTTTTTTGTATATTATGTCTATTTTAAAGCCATTGGCTAATACACTGTGTTTTTAATTTATTTTTTAACATGCTCTATTTTAAGGTCCCCACAAAGAAATCATTGACTTGGAGAAATCAGTAATATTATATAAACTTATCTTGCGTTTAAAATGGAAAAGTTATTTTCAACCTGTCCCAGGTACTGTCAGTTAAGTTGGTGCTGTATTGAATCGAGTCTGCATGGTGGAAGCTGGCCATGTTTAAGAGATGGGCGTAGTGAACTGTTGAGGATACACGTGTGCTGGATAGAAGGGACCACAGTCCGCAAACAGTTTTACAAGTCAGATCTCATTGAGATGAGGGCAGCGAATGGATTTCTGAGCTTTAAACACACACCGCCCACCTCACATGAAGTAAATGTCATTGTGTTCCTTTTCTTAACCATGCATCCCTGAAGATCGTGTAATGGGCTGTAGAGTCAGGGAAAAACGTCTTTACCCTGGCTTGGACAGAAGAGGATGAGGCAGGATAAGACCTGGGAGCAGTGGTCCACCCCTTGCAGGGGCCCTCAAGCCCAAGTTGAAAAGGCTGCTTACTGGCAGGGCTGCCTGCAGTGGTGAGCCGTGTCAGAAGTGGGAAGATAGGCTGTCCATCAGAGAGCAAGCCCATGGGGTGGAAAGCTGCTGAAAAATGGAAAAGCTAGACATCCCAACTGAGAGAGCTGGAATCGGTTAGTGAGGCCAAGCTGGGGGCGGGCAGTGTGAGGACGTGTGGTTGGAACCCGGGCTGGCACTGAACTGACCCTCATTGTGTTCTCCTGTGGGGTCCTCAGAACCCAGACCAGCAGGCTATGGTAGAAGCTATAGAATTGCTGGTTTATTTCACAGGTATATACTTTTCCAAAGTGTTTAACCATTGTACACACAGAACACAAGACCATGATATACGATAAGATAGGGAGGGTATCTGACTTCTTGCAAAAGAAATATCATGTGTCTGACTCTTTCCCCTTTCCCTTTGGCTACCGGGAAACTCAGATTTAAATGTGCTGCTCAGCTATACTAACTGTATGAGATCTATGACCTGCCTATTTTCTATTTTGCTTTCTCTAGGTCTTGACCATCTGGACTGTTCTCTGACTGGATTTTTATTTAGTTAGCATTTTCTACCTTTTTTGCACAGATTTTTAATGCTGTGTGAAATCTTTGGTGAGAGGAGGCCACATATTAAAATAATACCACCCCTAATCAGTCGCTAAGGAGTGCTAGAATTTCACTAGACATGAGAAATAGTCACAGAAATGAGTATTATTAAAGGCATATGTGGAGACAGATTTGTGTGACAGTGTAAGTAGGTTGTTGAGAAAGCTTGTATTGAATGGATTTGGATGGAAGCAGTGTTCCTTTCCCTTAAATGGAAGACCTTTTCAGAGATACACAGACACTGCCCTTCCTCTTGGTATGATTCGGAAATGTCAGATTCTTCCAGCCTCTGAGAAAGGCCCCACAGGAAACTAGTTCAGCTTTTAAACTTTTCTCACTTGTGGTATATGAGTGTGTTTAATATTTCTCCCTCCAAACACCTTTTTTTTTTTTTTTTAAGTTCTTTTAAGTTGAATCAGGTTTGGGGACATTTGCTTGTTGCCATCCTTTTTTCAAGTCCCAGTGTGCACTGACTTGGTAAGCATGTTTTAATATTTAAGAATGTGTAGTCCTCCTGTTAAAAAATGAGATTATTAATCAGTTTCCACAGGATCATTCCTGTGTTTTCAAGTTATCACAGATATGCAGCTTTGGGATTTTGGCTGCCAGCACCATTGAACCCCGACTGTAGAGCTCCTGCACATAAACTCGGTCTAGTTACACTCTCGAAAATAAGAGGCTTGTCTCCCGAGGACCGCTCCCTATTACAGGCGGAGTATAATCCTTAACATTGTTTTTCTTTGCTTTCAAATGGCTGGAGACAGTGAGTCAGGAGTGAGAACTCCCTTTGTTTCATGTCCTGTGCATGGCGGGGGAAGAATGTAGCAGGGCAGAAAATGAAGAAAGACATAAAAGGATCTCAGCTCAAGGAGGTCAGATCCATCAGAGGCTTAGCGTTGCCTTCAAAGATGCCTGGGACAGGTGGCAGTTCAAGACAATCACAGCGGCCGCATCCGCTGGAGCTGAGATAAGGGATTTCTCCGGCAGTCTGCTATCTGGTGCCCGTTCGCTTTGATGTAACTCTGCTAGCAAGACTTTGGGGAACGGGCGACTGCCTGCTTCTGTGATAGTCTGCTGTTGTTCAGTCTTTTCAGGTCTCATTACAGTGCTCCTTGAGGATTAATGCTCTTTACGGTTTACATGGATGGTTTTGTCCAGAGGCGCAGCCGGGGACCCATGGTACCACCTGGACAAGGCACCGGGGCAACCTCTGTTTTCCCTCTGTCCTCCCCGGGTTGCTGATACTGAAACCGCGAACCTTCAGCATCCTTTGCTTCCCTTTCTGGCAATGGCTGAGTTTTTTGTCTTGCTCAGCTTGAGCTCTTCTTTGGAGGCAGTGAACCATTATCACTAAATCATCAGCTTCTGTTACTCATTCATTCTGCTTTTCCAGCTTTTTAATGTATATTGTTTTCACTCTACTCCCCGGTCTACCCTGTCCCTTTTTAGAAAGAAATCATGATGTTGTTTGGCTCTAGAGTATAGTGAGTTCTTTTGACCCATTGCCCTGAAAAACACACTGTGTATAGAAAGATTCCATGGGTGCACCTAGGAAAACATCTATTTGCATAAATTGCATATGTTTGGAACTCTTCATTATAACACACACAGAATAGCAGCTCGACAAAACTGTCTCCCGAATTTCATAAGGAAACTTTGTCCTGACACTTTTCGACTTTTAGTCAAGCAGAGCTTTTCACAAACCCTCAACTGGCACTTTAAGGGGGCAAGTGGGGAACTCTGAGACGTGTTTAAAGGGGAGTAAGTGGAGGACTGACTTTTGGTCCCTTGATGCCACACTCAGCTTACTGTACTTGGGGACGGGACAGTTCTGGGAATTAGTAGTGGAACATGGGGACTTCTCATCCCTTTGTTGGTGGTTCAGGGTGCTTTCATTGTCAGTGGCTGAAAGGTAATTAACATCCAACGAACTACCTTTTCCCAGCTCCTCTGGTGTCAGCTTGGTTGTTCAGAGAAGGGGGCACTTGGATTGAAACTAGCCCCCTGACTGGTCATCGCTACCAGACTAAGTGTCATCCACATGCTACTTTGTGCAGGTCAGACTCTTCCCAGATTTGAAATAATCTTAAAGTAACAGAAGCCAGTTAATCCTCAGCAGTCAATATAATGAAGGAAAAAGATGTAGTCATATGGGCCACCAGACATCACAGAGATAATAAGCATGTGCTTGTCTTTTCTGCAAAGGATTGTTTTGTTGTGTGTTTACATTGATTGAAACTTACCAGTGATCAAAAGGAAAATCACCACCCACCCCACCCCCCCGCAAGAGAGCAGTTTTGGGGGGTGACTTTCTTACCCGCACAAGTGTCTAATGGAAGGCAAGACAATGGGAAGAGGCAGTTTGGGGGGGTGGTCACACAGAGATGATGACGTGATGGGCTTCTGGGGCCTTGCCTCGAGGGGGACTCTTGAAACTGCAGCATCAGAACTAACTTTGTGGTCCTTATAGAGCCATGAGGAATCCTGAACTTCACGCCAGACCTGCTGAGTTAGAATTTCCAGGAACTGAGTCTGAGATTCTGTGTGTTTAATAAGTTTTCGTACAATAAGAGTGTGAGACCCACTGCTTTAAAAGTTAAAGCATGATACAAATGAACTTGTCTGTAAAACAGAAATAGATTCACAGACATAAAAAACAAACTTATGGTTACCTAAGAGGAAAGGGGAGGGGGAGGAATAAATTAAGGACTTGGGATTAACAGATGCACACCACGGTGTATAAAATAGATCAACAACAACGACCTACTGTATAACACAGGGAACTATATTCAATATCTTGTAATGACCTATAATGGAAAAGAATCTGAAAAAGAATACATATATGTGCATAACTGAATCACTTTGCTGTACACCTGAAACATTGTAAATCAACTATACATCAATAAAAACACAACCAAAAACATATATATGCACAAATTTTTAAAAAAATTATATTTTCCTCTATGTTAACATTCTAAATAATTTCTAGGAAAAGCAATAATTCTTGAGTTTAGAAGACATTCACATCTTTATTTTAACTTCTAGTATCAATCTAAACCATGGTGACATTTGTTAATTTCTTTCTCATGTTTATGTTTGAATATGGATCATCTAAGAAAAAGTTATTTCGCACATGTTTCTAATTAATTCATAAACCACATAAAACATAAAAATATTTTTGAAGATATTTTACATTTCCAAGTTATGTAGACTATTAAAATATTCTTCACCACACTTGGATACTCGAATATGAATGAACATATTTTGCGTACAAAATTTTTACAATATTAGAGATACATATATAATAAAATTTGCACGATAGTGCAAAAAATAAAAAGAGTGAAAGGTCAGATGTCTGTCTCAGTATCTTTAAATTCGCAATTGGTAAACATTTAGATTTTCTGTCTTAAAAAGGTTCTATAAATTTACTCACCTGATTGTTACATATTATATCCCTATTTGAATTACACTTTATTTCTGATAGTTGCTTAAATATAAATCTGAATACTTAACAAAACAACTCTACTTTCCCTATGTGGTAAAGAAAGTTGGATACCAAATTATTTGATGCTGTGGAAAATTTTTATGTATTATTTTCCAAGTATTGTGCCTAAGCTGAATTAGCAACTGGCTTAAGGGTAATTTGTACAGTTGTGTTTCTGTATATCTGAATTTCTCTTTAGGGAATAGAAACATATACCTTTGTATGCATTTTAATACACTTGTGTTTGAATGTGTGTTGTCACCAAAAACACAGACCTTACTAAATACAAAAAGACTGTCATTTGCTAAAATACCAACCAAATTTATGAATTATTTTTCTCTTGTTACTTTTTTTGGCCAAGACTTTGCATTTGTTTTAACGTAAGGTCTCAAATACTGAGACTGCTAGTTTCAGGATGTAGAAATGTTGATTGAGTTTGATTATCTCCAGAAATGGGAAAATGTAGCCATGACTGGTGAAAAACGCTGGCCTGATCTGTCTAGTGATCCCACCACAGTGGAAGCTGTTAATTAAAGAGCTGATTAATGCATACTTCAGGCATACGTATTTAAAATAAATGCCGTAATGGACTTAACAATCAATTTTCTTTGATATGAATGCTAACATTTTGTTAATATTTGTAATAAACACTCCAGGACAGTAGCAGTGTGAAATAAGTTTGGAGTAGGACAAGTTCAGTATTTAATATCCAAGTTTTTCCTTTTGTCCAGTTTGTTTGTAAGGTCTCAAAGATACTCCTGTTCGTTCTAGTAAAAATATTCCATATTCAATCATTTTTCACCCTGCTACAGTTTCTAGGGAAATCTGACCCTCAAAAAATGTGATGTCTTTTCTGATACGTCATTTGATACATAGCAGATTTAGTAAGCCTGGGTTTCCTTAGTCGGTTTTAATAACTGCTCATCTTTTAAAATAGGCCAGTTTTATGCGTGCTTCCAATAAAGGAAAGATGGGTGCTGATGACTTGGTTGGTTAGAGGAAAAACCGGTGTGATTTTGGAAGCAGAAAGAACACAGTTCAACTCTTCAGCCATTTGCTTTCTGAGATATCTTGTATGAGTCACTTAACACCTCAGTTTTCTTACTGATACGAAGTACCTTCTTCAGAGGCTTGTTGTGCGGGATGGAGCAGATCTGGAGACCTTTTTGGTGTGAAGTATCTACTTCTCCCAAGCAACTTTAGTACAATATGATGACTATAGTTGACACTGCTGGGTGGTATAGTTGAAAGAGAGTAAGATCCTAAAAGAGTAGATCCTAAAGTTCTAAGAGAGTAGATCCTAAAAGTTCTTATCACAAAGAAAAAAATTGTTGTAACTATATGAGGAGATGGGTAGCTATTAACTACGCTCACCACGGTCATCCTTTCCTAGTATGTGTGTGTGTGTCAAGACATTATACAGTATACCTTAAACTTACAGGAAGCTGTATGTCAGTTATATCTCAATAAGACAGAAAACAAAACAGACTACTCTGGGCACAGAGCAGGTTAGTTTCCTGCCCCAGCAGTATCACTTTTGGCCAGTTTGGTCATACATACAGGCTTGGTGTTTCTTCTCTAATAAAGATCATACAAAGTCTGATTTTATGTGATGGTTTTATCATCAGAAAAAGTATGTAAAAGCCAGAACTTTCTCTGTAAAATATTTCAGTTAAAAAAGCAAGCTGTTTGATTTTCTTACCTGGCTCATTGTATTGAACAGCATTTTTCATTTTGTCATTTCTTGATGGTCACGAATTTGTTTGCCTTCATGTCGCCTAATTGGAGAGAACTTGCTTTAAAGATGCAGATGCCAGTCTGCAGGAGACACGACCTCCATCAGGGCACAGCGGCTACCCTGTTACTGGTCTCACCAACCATCCACGTGATGCAGCTGCTTGGGATCTTTTCATTTTAAGATACGGGACTTATTAACTACGGATGTGAAAATTAAGAAAATACAAGGTGTCCTTCAGAGTTTGCAGCCTCGAGGCAAAGAAGAGGCACCCACCTGCCTGCATGCCACTGTTGGCGTGTTCTCGTTTTACCCCAGGGATTAGAATTTTCGAAGGGCAGCAGCTAGTATTGAGTGAGTGCCCTATTGCATACCAGGTGCTGCCCGGGTGTTCAGGGCCACTGGTCTTGAAGGAGGAAGGGGCTGTGTGAGGACGGCGCAGCTCTGAAAAGAGCAGATGTCTAGACAGGGTGTTCTTGTCCCCCGGATGGGATCGCGGCTCCCATCCGGATCCTTAGCAGGCTTCAGATGGAAGGAAAGGTGAGAGGGCCCTTGTTAATCCTAGACGGAGGCAGTGTGTCTTCAACCAAGTGTATGAGTGGATGGTAACTGACATTTGTTGGCTAAAATAACATACACGGATATTTCATTTCTGCGAGGAAAGAGGATGAAATGTAATCTAGTTGTCATTACTTGCTATTTTTTTTTATACCTCCCACCTCTGCTGCTCTGAGCTTCTGCCCATCTGTCTGCTAGACCAGTGGTCCTCAAAGTATGGTCTCAGACCAGCAGCATCTGCATCCCAGAGGGAACTTGTTAGAAATGCAGTCTGGGGCCCTGCCTCAGACCTGCTGAATCAGAAACTCTGGGACTGGTACCCAACGATCCATTTGAACAAGTTCTCTAGGTGAGGCTGACGCAGCTACTGTTTGAGAACCTTTGTGTTAGAGCATCTTGTCAAATGATTTGCGTCCCTCGTTCGAATGGGAACAGCAAAGCAGGGAAAGAGCTGTGGTCCAAGTCGGGAAGAGGGAGGATTTTCACCTGCCTGGTTTCTTCTGACTCTTCAAACCCAAAGCAACTCATGGGAGGGGGATTCAGAGACAGGAGCCAGTGAACCTAACATGTCTTTTTTTGTTACTTGTTTAAGTCCCTCCCTTATTAACATATGACATTATGAGCCTGTCCTTTGATATTGTTTGAACATGTATCCGATTAGCCCTTAGGTTTGCAGGCTGCAGGGCAAGAATGATCATGGAAATTCCATAGGAGAAAATGGTAACTGTTGATCCCCCAATAATGGATTCGTGGAAACTTAAGAATTTAAACAGAAAGTGAAAGATTCACAGGATGAAATCAGCAGGACAGATGCAGAGCCCTGGGTGCGCTTGAATTCCAAGTTAAGTCAGGGCCAACAGCCATTGCGTATGTGTCCAATTTCAGCTTCTTCCTTACAGCCTTTGAAATACCGTTTTGGCCTCTTAATTTAAAGAAATGAAAAAAGCCAAACACTTTATTCTCCTTTACAAAGCATCAAGGAGAGGGGGACCAATAAGCAGGACGTCGCTGGTGGAGTTTAATAAATACTGGTTTACTGCAACCCACAATGGAAAGCAAATACATGCAATTACTTGCAAATTTCTTCAGTGTTTGTACTTATAAATCTCTGCCTAAACCTTCCCAGCTGGGAGTTCAGTTAGTCTTTCTGCTGTGGAACCAGGGCTTTGTTCTCCTGTTCAGCCTCGGCACGGTCTGGAATAATTCAGAAACGTATTAGCGAGATTGCCGCTCCCAAAAGGCATAAGGAAATAACCTTCACTCCTGGCCTTAGGGAAATCAGCCCAATCAGGGTTTGGGTAGATTTCTCGATTAAACAAAGAACTAACTGTGCACAAATTGCACCTTAACAATTTCTAAGGAGTCCACCTTAGAAATGTCTTGCAGATGGAAAGCTGAGATTTTTTAATCAAGGCAGTGGGGCTGCTCCAGTCAAAAAGTCACCAGCATTTTCCCACTGCTCCCCAATTAGCAACCCCACCAAATTAAATCGAAAGTTGCATTTATAAGCAGTCCACTGCTTTGAACCCTCTCTTCTCCGGGTTGTCAAACATAGAGGGAAAGAACTCCCTCTGTTCGTGCAAGGGTTCCGGGGGGTGTGTGGGTGTGTATTTGTGCGTCTGTATGTGTGGATGACTCAGTTCGTCTGGAACACATCCCAGGGGGCTTTGGGCTGTCAATTTTTATTCCAGCAAATTTCATATTGGGAACCGAAAAGGGGGATAGAGAGTTATTGTGCTTAATGTGCTTGTGACTTTATGTGCTCCTAGTCAAATTATTTTGAAATCAAAATCGGGCCCCTGTGTTGCTGTGGAATGTTGTTTAGAATAAGCCTTTTGGAAAGATTTAGTAGATTTCTGCTGATTGTAAGAGATGCTCATGCCAAACCACTGCCCTCATGACATTTTTAGAGAAATGACTGTGTATTTTGAAGGGGGTTCTGGGGATAAGGGAAGGTGTGTCTAGATCCATCCCACTTGTAGTACTTTTTGCTTTAATTCAGCGAAGCGGTCCATGCTCAGCTAAAAACAGGCGCTCCCAAGCCATCGTGCTCATGGGAAGAACCTCCCAAACTCCTGTCACTGAATTTCAGAAGAGGGCTTATGTTACATGAGGTCTGGTGAGCGCATCCTGGCCCTAATTAGACAGTCCTACATCCTTAGTGTAGTGGGACCACCAAGAATGCTTGTCAGTGTGGTTTACCTGCTCTAAGGTTTTGAGCTCTGTTTTGTGGAAAGAAACTGCAGCCCCACTGATTCCACGGAAACTCTTGCGATTCCTCGTGGGAATCAAAACCCAGTCTGAGAAAAACAGAGTTTTGATATTTACAAATGGCTTTCCTCAAATGTTCTTTTTGGTTTTCTTAGAAATGCAAGGCATTGGACAAATTCATCAGCAAGGTCCCTTTCCCTAGTAATAAACGTCTGAGGGAACGACTTCTTTACAGAAGTCAGAAGACCTGGGTTCAGCTTCTCGACTTTGCAAGGTGGGCTTGCTAGCCCGGCCCTCCCTCCTCTCCCAGCCCAGCTCCACTGCTTTTTCCACAAGGGAGTTGATGCGAGTCCTGCCGGCCTCACGTATCTGGAGACTTTACGTGAGAGCAGATTGAAGGTTTTTGGAGTTTCGGGATGCTTTCAGAATGCTGTTTTTGCAGTTTCTGTTTCCAAACAGTGGTGACAGTCTGTCATTCCATGCTGACAATATCAGACAAGCAAGTTAACCTGGTGGGAATGTAACTGTGGAACTCAGAACGTGGCTGGGACCAGCTGGGGGTACAGTGTGTGAAGATTTGGGGATACCCAGCTGGTGCATGTTATTTAAGACCGAGTGGAACTAGGATGCCCATTTTCAGTCAGGGCTCTGCCAGGTCCTGGCTTTGTGACCTCCGATGGTTGGTTGGTTTCCTCTAAACTTCAGGTTTATCACCTGGAAATCGGGGAGAAGTAGATTGTCTTCCCAGATCTGCTGGGAGGAGGTGGCCAGGACTCAACACCATGAGCTGTGTAAGAGCTATTTAAGTTTTTTTTTTTTTTGGCCGCACTAGGCGGCACGTGGTATCTTAGTTCCCTGACCCGGGATCGAACCTGTGCCCGCTGCACTGGAAGCACAGCTTCTTAACCACTGGACTGCCAAGGAAGTCCCTTTTCTTTTCTTTTCTTTTTTTTTTTCTGTATAAGCTATTTTGGAGCTAACTTCTGCATGAAAAAAACCTAAATCAATCCGTGGTGAAAAAAGCCTTTGAATATATCTCATTAAGGTTATTAAGCTTTAGAGAGAATGCGAATATTTGCAAACTTGAGCTTGGTATTTTGAGCTTCTATTTTTAAAAGCATCCCCATATTAAAGACAAATTCATCGTATCTTTCTCTGTTTCATGCGTGACAGAACATTCTGGCAGCTCTTGCCCATATACCTGCATTTGCAGTGTTTGACAACGAACACTGCTGTTAGAGTGTGCATTTAACAAACTACGGTGTGGTCCTGACACAGAGAAGTCTGTTACTGGGGGCAGCGTATCCTAGACCACAGAATCCACAGTGGCATGTGGGGCATCAAAGTCCCAACTTGTTTTTTGTTTTTTAAATGGCATTTCAGTGTGCACCAGATCCACACCCATCACTTTAAACTCTTCCATAAATTAGCATGTATGGCCTGTGAGATCATACGCTTTACCAGAAGTACTTTCATGTCACCTGGCAGCTGCAGCCTGAAACATCATTTGTTCCATTCACCAGCAAAAGCAGGCAGCAAGCAAGTCAAAACTATTTCTCTTGAAGAGTCCTGGTCTTTTTTAAAGCTTGAGTTTCAGACATCTCCCCCTCCTGCGCCCGTTTCAGGGAGACTGGATCGCGCCCATCACATGGGAAGGCTTCCCCGTTTGCAGTGTTCAGTTGTCATTTTTCCTAAAACCGAATTGCAGCTATTAGTGTCTAAGTGGCTTGACATTCTCAAAACTGTTACTAAAAAGCATTTGGTCCTAGTACCGCAACACGTAAAACTACCTGTCAGAGAGCTGCAGGTGTTACGAATCAAGGACTCAGACGTGTAAGGGTGCACCTGGGTGGTGGGAGCGGAAACACTGCTTAGGAAGGCATCCATGGAATAGAACTGCAAGACCCTTCATTTATTCCTCTCAGTCCTCTTTCCTGTGCCATTTGCCTTCTTCTCCTTCCTCCTGTCCGTCCGACCAACACATTGAGTGAAATCTCAGCAATCCATATTCCGTGACAGGAATTTTTTAATTTAAGTTTTTTTATTGAAGTATAGTTGATTTACAATGTTGTGTTAGCTTCTGCTCTACAAAAAAGTGATTCCGTTATCCATACATATGTGTGTATATATATACATTCTTTTTATATTCTTTTCCATTACGGTTTATCACAAGATATTGAATATAGTTCCCTATGCTATACAGTAGGACCTTGTCTATCCATTCTAAATGTAATAGTTTGCATCTGCTAACCCCAAACTCCCAGTCCATCCTGCTCCCTCCCCGTCCCCCTTGGCAACTATAAGTCTGATCTCTATGTCTGTGAATCTGTTTCAGTTTTGTAGAGAAGTTCATTTGTGTCATATTTTAGATCCCACGTATAAGTGATATCATATATTTGTCTTTGTCTGACTTACTTCACTTAGTATGATGATCTCTAAGTCCATCCATGTTGCTGCAAATGGCGTTATTTCATTCTTTTTTATGGCTGAGTAGTATTCAGTTGTCTATATGTACCACATCTTCTTTATCCATTCATCCGTCGATGGACATTTAGGTTTCTTCCATGTCTTAGCTATTGTAAATAGTGCTGCTGTGAACATTGGGGTGCGTGTATCTTTTTGAATTACAGTTTTGTCTGGATATAGGCTCAGAAGTGGGATTGCTGGATCATACGGTAACTCTATTTTTAGTTTTTTAAGGAACCTCCGTACTGTTCTCCATAGTGACTGTACCAATTTACATTCCCACCAAAAGTGTAGGAGGGTTCCCTTTTCTCCACACCCTCTCCACCGTTTGTTATTTGTAGACTTTTTAATGATGGCCATTCTGACGGGTGTGAGGTGGTACCTCATTGTAGTTTTGATTTACATTTCTCTAATAATTAACGATGTTGAGCATCTTTTCATGCATGACACAGTAATTTTTAAATGCCAACACCAAAAATTAGTATTGGATCAAAGACCTGAAACTCCCAACAAAGTACGAAACTCTAGCTGGTAGACTGAGCATTCACCCACAATTGAAAGTGTGCGTCAGTGCATTGGAGCCTTTACCCCACCCCGGAGGAAAAACACTTTTTAGTTCATGAGTGAGATCTGTCTGTGGATGGCCTGTCATTGGCCAAAGTGGGTGCCTTGATAACTTCATGGACAGGTGAGAATTGCTCTCAGTTGCTAAGATGGAAGGGGCTTCAAAATGACACACTCAACTATTGCGAGACCATAGCCTGACCTCTTAGCAAATTATGGGATGTTGAAAGGGATATAGCTTTAACTGTGTGTGTTTGTGGATTCTATTGGTGTTTTGATATGTTTTGTATTAATATTCCTGAAAATATGACAAAATAACCTACATAACAGATGAAAAACCTAATTTGATTTGCAGAATCCTTTGCCCCAGTCTGGTAACTCCTTCCTCTCAGGGGATCTATCTAGAATTTTTAAAATTGTTCATATAACAATAAAAGCAAGTGGGTAACTTTTATGAATGGGTTAAAAAAAAGCTTCCCACATATTTAGAAAGGGGATAAAAACCCTTCAGGTTAATTCAGTTCTCTGCAGAGCTAAAACTTGGGCCCAATCCTCTGGGTATTGGTGAAGGTGTTTATTTAGTGTATTCACCATTTTCAAAGGCCCAGAATTTCTTAGTATAAAAGTAGTTTACAGGGCTTCCCTGGTGGTGCAGTGGTTGAGAGTCCGCCTGCCGATGCAGGGGATGCGGGTTCGTGCCCCGGTCCGGGAAGATCCTACATGCCGCGGAGCGGCTGGGCCTGTGGGCCGTGGCCGCTGGGCCTGCGCGTCCGGAGCCTGTTGCTCCGCAACGGGAGAGGCCACAGCGGTGAGAGGCCCGTGTACCGCAAAAAAAAGAAAAAGTAGCTTACAAGTGGTTCATCTTGCCCCCCTCCTCTGTTTCCTCGATGTCTTTTAACTGACACTCACGTTTGATGACATCACATTAAACCCTGGAAGTTCATGGGTTGCTGTTCAGCAAGATTTTAGAGGTTTTCATTGAGCACTTAAATAGGGGACCTAGACCTGCTGGTGTATCACATGGAAATTGTTCTTCTCATTTGAATTTCAGTTTTTCTGACATGTGACGTGTTTGGGACCCAATAGTTTCCATCAAGGCAGGTTTTGCAGAAATGTATGTTCATGGAAAAGATTTTTTTGTAATGTTTTCACCTTGTTGCTTTAGAACGATTTCAAGACAAATCTTTACCAATTAAGGAAGTATCTACAGTGGTCACCTCTGCACTGGTGCTGAGCTCTCCACTGAAGACTGTTCACTGACAGTGTTTTCTTCTTCAGGACTTTTGAGGGAAAACCCAAGACGGCCCCCCACGATCTCTAGCTCAGTCCTATTTTTAATATCGTCGTGGGTAGGTGTGACACATGTTAGTTGCCACCAATCCCAAATTGTATAATGTGCTATGAAAATAAAAACCTCACTGCCAAGTCCTTTTCACTGTCAGGTGGGATAAGAAATAAGTCAGGGCGTAAAACTACTTAGGTGTGCCTTTGATCGCCATAAAAGGACCTCATTTAGAGAAGAAATTTTTTGTTGCACAAGCAACTTAACACGTACCTGGCTTCACAGTCTACCACTGTTCATGAGGCTGGCTCCCTGGGGCACTCTGACCGTAGAGAGCTGGATATACAACCTCCACATAACGCATACCTGATGGAACGAAGCAGCATCCAGGTCACGTGAGCTATCAGGTGCGTGGAGGACGAGAGGAGAGACGATTTATACAGCATTCTGTTTGGAGAAAGGAAAATGCAGGATAGCTAGAAGATTGTGAAAGCGTAGGAAAATGATTTGGGGCCCAGAAAAAGGGCTTGCATTGTTACCAATTTTTGTCCCCTTTCTCTTGTTTCCTCATTATTGAAAATCACATGTTGGTGATTTCTGTTTCAATGATACCCGGCCCCAGCATACACACAAGGGCACATCTACATGGATGGATTTCTGCAACCGTTAATACTGGCCAGGGAAGGGCCCCTGAGCAAAACATGACTGTAGGGTTCTGGGGCTTCCACGTCACAGTAAGAGAGTGTCACCTAGAGATGGCCGAGGGACACTTTTCTTCTTCCTACACCTCTTTGCCCTAATAAGCAACTCAGTCCTCCACCGACGTTGCTCTTAAGAAAGCACTTCTGTATTTCTCACGTGTCATGCTGCATACCCATCCTTCCTCAGGCTCTATCGTTCCTGGATACCTCTTCTCTCCCCGCCAGGCTGGGATGCATGGTCTTAGTTTCCTCATCTGTAAAACGGGATGACAGTAGTACCTTCTTCAAAGGGTTAACGTGTTTCTAGCCCATAAACTCTCCTGGCATTTACCCAGTGTCACATCATCATTATTTATCAGTTAAATGAATGTGAATTGGGATTGGAGGTATATTCTGTGGTCATGTCACCTAATCTAGCTCCCTAAATCCCCAAAGAACTGAACCCAAGCCTTGCCCCTCAACAACTGAAGTTCCCTGTTGACTTCCTTGCCTGACGACGGTGAGCACAGTTTCCTGGTGCCCAGATACACACAGTGAGGCATAGTCCATTTCAGGAAAAAGACTTGGTTTCCAGAAAAGGTTCATTATCTCTTCATTAGACCCCAGATACATCAGGGCCGTATCAGCCACAGGAAAGGTCTTGGTTTTCATCAATACCATCAAACGTTTCCCCAGTTGATGCTCATAGGTGTTGGCGGTATCCAGCACATTCTCTTTTTTCTCAGGCTCTGCTGTCATCCTTGGTGGGTTTATGTTGTTCCCATCTGGCTCGTGTTACCTTGATCTCCAAGGCATTATACCCTGGTGCTGGGTCCCAGGATGGCCAAGCTGTGGATCTTTCCATTACAGAGCCTGTGCTGTGCCCTGCCCATGGTGGGCCATCCAGATAGAGCCCTTCCAGTTTACCCAGTGTGTCTGCCATCCTGGCCATCACCTTATGGACTGTGCTGAAGCCTGAAACCCTTGCCACCTGCTTTCAGGTCCTTTTTCCCGGATGAAAGAGTGTGATCGGACAAAGGGTAGAGCTGGGTGAACTGCTCCAGTACAAAGGGTGCTTAACTTCCTGGGTACTTAGAGGGGCTCTAGAACTAGAGCTCCTCTTGCTGGGTCTCAAGCTCCTGACATTGGCTATTCTAAACATTTTCTCCCTTCCTTAGGCTTCCCCTGTCCCCTTAGAAAAGATAAAATTTCTTGAAGTATCCCTTCCATCCTACTCCTGATGTCCAGTTCACGCGTGCACTGTAGTGACGGTCTTCTGGCTTTCTGTTAATGTTGCTGCCTTATTAATCTCGAAATGCCCAGAGATGCATTTTGCCCTCGTGCTCCATGGCCCTGTCCCCCCTTGGCCTGATCTTCAACTGCCACTGGGCACCTGTGAAAACGTTCTGCTTTAATCAGGCTGTTTAACTTGCTTCAGTGCTGCCATTCCCCACATCAGGATGCCCTCTGATCCCAACACCATGCATAGATGCCCCGCTCCTGTTCAGGCCTCTGCCCGGTCTTACTCCTCCCAGAAACCTCTCCTGTAAAGCTTAGTTTGGAGGATAGCTGAAAGGCCTCAAGTTATTACTTTGTCGTTATCTATTCCAGCCAACTGTGTGGCGAGTCCTCAGTACTCTTTAATACTCCTTCTCCTACTACGACTGGTAGCAATGATGGAGGAAAATTGAGGCTTGGAGAAGATGACTAGCTTTCCAAAGTTGGCAAAATTATGGTAGACCTGAGATATGAACCCAAGTGTGATGGTTTTCAGAGCTTGTGCTATGCCGGATGCTCCGATATCCCCACTCTCCCCTCTCCCCAGACTCGCTTGCTACCAGCCGGCAGCGGGATCTGTTTGGTGAAGGAAATGTCCGGGGCATCATGCTGTCTGCTGAACCAACCTTCACTGAATAAATTAACATTCCTCTTTAGGAACAGATCTACTGAAAGAAAGACAACCTGCCTGTGCTATTGATTTATCGCAAGCCCCTTCCTTTCTCTCCATCATTTAAGGTCGGTGTACGGCTTACTTATCTTTTAATCAAAATAATTTTATTTTGATAATCGTGGATAATCTTTTCATAATATTTGGTCATTTTATTTTAATAATAATTTTATTTTGATGTGTTTGTTTCAGAGCATCTTAAGAGAATTGGCAGCACTAGTATTCACACAAGCAACCGATGATTGTTTCCTGTGCTTTATGAGTACCAGGAGGGCAGGCCATTTGGTTCCCTGTTTGTTCTGAATTCCTTGGTTTACTCTAGTTTTCTCTCTCTCTTTTTTTTTTTTTTTTTTCGGGTGGTTCGCCTCCCTCTGTTGTGGCCTCTCCCGTTGCAGAGCACAGGCTCCGGACGCGCAGGCTCAGCAGCCATGGCTCACAGGCCCAGCCGCTCCGCGGCATGGGGGATCTTCCTGGACCGGGGCACGAACCCGTGTCCCCTGCATCGGCAGGCCGACTCTCAACCACTGCGCCACCAGGGAAGCCCTCTGGTTTTCTCTCTGCACCCTGGGCTTTGCCTTCACTGGACTTAGCACAGTTTTTAATGACGTAATTACTTGTGTGATGAATTAACATCTGTCTCCCTCATTCTCACTAATGGCAGGAGGGCAAGGGCCACATCTGTGCAGCTGAGGCTGTGTTCTGAGTGTCCAGCACGGTGCCTGGCACAGTAGGTAAAGTCCATATTTGTTGACGTTTAGATAAATGAGTGAATGAATGGATGGATGAGTAGGGACGCACCCTTACTCAGGTATCCTATGTAGGGTTTGCAGGAAACTTGGTTGCAAGAGGATTTTTTTTTTTTCTATCCAATTAGATTCTAAAACTGAGAATTTATTTATGCTCAGAAACTACCAATACACTTTGGAAATACTTGAAGGAAGAAGAAAGATGGAGGTTGGTTCCTCTATCTCTTCGTTACATATATTTTCTATGAGTTTCTTTCACTTACCACTTTGTAGCTTCTGGCAATGTTTGCGCCTGTGTTCAGGCAACATATACGATTTTTGCTGTTGTAATAAAACGAGGCATTGTGTAAGAAAGCTATGCATATTCCTCACATGTAGTCCCATTAATAGGAAAGTAGTACTTGGTTTCCTATATTAAAGTATCCAAAAGCAGACTAGCCAGCATCCTGTAACAAAAGTATTCGGAATTTTTTGTGTTCTTGGTCAGTATTCCCAGGTGTCAAGGTGAAGTTAAAACCTTTCTTCTTCCAGTGGAAAAACTGTTGTTCACAGTGACTGCTAATAGTGCTAAGTTTAGAGTGCTGTGTTTCTCTTCACCAATAAGCGGTCTAGTTCCGGGATATGGGGTTTGTATCTTTATCAGTATGTATTGCTTCATCTTATTTGCTGATTCTTCACTGTTCTGAAACCTCTTGTCCAATGGTGTTAGTCTCCCTCCCAGGAAACAGGTTTCTCTGGACAAAGGCCGTTTCCACTCTGCTACGTTCTGTTCATTATTTTCACTGTCAGCCCAGAAAGCTCAGCTGGAAAAGGCCAGTGCCCGCTGGGTTTCCTACAGTCATCTCAGTGTCTAATTTTGTGGCTTCAGATGCAGTACGTTACACTGTTATTCATTCCAGTTTCTCGTGGCTCTCGGGTGTAGATCAGCCAAAAACATCAGCTCTATCTTATTACCGCCCATGGGGTCCGTGTGCTCCTTAAATTTCCTGAAGTGCTAGACTTTCAGAAATTCTACTTTCTAAAACGTGGGATTGCCTGTTCGTGGAAGCAAGGTGGTTTCTCATCTGGATCTCAGCTGCTCTGCAGTTCCCGGGATGCACCACAGATACACTTGTGGACACTGTTAGTTACCTTAGCGTTGTTGGAGGGGTCGGATTAGGAGTTAGGCTGAGGGTTAGGGTTGGGGTTAAGGTTAGGGTTAGCAAGGGCCTTTTATTCAGCTTGGAAAAGAAAACCTGGGCGGGGGGGGGGGGGGGATGATTAGATTTACTTAAACAGCCATCACAAGGAAAAGCAATTACACTTACTGTGAGTGTCTTCAGAATACAGAGCTGGGACTGATTGACGGGTGAAAGTTAGAGGGAGGCATACTTGCCAGTGTGGAGGGGTCGGAGTTCTCGTCCATAGAGCAATGTGAGAGGGGAGTGGATGGCTTTTTCAGACACCAAGTTCTCAGACACCATGTTGGGGGTTCCTGCAAGCCAGTGGATTAAACAGGTAACTCTTCAGGTACCTCCAGGTTCTGAAATCCCATGGTTTCATTATGTTAAGTTAAGCCATTTTAGGACAGTTTTCTTTTCTTTTCTTCTCTTTTCTTTTCTTTCCTTTCCTTTTCCTTTCATGGAGCAGGGATTGTTGATTCTTTTTGTGGTTCAAGTTAAAGAAGAAGTCTTATCATGGGCCATTTCCTATCCTATTGCTTTGAAATGGTCACACTTTTAGTCCAGTTGTGTTTGGACAGGTAGGGTCGCTGAGTACAGTTGTCCCGGCTGTTCACTGTACAAAGGACCTAAGTAAGAGGACTGAACTTGAGCAGGTACTCTGCTGACCAAACTATGCTTCTACTCAGAGGAAGGGTCCATCTTTCTAATTTGCAAAAAGATACCATCAGCTCACCGAGTTGAGTGCCAGAGGACTGGGTCTTCCCTGAAGAGGCGTAGTTTTCTAATATGTGTGAAGATATTGTCCATATAGCAGCTGATCATGAGTCTGGAGAAAGGTATACCATTTCATTTCATCAGTGGTTCATCAGAACTGACAAAGTTAAGCCTAGACACACCTGCAATTTTATTGGTGGGCTGCGCTAAATGCAGTGCTGAACATTGCCACTCATAGTGACAGATTCCATTCAACTCATCAAGCATTCCGATCTTGGAAGTATCTTGAGGATTTGCTGCACTTTCCACTTTACATTTGAATATTTGGCCTTGTGGGGACATGACCCTGGACATTCTCCTTCTGAGCCCAGGAATTCTTTTTGACTCTTCTGTTCAGTGTCAACCTGTAGGAGCAATATATGTGGTTGAGAAGCAGTTGGGCATTTATGAATGCCGGGCACCTACAACCTCCCTGGATTCTCAGATGTACCCTCACCAGACTGTGAGTGTGCCTGTGATGAGGATAAACATTAAAGAATCCGATGCACCACAGGCGAGATGGGTTATTTTTAAAAAATAAAAACAGCAACAAACAAAATGAAACAAAACACCCCTCAGGTTGCTACTACAGAGGAACGGTTCTTTGAACAGGCGCCAGAGATGCCAAGTGTCCCCAGAGACAGGCTCCTTCAGTGTTTCAGCCCCCTCAGCCGTTGTGGCTGTTCCTCCCTCCTCTGGAATGTGCAGGAAATGAACGCGACACACCCACCCATTCACAAAAAAGCCTTGAAGAGAGCCACCTCCCCTCCACAGTTCTCTTCTGCCAGCTCCTGCTCTGTTCGCCGGCCCCTCCCCCTCCGGTCCCCGTCCCTCACCCCCATCCTTGTTCTCAGGCTGCAACAAGGGAGGAGCTGGGGCCTTGCCTGGCCTGCTGCATCAACCCTGGTTGTACCATGACGTATTTTTATTTTATTGAGGCAAAACTGGTATATAACATGACATCAGTTTCAGTACGAAGTGATCACCATGGTAAGTCTAGTTACCATCCATCACCATACAGTTGACCCCCTTCATCCTTTTTGCCCATCCTATAACCCCTTTCTCTTCTGGTAACCACTGGTCTATATGAGTTTTGTTTTGTTTTGTTTGTTCATTTGTTGTGTTTTTTTAGATTCCATATGTATGTGAGATCGTACGGTATTGGTCTTTCTCTGTCTGACTTATTTCACTTAGCATAATGCTTTCAAGGTCCATCCGTGTTGTCATAGATGGTAAGATTTCATTACTTTTTATGGGTGAATAATATTTCATTGTATGTATATACTGCAATTTCTTTATCCATTCATCTATCCCTGGCCACTTAGGTTGTTTTCATATCTTGGCTATTGTAAATAATGCTGAAGTATACATGGGGGTGCAGATAGCTTTTCAAATTAGTGTTTTCTTTTCATAAATACTCCCAAAATGGGATCCTCTGCCCATTTTTAATTGGAATGTTTGTTTTTTGCTATTAAGTTCTTTGAGTTCCTTATATATTTTAGATACTAACCCCTTGTCAGATATGTGATTTGCAGACATTTTTTTCCCATTCAGTAGGTTGCCTTTTCATTTTGTTGATGATTGCCTTTGCTGTGCAGAAGCTTTTTAGTTTGAAGTAGTCTCACTTGTTTATTTTTGCTTTTGGAGTCAGATCCAAAAATTCAAGGCCAAGACCAATGTCAAGGAATTTACCCCCTATCTTTTCTTTTTGGAGCTTCATGGCTTCAGTTCTTACATCCAAGTCTCTAATTCATTTTGAGTTAATTTTTATGTCTGGCATAAGACAGTCGTCCAGTTTCATTATTTTATGTGTAGCTGTCCAGTTTTCCCAACACCATTTGTTGAAGGGGCTGTCTTTTTCTCCATTGTATATTCTTGCCTACTTTGTCGTAAATTAATTGACCATAAATGTGTGGGTTTATTTCTGGGCTCTCTATTCTGTTTCACTGATCTATGTGTCTGGTTTTTTCTTTCCCCCCCCCAATACCATACTGTTTTAATTACCATAGCTTTGCAATAGTATAGACTGAAATCAGGAAGCACAATGCCTCTGGGTTTATTCTTCTTTCTCTAGTTGCTTTGGCTGTTTTGGGTCTTTTATGGTTCCATACAAATTTTTTCCTGTGAAAAGTGCCATGGGTATTTTAATAGGGATTGCATTGAATCCATAGATTGCTTTGGGTAGTATGGACATTTTAACAATGTTAATCTTACAATCCATGAACATGGAATATCTTTGCACTTATTTGAGTTTTCTTTAATTTCTTTCGTCAATCTCTTACAGTTCAGTGTACAGGTGTTTCAACTCCTTGGTTAAATTTATTCTTAGGGTAAGTCAGAAAGAGAAAAACAAATACTGTATGCTAACGCATATATATGGAATTTAAAAAAGCAGTACTGATGAACCTAGTGGTAGGGCAGGAATAAAGACGCAGACGTAGAGAACAGACTTGAGGGCATGGGGGGGAAGGGGAAGCTGGGATGAAGTGAGAGAGTAGCACTGACATATATACACTACCAAATGTAAAATAGATGGCTGGTGAGAAGCAGCCACATAGCACAGGGAGATCAGCTCCTGCTTTGTGTCCACCTAGAGGGATGGGATAGGGAGGGTGGGAGGGAGGCTCAAGAGAAGGGGATAGGAGGGTATATGTGTACATATAGCTGATTCACTTTGTTGTACAGCAGAAACTAACACAACATTGTAAAGCATTTATACTCCAATAAGGATGTGGAAAAAATTATTCTTAGGTATTTTTATTCTTTTTGATGCAATTTTAAGTGGACTGTTTCCTTAATTTCTCTTTCTGATAGTTTGTTATTAGTGTACAAAAACACAATAGATTTCTGTATGTTGATTCTTGTATACTGCAACCATACAGAATTCATTTATTAGTTTTAATAGTTTTTTGTTTGTTTGTTTTGTTTTGTTTTTTTGCGGTACGCAGGCTTCTCACTGTTGTGGCCTCTCCCGTTGCGGAGCACAGGCTGCAGACGCACAGGCTCAGCGGCCATGGCTCACGGGCCCAGCCGCTCTGCGGCATGTGGGATCTTCCCAGACCGGGGCACGAACCCGTGTCCCCTGCATCGGCAGGCAGACTCTCAACCATTGCGCCACCAGGGAAGCCCCAGTTTTAATAGTTTTGGTGGAGTCTATAGGGTTTTCTATATATAGTACTATGTAATCTGCCGATAGTGACAATTTCACTTCTTCCTTTCCAATTTGGATGCCTTTTATTTCTTTTGTCTTACCTAATTACTGTGGCTAGGGCTTCCAATATTATATTAACTGGAAATGGCAAGAGTGAGCATCCTTGTCTACTTCCTGATCTTAAAAGAAAAGTTTTCACCTTTTCGTTCTTGAGTATGATGTTAGCTATGGGTTTGTCATATATGGCCTTTATTAAATTGAGGTATGTTCCCTTTATACCCACTTTGTTGAGAGTTTTTCTCATAAATGGATGTTGAATTTTGTCAATAAATGCTTTTTATGCATCTTCTGAGATGATTATATGATTGTTCTTCAATTTGTTAATGTGGTGTATCACATTGATTGATCTACAAGTGTCGAACCATCCTTGCATCCCTGGAATAAATCCCGTGTGATTACAGTGTATGATCCTTTTAATTTATTGTTGAATTTGGTTTGCTAATACTTTGTTGGGGATTTTGCATCGAGGTTCATCAAGGATATTGGCTTGTAGATTTCTTTTTTGTGGTATCCTGTCTGGTTTTGGTATCAGGGTAATGCTGGCCTCATAAAATGAGTTTGGCAACATTCCCTCCACTTCACTTTTTTGGAAGCATTGAGAAGGATAGGTATTAAATCTTCTGTGGCCTATTTCTTAGGCCAAATGCTCTTAGTTCCCTGAATTTAATACACTCTGCTCACTGACAAGTTCATTTATGACTTAGTGCCACTGCTTTTATCTGTCCTGACACTTTTGCATTTCACTTCTTTCTTCAGAACCCTTCACTGTTCCTTAATTACTTCAAATCAGTAGTTTCCAAATTTTGGCAGTAAAGTTAAAAAAAATCCTGTAGGAGAGACCACCCTAGGGATACCAAATACGGACAAGAGGGCTGGGATGAGTTGGGATGCTGGCAACATAAAAAAATAACAAAAACATCATCTGCTGTTGCCATCAGTTCAACAAAATAGGCCCCTTTCACACCATAAGGACATTAAGCAGAGAACATTCTTTTAAAAGGAATAACTTTAACTGTTGACACCTTTACCACTTTTATTCTAATTTCTTTAGCTTTCTTTTTTTAAAATTTATTTATTTATTTATTTTTGGCTGTGTTGGGTCTTCATTGCTGCACATGGGCTTTCTCTAGTTGCGGCGAGCAGGGGCTGCTCTTCATTGTGGTGCACATGCTTCTCATTGCAGTGGCTTGTCTTGTTGCAGAGCACAGGCTCTATGCACGCGGGCTTCAGTAGTTGTGGCACATGAGCTTAGTTGCTCCACGGCATGTGGGATCTTCCTGGACCAGGGATCAAACCCGTGTCTCCTGCATTGGCAGGCAGATTCTTAACCACTGCGCCACCAGGGAAGTCCCTCTTTAGCTTTCTTTAGCTTCTATTCATCCAACATAAATTCAGATTTTCAGCCACTATTTGGAGGCCACTGCTGCAAAGGATTCTAAAATAATGAACTCTTCCTTCCAGCCACAGAATAAAGCCACCAGGGAGCCCAGCTTACCTGGGCAGGAAGCCACCAGATGGATGTCTTGTTCAGGGTCTGTCCCTGTTCATGTGGCCATAAAACCAGAAGTGACCGAGTTTCTGTTCCTTGATGCTGACTTAATCCTCTAACCCTAACCCTAACCCTATAACCTGCTGTGACTGGGAATCCTGTTGCTCTGCTGCTGTGGCCTCAGTGGTGGCAGCTCAAGGGTCACTGACAGATGTAGGGATGCTGTGAATCTGATCAGGATGGAGGGTGGGCCCTGAAGCCTTACACAGGAATCATCCCAATCCTGAGGCCACGTACGTGTTCAGCCTCTGGACCTTTCTTTCTCAGAGAAGGTGCAGGTATCAAATGCTGACAGCAGCATGGACACTGCAGGCCATAAAAAGAGGGTGCTTGCTGGACAGTGAGGAGAGCCTGTGTGATGGCAGAACCGCTGGGAAGTGAGATCAGGAAAACACGTGCTCCCTCCTGCCTGCCCAGCTGCTCCCACCCCAGCCTCCTTTGGCTGTTCTACAATTTCGCCTGCTTGGCTGAAAACCAAATGTAAAAGGGATACGAGAAACCTTTAGGGACTCAAAGGAAGGCTCGAAGTTTAGGTGTGTGCTGAGAAAATTGATTTCCTGGTGGGGTGTCTGGGCCCCTCGGATGAGCTGAGGCACTTGGGTGTCAGCTCACACCCTGCTCATTAAAACTGCTTTTCTGTGACCACCCCCCCCCCCCATGTGGGCTGCTATAAAAAACTTCCATATAGTGGTTGGCTTATAAACAACAGAAGTTTGTTTCATACAGTTCTAGAGGCTGGGGAGTCTAAGATCAGGGTGCTGGTAGATTTGGTGTCTGGTGAGGACCCACTTCCTTGCTCATAGATGGCCATCTTCTCACTGTGTCCTCATATGACAGAAAAAAAGAGCTAGTTAACTCTAGTGTCTCTTCTTAAAATGACACTAATCTTATTCATGAGGGCTCCACCCTCCTGACCTAATTACCTCCCAAAGGCCCCACCTCCTGATATCATCACACTGGGATTAAGGTAATAATATATGAATTTTGGGGGAACACAGTCAGTCCATAACACTGGCAATACCTTGTAACTTTAAATGTTTCCCTATATCTATCCACCTCTAAACATTTGGAAGCCAGGAATTTGAACCTCAGAAATGTGTTTATTAAGTGATGGTTTCATAATCTCACAACCATTACATGTGGTAGTCTCTGGAAATCTCATTAACTCAGTAAATATTTGGAAATGCCTCCTAGGTGCTAGATTCCCTACTGGGTTTATGGGATTCAGAGGCTAGTAAGACATTTTCTCTTCCCTGTCTTTTTGCCCATTGTAGTAATGGGAAGTGAGAAGCAGCACTAGAACTGACGCGTGAGAGTAAAACTGGAAAGAAAGGATGTCAGCCAGCTTCCCAGAGTGGGGGACATTTTGGTTGGGTATTAAAGGACCCTGGATACTGAGTATCCAGGTAAGTTCATGTGATGTGTTATTGCCTTTTCTAACATCAGTCTTTGATTTAGGTGTAATATAGATCGTCAAGGAGGTTAAGTTCAGGATTTTACTGAGTATGATAGATTCTTCACAACTGGCCCATCAGGCACCATTTTTCTAGGTAAGCCTTGTATTCCCTTCAAGTACGGGTAATAAACATCCTCATACACATGGTGTACCGGGTCCTCACACATATTACAGTGAACAATAAAGAAAAGGATGCACAGTGAATATGCATAGGTTAGCCGGCGCTCACTTGACCTGTGTCCTAGAGCAAGCACACCTGTCATCAGCATCATTACTATTTTCTTTTATTGACTTCGCTATTATTTATGGTTAATGCAAATGGCTTATCAAACTGTGGTGCTTTTATTTCCCCTGCTTACTTTTTTCTGAATCTTTTCACATGTCGTTTTCTCTCTGAAGCTTGAGAGACAGGTTTAGGGTCCCAGCCTGGCCCTGTGCCACCTTGGACAAGTTATTTCACCTGTTTGTGGTTCCATGTCTGCAGCTGAAAAAATGAAGATTCAGGGCTTCCCTGGTGGCACAGTGGTTGAGAGTCTGCCTGCCGATGCAGGGGACATGGGTTTGTGCCCCGGTCCGGGAAGATCCCACATGCCGCGGAGCGGCTGGGCCTGTGAGCCATGGCCGCTGAGCCTGCGCGTCCGGAGCCTGTGCTCTGCAACGGGAGAGGCCACAGCGGTGAGAGGCCCGTGTACCGCAAAAAAAAAAAAAAAAGAAGATTCAAATATCTGCCCACTTGATTAGAATGTTAAAAGAATCCAGTGAGATGGTGTGTGTAGAGCATTTGGCACAGGGCTTGGCCAGAGCGGAAGCTCCAAAATGGATTCACTGGAGGCTCCCCCGTTATCTTGGGTCGCATAAAGCTACGATCAGAAGTTGGATGAAAGCCACAGTCAAAGCACAGCTCCTAGCCCTGCTTTTTTTTTTTTTGTTTTGCGGTACGCGGGCCTCTCACTGCTATGGCCTCTCCCGTTGCGGAGCGCAGGCTCAGCGGCCATGGCTCACGGGACCAGCTGCTCCGCGGCATGTGGGATCTTCCCGGACCGGGGCACGAACCCGTGTCCCCTGCATCAGCAGGTGGACTCTCAACCACTGTGCCACGAGGGAAGCCCCCTGCTTCCTTTTTCATGAGATACATTTGGTCTTTGAATCATTTCACTGGATAAATTGGAGATGAGATAAGAAATTCAGCTATTTACAGCCCTGTAGGGTTCTACAGATATGTCCACACAGTTCTGATTCTCCTGACTCAAGAGGTGGGGCTTACTTTTTCTTCCTGGACTTCGTGACAGTTCTAGCAAATAGGGTATGGCAGAAGTGATGGCATGTCCCTTCTGAAATTAGGTTATAAAGGATGGTGGCCCCCATCATGGGTGGTTTTCTTACTGTCTCTTCGACTACCCATTCTGGGGGTAGACAGCTGCCCCATCACAAAGCCTCTTAGGCAGGCTATGGAGAGACCCGCGTGGAGGAACTGGGCTTGCCAGTGACTCCGCACGTGACCTGGGAAGCACATCCTTCCCAGTCAGGCCTCAAGATGACCACTGCCAGGGTTAGCAGCTTGACTGCAACCTCACGAGAGATCCTGAGCCAGAACCACCAAGCTAAGATTACACACGCACAGGAACTGTGAGACTGTAAGTGTCGTTTTCAGCTGGTAAATGTGAGGTCATTTGTTACACAGCAAGGGATGACTAATGCAGGGTGTAATCCGTAGAGTGGAGTTGGAAGCATTTTGATTTTGGAATCTGATGTATGTTGTAATGTGCCTCAGTTGAGTCCCTGCACTGCTATGGTTGGTTCACTGAGACAGCACCCATGTACCTGTATTCAGGTGGTTTTTAGGACTCAGCTTTCAAAAGGACCTTCTCGACTTTGGGGCAAGCCAGAGAGGAGTGCTCTCTACCTGTGGTTCAGATCCCTGTTTCCAAACCTTCTGAAATTTACTTCCTAAGCGGAAACGTTTAGAATCACAGGCAACCTAATCACAAGCATAGGAAGAGAATTGGGGGGTAACCTGACCCAGAGCCTGCCTCCAGCCAGCCTCCTGACTTTCCTGATGAGGCCCTAAAGTGACTCACGGTGCTGCTACAGCTGCTCAGCGGCTAAGTTGTGGGTTTTCTTCTCCCATCAGCCAGGGTTATTTGATGGTAAGCAACAAAAACGGATTGCAATTCTTGCACCAATAGGAACTGCTGGGATGACATCAGGAGTTTTGATCTATCAGAAAATCCAAAGAAGCAGGTGGCTTTTGAGGCCAGGAGTGGCAGGAGGGCTCTAAAGAGGGGTGGTCTCTTCCAGGGGGAACGAACTCCAGCCATTTCACCTTTTCCTCCTCCTGAGGCGGTTCCCAGGAGAGACCTCAGCTATCAGCACCAGGTGCCCTGGCTGTTCCCGGATGGTGAGACTCCTGGCTTTTTGACTGACCCCCCTACAGAGCCTAAATACAGTAAAGGAGTAATTTCCCAAAGGAAATCAGATTTTTGGAGAAGAAAGAATGGATACCCTCTGGCCAAAAAAATGACTGAGGCCTCCTGCCTTGTGCTTCTCTTTCCTTAGATGTTCTGAGAATTTTTTTGGCGGTACGCGGGCCTCTCACTGTTGTGGCCTCTCCCGTTGTGGAGCACAGGCTCCGGACGCGCAGTCTCAGCGGCCATGGCTCACGGGCCCAACCGCTCTGCGGCATGTGGGATCTTCCCGGACCGGGGCACGAACCCACGTCCCCTGCATCGGCAGGCGGACTCTCAACCACTGCGCCGCCAGGGAAGCCCCTGAGAATTTTTATATCCTTTGTTTCTTGTAAATATTCACCTCTACTCCTGCCCAACAGGAGAACAGAACGTGGACTTCTCTCCAAGAGTTGCTGATGTACCGTGGCCTTCCTAAAACGAGATAGTGACATTTCCTAGGGCTCCCATAACAAAGTACCACAGACGGGGTGGATTAAAACCACAGAAATGTATTCTCTCACAGTCCTGGAGGCTGGAAGCCCGAAACCAAGGTGTTGGCAGGGCCATTCTCCCTCTGAAACCTCTAGAGAGGATGCTCCTTCCTTGCTTGTTCCAGCTTCTAGTGGCCACAGGTGTTCCTTGGCCGTGGCAGCATCACTCCAGTCTTTGCCTGTCTTCCTGTGGCCTTCTGCCTGTGTGCGTCTATGTCCGAATCCCCTCTTCCTAGAGAGACAGTAGTCCTATTGATTCAGGGCCCACCCTAACGATCTCATCTAACTTGATTACTTTCACAAAGACTGTGTTTCCCCAGAAGATCACATTCACACATTCCAGGGGTTAGAGCTTGAGCGTATCTTTTCGGGGGACATGATTCAGCCCACAATACCAGGTGACTCATGACATCCTTGTTCGGCAGCATACAAGATGGGCACGTGCTGCTGAATTTTCACAATCATCAGGGGCCTTTCCTTGTGCTTTGGCTGCACTGGACAGCTCGCAGAACACTACTCTTAGCTTCCTGAGAAGACATTTGGCGGGGATCCCCTGGTCTTAACTGACTGGTTTTGATTTGCACAAAAGCGAGTATCATGTTCGTGGAGATAAAGTACTCTAGTGTGTACATGCTTTTCACAGAAGCTTCTAGAATATCAGACTGTGTTTTGAAAGCATGTTTTTCGTTTTGTTTTGTTTTTTGTTTTTTGCGGTACGTGGGCCTCTCACTGTTGTGGCCTCTCCCGTTGCGGAGCACAGGCTCCGGACGCGCAGGCTCAGCGGCCATGGCCCACGGGCCCAGCCGCTCCGCGGCATGTGGGATCTTCCTGGACCGGGGCACGAGCCCGTGTCCCCTGCATCGGCAGGCGGACTCTCAACCACTGCGCCACCAGGGAAGCCCACATGTTTTGTTTTAAATGTTATGTATTTATTTATTGGCCGCGCGGCTTGGGGGATCTTAGTTCCCCGACTCGGGATTGAACTCCGGCCCTCAGCAGTGAAAGCGCAGAGTCCTAACCACTGGACTGCCAGGGAATTCCCGTTAAATTTTACAACATTATATATTAATTTTGAAAATTGTGATGTTACAGCAGAAAACAAACCTAGTTCATAACAAATATTGTTACTGCTAAAAAAAACGGTTCTGTGCGCTCTATTTTATGTATTGATTGATTGAGTCATTAATTGGTTGGGGGATGGATTTTCTGTCATAAATACGATATGGGAGATGGCACTGGATTCAAAAGAAGTGATCATTCAAGGTTAGCGTCATGGTCAGAGGGTGAAATCTTGCCTTGCATTTGTATTTCCCACTCCTGATTTTTGGCCCTAAGCTCATCAGACATGAGGTTGGTATGGGTACAGCTTCTGGTTTCTCTGCAGATGGCGATTCCAGGGATTCCCTTTGTGGGTGATATAGAAATTGGTGAAGGCTGAAGTCTTTGGGGGCAGAGCTCTCCTGGCCTCTGCAGGCCATGCTGCTGATGGGGGTGCGGCTGTGAGAGGGGTCCAGTCCCTGGAGGGGGAGCTGCAGAGACCATTTTCATGGATGTCCCGCTGTTAGAGTCCCAGGACCACACATGGATGTCACCCCTTCTTTTTTTTTTTTTAATAGAAGCTCTGCTTTATTGAAGTGTCATTACTTTTTCTGGTGTTGAGGAGGCCCACACTGCACAGCTTGCACGATCTTAGTTCCCTGTCCAGGGATTGAACCCGGGCCCCTGGCAGCAGACGCTTGGAGTCCTAACCACTGGACCTCCAGGGAAGTCCCCAGAAGCCACCACTTCTGTTCAACCAGCCTTAGGTGTTCCAGCCCCACAATACGTGAGGAGACTGAGTAGGAAATGGCCTGTGACCTTTGCCACACGTCCTCTCTGGAGCCAGGCAGGATAAGGAGAATCCTGTGCTGGCCTCGTCTGGAGCACAGTGTTGATTCTGGGTTCTCTTGGGGTAGCTCAGCAATCGGATTCATTAGGGAATTAGGGACATTTAAAACTTTTTCAGTAAAAAGCACTATGAAAAACAAGGCATGCTGCTAATGAAAAATGGTAGAGACCCTAAATTGACAGAGCACTTTCCAGGTCACAGGCACTTTTATATGCAGTATCTCAGTTTGCTTTTGATTCCGGAAATGACCTGTGGTTGGATACAGCAGGTTTGAGACCTGAGAAAGTGGACATTCAAAGAAATGGGATCATCTGTGTAACTTATCCCTGGAGATGTCCTCAGAGCTCCTTGCTGTAGGTTCCACGGGTCGGTACACCAGGAAGCAGCAAAGAATGGATCACCTCCCAAATTCCATAGGGGAGGAAACGGGGACTCAGAAACCTCCAGAGGCAGGGCTCCAAAGGTCCTGAATCAGTAAGTGGTTGAAATGGAGCTGACACTTGGGGCTTCTTTTTCCATTATTATGGGTCTCTCTTTAGTACATTCTAGAGACAGAGAGATGGCGGGGGGCAGAACTTTTTTTATTCTTTCTTTTTGTATTGAAGTATAATTGAAGTACAGTGATTCAGGTGTACAACAAAGTGACTCAGTTTTATTTATACATATGTGTATATACATTATATATATATATATAATATATATGCACATTCTTTTTCAGATTCTTTTCCATTATAGGTTATTACAAGATATTGAATATAGTTCCTGTGCTATAAGTAGGCTCTTGTTGTTTATTTTATATATAGTAGTGTATATTCTATATATAGAATTAATCTCAAATTCCCAATTTATCCCTCCCCCCTCTTTCCCCTTTGGTAACCATAAGTTTATTTTCTATGTCAGTGAGTCTATTTCTGTTTTATAAATAAGTTCATTTGTATCATTTTTTTAAATTCCACATGTAAGTGATATCATATGGTATTTGTCTTTGTCTACTCACTTCACTTAGTATGGTCATCCATCCATGATCCATCCATGTTGCCACAATGGCATTATTTCATTCTTTTTTATGGCCGCATAATATTCCATTGTCTATATGTACCACGTCTTCTTTATCCATTCATCTGTCCATGGAGTGACCTTTTTTGTCTTTGAATCCAGGTTGATTAAATGTGTGTGGAAGTGAAGCCTGCATTCCCTCCAGCTTTCTGGTGGGCACTCAGCATACTTCTTCCTTTCTCTGTGGGTAGCAGCAACTGGATACAGTGGAAAACAGATACGCCCTAGAGCCCTGACGTTTGGGGTTTGGATCCTAGCTCCTCTGCTTGTCAGCTGTGAGGCTGGGGGCCTTGTGCTTGGTCTCTCTGAGGAGGAACCTCCTTACCTGAGAAGATAATATTCTGTGCTTCCTGGGATTGTCATGGGAATTGAATAAAGCGAATAAAGATGATTTTCCTTCCCTTGGGTGTCGAGTATAGAGCATCCCGTGCATCTGTTCTGTAGGGTGTCACTGGGGTATCCTGGAAGGACAAGGCAGGAACAGAACTGAGATGCTTTCCTCAAAGATGTCATGGAAAGGAACCGAGGGTCATAAAGACAAGTTCCACGCGGTCATGTCAGTACTCACTTCAGGATGGAGAAAATGGCATGGTAATTTTTAAGAAGTCATCTTTTTCTCTTTCAAACCTGCCTGGAGGTAGAAGGCTTGGGAGAGAGATTTGGTTAAAATTTAGATCAGTACGTGGAGCTTGCCAGTCTCACCCAGTAATGTCTAGGAGGGGAGATCCTGGCCATTCCCTTGGTCGTGGAAGCCGCAGGTGGGGTGGGCTTCCTGCTTCTGGCTCTGGAGGGCTAGGAGGGCTGCTGATACCCAGGGGAGGGACGTGGCCTGGGCCTCCCCCGCCTCCCCCTCCAGCATCCTCTCCTGTCTCATTGGAGCCTGGGTGAGGGCCTGTGGGGCTGGGACCGTCTGGGGTCTGATGCCTGCTGTTCTGAGTCTCGCATCTTCCCCTCACGCCTCTCCATCCTCCAGGGGGAGTGACTGTCTCTAATAGGGTGGCTCTGACAGATGCTGTGGGGATTCTGAGTTTGGGATAATGAGCTGTCATATGTCATTTCCCTTAAACACAATAGTACAAATATTTTGATCAAACATTTTCTCCAGCTGTTGAGCGAAAGCAATAAAAGCAGCAGGGAGTACCAGTGAATTCACTGGTTTTTGAAATGTTTGAGTCTGGAAAAGCTGTTGCCTGTTAACTCTTTCTATCTCTGCCTCTCTTCACGCTCTTTTCCTGGCCCCTCTGATTCCCCACAGCATGTGTAGGGCTGTAAATAAAGAGACCGAATTTAGGGCCCTGAAGGGGCTGAAATTGACCACAGCTTTTATTAAACGTCCCTTCTGCTGGCCTCAGAGCAGTCGCAGCTGCCTTCACCTCCTAAAACCCGCTTGGCCCGGCCACTGCAGCCAACCCCCAGGCCCTACCTGCCTCTGCCTCTCTCCCCGGGTACAGTCTTGAACCCAAGGACTCTGGACTCACATGCAACTGTTAGGCGACACTCTTGTGAGACAGACTACTGCTTAGGAGCTCCTGGAACTTGGTTCTTCCTCCTGGTTGGAATCAGGTTCCTCGGTTGATTTCCCTTGTAGATTTCTCGGTCTCATCCTGTTTGCTCTCTGCCGCTCTGACCTGGCTGCTGGAATCTCTTCCTTGCTTCTCTTTAGAAAGAAAGGGATGCGACCCCATCATGAGCCTTTCAGGGGGCAAAGGAGGTGCAGTGAGGGATCTGGGGGGACCCTGGGGCACAAGCTCCTGGCTGATCACAGCAATTCTGCTTGGCGGTAAGAAGGAGGCAAGGGGTCTGACCATTCTGAATGCATCCTCCTAGCAGAAGTTCCTAGAAGGAATAGGCTGTACACCATCTTTTTTTTGTTAAACTCTGACCGCACTTTTAAAAGAGCCCTCTGTGTCACTACTCTGTAATAACCTATATGGGTAAAGAATCTGAAAAAGAATAAATATATGTATGTGTACAACGGAATCACTTTGCTGTGCACCAGCAACCAACACAACATTCTAAATCAACTGTATACTCCAATAAGGTTAACAAATAAATAAATAAATGAAAGAGCCACCTCTGACTCTGCATTGCCACTGGGTCTGACGTTCCTCACGTGAGCCTGGGGTGGAAAAGATCGGGGTTTTTTACCTGACGCCTTTTAAAGTGGCGCTGGCGGTCCAGTGGTTAAGACTCGGCACTTCCAATGCAGGGGGCAAGGGTTTGATCCCTGGTCAGGGAACTAAGATCCCACATGCCTCGGGTGCAGCGAAAATAAATAAATAAAGCGTCTTGGAAGCCCCTTTCCATTCTCTCCCTTCCTTGAACGGGGGCTAACCTGCTTCCTGTCCTGGGTTCTAGGAAAGCTGGCGCATCAGTGCTGTCCTCTGACTTGTGTCTTCCAGCCCAGGCTGTGACTGCTGTCATTCCCCTCCGCTTACAGTGTGCTCAGATGCCTCCCAACTGTAAAAAAGGCCCACACCGAACTCCTCCCTGACCCTCGGTTTTCTCTAGCTGCTGCCCCGTCTCCGGCCCTCTCTCCTCCCTCTGCAGCCACACTTCTGGGGCGTGTCACGGTCTCCACGTCCCCAGCTCCCACGACTGCATCATCCACCGCAGTGCGGGTCCTCTGCTCTCGGGAGGTACCCCTTCACATCCCCTCACTGCCGGCTCCCCGGGGGCTCTGATCCCAGCTTAGCTTCATCCTCCGTCCCTCCGGACGTCCTCTGATCTCGTCCGGTACCCTCCCCCTGTCCGATTTCACTCACTCCGTTGGCATCCACTGCCCCTGCGATGGCATCTCCTACTCCAGGGCAGACTTGGCTCTGGGATTCCAGACCTGAATCCACCTCCCTCCACACCCCCAAACCCCGCCTGTCCCAGCCTGAACCCGTTCCTGCCCGCTGGTTCTTCCCAGGCCTCTGCCTACCTTTTCTCTCGGTTCCCACCATTGTCAACAGGGACCCTAGAAGTCAGCCCAGCCTTCTTTTTTTCTGTTCTTACCCATATCCATTCATCCTTCTTCACTGGAGTCTCCAACCATTCATTTGTAGTCCCACTGCCCGGCCTCAGTGTCAGGGCTTTTGTATCTCTTACTTCCCCACCTAATTTCATCCACTCCAACCCGTTCTCCACCTTTCCACCAAAGTAATATTTGCAGAATGCACGTCTGATCATTTCGGTCTCCCGTGTCAGCCCTCGCGACTCACTGGCACAGCATGCAAGACGCTCCGTGGCCTGGCCTTGTTTTCTTCCACGCGGCTCTAGAACCGTGGTTCTCAGAGTGCGGTCCCCCGGACCGGCAGCTTCAGCGTCACCTGGGAACTTGTTAGAAAGGCAGATTCTCACTCTCCTCCCCTCCCCAGGCCTCCTGAATCAGAGACTCTGGAGGGTGGGCCCCGCCAATTTGCCTTTTAAGGAGGCCTCCGGGTGACGAGAGGCACACTGCCGTTTGAGGACCAGTGCTCTAAAGCGGTTCTGGGTCTTCAGGGTCACCGGACACACCCTGCTGCTTCACGCCCTCTCTCTGTGGGTTCTCTCAGCTTGCTCTTACTCATCTTTCTGCGCAAGGCTTTTCCTCAAGGAGAGGAGGTTTCTCTGACCTTCTTCCCTCCCCACCGGCCCCCCCATACTCACTGCTCACCTGAGTGCCATCTTTTCACCGGGACTCTTTGAGCTGGTGTCCTTGTTCCTGGCTTTGTGACCAGTGGATCCCCAGGCTTCTCTTGGGCAGAATGGCCTATTATTAGGCTCCCCCTGTTTCCAGGGCCCCCATGGTGTCTGGGACCCAGCAGTGCTGGTTAGGCTTGTATGTGACTCCATCTTTACTTATTCATGTATGGAGTAATCAACCAGTGATTGAATCCTGAGCTGGTATTTTTAGGGAACGGGTGAGGGAAACCGCCCACCTCGGCCAGGCACGGTAATAACTGCTTGCATGGGTTGTCTCACACCAGGAGGTCCCGATAAGGAGCACACGGCTGCTGCTGAAGACTAACTGGGAGAACTCGGGAGGGGCCGAAAGGAGGGAGGAGGTCACAGCCCATAATAAACCCTGCCAACCTCCCAGAATCCCTCACGCAGGAATCCCTCTTGGCTGAGAGATGCACGTGCCACTGGGAAAGACCCTGAATCAGACCAAATATGGGCCAAGCAAGATGATTGGCCAGGGACAACCTGGAAAGCTAACCCCATCACCGTAAAACCAGAGGCTGCGAGCCACGTGGCAGCGCGGTCCTCCTGGGTTCCCTTACCCTGACGCGCTCTACCCGGGGGGTCCCTTCCCAATAAAGTCTTTTGCTGTGTCAGTACGTGTGTCACCTCAGACAATTCATTTTCGAACGTTAGACAAGAGCCCACTCTTGGGCCCTGGAAGAGGTCCCCCTTCTGATAACAGTATGACTGAAGCAGCCCAGGAAAGAATTCCGGGTTCTAGCTATCCTAGCTCAAATGGAAAGATTCAGAGTCGTTGAAGAGCTGAGAACAGATGATTTCTCAAGGAAGCAGTTATTTGAAGGACAGCACAAGTGAGGTGGTAACATTACAGGAACGACTGTGACTCTTTCCTATAACTTTCCTTTTACCCAAGATGCTTCTTGGACAGAGTCACTGTTCCTTGTCCCTGACATTACTTCTCCTTCGTTCCTTTCTCTTTTCCTTCATAGGATAGCACAGAACTATGGCAGATTTTCAGTGTTGTTTTTCTGCTTTGAAGAAGGGCGTTATGGCATAGGCTCTCAGTCCTGAGTTTATTTGGTCATGTGGCCCTTTAATGATTTTTTTTTTTGCGGTGCGCGGACCTCTCACTGCTGTGGCCTCTCCTGTTGCGGAGCACAGGCTCCGGACGCGCAGGCTCAGCGGCCATGGCTCACGGGCCCAGCCGCTCTGCGGCATGTGGGATCCTCCCGGACCGGGGCTCGAACCCGTGTCCCCTACATCGGCAGGCGGACTCCCAACCACTGCGCCACCAGGGAAGCCCCCTTTAATGATTTTTTTTTACCCCCCCGAGGACCACTGGATGTAGATGGGGAAACAGGGAGACTTCCTTTTGGGGGCACAAAGATTTGTCTTAAAGCTCTAAGACATAAGCATTCCCCTGCTCTTTAGGTTCCGCATTGGTGTGTGTGTGTGTGTTTTTCTTTTGTAGATTTATTACATTAGCACTTAATTACTCTTCATGACAGTATTAAATTTCATGAGTGATTTATAGTTTTAATAGAGATTTATATGATTTATTGCAGTTGGCATTTGAGGTTTACCAACTTCTTAAAAGCCATAAGTACTGGAATTGCTTACTCTGACCCTTTTCGGCACAAGCAGCACATGGGTGAAACCACAAATTCAAGTATAATGGGGATGTGTGCCTGGCCTGGACCATTTTTGTTTGATGTTACCGTCTCCTATTGTGATATGTGTGTATGTGTGGGGCAGTGGTGGCAGGTATGTGTGTTCTTAGAGTAAAAAGAAAGTGGATCCCTTCTGGTTTTTAATTTATTTTTTTTAAACTTTTTATTGTATGTTGGAGTATAGTTGATTAACAATGTTGTGTTAGTTTCAGGTGTACAGCAAAGAGATTCAGTTAGACACATACATATATCTGTTCTTTTTCAAATTCTTTTCCCTCTCAGGGTGTTACATAATATCGAGCAGAATTTCCTGTGTTACACAGTAGGTCCTTGTTCGTTATCCATCTTAAATATAGCAGTGTGTATATGTCAATCCCTAACTCTCTAATATGAGCCCCAGATGGTTTCCTGTGCCCTGGACGGGTGGGTGTGACATGAAGGCCTGAGACACAGCGGCCTGGAGGGAGCTGGGGACAGGTGTGGGTCAATCCCATCTGCCATGGGGTTCCCAGCTCAGGCCTGCAGGGCCCGGCTGGAGCAGTCATGACCAGCCTGCTGTCCACAGGTGCTGCATGCTTCAGTGGGCCGCCCACCCCATTCTGGGCTCTCACAGCTACTGGAGAAGCACCAGTTTAACCGGCACGTGACCTGTCCCCCAGTTTACCCCAAGTTTTTGTTGGGAGAATGTTGACTCCTGCTTCTGAGCTGGAATCCTGAGAACACGCCCAGCATGGTCTTGGCTCTCTTGTCCTGGTCCTTTCCTGCACTTTCTCTCAAATGCTACCCCTGGCTGCCCTGGCCCTGGTGTTTTGCCCAGGCCCAACTTTGCAGCTGTGTCTCAGATGAATATTATTTCCATGGGATGTGGGTTCGTTATTTTAAACTGGGGATAGGTAGCTGCTCGCTTGGGCATTTTCCTAGAAGACTCGATCCGCTCGTACTCCTAGAGAAAAAGGGTGTGCCCTCCAGGCTCTGCCTTCGCCAGAGAGAGGCCCAGTTGGATAATCCTCTAAGGGCCCTCAGCCTCCGGGCCGATAATCTCTTCGGGGTTATCTGTTAATTACCAGTGAATGTGTGAAGTATTTGTGAAAAGGCTTTTGAAGTGAGCTGCACGCGTTGCCCTCCCTCCAGGGCTGCAGCCCAGGCCTCCTTCCCAGGGCAGAGGGTTTCTGGGCCCGGTGCGGGTCCCCCTCAAGTGCTGGTATTCTCTTGCTAAATTGTTTGCCTTTCTAATGAAGTGAACTGTTTGTTTGACTCTGCTTGGAGGAAGGTATTTAACTGGGGGACTAAAGTAAACGTTGGAGACATTCAAATAAGCCACGCATCTCTGCTTTGTGAAGTGAAGGAAAACAGTTTGGCCTCGTTCACCTCCGGGAAGAGTCGTTAAGTTACTGTTTAAGTAATAAACGGAGCCCAGCCAGCGGGTATCGCCCAGCCAGTCTGGGGCTTTTCTGCTTGCCCCGGCGGGACTGGGAATTTCTCTGCCAAGGCCACAGAGGAGGAGAGAGCCGCTCCAGTCTAGCAGTTAGTAATTGTGATTTATTTATGTGTAGAGGGACGTCTGCTTGGTTCAGTCTCGATGAAAACAAACCAATTAGCCCCTCTGGATGGCTGGGGGATGGCGGGGTGATTTTGCTAGCCATGGGGAAGGCTAGAGGGAGAGTGTCATAGGGGATCCAGCCTGGGTCCACCTGGCCAAGCCAGCTGGGGACCTGCTACATGTGGGCCGGGTCCCCGATATCTGGGAGAAGTGTCTGAGATGATGCGGGGATGATGGACCCCAGAGGATGTACGGCTGAGACGGGGCCCCCAGAAGGAAGGCCCGCCCTTCTCCTGCCTCAGGACGTGGGGTGAAGGTGTCTGTGAGTGATGCCCTTTAGCTACTCGTGGCTTTGGTTATGGGGAAGCGCAAAGTGGCGGGAGTACCCAGGAGGGGAAGTGTAGCTGTATGCAGGGCAGGCTACGTCACTGGTGGGACCCAGTGTCCAAAGAAGATTCTGGTCCTTGCTCAGAAATTATGAAGAATTTCAAGAGGGTGACAGCAGAGCATTAAGCCATGCGTGGGGGCTTCTGAATGGGGGCCCGGGCTGCATGTCCAGGAAGCTGGCGCTCTGGAGAAGGCTTGGCAGTCAGGCTGGACCTGAGGTGCAGCTTTGTCAGTTCCTACCTGAGGGCTGTTCAAAAAGCAATATTCAACTGAGTAAATTTTAAAGATCTTAGTGGCGTTTTCCATCGATTTATGAATAGGCAGCATCCCACCTAGCGGAGAGGAGGGGGCTCTGAGGAGTGGTACAAAGTAAGAGACTTTTATAGGCAGAAGGGAGCGGGGACAGACAGTGACACTAGCAGAAAGTGGAATGGTTGCGACAGAGGTCATTTTCCTTGAGGGGACGGGATGACGTCACCAGTGCCGACCAGGTGATTTCTGATTGACTAGGTTAAGGTTCCATTTCTGGGGGAGGCCAGAACTATAATTCGGTCTCAGCTTGGTGGGTTTGGTGGAGCTTAGCATAAGCGACTCCATGTTGGGCACGTTGTCTTGTTTTTTTCATAGTGCCTTTCACTTCCTGTCTTCTCTGATGACTGCTCATCGTGAAGTAGGGGTAGTTATACCTACTTCACTGGGTTGTCTTGTAATGTAAATAAAAAATATCTGAACAGCGTTTAGGGTAACCCTGCGCACAGAGTGAATGCTCAAACAATGATAGCTATTTATTATTTGAATGTCTCTGTGGCTGTCATTTTTTTCCCTCCCCTAATGGTTGAGCTGACAACAGTGTATGGCTGGTCTGGAATCTGGGGGACAGAGTTGAGTATTTGCCACAGAAATTACTTAAAGACAAAGGGTGGAGAACCTTCACATCCTCATGATCAGTGAAGGCTTGAGCGCAAGGGAGGGACGTGGGGGAAGCAATCAGATCAGGTCCAAAGCTGAAGAGGCTCATGTGGAGATGCCAACTATCAACGTCCATTTGGGTGTCTGGATTGAAGACGAAGGACTTAGAAATAAAAAGAACCCCTAAACGTGAGGTCTTTAGATTTTATGAACAACCTTCACCTTTGTCACTTGGCCTCTTGGACAATTCTGTGGAGTAAAGAGGGCTGAATCTTACTGGCTTTATTTTATGAGTGAAAAAAAATCTCTATTATGATGATAGTCATTTGTTTCTGTGTACTTCTATAAAATATGGTTTAAAACGGGAAGCCTTTTCAGCTGCACGTGCAGATGGAGAACAGACATGCCTTATAAGGGCCACAGCACGCATTGTTCAGTGTGCTGCGTGTTTGGCTTTCTCCTGATTTCTGAGAAGGTGAAACTGAAGGATGGGTTTTCTAAGGTTTCGTACTGCAAGGGTGATACATGTGCAAATGTATATTGGCTCCGGGATGACCAGTAGGGCATCATCAGTTTTGTCTATTGAGTGGTATTAGTTATTAAACCCATGCTCTGTTTTACATACATTGGGGTTCTCATATGATCACTCTTTGAGTCTTTGTTAATACTTGCAAACAGCAAAGTGTGAGAAGCATCCTTGCTCCTTAGAAATGTGTCTGGGCTCCACTCTCTGACAAGTGGAAGCTCATTGAGAAGGTGCAGGATGGGGTCCTCTCTGTAAGGATGTGCCCACTAGTACCGGGGAAGGTGCATACCCATGTATCGGGGCTATAGTCCCTGGGACTGTAGGTGGACTGGGGTACCAGAAGTAGGTATGGACTCCAGAAGTAGACCATGTTGTCTGTCCTCAGGGGCCCATAGGCACAGATGGACATCACTGAAGTTTAGATACTTACCAAGTATAGTTTGTAAAGACTGGGTCCCGTGTAGTTGGTCTGGAAACCAGGGTCACTTTGGGGACAGGAAGGAGAGGACCCACATGGAGATCACATTGAAAACATATAGAGCCTGGGTCTTTTGAGACAAGGTAAGAAGCTGTCGAGTCCTGATGGAGGGCCTTGGGGAGAACTGCCAGTTAGGTCACCCTCTGAGGCAGCGTAACTGTCAAGCATCACAGCAGAGGTAGGGGGTAGCATGGAAGCAGAAGGGGCATAGGCTGTCCTGGTGGCAATAGGGGAGGAGGGCAGGAGAGCTTGGGCCTTAGGGAAACACAGGCAGCAGATGACCCAGACAAAGCCCTGCTCAGTGAAAGCAGTCTCGAGACCACTGACCTCTCCAGGAAGGGGTGCCCACCTGAACACACTAGAAGGTTTGTTGACACCCCTCAGATCTCCATTGCTCCCTGTCCTGAAGTAGAATGCTGACGATGTGGATTCCTCTTGGAGGTTTTTGAGCAGTTCAGCTCGTCTGGACGGTAGGAAACATGAGAGGAGGAGGGACAGGAATGGCCTCTGTCCTCTGTGGACAGGGCTGGGGTTGTACCAGAAGCCCGGGGAGGCCAGTGCCTCTTGTCTGCAGTGTAGCTTCACTGTCCAAGGGCATTGCCATGCCAGCAGATGCTCTCAGGGACAGTGGGTCAGAGAAATCCTGAAACTCATCCGGCATCCCGAAAGGAATGGGGCTAAAAAAATCAAGCTAAGAAGTCCAGTGAGGGAGGGAAGAAGGGAAGGGTAGCCAGCAAGAAAGGAAGTCCCAGGTGTGAACCCTGGGGAGTGGAGGTCGGTGGTAGTTGTGGACCCCCGTGCATGCAGCTCTGGGCTTTCTGTCCACACACCCAGGAGCATGCACAGGGCAGCATCAGGGTGGAGGAAGGGGTCCCAAGTGCAGCTCGGGGGGCTGTGCGTGGACAGGGAAGGAAGGAGGTGGTCAGGTAAGTCACATGACAGTGGCCGTTGAAGGGCTGACAGTCAAATGGGCCTCACGTTCCAATGAAAGTGGGCAGAGAGTTCAGGTGTGGTATTGGGATGAACTTGAAATAGGTTTTGATTTTATTTTTCCTTTGAATTTTCTCCTTTCTTGGTCCATGCTATCAGTGTAATAATTCTTTTTTTTAAAATTAATTGTTATTGGAGTACAGCTGCTTTACTATGTTGTGTTAGTTTCTGCTGTAAGGCAAAGTGAATCAGCTACACGTATACATAGATCCCCTCTTTTTTGGATTTCCTTCCCATTTAGGTCACCACGGAGCACTGAGTAGAGTTCCCTGTGCTATACAGTAGGTTCTCATTAGTTATCTGTTTTATACATAGTAGTGCATATATGTCAATCCCAATCTCCCAATTCATCCCCCCCCCCCCCCCAGTGTAATAATTCTATAAACTCAGCCTTTATTCATGGGCCAGAGGAAGCCTCACGTATTGAGAGCTTCCAAATTTTGGCTATCTAATCATTAACCGTGGGGATGCCAGAGGTGCAAATACCACAGCTGGCACTCTCTTTAAGCAGAAACTTATTTCCCTCATATGATACCATCTGATACATGCTCACATAGCCGACGTCTTTGAGGGCGTGTGTACCATGTATGCCTAGTGGCTGATGTAAGATTGCAGGGAAAAGAGACATCTAAGAAAAATCGGGAATGTTTTGGTACGTGCGTTCTTTCCCCCTTAGAAATGGGAGATTCTCTCCCTCTTCTCCCATTTCCTTGCTCATCCGTACAAGGGAATCACTTCACGTCGAGTGCTTTATTATTTTGCAATCCTGGGGAAAGAAGCACTTAAATAAACTCTTCGCTTAAAAGCTTTGTGTGTTCCTGCTTCATGGTGCTTTAGCGGCAGTGAGAATTCAGGGTTTAAGGGGCAGGAAAGTGGAGCCTTTCAGGGCTCTCAGTGTGCCATCAACGTGCTGGAATTTCAATGGATTCCAAAGGCGTAACAATAATAGCATTAAGAACAGACCAGGGCCTTTGATGTTATTGACAATAAAAGGGGGAGAGGGGGCGAAGGGGCCCCTGTCATTTCTGTCATGAGCTTTTAAACTTTTGACCTCTAACCTTTTGTGTCAAAGAGCTTTTTCCATATGGGTGTTAGCAGCCTGCTCAAGTCTCCTGAATTCACTGGAGCGTCCACGTTTCCTTGGTGGGAAAGGACATTCAGCGTCTTGGAAAAGACCCAACGTGGGGCGGTTATCGCGGAGTGCCCACCATTGTCTGCTCCATCTTAGGGGGATGGCAGGGTGGGATGGGGTGAGGACACCACACGTCCACATGAGGTGACTCCAGCCTGGCGGGAAGCGGGCAGCCTTGCAGGGATAGAAGGTGAACTTCAGAGCTATGATTTAGCTCAGGGTATGCAGGCATCTGCCTGGAGTTGGCTCTGGGCATGGGGTGCCTGGAAGCTGCGTGGGGAGGATTTGGAAAGATGGTGGGGCCTTTGGGGTGCCCTGGTTTGGCCTGTTAGGTAGATGGAAGGGTCCTGCAGTGCCAGACGGGCCTGGTTCACTGCGGCTATTATTTGGCCTCAGTTTCCTTTCTTGTCTTTCCTTCCTCCTTCACCTTTCTGATAAGAAACATGAATTGAGTTCCTACTGGGTGTGTGGTACAGTGAGCCTCTTCTGCCTTCGAGCCCCAGACAGCCTGGGAGGGAACGCAGATGGTTCTGGTCTGACAACAGTGTCAGGGCAGGGCCTCATCCCCAGGTGGCCTGGCATGGTCCAGGAACACAGTGAGTGCCCCTCCTGTGTGTGTGTTTATCCACCACAGCTGTGCGTACAGCGTGGGCTTCAGTGTGAGGGAGAGCTTCTGAGTAGGAACACAGGGCCTTCAGCGGGCTTAGCATCAGGGAGAGAGGAGGTGTGGGTAAATAGAGTTTGTCCGGGGCGGTCCCCAATAACCTGAAGAATGAAGAAGGGAAGAAGGAGCAAGTGGTTCCCACAGGGACTCAGGGAGGCTTGACTGAAGGGGTGACATTTGCACTGAGTCTTGAAGAGAGAGTTGGATTCGGAGAAGGGGGAGAACTTCTCAAGCAAGGCGCAGCATAAGCCATAACAGTGAAGGCAGCCCTGCATCTCGGACGGGGAAGTATCCTGAATGTAGCTGGGGGTTGGGGGCCTTGAATGCCATGGTAAAGGGTTGGGCGGGGCTGGGAAGGCTCTCCTAGACCACTGCAGATCTGGGGAGCAGGAAGGACCATGGTCCAGTCTAAGGCTTAGGGATGTAAGTCTGGAGAATATAGTTTAGAGAAGAGATGATAAGAAGCCTGAGCTCTGACTGTGTCATGGTAAGAAGCAGAATGGCTAAGAGTAGGGGCTTTGGAGTAAAAAGGACACCAGCTCTGCCACTCTGTCCCTGCATTTCATTTCTTTGGATAAGGCCCTTAACCAGTTCCCTTGTCTGGAAGAATGGGCATACTCATTCCTGCTCTCCAGGGTCAAAGGAAGAAATAGATGAGCTCATGAGTGTAAAAGGCTCATTTAGCCCAGCACCTGACATATATTAAAGTATTCACTAATTGTCCTTATACTCATGATTGTTTTAGTATTATTAATTTCTATTAATGGGGCAAACCTTCGAAGACCTTTAGTTGTTGATGGACAGGAACTAAAATGGGGTGGGTGGTGGAGGAAGAGTCTATAATCTACTCCGCGACAGCTTCTCGCCTGATTTTGAGCGGAATGAACGTGGACCTCATTCATTATTTAAGGTTTACGCAGACTCTGACCAACACACCCTGAAGGTCACTGCTGGTTTTCCAGTGCCTTCCAAATATTTCTCAGGGTGGACTTGGATGGGTGGTTTCTCTTTGACTTAGCGGCCTTGTTCTCTGCTGTGGAACTCTGGAGAGAAAGGTAAAGGTGAGCTCTCTGATGCTCTGAGCCATAGCCCAGGCAGTTACCATGCAGGAGGCCGGGGTTTGCGTGCCTGAGAGCTCTTCCTGATTCCTGGTTCGGAGCAGGATTTGAGCATCGAGGTGGGGCTCCACGACGGTGTCTGGGGCTGTGCTGGGAGTGCCAGCTCTGGTGGTGGAATAGAAAAAACACCAACTTGCATCACAAGGCTTTGGTTTCTGTGACTTTGGGTACCTCATTTAGCTTTTCTGAGCAGATAATGGAATATTCCCTTCGTAGCCCTCAGGATCGTGTGATAATAGGAAATAAAGGGAAACAAGACTTAGGGGGATAATAGTAAAGCCTTGGAAGTGATGATTTTAGGGTTGTCAAGAGGATCCCATGAAGAAACGGACGTGAGTTTTATGAAACGTAAAGCATTGTATTCCTTTGCTTTTATATTTTGCTGCCTGCTTCTGCTAATTTTGCAACATTGAAAAAAAAACATTTGGAAGCTCTTTTTTGAGTTACTTTAGACAGGACACAGCTTCTAGATCTCATCATCATTGTTAATTGTTGGTTTACTAGCTAAACCAGGCAACCTCTGAATTCATTGTGTCTCTAAGGCTTCTGTAGTTAGAGCTGAGATACCAGATACTTTCCTGGAAACGTTTCATTCTCTGCCTTCACTTCATCAGTGTTAAGAATCCCAAATGTGTTGGGCTTCCCTGGTGGCGCAGTGGTTGAGAGTCCGCCTGCAAATGCAGGGGACGCGGGTTCGTGCCCCGGTCCGGGAAGATCCCACATGCCGCGGAGCGGCTGGGCCCGTGAGCCATGGCCGCTGGGCCTGCACGTCTGGAGTCTGTGCTCCGCAACGGGAGAGGCCACAACGGTGCGAGGCCCGCGTACCGGAAAAAAAAAAAAAAAAGGCTCCCAAATGTGTATTTTTGAAGCTATGAATTTGGCTTTTAAATTGTGCTATACAAAAAAATGGTCATTCACATAAGAATTTGTCACTGGTAAGAAGTTCCATGCTTTCATAAGAACATACACCATTAGCATAGTTCAAGTAAATGGATTTGTCACTTTTAAATATAGTGACTCCTTATATGTTTTCATGTGATTTCCCTTGGACAGTTTTGCAGTTTCAGTATAATGGCTGTAAACCTTCTCTTATTTCTCTTTGCTGCTTTTCCCTCTGTTTATTTTTTTCTCTGATCTTGGCAGGAAAGCTGGAAACAACAAAAATATGATGGCTGCATATATATGGGATCATAGGCAAGGCGCATTCCACAGGCTGCGGATGGAAGGATTTTATTCGTCGGTCAGTAGGCAGATGTGGTATATTTCTGCCATTGGGAATCCGATGGATGTGATTTTTAGTTGAGAAACTTGCAAAGACTAGTGGATAAAAGAAATTAAAAGGGACCAGGAAGGGGCGAGCTCAACTGTTTGTTCACTACCCAGGATACGTTTGAGGTGGTAAAGGCAGATTTCTTGTTAATTTACTTGCAGAGGGCTATTTGTCATCTTCCTGTGGAAACACATAATTATGTTTGTAAAAGGATCATGGCCTGGATGGATTGTGATATGACCAGAGTGTAGTGCTGGGTAGCACTTAGATCTATTTAAAATGTTAGATTAATTTAATATATCTGCATGCTTGGCACAGAAGAAATAATAGATTGCTACCTGAAAAGGACGTCCCTGGCGGTCCAGTGGTTAGGACTCTGCACTTCCACTGCAGGGGGCACGGGTTTGATCCCTGGTCAGGGAACTAAGATCTCACATGCCATGCGGTGAGGCCAAAAAAAAGAGGAGTCACGAATGTTGGGTGGTTGCCAGAAGTAAAAATTGCTTGGGTTTTATACATAACATAGTTTTGTTAATCAGCTTTCTACGTAACTTCGTGTATGTTTTACTTATAAGGAAACTTAAATTTGCAAATGTTAAGTGTTTATTGCCATCATTTGCTAGATTTACAGTCAATTTCATCCATTATCATTTTTATCTTAGAATTTATTTATGATAAATAAAATCACAGGGTAAGTATCCTTTTTCTGAATAATTGTCAGATTGGACACTTCTACTGTAGAGATTTTTTAAGTCACACAAATAGGCATATCGGTATTTCACACATACAGTGTTATCACTCAGAAACTACGTATCCATAAAAAAAAAATGGTGTGTGGTTTTTCTGAGTTGTAAACATTTCTGAGAATTACTTTCTTGGGGTATGCTAAGGACAGGGTTTGTCAAACCGTTTTCTGTAGGGCCAAAAGAAATATATTAGGTTTTGTGGGCCATGTGTTTCTCTGTCGCAGCTCTCCAACTGTGTCTCTGCAGTTTGCAGTTTGAAGGCAGCCATATGCAGTATGCAAACGAAATGGCACCTGTATTCCAATAAAACTTTATTTATAAAAACTGCCCAGGGGCTTCCCTGGTGGCGCAATGGTTAAGAATCCTCCTGCCAATGCAGGGGAAACGGGTTTGAGTCCTGGTCCGGGAAGATCCCACATGCTGCGGAGCACCTAAGCCCATGCACCACAACTGCTGAGCCTGCGCTCTGGAGCCCGCGAGACACAACTACTGAGCCCACGTGCCACAACTACTGAAGCCCGTGCGCCTAGAGCCTGTGATCCGCAACAAGAGAAGCCACTGCAATGAGACGCCCGCACATCGCAACAAAGAGTAGTCCCCGCTCGCCGCAACTAGAGAAAACCCGCGCGCGGCAACAAAGACCCAACACAGCCAAAAATAAATAAATAAAGTAAATAGATTAATTTAAAAAAAAGAAATTTAAAAACTGCCCAGTGCAGGAGTTTCCCCCCCATAGCGTATGCTCCACAAGTTAAACTCCCTGCCATGGTATAAAGAGACAAAATAATAGATCTTTTTTATGCAAGGCATCTATGAGATGTCTCGAGTATACTATAACTGCATTTCCTTAAAACTTGCACCGCATTACAGAGGGTCTTATAAACAAGATGATCTACACGGACGACTCTGGAGATGCTTCCAGCTGCACACAACATGCATGTAGGACTGGAAAGAAGGTTCCTGATGCTCCATGAAGCGCTTGCTTCACGGGATGATGCCACCTGGGTGTCCAGCAAGCCCACAGCTGGTCCCTTTGGGGTTCCACGCCTTAGATTCTGCTCATAGCAGACCAGCAGGGCCACATGCTTTAGACATTCCTGGTCAGGCATCCCGGGGCTGTCCTCAGAGGGGCAGACGAGCCCCTTGTTGGCGCTGTGTTATCCACAGGCATATTCCTGTCCACGGTATAATCCTGTCCACAGGCAGGAACACAAGGATGTCTGAATGGGGAGTCGGTCCGGGTGTGGAGTCCGTCCACATGGTGATGTGTTCCTTAGGCCACTGAGCCCTGGAAAAGGTCTTGCAGGTGTCAAGGTAATGATTGGAGACACTCAGCGGGGGGAAGAGGCAGAGATGACACTTGGGTGCCACTCCACCATCTCATCGGAGTGGTGAGGGCCCCTCTCTCCCCCTCTAGAGACCTCTCCTTTGACAGATGCCGGATGATTCCTTTGGTTTTGGCATAGTGCATGTTGCCCACATTGGGTTTTAACATTTCTACTGATGGCAGGCAATTGAGTGAATTGGAGGGGACTGGACATTCCTACAGGCGGGGCTGACCCTAGTGACAAGAAAAATCATCTCTAGTGCAGGTCTAGAGTAAATTCCAAAGTCAGTGAACAGATGACTTCAGGATTTAAATAAGCCAGGAGAATTTATGCCCTGGGCAGTTTACTCTTGTGGGTCTGCCTGTACTGTGTCCTGGGCACTTTCAGGCCACTCAAATATCTTAGGTGAATTATTCCTTCAGGGTACAAACGGAGGGGACTTTGATCTCTCTTTTTTTAATCTACAATTTTTGTATGTAAATTTCAAACCTTAAAAGACAGTTTCCCAGAATGGCCTCCGAGAGATCTCATAGCCTGAGGATATTAAAACTATTTCTTGGGAGAAGGATGCAACAACTGAAGGTAAACCTCCCAGTGTCTTTTCCTGGCCACAGGTTTTATGATCAACCCAGGCTGTTGTGAGGAGACCTAAAAATCAATGCCTCTCATTCCTAATGAGAGGCTCACCGCACAGCCTGACGACAGCCAGTGTGAAATCGAATACTGACAACTATACCCAGCACAAATATTGTTACTATGCATTTCAGTTTAAACATGTGTCAAGCCAGTTACATATTTATGGGGTTTAAAGACTCTTGCACTCGTGCCTAGGATAATAGGCACTCTGCAAATCTCCGTTTAGTCTGAGAGGAATTTGGTCCAATAGTCAAACCTCTTGCGAGTCTGTAATAAATCATCTTTGCCGCCCAAAGCATGGACAGTTGACTGCTTCCCACTGCTCCCCAGACTTCCCCCACCTGGCAGAGTGTTAATTCCTTCAGTAAAATTGATTCCCCCAGTTCTGCACATTATTCTCCCTGTCTTCCATTTAGCCCGTTAGTTTGCTGACAGCAGAGTACACAGCACTTAGCAGCTGGTTTGTGGAACCATCAGTCAGGAAATTGTATGATAAATAGGAGGGAGCCAGGTTTAGCGGCACTTCCTTCTGCTTCAGCAGTTTTTGCCCGACTTTGGAAAAGTCATCATGTGGTGTTTTGTCAAGGGCCAGAGCAGGAGATGGCTGCGGTGCGGTGACTTATTACACATACCCCTGAGTTACGATGCTCTGCAGCTGTGCTGCTCATGTGTAAATAATAAACCGGGAGGTGGGTAATTATGGCGGCTGCTGGCGACACGGGCCTGTTCTCGTCCTGTGGGTTTTCTTGGACAGCTTCTTGGGCTCGTGATGGAATATACTGCGATCTTCCACACAGAAACGACCAGCTGAGATGCAAGGGAAGCACTCCATGTTTGAGGAGTGGCAAGCATTTTCTTTTCTTGAGAGGTGTGTTGGGATGAATGTCATGTGATGCCACATATGTTAAAGGACATGCTCGTCCTGCTTTTTATTCTTCGTTTTTACTGTTAAGCTGTGGTCAAGCGTGTCTTGAATTGGAAGAGGGCTGTTCCGTTGCGTTTACCAGAAAGCGGCTTAAGAGGTGTGATTTCCACTGATAACTGACATGAGGTGTAATTGTTTGCACAGACTTCGTGGGTCCAGGAGACCAATAGTAATTTTAGTTATTTTCAACTAAATCGAGAAGGAAACAAATAGAAATAAAAATGCTTAAACTAAAATCAGATGTCTTTGATGAAATCAGATCATATCCATATTGTTTGGCTCTCTGTTTAACCTGATTCCAGAATATGGAATTCATAAATTTCCTTGGGACATAAATAAACACTTCGAGTAAACAGTGCCGCAAGACGCATCGCATACTTTCATTCAGAATTAACTTTCAAACTCACAAAGCACACTCAACGTGAGAAATGACTACTAAATGCCCCAGGAATTCCTAACCCTAACCCTAACCCTTTTCTCTTAAATATTTTTTCAATGCTTGGTCATTTTCTCTCTCATTCTGAAAGAAAGAGAGAGGGTGAGAGAGAGTGAGAGCGACAGTGAATTTAAATCCTGTTAATTTCTTAAGAATAAAAGGATGGCAATGCCTTTAAATATCTGTAGTAGTCTTGTAGTTTTCCTTGGGGTAAAGATTTATACTGCTTGGGTACATGCTTTTGATTTTATTGAATTATGTGCCTGGTTTTCACCCCCTATGCATGTAATCTTTGCAATGTTATTATAAATACTCATATAAAAAAATAATGACTGTTATTTCCTGGATATATGAGGCATATATTGAATGTAGAATCAATTCACACATTTTGAGCCCTGGTGTGTATGAAAAATCTGGATTTGTGCTTCTTCTTAATTCACAGCTGCACCCACATAGAGAAGAGCAGATACAGTTAACACCCACTTATCTGTTGCAGAGAATTTAATCACACAGCATACAGCCAAGAGCCAGGAAGTAAAGAAGTGAAAATATCTTCCAACTCTGACATGGTTGTCACAAAGTCCCTCAAAACGCCATATAGGGCTTCCCTGGTGGTGCAGTGGTTGGGAGTCCGCCTGCCGATGCAGGGGACGCGGGTTCGTGCCCCGGTCCGGGAAGATCCCACATGCCGCGGGGCGGCTGGGCCCGTGAGCCATGGCCGCTGAGCCTGCACGTCCGGAGCCTGTGCTCCGCCACGGGAGAGGCCACAACAGTGAGAGGCCCGCGTACCGCAAAAAAACAAAATCAAAAACAAAAACCGCCATGTAAAATGATGTGTGGGAAAAACCTTAGCAGGTGTGTCAGACGGTATGAATGCTTAATTTACACCCAGTTCTAGTAGGTTTATTCCTCCAGGTTCCAAGAGCCCATGACACGTGTTAAGTTTGAAGTCTGCAGGAAACAACCTTGTTCGAATCAGCAGTGACCACTAACAGGCGAAGAAGACAAAGAACTAGGCTTGGGTGTGCTCGCCATCTCCCTGACCCCCGATCCCCGTGACCTCATGCCCACCTGATCCCGAATGCCAATGATTCATTTGGGCCTGTTCGAAATTTAAAATCAGGAAACATTCACTGAGTAGGTGTCAGACTTTCAAACTCATGAAAAAGATTACTCCACTCACTTTTACGTTGTTTTAGGAAAGATACATCATTTTCTAACAAAATGGTTAAATGAAATAGGACATTTGGGCTCTGCAGGACATTGCTGGGTAAACTTTTCAACTTAGCACACACACTATCAAGATTGGTGTTACCAAAAAAACCAGTTCCAACATCCTCTCATATTAAATCCTAAGCGGTGCATTTAAAATATAAATGATTTTTTCATATGGACTTTATAAAATGTATAAAGTGTGATCAGGCAGTCAGCACATCCCTCACCTGTTGAATTTGCAGCATCGTTGTACGTTATGATATCATGGTGACAGTGATGAGACATTACTAAGATACTTCCTTTTCTCCCTTGTATCGCTCCCTCCCTGCTTTATCGTATAACAAGCACAAAATACAGTGAGTAATTGACATTTTCAGTGCTGTAGAACCTCTTCTTCTGGGTTCTAAATCTGGTGGAATTTGGCTTTGGGTGCCTTCATAGTGCTGTCAGTGCTGTAATGCTGTACATTAATAGTTTTTCTTATTTTTTTCTCCTAACCATATTCTTAGATTCTCCAAGGAAGGCAACAGGGGCAAAGTCTCAAAAAAGGAAAGTAAGATATCATAATTATTTTTTTTAAGTTCTTTTGTTTACATTCTGAAAGATGCTTGTTGAAGAAAATTCGGAAAAAAGAGAAATGTGTAGGGAGGAAAATGAAAACCACTTGAATTCAACAAACACATGTATAATGGTCACCCCCAGGACTTAAGGAAGTTCACAGTGGGAGGTGCAGTCACACCCTAATCTATGTTTGATACACCCACTCCCCTGCCCCGCGTGGAGGTTCTGTGTCACTTTTTCCATCCGTCGCTTTGCAGGGCGTCATTTGGAATTGCCTTTGCCGCCTACCACACTAGGCAAAATCTTCAAACTTTTAGCAGAAGCTCAAAGCCCTTCTGAGGCACGTTTGGTGTACACGTCAATTCCTGGGAGTGTTTCTTGAGCAGCAGCGACATGATAGGGACATGCCGGCTTCCAGGACGACCACATGTGGAGGGTAGCATTTGCAGCACGAGTTCCGAGTTCCTGTATGTTTGCTGTCTTATCGGGCTCTGAGCCATGGAGGCTCACCTCTTGATTTTGGATTTGTTTACTGCTTCTTGAAACTCAGGAAAAACTTTAGTCTCGGTGGTGCTTCTCATGGTAAAATCTGGTAAAACTATTTTCAGTTCTTGCAGTGAATTACTATTTAGAAAAAAAAGCTTATTTTCAGATTTGTCAGAGGTGATCAGGGCAAGTAAATGGAGGTGGAGAACTATTGTAAGTACGTGCATACACGAGAACCCCAAAACAGTGATGGCTGAGAGCGGGAGGGGAGGCTGGTGTGGGTCCCAGGGGAATGCTGGGGCTGCAGGGAAGGGACCTTCAGTGTGCGCCAAACCCCCCCTCTGTCAGGCCAGGTAGCATTTCTCTGGCCAGCCTATACATTTGCTGCCCCTGTGTTGGGATTCCGGAGGCCTGACCTAGAACAAGATGGAGCGGGAGCATGCATTTAAAATTTTAAAAAGTGTGTGTGGGGCTTCCCTGGTGGCGCAGTGGTTGGGAGTCCGCCTGCCGATGCAGGGGACGCGGGTTCGTGCCCCGGTCCGGGAAGATCCCACATGCCGCGGAGCGGCTGGGCCTGTGAGCCGTGGCCGCTGAGCCTGCGCTCCGCAACGGGAGGGGCCACAACAGTGACAGGCCCGCGTACCGCAAAACAAAACAAAACAAACAAAAAAAAGTGTGTGTGTGTGTGTGTACACGTGCCATGGATTCTCGCACGGACTTTCGTTTTTTTATTTAACATCTTTATTGGAGTATAATTGCTTTACAGTGGTGTGTTAGTTTCTGCTTTATAAGATAGTGAGTCAGCTATACGTATACATATGTCCCCATATCTCCTCCCTCTTGCGTCTCCCTCCCACCCTCCCTATCCCACCCCTGTAGGTGGTCACAAAACACCGAGCTGATCTCCCTGTGCTACGCGGCCGCTTCCCACCAGCTATCTGTTTTACATTTGGTAGTGTATATATGTCCACGCCACTCTCTCACTTCGTCCCAGCTTACCCTTCCCCCTCCCTGTGTCCTCAAGTCCATTTTCTACATCTGCGTCTTTACTCCTGTCCTAGCAGGGACTTTTGAACATGACTCTTTTCCTTACAAAGCATCATGGGTATGGGAGAAATGAAAGCTAGTAGTGATATTACGTCTTTGTCTGAAACTCTCTTGACAGTGTCATTTTAAAATTAAAAAGTGGGGAATTCCCTGGCGGTCCAGTGGTTAGGACTCTGTGCTTTCCCTGCCGAGGGCCTGGGGTTCAATCCCTGGCTGGGGAGCTACGATCCCACAAGCCGCGTGGCGAGGCCAACAATAAAAATTAAAAATAAAAAATCGTCTTGGAGTCTGTTCCTCTTGGCTTTGTGGCGGCCCTCGCCCTCTGGCCGGCCTCTCGCAGGGTAGAAGCACGTGTTGTTTCTCTTTCTTGCTTTCCTGCTTGCGTCCAAGTTGCATCCAGAGGCTTTACTGCCTCGGGTGCTGGTATTAGTATCTGCCTGGTTCTGAGCTGTAAAGAATTCTTCCACACATTCTTCAGGTAGATTCGGCATCAGTTGTGAAGACTGTGTTAGCAGTGTGGTTTCATGGATTGGCATTCCATTTCAGAGGGTTCCATTTATACAGGCTGTACTTTCTTTCTTTTTCAGACCCTCCTCATCTCTTTCCTGCATTCCATCCTCCCGTACCAATCGATGCAAGACACCACGAGGGCCGTTACCATTACGATCCGTCTCCGATCCCTCCATTGCACGTGTAAGTATTACAACTTTACCCGTCAAAGAAACAGCACAAAATTCTGGCTTTCACCATCTCAGGATTTTTGTTACCAGCACAGCTACTGGTCTTTGAAGATGTGATAGAAGTCTAAGATTTACTTTTGAAATACAGCAAGCCTGTATGTTCCTGGACTCACTGAAGCAAATCCCCGCTGCTTCCTGAAGAATGTCTGTCACACTAGGTGGCTGGCAGGTATTTCTTATATAGTTTTGCTGACATGTGTTCCGTGGGCTGTAAATACTAAATTAAAAAATTGGGCCTAAGGGAAGGTTACCACTCAGGATGTGTATTTGGTCGAGAGCGGGTGTGAAGTTTTTCATGCTCCAATTTTCTGTTACGGGAAGGTCCTGTTCCAGGGATGAGGATGCATCGTAATGAAATGTTCATGGTAAATTTTCATAGCCCCTGTGGTGTGTACACCAACGGTCACTTGATTGATGGGAACGTCACCCAAACAAAATGGCAAATGTGATCGAGCACATAGTTTACACAAAGATAAAAGGAGAGAATGGGGGTGATAACATACATTAGAAAAGGAAGAAGAAAAGCCAGATATCATATATGAGGCTAAAAAAAATGATACAAATGAACTTATTTACGAGACAGAAACAGACTCACAGACCTAGGAAACAAACTTATGCTTACCAAAGGGGAAAGGTGCAGGGGAGGGATAAATTGGGAGTTTGGGATTGACATATACACGCTCCTATATTTAAAACAGATAACCAACAAGGACCTACTGTATAGCGCAGAGAACTCTGCTCAATATTCTGTAATAACCTAAATGGGAAAAGAATTTTAAAAAGAATAGGTACATGTATATGTATAACTGAATCACTTTGCTGTACTCCTGAAACTAACACAACGTTGTTAATTAACTAGACTCCACTATAAAATAAAAATTAAAAAAGAAAAAAAGGAAGAAGAAAATATCCTGGAAATTAACGTGATCTTACTCAGGTTAGGGGGGAAAGATGATCAGGTAGTCAGGATAGCCCTCACCTAAACTAAAATGGTCTTCGTTTGCAGTATTGTCCAGAAAACTGGTATATACTATTAACAAGGGAAGTCAGTCTTCGGGAGCCACTGACCGTTATGAATGGCCTTGATTTTCCATTTAGTCATATCTGGTAATCACCCTTCATTCTGAGACAGTGAAGTTAGAAAAGCCCAAACAATACTTTGAAGAATACTGCTAGTTATTTGTATGGTAGATTGCATCTCCATGGCTCTTAGTTACAGCTGTGTAATTACATATACGCCAAAGAAAAATGAAGTTGTTTTAAAACAAGTCCTCCTCTGTGAACAGAATTAATTGATATTAACAACCCTAACTATATGCCCAAGTACACATATAATATTTTATCCACAGTTTTCTGGATCTATCTCCCATTACTGAATTGTAATTTCAGAGCAGATTTGCCTGGAGGTAAGTCATAAATCTGTGTTCAGATTTCTATAAGCATTAAAGGAGAAGTGGATATTTAGGGAGAGAGAATGCAGAAACTTGTGACTTTATTTTTCAACTTTTCACCAGAACACAAGTAAGTATTTACAGGCTTCTAAAGCCTGCTAAAAATACACTCAAATAAAACCAAGATGCCAATTGAAAGCCCCCTAATACAAAGGGAAGGAAATTATAATTTCAGGCCGAAACCTGCTATGGAATTCATCCTGTTCTACCAAAGTTTTGCAGTACAGATGGGACCACAAGGGTCTCAGACGAGGATCTGCCGTGTGGTACAGAGCCAGCAAGGGCCCACCGGGCCTGGGAGATGCAGATGATTTCTCCCAGACTCCAGTCTCTGAAGTGCTGAAGTAATTTAAATCAGACTTTCTATGGGATTTCAGAGTGCTTCACTCTTAAAAGTTCATCTTATAGAGAAATTTCAAAAAGTGAGTTTATATGATAGAATAAACTAGTTCCTCTGCATTCATTATGGTTTGCCTTGTAATTCAATTCAAATATGAATTTATCAGTAAAAATCTCAAGTCTTGGTTCTTTGGCAGAATGTAAGAACAGCAAGCCCTCGTATAGATCACACTGTATGTTCTAGGCCCTAATTGCTGTATCCAAAGAATTAGCTCGCTAGAGATAAAAACACCACAGGATAAGGCAGGTCAAGTTTGGAGAATCCTAGGGGAGAGGGCTGCATTTTCTACAGGACTGCTGAGCAGGGATTTTTATAGATTTTAATATAGTCAACCCTTTGTGTCTTCCGGTTCTGCATCTGAGGGTTCAACCAACCTTGGATTGAAAATATTGGAGAAGAAAATTCCAGAAAGTTCCAAAAAGCAGAACTCAAATTTGCAGCACACTGGCAACTATTTTCAGAGCATTTCCATTGTATTAGGTATTATAAGTAATCTAGAGGTGATTTAAAGTATCCAGGAGGATGTTCATAGGTTACACGCAAACACTATGCCATTTAATATAAGGGATTTGAGGATCCACGGATTTTGGTATCCGTGAGGGCTGTGGAACCCGTGCCCTTCAGATACCGAGGGATGGTCGTCCTTCCTGCTTTTTCAGCCAAGCTTTAGGATAATTTTGGAGCAATTGACTAAATTGTTCTCTAGCTGCCTAAATGTTTAGTTACCAAAGATTCATGATGTACGGCTTGTAGATAGTCCTGAGCCTCCCAACACACGCTCTGGAGGTGCTAGGGGAGCGTCATTGCTGGGCACAGGGCGTGCTGAGCACGTGTTTTGTGGTCTCCTGGGACTGCTCGGCATAGCGGAGTCCTGGGTGGAGACACTGAGCTTTTGGAGTAGGCTCTGGGAAGCTAGGGTCAGTCTCACCTCTGTGCCTTATAATGTGACATTCTGTCTGTATCACCCTCAGTGATCTCCCCTCCCTGCTTGGCAAACACTGGTCAAACTCCTCAGCCTCAAGGCCTAATTCAAAATCACTTCTGCTGGCTGTCCCAGAGGCTGTTCCTCAGAGAACCTTGTGTGCCTTTATCGCAGACAAATCCTCTTGCCTGGTCAGTTATTGTTTAGCGGTCACTGCCCCTGCTAGATTGCAGGCATTGCCTAACCCTCGGCCAGGCACTTAGTAAAGCATGCTCAGTAGACCTTCAAGGTCATTTTAGGCGTGGAGGGTAATCTAGGCAAATATAGCTTGGTTACTAAAATCTTAAAAGCGCATCTTTGCCAAGGGGCTAAAGCAGTAGCCTGGAAAAATAAAATGATTTTATCTAGAAGTTGAATTCCAAAATGCTTGTTTTATAATTAGCTTCTAGAAAATGAGATCAAGTGAGCTTACGGAGTTTTCAGAATAAATATTTTTAATTATAAGTAGACAACATCTGGGGATATTCTCATTGTTTCGTGCACAGGATTGTTCTTGTGGTGTCAACTTCAACAATTAAATTGTAAGTCTCCTGAAACAGGATGTGTGTTGATGGTGGAAATGCCAACAGGTCTCTGTTTAGAAGGATGGCAGACACTGCGATAATTATGCTATCGTATCCTATCATTAATGATTCTATTGAAAGAGGTTTGTAAATTGCTCCTCTTTTTAGATAAACCAGCCTGTATTAAGGCGTCAATGATATGGCGCAGAATTAAATTAGAATCTCAGAAAATGAAATATGTTCTGTATTAGCTGTTTGACACTTAATTTGCCTCTGAATGAGTACAGGAAATCACAAATTAACCTGCCTTTGTTTTTCCAACCATGGCTTATTAGGTGTTAGAACAACTGCAATTACAGCCTAATAATAACCACCAAGCCTTATAAATATGTACGGAAATGCGTCAGTGTGTGTTAAAGAGCCCAGTTTGTTAAATGGAATGCCTTTAGCTTACCCGATTTACTGTCACAGTGTTCTCCAGAGTGTATGGTCAGGCAGTGTTAGACAGAGTATAGACATTTAAATTGTTACAAATACAGTACTGGAAATAATGTTAGAATGTATTAGGATTTCCTTTCTTAACTCGAAATCATGAATTCAGATGTGGGATTTCTAAGGGGGACGTGGAACGTCAGTGTCATCTTTCCCTGAGTTGTCATGTAAAGGTTGTCAGAAAAATGTATGATTCCTGCCTTATGTTTATTTAATTCAAGTAGTTTGAAAATTAAGAAACACTGGATATGGGGAATTTTCCCTTTTCTTCTGAAAGTTATTCTCCCCGGAATTCACCAGAACTTACGTTCAACAGCTAATTGGAGTGTCTTGTTCTCTCTCAAATCATTTGCTTTGCCCACAGAGTCCATGTTTTATTAAGCCATGTAGAAAAAAGTACAGTGTTTTAGAAAAATATCAATGAGTATATTTTATTACGTTGCTGAGATCGTTTGCAGCGTTAATGATAGAACCTGAACCTGTAGCCACGTGGTCAAGGCAGAAATTTCATGTGGTTGTTTCTACTTCTTGGTCTTCTCTCTGCTTCCTGCTCTGCACTGTTTCCATCAGGGCTGTGGGGTTGCATAACTCCAGGAGCTATCGTTGTAACCTACGGAAATTGACGGTGTTCTCTAGGCTAAGGATTACTACTTGTTTTAAAATTCCACTTGGAGACGCAGACATAGAGAATGGACTTGAGGACACGGGGAGGGGGAAGGGTAAGCTGGGACGAAGTGAGAGAGTGGCATGGACATATATACACTACCAAATGTAAAATAGCTAGCTAGTGGGAAGCAGCCGCATAGCACAGGGAGATCAGCTCGGTGCTTTGTGACCACCTAGAGGGGTGGGATAGGGAGGGTGGGATAGGCAAGAGGGAGGAGATATGGGGATATATGTATACGCAAGAGGGAGGAGATATGGGGATATATGTATACGCAAGAGGGAGGAGATATGGGGATGTATGTATACGTATAGCTGATTCACCTTGTTATAAAGCAGAAACTCACACACAATTGTAAAGCAATTATACTTCAATAAAGATGTTGAAAAAAATAAAATAAATTTTAAAAATAAAATAAAATTCTACTTGGAAATTTAGACAATGGGAATATTACATCCCTCTCCACTAGAAACAGTTGTATCTTCAAGTGACTACTTTCACATTAATGAAGAAAGCGCTCTTTCTCTTGCATTTTGAGTGTGTGCTTTTTTTTTCTTTGCTTTAGTGTTAGAATGCATTTAAGCACGCTTACTTTTGAAAGTAATTTTTTTGTTTGTTTTGTTTTGTCTTTTGGCCGCACTGCACGACGCGCAGGATCTTAGTTCCCTGACCAGGGATCGAACCCGTGCCCCCATGCAGTGGAAGCACAGAGTCTTAACCACTGGACCGCCAGGAAAGTCCCCAAAATATCGATCTTTTCCATACAGGTTTTTTGAGCCCAAGTTTCCCCATTTATGGACCAATATGAATTGCGGACTGTCCGTCTGCTTCTGCTGAGCTTGGCAATTCATTTTTAAAAGCAGGATCAGCCTCAGTTCCTAATTGATTACAATAATTCGAGCCCCACAGATCTTGACAATGGAGCTGAGAGCTACCCTTGTCTCGTGCTGTGGATGCGAGCAGCGCTGCATCCCAAGCCAGCACTCTGACAGTCTGTCGCACTTCACCATCCACTTAACTAATTCATTTTACAAAATCAGCTTCATCTCTTCTCTCCTGGGGGAAAGGAGTACTCATGTTCTCTTCTACTCAGCAGCTCTTTCTTCTCTGAGTTGAGTCAACGTGCCTCTTTCCAAGGCTGCCTGACTCACTGGAATTATTTCACCAAAGTGTGAAGAGCTGCTTCTCCCACTAAAAGTGGTCCACTTCCTGGCCCCTGGGGAGATGACAGGACACGGTAGATCATTAATATGAGCTGGGAGAGAGAGGGATTTGGAAATAAATGAGGCTCCCCCCGCCGCCACCATGGTTATGACTGCCTTTTAGGGTTCCGAGCGGGGAGACCAGTAGCAAGTTTGGAGTAAGAATAAATACATTTCTTTCCAGACAGAGGAAGCGCTAGGAAAAATAGAGTATTATGGTAAAAGCTTAGAGAAAGAAAGTGGAAGTGGATGACCAGAACTACTACTCAGTTTCCCTCCGTCCTCTCCTCCCTCCCTGGATTCAGCACCTTGTGTGAGTTGCTTAGTGGGAATTCATCTAATAATCATTCAAAAGCAGCCTTCAACCTAGCCATCTACTTAAAACTTGGTGATGGGCTCATAATACGTAATAGTGATTTCATTATTTTCATTCACAGGGAAAGCCTCCAGTAAAAATGTAGAGATTGAGCAAAACCTTGTGTTTGTATTTGGGGCATAACTTGTTTGGAATATTTTAATAGTACAATTTAAAATTAACACAGGCAAGTCCTTTTCCCCCGTGTTTGTGCTCTACCGTAAACGTTATTGAGACTGATAAAGTGTGATGACATATCAGATTTCGGGCATGCCTTTTTTTATTGTGCTTTGCAGGTATTTAATTTTTTTACACATTGGAGGCTTCTGGAAACCCTGTACTGAGCAAGTCTATGGATACATCTTTCCAACGGCATTTGCTCACTGATAGTTAGCATTTTTTAGCAATAAAATATTTTTTAATGAAGCCATGCACATTGGCTTTTTCTTAGACATAATGCTATTGCACACGGAATAGACTACATTATACTGGAAACGTAACTTTTATGTGCACTAGGAAACCAAAAATTCATGTGATGCGCTTTATTTCCTTTATTATGATTATTATTTCCTTTATTATGATCTGGGACCCATAATATCTCCCAGGTAGGCCTATACAGCAAATACTGTAGCTAACGTTTTGTAATACTCACCTCCACCCTCCAAAATAAGAAAAGAAAAAAGAAGAGAAAAGAGAAGAAAAGAAAATGAACTAGGTTATAATCACATCTCTTGGGGGCACAGACCACCTGTGTATGTCTTTGCATTTGCTAGGCTGAGCCCGTGCCTTTGCAGAGTGGCTCCTGGATAAATATTGTTTTCCATGGTGATAATGGGCTCTCCTTTTTTAGGCCAGTGCAGGATGACTGCCATCCTCTTTCTTTTGTTTTTCTTGGTTTACTTTGGTAGAGCGTGTCACCTCATGCCAACAAAGCTAGCACACTGAGGACTCAAAATCAAAAACTTGACTCCTTCTGAAGATGATGTTAATATAAATACCTACTGCAGTGTCAGATGCTCTCCACTGCCAAGTGAATTCCCTGATATTAAATTAGTTACTGGTTGTGAAGGTCTGAGGTCACCTTATGTGACTAGGTACCATTGAACTTAATGGCTGCTTCTCAGGCCCCTCACGTGGAAATAAAATTAATGAAATTATCAATCTTTAATTGATAATGTAATATGAATACCAAAATTCCAAATATAAGGGGGAAAAAGAAATGACAAGACCATTCACATAAAAAATACAATAATGGCCATAACTGACTTTTTTTTTTTTTTGCGGTACGCGGGCCTCTCACTGCCGTGGCCTCTCCCGTTGCGGAGCACAGGCTCCGGACGCGCAGCCTCAGCGGCCATGGCTCACGGGCCCAGCCGCTCCGCGGCATGTGGGATCTCCCCGGACCGGGGCACGAACCCGTGTCCCCTGCATCGGCAGGCGGACCCTCAACCACTGCGCCACCAGGGAAGCCCCCATAACTGACATTTTTGACTACTTACTATGGGCACAATTTTAGAAACTTTACAAAACTATCTCACGTAGTACTTAGAGTATTCAGCCCTAGGATGGAGTTATTATCACTAGCCTCCTTTCCAAGATATGGAAACCTTGACACAGAGAAGTTAATGGTTGTACCATTATTTAAACCTAGACATCAAACACTACACTCCTTGCACTTGACTTTCATCCTCTGCTCATGAAAGCGAACACTGGGGCCTTTGGTGCTCTAGTTTATACTTACTGGATGAGCCCAAATAGTTCTAACAATACCTGATAGGAAATTTTCAGTGTCACTGGCTGTCATCGTCTTCTGCAGAATTCTAAGATAGGAACATGGCAGTGAGGAGAAGAGCTGGAAGAAGCCTTGTCTGTAGCAAAACAAAACAGAATTAGATACACATCAAGGTTTGCTACTGTAGAACTTGTAACCCCCAACAGCTGGACATTTATATATCCAGCTACATGGAGTATTGGGTGAATTGTGATTCATCCACTTGGTAGAATATTGAAAAAAAACAGTAGCATTTGAGAAGACCATATGAAAACATGGATAAATAATGATCAGCGATTACAGCCGTGTACCCTATAAAATGTAAGCCATGTTGGATGAGATCATAACGTGTATCTGCCTGGAACCTTCTTCCCTAAGATGTCCATGGCTTGCTCCCTTACTTCATACAATTCCCTGCACAGGCATCTCCTCATCAGAGAGGTCTTCAATGAAGAACCATCTAATGAACAGGGATTGACAAACTATGGCCTGTGAGCCAAATTCGGCCCATGGCTTGTCTTATTGGAATCTAGTGACTGCCGCTTACTTACTATTGTCTATGGCAGCTTTAGCAATCAAGGGCAGAGATGAGCGGCTGGGATAAAAGACATGGCCCGCAAAGTCTAAAATACAAACTTTCCCAAGGCCTGATCTAAAATAACACCCCCTTTCTAGCCTCACTACCCGCTTTCTCTGCCTTATTTTTCTTTTTTTTATAAGTGATGCCATGCACCATATTTTCGACTTTCAGGCTTTCCCACTGCTATTCCCAACATTTCTTGTTGCATATCGTATCAGTTCACAAAAAAGAAAATAAGTCTTATTGTTTGGGTATCATTTCTTATGATCAACTGAAAAAATGTAAAGTCTGCCTCATTTTCAAGCACTACCGTAGACCACGTACATCCACAGTTCCCAGTCTAAGTATGAAAATATTGGTGAGTTTCAATTCCTAAACTTTAAAAATTTTGATGAGCTGGCGGTATCAATGCAGATGAACCCACCCACACTTTACTTTGCATTAAGAAATGAACATGAGGAAAATAAATGGTACTCCAAGGGCATACTACTTTTTTCTGTTTTGCAATAGTCCTTTCTTTAAAAAAAATTATTGAAGTATAGTTGATGTACAGTGTGTTAATTTCTGCTGTACAGCAAAGTGGTTCAGTTGTACATATATATGCATTCTTTTTCATATTCTTTTCCATTATGATCTCAGGATATTGAATATAGTTCCCTGTGCTCTACAGTAGGACCTTGTTGTTTATCCATCCTATGTAGAATAGTTTTGTCTTACAGTATTTCTAATGACTGAAATATTGAATTCGGTCATTGGTTACAGAGAAAGCAGGCCCTAATTATAGTGCATATTCAGAGAGTCTGAGAGCCAGCTTCTTGGATAAATTCCTGTGTTCTTTGTGCTGGGCTCAGCAGTCCGGCCGGGAGCAGATATTGACTGAAGGTATTCACGGCCACTGAACCAGAAGCTGCCAGCTCTATAGAGCCTGCCGTCCAGCCTGTTGCAGGGGCCTGGGGGGCACTAGACTGTAACAGACTTTTTTCTTTGTGTACAATGCTTCCACTCATGTTAAGCCTGGCTTCAAAGAAAACAGAAATTTACTGCCATCGTTGTATTTAGTTTTCAAAGTATGCATTGGAGAAAATTGAACTTTCACAGAATTTGTCCCAATGGGAAGGCACTTTCCGGTTAGTTTTTAGGTGATAAATACCACCCAAACCCAAGCTGCCTGCAGCTCTTCCTCTGTGGCCATCCCTCCCTCACTTAGGTAACAGAACCTGCTTTTTCCAAACCTAAACAAAGACATGCCATTTCCTATAGCCGCTCAGCAGGCTGAGTTCATTTCAGACCCTTCCCCAGGGGAACAAAGGCTGGGGACACAGGGCTGCCTGTCACTCATTTCTTTTTGTTATTGCTGCATCTCCACCCCTGCCCCCAGTGAAATTCATACAGAAAAAAAAAAAAAAAAAAAAAATACAATGTTCGCAGATTTGTTTCCAGGACCTGCCTGCTAACTTTTTGAATTCTAAGTAACAAATTAGCTAGATTTTTGCATCTTTGGTGATCCTAGCCAGCTAAGCATACTAAAAGGAAAGAGCAAGAGGAAAGTCTGTTTTCAGACTCATCCTCTGAGTCCAAGGGTAGTGATGTGTTGCAGAACATGCATTAGATAACAGTATTGAAAATAAATTTGAAATAAATATATGGACCATTTTTAGTTCCGATGTGATCTTTGTCAGAGGCATATCGGAACGGTAATGGGCATCGTGACATTGCAGTAAAAATTAACCAGTTAAATGGTGCATTGGTCCCATGTTCACCTCCTGCTTTAACCCAGCGGAACTGGTGACACTGTATCAATGTTTGTAACACTGGTGTTGATAAACGTCAAGTGTAATGAGAGATCTATACCCTTCACCTCCATCTCTCCTCTCCCACGGTCTCTGTTTGTCTCCCTGTCTCTCTCTCTCTCCCTCCACACAGCTAGGGAAATTGAACTCAGAAGGGTAGGAAGTGGCAGGAACTGCCTTAGGGCATGAGAGTACAGTCCTCCCTTTGTATCCGTGGGGAATTGGTTCCAGGACCCCCGCTGGATACCAAAATCTAAGGATGCTTAAGCCCCTTATATAAAATGATATGGTATTAGCATAACCTATGCACATCCTCCCATAAACTTCACGTCATCTCTAGATTACTTATAATACCTAATACAGTGTAAGTGTTAACATAAACAGTTGCCAGCATGCTGCAGTTTCCAAGTTTTGCTTTCTGGAACTTTACAGAAATTTTTTTTCCCCAAATATTTTCTATCCACGGTTGGTTGAAACCCATGGATGTGAAACCCCAGATACAGAGGGCTGACTGTACCTTTCCAGTAAAGAAAAAAAATAAGGATCTCTAATCCAAAGCTATAGATTTTCTAATATTCAACCACTAATTTTCTGGGTAATGAAACATCCCACATGTTTATGAGTTATAGATATTTAAAACTTTCTTATCCAACTACAGAGAGATTATAATTTCATTAAAAATTTTGCCATTGGGACTGTTATAGGAAATAGGAACTTAGCCTCCATCTGAAAATCTAATTCATTAATACCAAAATGAATGAGCGGCAGGCAGTTGAAGGCATTCTTTTACAAGTTCACCTGTGAGGGTCCCTCAGCGCTGGTTGCTAGTGGGTACCTGTGAATAGTTCCTAAGGAACCTGACACCGCCCACCCACCCCCCAGGCCCCAGTCATTCCTAAGTAGTAAGAGCTTCTGCCTGAGGGAGTTATATTAACTCAGTGCATTAAATAATTCCCAGGGCCTGACAAGGTTCATGTGTGTCTTCTACTACCTAGAATGAGTTTAGCACTAACTAGAGAATCACCATCTTCCAAATACATTCAAATAGTATTCAAATATTGCCAAGCTCACCAGAAGTGAACAGTATCTTTATTATGTCAGGTGGGAAAAGAGATGTACTGACGGTTAAATGACCTGCCCAATGATTTGCAAAACAAACCTCCAAACCTGTTGCTTGAATATGATTCACATTTTGAAGACAGGGTCCAAAGAAAGCCTTGCTAGCTTCCTAAAACGCTCTTGCCTCTGTTCAAAGAGATCTGTGACTCCCCCATGAGCAAAATCCCCATCTTCCTAGCATACATGGTTTTCAACATAAACTGTGCACACCCGTGAAAGTTTTCAGAAACAGATTCAAAGGTTAAATCAGGACAAAAGGCAGTCAGACTTCTAAAGAGGTCTCTGATTTTTAAAGGTTTTTCCTACTGTATTTACCTGGGATATAACACATGAAAATTAGGATTATATGAGATTGTGTTAATATTAACATTTTCAGTTTCTTTAACGTAGGCGTTTTCTGTTATTTCACTATGCACACACACACACATATGTATACTCACATACATATATACACACACACACTATATATATATATATATACACACACTCACATACATATATAAACACACACACATACACCCCCAAAACACACACACATATATATATATATTCATATACATATATACACACACTATATATATACACACTCACATACATGTATAAACACAGACACACATATACACCCCCAAAACACACACACACATATATATTCATATACATATATACACACACACTATATATATACACACACACTCACATACATGTATAAACACAGATACACATATACACCCCCAAAACACACAGATATATATATTCATATACATATATACACACACACTATATATATTCACATACACATATAAGCACACACACACATATATATATTTGTATACATATATACACACACACTATATATATATTTACATGCTCACATACACATATAAGCACACACATATATATTCATATACATATATACACACACTGTGTATATTTACATGCTCACATACACATATAAGCACACACACATATGTATTCATATACATATATACACACACTATGTATATATATATATATATATATATATTTACATGCTCACATACACATATAAGCGCACACACACACATACACGGTGCTGACGTCTGTCCATTTTTCTCGTGGTCATCTCAGCCTGTCCTGGAGCTTAGCTGATAAAAGACTGCATGATCTCTTCTTCATGGAAGTAGTCAAGAGGAGAAAAGAAAGTCAGCCTGAAGTATTTTAATCTTGTTTTAATGATCAAAATCTGGTCACTCAGACTTTGGATTTCAGGGCTGCTGAGATACATGTATCAATAGTTACTGGATGGAGTGAAGAAGAGTCCAATTCAAGAGTTTGCCAGATGTCAGGGAATCGGGGGTATGGGGGTTGCTGAAAGCAGAGGCCCAACCTCAGGCCTAAGGCTGCGCTGAGCTCTATGGAGGGATTCTCTCCAAGTCGACAGGCACCCGCACCCGGGTGGTGATGTCCCTTGCTGCTTGTGAGACTTTTCAAAGTGAAAGTCCTTGAGCCCTTCATGAGTCTCTCTCCATCTCTGGGGTGTGCAGAGCAGGCTGTGTGTCTCTGACCAAGACAGGTCGTACACTGGTGAGGGCCTTCCCGTGACCTGAAACACAGTCAGAAATTACACTGCACCATTTTTAATTTGGCTGGACTTCCCCACCTCCCCCCATCTTTGGACCCAGACAAACATAGGACTGTTCCGTTATTTTGATTATTGTTGTTTGGTGTTTCTTTGTTTGCTGGGAGGAGGAAGGTGAGAGGAAGTTGAATTGGAAAGACAGAAAACTAGAGTCTGGTCCCTTCTCCCCCAGTGCAGGAGGGAAACGTCCTTCAGGGTGTGTTTGCTTTGCAAGGGTGTTCTTTGATGAGGTCTTTGTCTGGGGGACCCCACTGAAGTCTCAGTGTACTCAAGCTTTAGAAAAGGCTATTGGCCCGTCTTTGTTTTCTTTGTTGAACTGTTTATTTTGCTTTTTTCCCACGAGGTTCCCTGGCCTCGCTCTGATAGCGCTTTTCTGCATGAATTACATTCCTCGGAGCCAAGTCTCCGAATTCTTCCAGCCCATTTGATTCCGGCCTGGGTGATTAGTCCACAGCTTCCAAGTGCCGTGGACCTCTGCTAAGCAGAGTGCTTGTAAGTGCCCCTAACACGGAGACCTAAAGACATTTTGTAACCTCATTAGCGAGAGAGTAGTGCTTCATTCTGGTTTAAAAACATAGACACAGACCTACTAGAGCATGGGCTTGAGGATATGGGGAGGGGGAAGGGTAAGCTGTGACAAAGCGAGAGAGAGGCATGGACATATATACACTACCAAACGTAAGGTAGATAGCTAGTGGGAAGCAGCCGCATGGCACAGGGAGATCAGCTCAGTGCTTTGTGACCGCCTGGAGGGGTGGGATAGGGAGGGTGGGAGGGAGACGTAAGAGGGAAGAGATATGGGGATATATGTATATGTATAACTGATTCACTTTGTTATAAAGCAGAAACTAACACACCATTGTAAAGCAATTATACTCCAATAAAGATGTAAAATAAATAAATACATTATATGAAAAAAATAAAAACATAGCTGCTGTTGAATCATCGCTAGCTTGAAACTCACGGAAGGAGGGTACTAGTCCCTTCACCGTGACTCAGGCTCTTGAAAGAGGACAGTTCAGGTTCATATACTCATGGCGAATTCAGTAACATAAATTGTCCTGGGCCGGGTGGGAGGGAGCCCGCTAGCTCCATTCAAGTTAAATCTACATCTGGAATTTCATAATTATTTTGTACAAAATGCATGTCTGTGTAGAAATAACGAACAACAATAATGAAAATTATGCAGATATCCTAATCATAGCCGTTATATTTTCTTGTGCGTATATGTTTTCTGAAGTACAATTTATGACTGAGACAGAGATGGGCAGTGAACAGACTTACGAATTACGGTTTTTTAACCTCTACTAATATAGTTTAAATATTTGATTCTTTAATGAACTATGCCTTCATGATAGGTATTGTGAAAGCATTGCGATACCGCCAGAAAAACTTCAGCTGTCTTAAGAACAGAATTCTCTAAGGGGTCTGTTCACCTGTTTTGAACCATTTTTTAACCCATGAGAAACTTGACTCTGACACGCAGGTAGGGTGTGCTGTACCTAACAGGGAACCTCCATTTGTTGACAATGTGCCTGGAAGTGGTTTTGACTTGAAACTTCCCGAAAGAGGACCAAAGAGTTTTTCAGAGATGACTGAACATGCAATCTGTGATGAAAATTATATGCAGTGTGAATGCCCGTATAGACACAGAAGCTCTTCCTTAAGGAACTGGGGAAGGTCCCGAGCCGTGTGGCCAGGGCCTGGTTCCGGTTTCTTGGGATCCTTTATCTTCTTGCTGGTCCTGGTTCGAACTGAGCTCTTGGTGTCAGTTGGAATGGCTGCGTACTGCGGGGCCCAGTCTTTCTGTGAGAGTCTGTGTTCTCTTCGGCAAATAAATGCATCCACTCTGCGGGATCACGGTGCTTCTTTACACGGGGAGGATTTGTTTGGAAGATGGGAATTAAACCTCTTTTGGCTACAAGAGGCCCTTCCTCCTTGGAGTGGGCTCTGAAAACAGATCCCCCAGGGAGCCAAAACACAGCTGTTGGAATACTTCCTGTGTAACAGAATGAAACATCCCTTACAAGTAGGACTGGATTACAGCTTTGCTGAGTAATCGCCTCTGAGCATTCCTCCTCTCCACCCAATAGAATGTTGGTGACATTAGCCCATGATAATGCTTTTTTTCCGGGTTTCAAAGTGTAATTCCTGAAAATGCCAACCTAACTCGATTCCAACCTAACTCGATTGGCTTCGGATGAGCCTCTGTATAAGCTGTTTTCACAATAAATGTGGGCCTCACTCATTTCCATCTCAGCTCTGCCACAGATCCACTGGGTCCTTGAACACGGGCCCTGACCTCTCTGGGTCTCCTTGTTTTCATCTGTGAAGTAAAATCATTGGATTAAATGATCTTTCAGATGCCTCCTAACATCCCACGGTTATGGAAAGTTGAGGTTTGTTCATGGTTTTTTTCCTTAGAAGAGGCATCTACGAAAACATCCTGGCCCTGATATGTACATGCCCACATGCCAGTTTTTTCTCCTACCCTCTTTCCTCCTGTGAAGATCTGCTGGGAGAGTCTTGCACAAACTCTGGTGGTACCTCCTGCTTTTTTCCCCACACTCTCTAGTGATGCCTTACACATCCCTGGGCCACCAGCGCACAGGGCCACTGGGCGCCTTGTGTGCCCCATGAATCTGTGAATGTTCAAATCAATTCCCTTTGGAGTGAAAAGGTCACTGGAAAATCATACTGTCCTGGTTGTGTAAAAGCCTCAATAATGCTAAAATATAAGTGCATTTAAGCATGGATGTACATACTTGTATTTGTCTTGGAGTAATTTTCCTTTGTGTTTACAATTATAGACTTGATTTGAATCCAGCTTGGGTATTTACTATCAGATTACCTACTCTGTCCAAGCCCAGTTGAATTATTCAGTCCCATGTGAATCAAGTATTCAATGAAGGAGCAAATAGGTAGCACATAACACAGCCTCTGGCACGTCATAAGTGTTTGACAAATGGCAGAATGACCGAACACGTGGCTATCACCACATTTAAGCCATCTATTCTAAGCCATCTATTCTAAGTTCATCTATTCTAAGTTCATCTATTCTAAGTTCATCTTTTCTGCACCTTTTAACATCTCTGAAATTGGAATGTATCTTACAGTCTGTTGTATTTTACGATTGCTACTGGGAAGTGGCAGTCGTGAGGAAGTTTCCAGTATCTCTTTTTTAAAATTTAATTTAGTTTAATTTTGTTAGTTTCAGGTGTACAGCAACAGGTATCTCAATAAACTTACTTTGCCTTAGATTTTCCTTTTTGTGCAAGTACTGCAGTGATATATGACAAAGCCTCTGTCCGAATAAGCCTGAAAGAACTCTTTTCATAAGTATAAAGTAAAAATTGAAGGTGATAAGGAAGAACCATCCTTCTGAGTGGTTCCTAAAATAATGCTGGGTCTTTAGATCAATAGCATCTTAGCTTTGATGAAATACAGTATAGATCATATATATATTGACTGTGTAGGTTTGTGATCAACCAAAAAATTATTTCATCGTCGAGGATTTTTTTCCCCCAAGAACCCAGCTGATGTTTCCTCAATGTTGTAATAAAGGACCCAGTTGCAGAGTGTAAAGTTAAAAATGTAAAGAGAGTGTTTTCAAAATGCTCTTGCTGCCTGAACCATACGAAATGAAAAAGGAGGCCAACTTCAGCCTGAAAGGGTATAACGCGAGGAAGTGTATGTTGCCTGCTGGTTGTGTTGGTGTATTCGTGCAGATGCATAGCACAGGCTCTCAGAGGGTAAGACTTCATGATTAATGGTGTTTATTCTTGACAGAAGCCTCCTTTATTTATCTGCAATACAGTTTAGCGATTTTATCAGGCACCTGAATGAGAAATATTCAGTCGTACCAATATTGCAGTGTAAATTGAGTAGAGTCACTTTTTATTATATCTTTCTGCCTTATCATCTGCACAGTAATTTTCTAGCAGAGGTTTGATATGGAAAGGCTGGATTTAGCTGTACTTGACACAAAGCCTCTTCAATTTCCCCTAAAAGTTCAGGCTGCTCTTAGAAATGTGTGTGTGTGTGTGTGTGTGTGTGTGTCTGTGTGTGTGTATAATATATAAACCCTCTCTGTTATCCAAGCAATTTCAGGATATGAAAGAATAAAGATAAAATGCACAAACCTGGATGGGAAAAGTGTTGTTAATATAAAAACCTCTAATAGCCATGAACTCACTGGCAAAAGCTCCTTTAGGGTTTAAGCTGAGGCTCAGTACCGAACTGTTTACATGGTCGCAATTTTTTCTCATCCATCATCATCCAAATCCAATCAACATAAAGCCAGACGCTTTCATTTCTCCAGGGAGAAATATCAAAGTTGAAGACCAGAGTGGCCAGGGGCAGGGGGACATCAGTCGTAGTGATGATGGCAATGCCATTCAAAAGAGGGAGACGCAAGAGGGAGGAGATATGGGGATGTATGTATACGTATAGCTGATTGACTTTGTTATATAGCAGCAACTAACACACCATTGTAAAGCAATTCTACTCCAATAAAGATGTTAAAAAAATAAAAAATAGAATGTGGAAAAAAAAAAGAGGGAGCAAAAGACATAGAAGACAAACTTATGGTGACCAAAGGGGAGCAGGGGGAGGGATAAATCAGGAGTTTGGGCTTAATATATACACACTACTATATATAAAATAAATAACTAACAAGGACCTACCATATATAGCACAGGGGACATATACACACTACTGTATATAAAATAAATAACTAACAAGGACCTACCATATATAGCACAGGGAACTATACTCAATATCTTATAATAACCTATAATGGAAAAGAATCAGAAAAAGAATATATATATAACTGACTCAGCTGTACACCTGAAACTAACGCAACATTGTAAATCAACTATGTTTCAATAAAATTTTTTTTAAAAAATGAAAAGAAGAGGGAGCAAAGAAGGAAAATGAGACTCAAGTGAAGTGTCACTAAATGTTCAAACTAAACTTTATTCAAGTTACAGACTTGGTAACATGAATTGTCACAGCTGCTCAAAGGCAGACGGACACAAATGGTTTGAATCATAGAAAACATTGGATTTTAGGACCACAAGATACTTTAACCCCGGTGGGTGGAGTGGAGATCATCTCATCCAGATCCTCACATTCTACAGATGAGAAAAGTAAAGCCCAAAGAGCTGTCTTCAGAAAGGCTGTGGTCCCATGCAGGTTCTCGGAGGGTAATCTGAACGGGTGATTTCCACACATCATATAGATATTCCCAGTAAGTTCAATCCATCCTTACTTGTGGTGTCAGAAGACTTGCTTTCATGGGGAAGAACAGAGTGCAGCAGGAGGCTGTGTGCTTCCTTTTCCAGTGTCCAGACGGATCTTCAGCCTCTCATGATGTTATTCCCTTTGCCTAGAGCAAAGTTCTCCGAAGCCAGGATGACAAGAACCCTAGGACATTGCTGTGTCCTTATGTAGAGCTTAATGCTTCTTTCCTCTGGAATGATATAGACAAATTGTTACCCCAGGACATTAGATCATTAGATATACACCTTTCATATTTAACTTATTTTGGAAAAGTTTGACACCCTCAGTATGTAACTGAAAGTGGGGTCCGGCTGCTCACCGCTCAAAAGCCAATAAAGAGGCAAGGTTGGTGGAAAGGAAAGTTTGCTTTATTTTAGAGCCCTTGAGAAGGAACTAAAAGTCCTTGACTACGCTTAACGACTAAATTATTATTATTTGGTCTCCTTTGACTGCTTTCCTTTGTTTCTCCATTTTCTCACTCCTCTGATGAAACTTATTTTTTGGCTAAAGTTTTCCACAGACAAAAGGCAGGCAGAGGACATGGGTTGCGTGGGAGCAAAGACCATAGGGTCCTGTTCCATTTCAAGAAGGGTTAAAAATCTAGAATATCAAGAAGCGTGCCTGGGATATAAAGTCTTGATCAACATGAAGTAGAGTCTCAGAAGATCTAATTCCAGTTAAATCGAAAGAGCGTGGCACTCTAAAAGGGCCTCTTACTTTCACCTTTACTAAGCCAGAGGCCCCTGGCAAACCTGGGGGGTCTTCTTCTGGAGGAGAGCTATTTAGATAATAATAGTTCCTTGATGGACATTTCTGTTATCACTTAAAATAGGGGTGATTTAAAGCATGAGGGAAAGTGTGAGTCAGAGGCATCTGGCCAAGGATGATAAGAGACAACCCGGTAAACACTCTAGTCTGTAGTTAACAGTCATCATCATAATTACAAGGATTATGATGATGATGGTCCCAGAGAAAATGTCCACACCAGCTCCTGTCCTGGAAGACACACCTGAGCTCAACGTGCCAGACTGCTGTGGATAAAGGATTTATTCGAGCTGGTTCTTGAAGTAATGTTTACAAAATTATCAGTTAAAACAGAAGCCTCATCTCTCCTTGGGTCAGCATTCCAGATGCACCCTGTCTTTGTTATAAATGTCCTCCATACCATCTATAAGAGGACTCAACGTGAAGCAAGGATTAAACTGTGGAACCTAACTTCCTGTTTCTAATTAATTATGTCCACTCAGTATCTGAAGCCTCCAGCTGGGAGGCTTCTCACTTAAATCCTGGGGCCCTTGAGATGTTTTAAGTATCTGTTGACGTTGAATGGTGGAAATTTCCAGGTAAATGATACAAGCACAGGCTTGTTTGTTTAGTTAATTAAATCAGCCGTTCTAATCGAATCTTGTGTACTACTTTACTGTCCTTTTTCCTTATACCTGGCGGGTATTGTGGCTCAAATCCTACCAGAGGGTGTCATGGTTGATAGAATTCTATATTATCAGAAAACGTTAACACCTGAAGGAAAGAAAGAAAGGAGGAAAGAAAGAAAGAAGGAAGGAAAGGAGGAAAGAAAGAAAGAAGGAAAGGAGGAAAGAAAGAAAGTAAAAAGAAAGAAAAGAAAGGGAAGAAAGAAAATGTAACACTGAGGAACAAACGCCATAGGACCCAGAGATTTTCTAGATGCTGTGATTTCATGAGACTCAGTCCTTGGTCACTCCACACTGCTGTGTTTCAACATCTTTCTGTTTTGAAGTGTGTTTTCTTCTTGGAAAAGGACATTAGTTTGCCATTTTGCCTGCTGTTTGGGGGGTATTGGTAATTCATCAAATTCCAAACAATTCCAATCTATTAGAATGAGTGGAAAGTTGGCAGGAATGTCAGAGAAATCAGACTTCGAAATTTTCGTCCCCTCATCACGTTTTCTTTTTTCATGGCAGTGAAGTTACAGAATAATCATGCCCTTGAATTTACTTTCAGGGGGAAAAAAAAATCCCATCCATTTTACTATGGTCAGGTAAAGTCACTAATCTCTTTGCTTTGTCCAAAGAGGTTCGGGGGGACCCTCCTAGATGACACCAAGGATGTCAGGAGAGCTGAACCCAGGCCGGCTCCAGAACTGAGGAAAGGAATGCACGAGGATGCAATGAAAGCAGCGTGGCTTTAGCCTTGACCACCCAGAGCTCTAGTAGCAACAGCAGCAGTAGGAATGAGCGTGTTGGTCACAGGGGCCAACATTTACTGAGAACTTACCACGTAACAGGTCCCCAGCTAAAGGCTTTATGTATATTTTCTTATTAAACATTAAATAGTATAGCTCTTGGGCTTCCCTGGTGGCGCAGTGTTGAGAGTCCGCCTGCCGATGCAGGGGACACGGGTTCGTGCCCTGGTGCGGGAAGATCCCACATGCCGCGGAGCGGCTGGGCCCGTGAGCCATGGCCGCTGAGCCTGCGCATCCGGAGCCTGTGCTCCGCAACGGGAGAGGCCACAACAGTGAGCGGCCCGTGTACTGCAAAAAATAAAAAATAAAAAAAATAAGGAGGTCATTCTCAAATCCCTTGAAATGATGTTTCCCCATTAAAACAAATATTTCTCTCCCTTTCTCTCTCTCTCTCTTTTTTTTTTTGTTAAAGAAATCAACCATAGCCCTTGAATTCTCCCTCTAAGAAAATATTCAGCCTCTTAGCATTAACGTGTACATTAAGTGATGTCCCTTCACCTTCAGTGGCTACTTCTATCCAAATCTTATCTACTCTTGGTAGCACAGTTCATGTTGCATATTTTACGTAACCAGACCGCATCCTGGAAGGCTCCTGTTGACGCATTTTGACCCATCAGATAAGACTTGTTCTCTATACACTTTATGTGTGTGTGCCTTCGCCTCCCCCCATTTGACTATAAACTCTTTGAGAGCAGGAACCAAATGACCATATATTTTGTTTCTTGAAATCCCCCAAAGTGCTAAAATCATATTGGATTCTTAGTAAATGTATTTTCAATAAAATGTATATCAAATGAACATCTCATTGAAATATTCATCTGTGTGGTTATACATGTAGCTTTTCAAAATTGAAATCCAATATGGTAAACTTGTAAAAGGCCTAGGTCAGTTAAAAATTCATGGGAAATACTCTTTACCTGCAGAGAAGATGAAAATGAGATTTGAAACTGAACCATCTTATCAGCTAGCAGTTTCCCTGGCAGTTCCATGGAGCAGATATTTCCAGAGGTGTGGACAAGGTTAAGGGCTCGGAAAGTGATAGTAGAGCCTCCGGGACTAGCAAAAGTTTGAGGAGGTTACCAGCCCCAGCCTGAAGGTGCAGGCAGAGGACAAGGGCAATGAGGGCTAGAGCCAAGGAAGAAGGGTCGCACTTGGGGAGCGGGGCCCTTGCGGGGAAGAATGCCAGCAGCAGAACTGTAACTAGTGGAAGGAAGTGAGGGGAGTTCCTACCCTGACTTGTCTCCCCTCTGCCCCCAGTTCCTGCCGGTGCATCTGCGTAGTGGAATCCCGAGGGAAAGGGAGCCTGCTGATTCAGACCACAGAGTGCAGCGTTCAGGGCATGCAGAGGTTCCGGGTTGAAGGCTGGCAAAGTGGGAAATAACCAGCACACCCATGTGTACATCGCAGGGGCGCGTGATGATTCCGGGGCAGCAGTTATCCGAAAACTCACCTTGAATAGAGAAAAAGACCAAGTTCAGGACTATGCAGATTTCCAACGGTGTCTGGTGTATGAGCCGCGGACATTTTCGTTATTTGTTTCTGTCGCTGTATGGAAAGAAACATGTTTTATTACAAATTTGGTTTATTAGAACTGTGCTTATTGAGTAATTAATTAGTTGATTAAAAATACATTATAAGGGGTAGCTCCCCTCTGTTGTCTGTTAAGCCACTACTTGAATATGAAGAGTGTGTACTTTTTACGGAAAGAACAAAATTAAACAAAAATTAACTTATGTAGAAAAAAAAACCCCAGCATCTCAGTCTTCGGGTAGTTGAAGCTCTCATGCGTACCGCAGAATGCAAGGGGTGTGTGTACATTTCCAGTGTTCCAAGCAACATGAAAGCGAATTGTAATAATCCAACCTATAAACCTTGCTTAATGCTCTCATAATGGGTAATGCAAGTGATGGAATACCGTGATTTTAATCTTGGCATTTTAGTAACCCAATAAGATAGATGAAAAGGCAGTAACAAATTAGATTATATAATGATATTTCATTTTAACTAAGAAGTCCAGTTACTCTCTGCAATACATGTTTTTTTGTTTTTAAGTTTATCATAGTGTAATGTTTAAAAGGCTCTAATAAGAATCTCTGCTCTTTTCATTGTAATCTATTTTCATGACCTTATAAAAGGATTAATCCAAAGTTAAATTATTTCCACAAACAAACACAAACTTTATATTACTTTATTGTCTTTGGGGAGAACATAAAAATAATTCCCATCTGCTTTCTTGTCTGAAGCTATACTTCATTTATCCATTGGGCGATATGGAAACAAAATGGCAGCCACGCCTTGGGTCTTCATGGCCTTGGGAAGACAGAGAGGTGGAAGCAGTATAGGGGACGTTATCCCTCGATGGGCAGGCTGGGGTCTTAAATGCATGAGCCAAGATGCAGGGGTCATGGAACCATAGCTCCTCCCCTCGGTGATGCTCTGGCCACCCAGAAAACCCTCTACAACTTGGACATCTTTTTCCTAGACAGCAGTTTTATGATTTAGTTTGAGGGGGTCACAGGCCTATTTCTGTACTCTTTGGCTACAACATAAATAGCGTGGGATCCCTGTTCTTGGAGCAGTTCTAAATTTCAGTGTTCTTCCCGGAATGTTTGTTAGTTGTTTGTTTTTTTTCCTCCATGGTTTGTGTTTGCTTTCCAACCACGGAGCCACATACAGCCCCAGAAAAGAGAACCGAAAGCTACAAAGGCAGAGAGAGTCATGAGAGGCCAACAGTAATCTTCAATTCAATCTCTGTGTGTATCTACTAAAAATATAAACCGAGAAAGTGACACCTATAATTTTTTTTCCTCGGTGCGCCTGTAATCCACACATGAAGATGTTTAGCAAGCTTGACAAATATTTACCAGGTCAACTTTAGGATAGTTTGTGAAATGATATATGTCATTTATATGGAAAACTTGGTGACTGCCTTCCTGACATTTCCCACCTCTTCTTTCTTCAATAGAATTCACCCCTCTGGCCGTCAACTTGAATGGCTCTTTCTTCCAGCGGTGAATACACATCTGCCTATTAAATGTAAAGTCTTCCCTTTCAGATTTGCTTTACAGTTAAAAGCAAAATAAATGACAAATGATCTAGATGCCAAGAATTTGGAAATGGCTCTGTTAGGGAAGGTTAAAAGCAGCTTTATTGAAAAACTGTAGTTTAGGTATGTTTACATCCATGTCAGGTGGCTGCCATGGCCATTGTAGTTCAAGGCTGGGTGCTCGGCTTTGATGACTTAGAAAGCCATTCTTGTCAGTCTTCAGTGCTAGAGGAGGGTCATCCTAGCCCAACTCGCAAGAGCCTGATTTGGAGACAGAATGAATAAGTCATCCACTTTCAGTGAGAAATTGAACAGCAAGGAAATGAGAACACCAGTCTCCAAAAGTCTTGCTATTTGGACATTTGTTTGCTGAACTGAAAACAGGTGACACACAAAAAAGTTGATGGACGGTTCTTGCAACCACCAAGAACTTTACTGAGTGCCCTGTGCCAGTGGTGACAGCAGCCCTGGCAGAGAACTGTCATTGTTCCACGTTGTGTATAAGGAAACACGCCTCAGTGACAGAGTCAAGGATGAGCCTGAGTTCAAGTCCAGTTCCTTCAGAGCTCTTGCCTGTAATGATAACTGAGTTCATGTTCTTAACCACCTTGTGTGGTGTTATGATTTTGAGTGGAGGTCCTGGGAACCCTGAAGAGATGCTTCCAGGATACTGACAGGTTGGGGAACAAAGCAGACAGGTGTGTTCACACCATACGATTTGCTTTGAAAAAAGGGTTCCAATATTTCAGTGTTTGAAAATCACATGGTATGCTATATTTGCCATCCCTCATATGCATGTGTGTTTATGTGTATGTATGAGTATATATGTACATATATACGTTTGTCTCTGTTGTATATGTGTATATTTTAGCAGTGGAATATATTAGTATAGTTTGTGAAGTAAGTTGTATGCACGTATTCAGCATTTATTAGATACCAGCTCAGTACATGAGGCTTTAGTTATATTCACTTGCCAAGACCCCCAGGAGGTAGGTATCCTCCCCATTGGACTATTTAGGACAAGAAGGTGGTGAGTATCACGGCCAAGGTCCCACAGCTGCTGTCCCATCCACGTCGGTTCCCCTTCAGCCCTGAGCCCTCCCATCGTACCACTGCTCTGATGGTCTGACTCAGCTGTCCCGAGAATTCCTGATGACCCTTCCCTGAATGACCCTCATTAAACATCTTCCTGTTGTATCCTGGGGGTGGCTGGCCTTTGACTACTAGATGGTTCTTTTCTTTAGGGCAGTTGATATCTTGCAGCTTTCTTTTTTTTTTTTTTTTGAATTGGAGTATAATTGCTTTACAATGCTGTGTCAGTTTCTGCTGTATAACAAAGTGAATCAGTTATACATATACATATGTTCCCATATCTCTTCCCTCTTGCGTCTCCCTCCCTCCCACCCTCCCTATCCCACCCCTCCAGGCGGTCACAAAGCACCGAGCTGATCTCCCTGTGCTATGCGGCTGCTTCCCACTAGCTGTCTACCTTACGTTTGGTAGTGTATATATGTCCATGCCTCTCTCTTGCTTTGTCACAGCTCACCCTTCCCCCTCCCCATATCCTCAATTCCATTCTCCAGTAGGTCTGTGTCTTTATTCCCGTCTTACCCCTAGGTTCTTCATGACATTTTTTTTTTTTAGATTCCATATATATGTGGTATATATTCCATATATACCATACGGTATTTGTTTTTCTCTTTCTGACTTACTTCACTCTGCATGACAGACTCTAGGTCTATCCACCTCATTACAAATAGCTCAGTTTTGTTCCTTTTTATGGCTGAGTAATATTCCATTGTATATAATGCCACATCTTCTTTATCCATTCATCCGATGATGGACACTTAGGTTGTTTCCATTTGCAGCTTTCTTAGTTGCATTCCTGTCTGAAAGCATGTCCCACCATCTCGTTGAGAAATAGGTGACTCCATGCCTTCCCAGCATCATCTCCGGAGGGGAGGGACAGGCATGGGTACGACATTCACCAGAGTGCGTGGAGTTTCCTGACTTCGTCTCCAAATTCTGGAGGGACCAACCCTCTTCTCTGCTGTTGCTCCTGAGGGGTGTGGAAGGGAGGATGGAGCCTGGGCATTCCTGCTGGGGAAGATGTGTCCAGATCTTGATTCCTTACTCATCGACTAGTTACCCTCAGTCTTCCTGTGAGAACAGGTCAAATGAAAGTGAAAGTGGGGGAGGCAGACATCAGGCATCCACAGATCTGTGAGGAGAGAAAAGCATCAGCTGTCTCCTGGCCTGCCTGCTTCTTTGGGACTGGTGAGCACCCCAGCCCGATATCTATAATCTTCATGCTGTTCTAAGTGCCGATTTTTTTCCATCCATGATTCTGCAATGGAATCTAGGCTTCTGGGAATATTCTTACTACCATGCTCAATTCTAGAACTTGAGACAAATTGCAGGTTCCAATGTTTTGCCTAACGAAGAAACCAATTAGCAATGTCATTGCTTCACTGATTTTTAGTTCATAGTGTTCAGACTGAGTTCCTCGTGGATCCTAAGAAAAGCTTGTCTAGGAGGTATCATCTCATGGATGTCTCGAAATGTCTGCTTTTTTATATTTCTGCGGCACCTGTCTCTCATCATAAATCTACAAATGAGCCTGTTACTTGATAATCATCACTTGTGAATCGGATTGGAAGGATTGATTTTCCTTTGTGGTAGAAAATGAATGAATGAATTTGCGCGTCTGGTGTGTTCTAAGGTAGTGACAGGTCTAAATGGAGCATCAGACTTAACCAGTGACACAGAGCTAACTTATTTTGTAGTAAAGAGTTAAAATAGGATAGACTCATAGGTCTTGCCAATTTCTATTTAAGAACAAGGAATTTTTACTGATTTTTGAGTGGGTATGGAAAGCCTCAAGTTGTTTGGAAAAGAAATAGCTATTTTCAGGTGGTGACTTCTCACTCTGCCAACATGTAAATTTAGAAGACTCTGGATTTTTATTTTATTTCACCCAAAGTGACATCTGAAGAACAAATAAAAAGCCTCTTTTTTTTTTTAAGTTCAAAACGAAAAAAAGAGTAAGAAGGAACAAGTAAGAAAATCCTCTCCCTCCCGTGTGTTTTAACCTCTTTGATTTTCTACTGAGAAGATTCACGATCTGAGCTTTGGGTTCATTTAACTCAGTGCCCTTCGAGGAGCTGGCTTCTCCCAGGACTCTGTTCTGACGGGGCTGGGGGCCAGAGCCCAGCTGCGGCTGCATGTGCCTTTGCTTGGGAGGCAGGATGAGAAAATGTGTTTCTCCTCCCTTTCCTTTCACTCCTGAAGCCAGCGCCGCAAGAGGAGTTTGCAGTTCTCAGAACATCCCTCTCTATCATGGTCTCGCCTTTTTATGGCCATATTCTCTGTGAATGAAAAAAGGGAAAGTACAAGTGTTCAGCCCGTCAGAGCCAGTTCACTGGATTATCCACACAAAACGTTTTCTATTAGAGGAAGAACAGGGCGGTGAGGCTGGGGGGTGTTCCACAGACTGGCCGTTCTAGAAATGCCTGTCCCTGGGGCTTGGGGGTGGCTCTGGGGAGGGAATTCCCTGGAGTGGATGAGGTATGGTGGCAGCAAGGTGTGCCTTAGCATTTATTTTCATCAGCCAGAAGCTTACATTCTACCTTGGCTCGTTATAACTAAGGCATGAGCTTGATCAAAACCCTGACCTTTTCCAACTTTCCAACCCCAGGAGCGCTTCGTTACGGGTTGTTCACTGAACGCGGCTGATCAGGAAGCCAGCCACATGCAGAATGGCTGTGAGAGGAAGCTGCCTCCCAGGGCTGCGGCTCACGGAGCAGGGGGGCTGCCTTCAAAACAGGGAAACCCATATCTGTGAAACTGGGTTTGCTCACAACCTCAAGACCCAGAACGCTCAAGCTGGAGCACCTATGTATAGAGTGTCAATTTCATGTTTCTTACGGACTTTTGCAATTAGTCTCTTTTCTCATTTGTAGGCATCTCTGCCTACATGCAGAGATGTAGTCTGCATGCACAGACTCCCAGACCAGAAGAATCTTCCTTCCTTTCTTCTCTCTCCATCCCTCCCTTCCTAGCTTCCTTCCTTCCTCCCTCCCTCCTTCCTTTCTTTCTTTTCTTTTTTTTTTTTTTTTTTTTTAATGCAGTACCATGATGGTGAGAGAGACGTTCAATGGTAAAATTAACATCAAGGTCAAATGGAAAATAGAATCACAGCAACTACTTTAAGCTCAGATGCCTGTTTAGAATTTCTTCTCATGAGGAAAACCAAAGGGCTTTATTCTCCTATATTCTGAGTGCCAGGAAACTTCTCAGAGGTCCGTTTTCTTTGCCCAAATAATTGCATAGTAGCATTCTACACGATGTCACCATGATCTTAACGTCCTAGTGCTGGAAATGTATTTGCCTGATCTTCTTTCCCCCAAGACGCCTTGAGTTCACATAAAATTTTACTTATTTTCTTTCACAGACAGCCTCTGCCTACGAAGCTCTTGGTCTCATGCGTATACCTCTTGTGTGTGCTTTTCTTTTTCCCTAGGCCTTCTGCCTTATCTAGTAGCCCCACGTATTCCGACCTGCCCTTCATCAGGATCTCCCCGCATCGGAATCCCGCTGCAGCTTCTGAGTCCCCCTTCAGCCCTCCGCATCCCTACATCAACCCCTACATGGACTACATCCGGTCCCTACACAGCAGCCCGTCCCTCTCCATGATTTCGGCCGCCCGCGGGCTGAGCCCCACAGATGGTGAGTCTCAGACCAGCCTGTCTGCTTCCATACATCATGCCTCTCCTGGAACGTGGCATAGAGTAACTGATGCTTCTTGAGTCCCGCGTGCCAGGCGCTGTGCTAAGTGATGTGATTACGTGCTTTCATTTCAGCCTCATGACACCTCCATGAGGGTGGGATATTATGTCCATTTTCAGGTGAGGATAAGGGCAGAGGGTCCAAGTAACTTGAAACCTGGTTCACTGGCTAGTAAGTGGCAGAGGTGGTACTCAGAGCCAGAATGCGCTGACGCCCAAATCCTTGCGCTCATTCACTGCTCTGCTCTGTGGCTTCACGTGTATTTGGATTGGCCCTGTTGCCATTCCCACACTGTGCATGTGTAACCAGCACATTTTGCTCCCCTTCTGATGAACGCTTTTCTGTGCTGCATGTCTGAAGGACACGTGTATACAGATGTGTCCACTGGAGCCACACTTTGCAAACTCCGATGCGCATAGGTATCCCCTGGGGATGGTGATAAAATACTGTTCTCTTTGGGGTGGGTCCAGGTGCAGCCTGAGGTTCTGCACTTCTGAGAAGCTCCCAGGTGATGTCAGTGCTGCTGGTCTAGGGACCACGCTCTGAGCTGCAAGGTCGCAGAGAACGTGATGGGCCGGCTCTGTTGTATGCGCCCTCTGTCCTTGACCAAATGAACACTGCAAGAGGGATGCGGTGGGACAAGAAACAAACTTTGACTTTAATTCTCTTATACTTGATGTTCATCTTAAGCTCCAAATTCCTGTTGTTCTGTTGGCCTCCCAATTACTTGTCACCTGACTGTTTTAAATTGGACCTGTGCATTACACAAGTGCCCAATGATAAAATGCTCCTTTGGTTCAGGAAGAGCATTTCCCATCTCACGCACACATGTACAAACTCATTTGCCCACAATTGCTAGCGTCTGAGTTAAGGTCCAGGATGGCGTAAGCTGTATTGATGACAGGTAGAGGATTATGAGCTCTCTGCAGCAAACCACAGATCTCTGATGCTTGTGTTGGGGCACAGAGACACACTATGCAGTCCGTCTCACCCAGCAGCACGGTCCACATTCTCCACTCAGATGCTTCCCGAGGCTGGCCGTGCATGGTGGGGATAGTAGATGGACGCTTCCTGAGGTTTTTCAGTAAATATCCACTCATTCATACAAGAAGCTGTGCTCCAGCGATAGCTGCTGGCTCGCTTTTCTCCCTCTGATTCAATGCAGTGAATATACTTGCAAGGTCCCTAATGAAGAAGTTTTGCCATTTCGACAAGATTCACACTGTAAAAAGAAAACTGTAAAAGAGTGAGATTGGAGTTCGTTCTGCTTTGGATTTGGTTTTCTAGTGGGAAAAATGGAAAGTCACCTCCATGGAATACTTGGGGGTTCATGGAAGTGACTAATAAGAACAGAGGGAGAGAGGGGTCGAGAGGTCAGCTGACGATGGGCTTGGAATGTTGCCCGGCTTCTGGACATTTAGTGGGGCCACTGAAGTTGGTACCTCTAGTTAAAACATCTTGTCATCTGCTTTCCATAGTATTTGATGATGAATATGACTAAAATATTCTTTGGTTGGTTGTTCTGCCTCTCAGGAGTCCAATTAATACCCAAGTCAGGTCACTAATATTTGTCTCTTGTGGTCTGTGATTTTTGTATATATCTCTCTGTCTTTACGATGTATGAGAAGTATGTGGACACATATAAAAAAGAATGAAGTAATGCCATTTGCAGCAACATGGATGGACCTAGAGATGATCATACTAAGTGAAGTAAGTCAGAAAGAGAAAGACAAATATCATATGATATCGCTTATATGTAGACTCTAAAAAAAAATGACACAGGGCTTCCCTGGTGGCGCAGTGGTTGAGAGTCCGCCTGCCGATGCAGGGGACAAGGGTTCGTGCCCCGGTCCGGGAAGATCCCACATGCCGCAGAGCGGCTAGGCCCGTGAGCCATGGCCGCTGAGCCTGCGCATCCGGAGCCTGTGCTCCGCAACGGGAGAGGCCACAACAGTGAGAGGCCCGCACACCGTAAAAAAAAAAAAAAAAAAAATGACACAAATGAACTTATTTACAAGACAGAAATAGACTCACAGACATAGAAAACAAACATATGGTTTGGGAAAGGGGGTGGGAGGGATAAATTAGGAGTTTGGAATTAACAGATTCACACTACTATACATAAAATAAACAAGGACCTACTGTATAGCACAAGGAACTATATTCAATATCTTGTAATACTTATAATGGAAAAGAATATGAAAAAGAATATATATGTGTGTGTGTATAACTGAATCACTTTGCTGTGCACCTGAAACTAACACAACATTGTAAATCAACTCTACTTCAGTAAAAAAATTAAAAAGTACATGGACACAAATGTAAAGCCTACACAGACCTATCACTAGAATGCTAGTGTTTCTACATCATAATGATAAAATTAGCTTTTATTGATCGAATGCTATGTGCTAAGCACTTTCCATGCACCATTGCCTTCACTGCTCCCAGCAACTTCCTGTGAAGCTGTAAGAGGTGGAGCTGGGATTTGCATCCACATCTTAGTGTATTTGGAGACCACCCTCAGAACTGCTACAGCGTCCTGCAGCTTTGGCACATAAATTGGCATGCAGAAACCGATCATTATCCCACTGCTATAGAGCTGACGCTTGCCAGTAAATTGCTCCAGATTGATAGGTGTATTTCTTTTTGATTTTGTAATGAAAAAAAGAGAAAAAAAAGAGCTTTAAAATTATGGAACACAAAATTGCAGCTTGCCACCGTCATGTGTTATTAAAGCCAGCTGTGCTGCCTTTTCCACTCGTGACCCAGGGTCCTCCAGTTCCTGAGAGCTGACTCAGACCCTCCTGCCAGAAGGCTTAAGGATGTATGTTAAGTATGTCGTGAAGGACGTCATGGTTATCTAAGTTGTTTACGACTGTAAGAAATGTGAAAAAATAACTGTGCACATACAGTGATTTGATACGACACTTTTTTTTTTAAGATTATTTATTTATTTTATTTATTTTTGGCTGCGTTGGGTCTTCATTGCTGCGTGCGGGCTTTCTCTAGTTGCAGCGAGCAGGGGCTACTCTTCGTTGCCGTGCACAGGCTTCTCATTGCAGTGGCTTCTCTTGTTGCGGAGCATGGGCTCTAGGCACGCGGGCTTCAGTAGTTGTGGCACACGGGCTCGGTAATTGTGGCTCATGGGCTCTAGAGTGCAGGCTCAGTAGTTGTGGCGCACGGGCTTAGTTGCTCCGCGGCATGTGGGATCTTCCCAAGACACTTCTATTTGGGGGAGCAAAATAGGGGAATGAGTGTACAGATACATGCACACATATATTGGGTTGGCCAAAAAGTTCGTTTGGTTAATGAATACGTTGTTCAATAAAGTTCTCGGTGAAAATGAAGAATGTCTTTTAGTTTTACTTAAACCCGAACGAACTTTTTGGCCAGCCCAATACAATTTAATCATTTGGAATTCCTGGTGATTCTTCAAACTCACTTCGAAAGTTTTATCATGTAGTTTATTTTTTCTATTCTTTTCCTTCAGTTTTATTTTCGAATCAGTGATATCTGGGAGACTTCAGTGAAAGCACGATTTGAGTTCAGGAAGTTTTCCTAGAAAGAATCGTAAAAGGAATGGCTGATGTGGGCTGCATGGCAAACGGACTTTGGGATGTCTCAGGAAAAGCTTCTTTTTGGCCTTCTTTCAACTAATAACCATGTTTTCTTGTCTCCTCTTCCATCCAGCCCCCCACGCTGGAGTCAGCCCAGCGGAATACTATCATCAGATGGCTCTGTTAGCCGGCCAGCGCAGTCCCTATGCAGACATCATCCCCTCCGCTGCCACCGCCGGCGCAGGGGCCATCCACATGGAGTATCTTCATGCCATGGATAGTAAGTGGCGGGCCCCTCTTCTGTAGTCCTGGGCATGGCCAAGCTAACTCATGAAAGGGAGAGGAAGATACAAATATGGGTTGCTTACCTAACTTTTCAAACCGGAGGAGGAGGAACCACCAATACTTGGGACTCTGGTTGCCTTGGTTTCCCAGGAAGCTTCCACAGATGTGGCCATCCTGAGACTCCCGCTTAACTCACTTCATATCAGTGAACTGGAAGATACAGGCGATTGTAATTTAGCAGATACACAAAAACCTAGTCAGCCCTGATTGTCTTGGTAGCAGAATAAGGGAACGTGTTTGATTAGACGAATGTGCTTCGTCCAGTCATTCCTTGGTTTTATAGATTTTATGCTTTATAAATTAACTAAAAAAGAGACCTATACTTGGTTTTACATTTTTCATTGACTTATTTTTTTCTCATTTTCCACATGTTTTCTTTACATTAAAAAATTCTATCTCATTGAGACCTTTTACGTAGGAAAAATAAAAACATTTCCACATCGGGAAGGCCTACTTTTAGCCCTCTACCTAGCAGTGGAAGAAAATGGGAACATTGGTTGTACTTTATATCACTTTATTTTGGGTCCCTCAAGGCTTATGACATGTCCTTTGTGTCACTTCTCTAGACATATAAACAAGAGCCTATGATTATCATTTTTCAGAACATCCAAGAGTTCTTATTTATTCGGATTCTTTAAGTCCACATCCGTTTGCCAGGTGCCAGGAAGTGAACCTGAAACATCAACCAAGGTGTACATAACGAAACCCTTTGAATACGACGACAGTATAAGTTTGAGTAGGACATATGCTCGAGGTTTTGTTTGTTTCTTCTAGTAGCAGTGATTAATTTGTGATTTTCCATGTAGGGTCTGTTTGGATTCTTCTGTGACAATGGGTGGACCTTGGTCTACTCTCTATTAGTGGTTGATAATTCAGTTCTCAGATTTAGAATAGAGAGAAAATGATTGGTCCACAGGGCATAAAATCTACAGCCTTGGTCCCCTTACTGTCATGAGCTAACTTAGCTGTGTTACATACGAACACAGCTTGAGTGGGTTTCCAATGGGGAGCTCATTACCACACACAGAGGAAGAGAAATGTGTTACATCTTCCTCAGGGATTTTGTTTTCCGCTTTGTAGAAGAGAGAGTTTCCATTTCAGATTCATCATAACCACGTTTCAATTAGGGATTATTGGGGAAAAAAGTTGAGTGTTATTATGCAAATTAGTTATTTAAAAATCTGCAAATAGAGAATTAAAATAAGAGAGAATCCTTGAAAGGTCAGCCCATATTGCCTTCTCTATTTGATGAGAATGTGTTTAGTCAGGCAATGGCAGTTTTTATCTAAATAAAGGATGAAGCTACCCTTTTACTTTGTAAAAACTAATTAAAGGCATTTTAATTTGCCAGAGTATGTGGTAAATTGATTGTCATTAACTAGGAATTTAGATGTCCTATCATTCATCACATAAAAAGAAACCTCCTTTTTCTTTGTCAGAATCTTTTATTAGAATAGAGAAACAAAACAATTAACAGAAAGCCAGATAGGAGAGATCTGTGTTGGAACAGTAAGAATGCTAGGGCTTAGATTTAAGAAGGAAGCCGTAGGATCAGTGAAGAACTGGGCCACTTCTCTTTCAGCAGTTTTGAAATCCACACCTCGTAGTTTAGCTGTTCCCTTCAACAGATGACCCCAAGTCACTGCCCCAACTGCTGACAACTTTCTTTTTCTATGCTTCGTTGTTAGGGGGTTGGGAAGAGCATGATAAAGGGTTGGAAAGCGCGTAAAGTACTATATCCCTGCCCTCTAAAATAGCTGAAATAGCATTTAGTTTAATAGAACATAACCAGAATGTTATGTTTTAAATTTAAATCATAGGAGACTTTTGCAAGGGAGGAGTGAAATGACTTTAAATTCCTACATTGGCTCTGCAGTAGCAAAACCAGAGGCAAACTGGGATCGAGCTGGTCATTCTGATCCACTGTTACAGCTCTTCAGGACTCTTCCATTAGCAGAAACGGCAATAAACTGGATTCAGATGAGCACCTGACTTTTAAATGTGCCAACAATGGGCCTACCTGGGTGTCAGCCAGCTTCAGGATAGAGTATTTATGTGTTGCACATTAGAATGAACAAGTCTGTTTTATGGCTCTAATTCTACTTTTTGGGATTCTAGTGACCTTTAAAGACAGGAAAGCAAGTAATCCCTATAAGGAATATCCTAGAGAAATCCTAGACACTCATGAAAACCACACTATTTATACTGGTGGAAACTGACTTAAATAAGTACCCATCTTGGAGGGAAAAGCAGAGGAGCCGGACCATCCAGGCCTTGGGCAACCTGGAGGCTTCCATGGAAGGGATGAAGCCAGGCCCTGGGCTCTGTCCTTGGATGATGTGATGGGGATATAGGCCTCTGGTGTTTTATAGCCCTCAGACGGCCTCCTTATCTATTTAGTGTTTTTTAAAAAATCAGGAAATCAGCTCTATCTGGAATGTCCTGTTACTTCTAACTCTGCCAGGGATCACTGAATCCCACTGAGAATGGTTACTCTCGAGAATGATATGGAAACTGACCAGACGTCTGGTTTGTCCTTGGAATCCTTTGGAAGTGGAATGCACTTCTTCACTGAAAAACTTTTAGGATGAAATTAGCCTCTCATAGTGAGTAAAAAGGAGACATTTATGTGTAAGGCAGATGCCATAATAAAAGTAAGATGCTGGTTTAAATACTAAGAGCTGTGAACATAGTGGGATTGTTATTTTTGTACGACTATGGCCTAAGTCAGGTTGGTAATGAAACTATTCTAAATGAAGAAATTCAATTTTCAATGTGCCTGAAAGAAAGCTTTGAGTAGGTACCACATTTGTCATTCAGATTGGTTTTCCAGTTTCATATACATGGATGGTACTAAGTTCCAGTTTGTGATTTATTTTTTATTCACTATAAAGTATATCTATTCATCTCTATAATATTATCTATAGAGTCTTTCATATCCATCTATTACACTTCATTAAATTATCCTAAAGCATATGTTGGATTGTTATCTTGTATCCAGGTCCATCTCTGGTGAAGAAAATATTCCCAATGAGTTTTCTGGAGACCAAGTGCCTAGACTTTTTTCTATAAAGAAGGCTTACCTTCTACTTCAGTTTTCCGGGGACCCCAAAATTGCCATGTCCCTGTAAGCAGGTGTACCCATGCTTTGAAATAGAAACCCTCCGTTATTTCTTAAAAGTATCATGTTTGATTTTCCTCTTACCTAGTGGTATTATGTTCTCATTCTGTCATTAAACTTTAGTTTGATGACTCTGTAATATAAATGTGACCTTAGAAAAGGCAGGAGTGGGCCTGTGGGCCACATGCATAGCTCTGCCCTAATTCAAATCTCTACCATCTACCAAACTGAAGGCAAATGGACATTTAATTTTTAACTCTCCATGTAAAAAGCATTGTATTAAGTTGGCAGGTGTTTAAGTGTGATTTACTAACCTCCAGAATAGAACTTCATCAGTGGAATCTTCTTGAAGTCTCAAAACTCTTATAAATGCAGAGAATTAATTAATCGATCGACTGATTGATCTAATAACCAGAGGCTTAAAATTGACTCATGTTATCTTATTACAATGCTTGCAGGGTTTTTCTCCCCCAACCTTGGAAAATCTGTAAACAAACCACGTCCCAAGCTTTTAAATGTTTCTTGGGACTTAGGCTGTATAGATTATGGGGAATTTAGGGCAGCATTCCTCCATCTCGGCACTACGGGTGCCAGACGATTCTTCATGGTGGGGGGGGTGCTGCCCTGCCCATTCCCGGGTGTGCAGCAGCTTCCCTGGCCTCTAGATGTTTCTAGCACCCCGTGAGTTGTGATAACCAAAATATCTCCAGATGTTGTCACATGTCCCCTGGGGGCAACATCGCCGCCCCCCCCCCACCCCCGCATCGAGAACCATTAATTTAGGATAACGTATTTATCAGTTTTGTCAGTAAAGCCGTAAGTATTCTGTGGATCAGATAACTACAGAAATCATGGGGAAATGCGGGCATAACTAAGCTGGATTGTTTTAATCTTAGGATACTTTAATTCATTTTTTTCCCTTCGGCTCATTGCCTTAAAACGGTGTGCATTGCGGTGGGGAGGGTGGAGTGCGGTGTGACTGTGGGAACCACTGTCTTTGTCGCTGGCGGTGAATTAATGATGAGCATATCTAAGCAGCTGTCAGATTCATAAATCACTGGAAATGAGAGGGAGAACACATAAAAAGTCTCTCCCTTTTGTTTAGCAATTTATCATTTTGTCTGCACATTAATAAACAGAGCTCCCCCGAGGTAAGCCCCTGGAAGATAAATATTTCTCCCTAATTTCCTCAATTGTACCCAGTAGATCACAAGTGGAGGAGAGGGGTACTTGTCAACGCCAGTCGCCGGCTTCTTATCCTTCACTTCTTCCACGCGGGGTAGTCGGAACAGATAATGGGTACAGAGTCCAGCCGCAGGTAATCAGGTTCTGTTTTGTTTATACAACAGGCACCAGATTCCCCAGCCCCCGGCTGTCAGCCAGGCCAAGCCGAAAACGTACACTGTCCATATCACCGCTGTCCGATCATAGCTTTGACCTTCAGACCATGATCAGGACGTCTCCCAACTCCTTGGTCACCATTCTCAATAATTCCCGCAGCAGCTCTTCAGCAAGTGGCTCTTACGGCCACTTATCTGCAAGTGCAATCAGGTATGTATTTTCCCCAAATCCATGATGTGTTTCTTTAACAAAACGTCACTGCTCGCCTGCACCTTGCGTTTGCGGTACTGACTACCTACAAGGAAGGATTGCAACAGGACACCGGGGAGGACCCGGGATGCGGATGCAGGTCACATTTCACTACGATGAGTTCCAGAGCCAATTATTGGGCCGAAAAGAATTATTTTGCAGACATCAGTTAGCAGCCCATTTAGAGAAATCGTACTTATTCAGGAATGAAATCCCCTTCCTAGAGACAGGGAGTAATGGCAATCTTTTTATCTTCTTACTAGTTATAGTTCCCTAGAAGGAAAACCAACTTTGTACCTGATTTGGGTACACTTGCGAGGACAGGGACAGAAATCAAAAAAACAGAAGTGGGACTTCCCTGGCGGTCCAGTGGTTAGGACTCCACACTTCCACTGCAGGGGGTGTGGATTCGATTCCTGGTCGGGACGCTAAGGTCCCACAGACCGTGCGACATGACCAAAAAAGAGAAAAAAGACCAGACGTGAGTCTTGTCTCACGGGGGAAAAGTGTGCATTGGGAGGAAGAAAGAAAAGGGGACAGAAGGGTTTTAAGTCTAAAGGAATTGATGGGTCTTCCATGATGAATATACGTATTAGGGAAACCCTAACAGTCCAGGAAAAGAAAAAATGTGTTAGCAATAGTCACATACCATATTTACTAGAAATGATGAATACCATTATTTTTTGTCCTTAATGTTTCCATTACGGTTTTAATTCTTTGCTTGTTCAGCTACCAACAATCCTCCTTGGCAGGCAAGTTAACGTTTAAATATTATAAATCCCCATTTTGATATGATGTCATTTTCTGCAGCATGTGTCTTTTAATATGGTCAGGAAAGTGTGGAAACACGGAACAGAGCAAATAACTCTGCTTGTATGATAGCAGTCCGTACTTACAGAGGGGATTGTTTCAGGATTAGCCGATGTAGACACGAAGGTAGGCTTTGGAGTCGGGCAAAACTGTAGTCAGATTCCAGCTTTGCCACCCGCTGTGCAGACCTTACTTGCCTGTAGGCTCTGAAATTCAGTCTTCACATTTGTAAACTACAGACAAGACAGCCACTGTAGAGGAAAGGGGTACCTTTTATTAAAGCTGGTGTGTATGGGCAGGGTCTGGATGAAGACCCCTGCCCACGGGCAGAGCCGCAGGAGAACTACTCCTGGTGGTCCGTCCAGAGGATGAGCTACCGGGGCCTGGCCATGCGACCCCCAATGTGATCACCCCAGTCTGTCTCTGAGGAAGTACGCCCATCTCCAAACCACGGCCTGGCTGTTCTGCACTCCTGGCAGATTTCCCTGGGCTCAGAGGTGGCCATCGACCTTATTTCAGTTTGCTGAAATCATATCATTATTGTGTGGCTCGACTAGAAGTCATAGCATCAAAGTGGTGGAAATGAGGTCCACAGTGAAATTCACAGGAATGATATTCACACAGAATCACTTGGTGAGCGTTTTTTCTTCCCTTCTGCTCTCTGCCCAGCTACCGTGACTTTTCACAGCCTCTACAGGACTTAGATTCGAAAGCGGTACACAGATAGTCTCAGTGCTGTCTTTATTCTTACCCTGGCATCTTCACCCGTTTCCTCATCTCCTCACCTTTCCCAGGTAATCTAGTACCAGTCCTTGAGAGACTGTCAGTATCCTGACTTGGAATAATCGTTGTCCCCTGCCTCCGAGGAGCTACCACAGATCTGATTATTCTCATTTGAGCTGGAAGCAGAGATTCCTAAGTCCAGTCAGGCCCCAGGAGACCCGTTTGCAGTCAGGTGACCAGGGCCGTCGGGCACACAGGTCTTTCTTCCCTTCAGCGCCTCACCAGTCTGTCTTCTCTCTTGCAATCTGACCTCTCATTCTTCAGTACACAGCCCCTGTGTGCTAGGATAAGATGTAGCTTCTGATGCATATAAAGTAATACAGATAACCCAAGATGAGATCGGCTTGCTGGAACAATACAATAATTAGAAGAATTACGACCAGCACCACCTGCCAGTCCTTTAGCCGGAGTAGCGTTAGTGCTTCACTTGCTCTGTTCCAAGTTTCGCTTTGTGAAATCTAAAGACCGACTGGAGGACTCCCCAGTAAGTGGTAGGGCCGGTGGCTGACGGGAGGGGAAGCAGCATGAAGAAATCTACAAAGGGTAACTTTCTCAAGAGGGAAAGATACAGGAGTGCATCTCATCTCTGCTTTGTACCCAGGGACACGGCAGGCACAAGAAGCGCTCACTGTTTTCATCTGACAGCAGTTTTGGAAAGCGTAGTGTTATTCTTGTTTTATGCATGAGCACGGAGGGTTTTGCAAGAGGACCAGCCCTCCAATTCCTTGCTTTTTAGTTTGCCCCAAACACGTTTGACTTGCACACTTACATGTTTTCTAATCCTAATCTGCTTCTCGTGTTGTCAGTGCATATAGTAACGGGGTCAGTTTCTAAAGATGTTTTTCAGTGTGTAACGACACACATTCAGTTTTCTAAAAAAATCTCCTTCACGCGTGTATCCCAGTTCAAATGCTATTCTCTAAGAGGCTGGTAATAGTAGGGACCACCGTTCGAAATTCTTCTCTTTACTTGCTCATCTGGTAGTTGCTATATGTCTCCCTCTACTAGAATACAAATGCCAGAAGGTCTAGGACTGTGTATGTTTTGTTCACGGCCACACTTCCCAGCTCACAACATCTGTGCCCTGTCACCTTGATACCACTCAACAAATATTTCTGGAGTGAATAAATGAAGGAGCTCTTTAATGAGCCATTAGAATTCTAATCGCCCTCCTTATTAAAAGGAAGTTTCCATGTGGTGGATGAATAATGCTGGCTTTCGGAAGGTTATAGTGTATATGGATAGTATATCGTATATCCGTAGGTTGACAGTTACATGGAGATACAGAGGGATGGACACAAAATAAAGGGATAAAAAAGCAAATGTCCATCCTCAGTTTGTATATGGTTCTTATGTTTATGTATTTACTTAATAATTCAGACTGCTATAAGAATTCCATATAAAGCACATATTTATTCACAAAGGCTTAGCTACATCTTAAAACATAGTACTTGATTACGGCTAACTGATTAAAACATATTGTCCAAATGTATAGCAAAAGTCTTTTTTATATCATAACTGAGAACATCATTCAGAAAAATAACCCCGTGCACTTAAAAGGATGTTGTGAAATAGTTAACTGTCTCAAAAAGTTCTAACTTCTCCATCACCCTGAAGACTCCTGTCTAAGACTAGCTGATTCACATTTATCACATACAGCCTGGTTAAGGCTAGTATTGTAAATATTCAGTTAATGGCGTTAAATTGGAAATAGTTTGACCTCTGCTAATACCTTCCCCTAGAAATCGAGCTCCCATCGGAGGAGAAAGTGCTTCAACTGACCCTCATCTTCCATCTTCTAGCAAAAGTAAAGGGAACGAAGAAATGAGTAATCTGTTCATTTCTAACCTGCCAGTTACAGCTTTCTCACTTTGGGTTTAACGGCGAAAATGAAGATGGCTTCATATCCTTAGTAGTTTCAGGTCTGGTTCGGCCAGGACAGACATCTCAATGAAGATGAGAGCTGAGTGCCCAGAGCGCAGCCTCACAAATCAGTGCGTGTTTTCTGTGGCTGGCACTGGCCAGCTCTGCCCGGTGACCAGAGAGCAGGGGTCTTTTCTTCTGCGCAGCGTCAGCCCTCCCAGACATCAGGCCCCAGAGTAAGGATGCATCTGGCAGGTCCAGTGCCACTTCCTGAGAATGGTAAGAATCACCTCAGCCTCCACAGCAGCTTGACTCTGCGCTGTTACCTGCCATGAGTCAACTCATGCATGTCAGACAAACAACACGAGATGACTTGGGTGGGAAACGTCAAAGAATCGATGAATCCACAGCCCAATGACCAGGGTCCTTGAAACTCTCTGACTGCATCTTCTAAAAACTACGGGACAACCTTCTCTTCCCCTAGAATCAGTGAAAATAATGAATCCTCACTCAAAAGGATAGTTTTCATTTACTTCCAGGTGTGGCCGTTGGTTTGAGGTAATCTTCCATTTAATCCGTTACTCCTTCATTGCGCAAATATTTGACTGCATACTCAACTGTGTGCTGGTTGCTGTGCAGGACGTGAGGGCTGCAGAGATGAATGAGAGACACGATTCCTGTCCTCACGGAACTCACGGAAGGGAAAGGCCTCCAATCACAAGGTTGGAGGTGGGCAGGGCCAGACCGTGAGCAGGGTGGACCGCTGATCCCAGAACCATAGGAAGCCTTCAAGGCCCCGGTGAGGCTGCATTGTTTTAAGGACCGGGGAGTTTCACGGGCTGAATCAAAGGCGCTCAACTGCTTACGTGGGCGAAACTGCCAGGTCTAACTGAATTTCCTCTCCTGTTCCCCTTATATCCTTCTCTCTTAAAAATCCTCCAATGGGAGGTACGACTAAAAGGATTGGAAGGAGATGCTATTTATAAGAGGCATATAATAATGTCTGGCGATGTTTTTAAAGCGTTGGTGATGCTTTTTCTGACCATGTCTACATGGCTGACCAGTTACATGATTTGGGTGCTTCAGGCCACATCTCACTGGAGAGTGTGTTACTGCTATATATGTTCTTGGAGGTTTTGTCTGTTTAGTGACAACCCAGCTTCTAAAGCCTTTTAGGACTCTTGCATCCTAGAAAGCCTAATTATTTTTGTCCAAAGCAATATTGAAAGAGTGCATATGCCTCGGTGTAAACATTGGGATGATACTTAACTCATTTTGTGAGCATGTGGGTCCTTATGCGTGGGCTCATTACTTCTTCCGAGGCTGCTGGGTTTTCCAGTGAACTTGCCCCAGGGGGCTTTTATGGATGGACGTGGAAGCTTTACTTCTTTACTTTCAAATAGAAGCACGTGCATGCGTGTGTGTCCCTATACCGACATGTGTACAGATGATAATGGCTGTTGGCCTGTTCTCTGCAAAACTGGGAAGAATTGTTCTTCCTTTGAATGGCAGCTGTGGTACAGTAAATTCCACAGCTGGAACCAGAAAGTGGACGACCTCATTAGTATGACAACCACAAAGTAACCACAAAGTTGGTTTTGATTAGATGCCTCCTTCTCCCCCTTCCTCTCTCTTTCCTTGAAGCCAGTTTCTGAAATTTGGGGGCCCCCATGTTACAGTGTGGACTGTTGCCTGACTCCACCTCCAGTACTGGTTTCATGAACAAGAAATAGGAGAGATGGGACACTGCAAAGGAAATAGCGTCCTTGGATTCGTCAGCCTATAGAAAACTGGGTTAACTGCAACATGAAGTTTTTTTTTTTCTCTTTTATCAAAGTATAGTTAATTTACAATGTTGTGTTAGTTTCAAGTATACAGCAAAGTGATTCAGTTATACATTTGTGTATATATATTCTTTTTCAAATTATTTTCCATTATAGGGTAGAATTTGTTTTTTTTTTTTTTTTGCAGTATGCGGGCGTCTCACCACTGTGGCCTCTCCCGTTGCGGAGCACAGGCTCCAGATGCACAGGCTCAGCGGCTATGGCTCACGGGCCCAGCCGCTGCATGGCATGTGGGATCTTCCCGGACCGGGGCACGAACCCGCGTCCCCTGCATCGGCAGGCGGACACCAGGGAAGCCCCATTATAGGTTATTACAAGATATTGAGTATAGTTCCCTGTGTTATGTAGTAGGGCCTTGTTTACCTCTTTTATATATAGTGGAGTGTACATGTTAATCCTAAACTCCTAATTTATCTCTCCCCTGCCCCCTTCCCAGTATCCCCTTTGTCAACCATAAATTTGTTCTCTATGCCTATGAGTCTGTTTCTGTTTTGTAGATAAGTTCATTTGTGTCAGCATGTTTTATATTCCACATATAAGTGATATCACATGATATTTGTCTTTCTCTGACTTACTTCACCTAGTATGATAATCTGTAGGTCCATCCATGTTGCTGCAAATGGTATTATTTCATTCTTTTTCATTGCTGAGTAGTGTTCCATTGTATATATGTACCACATATTCTTTATTTATTCGTTTGTTGATGGACATTTAGACTGCAGCATGAAGTTTCTTAATCCCAATGCCCGACCTGAAGAAATACATTATAAAAGCATCACGTGAGTTTCTTTTAAGGAAGTCTTAAAAATTCACACCTGAAGAAAACTGACCAACTAGGGCAGTTGAAAAAAAATGTGTGTATAGGTCGTTAGCATTGATTTTACATTTAAAACTTTTCCTAAGAATATACAGCTGCCACATACTCTTCTCTCCTCTTCACTTTGGGTAAGAGATGGTGCCTTTGTGACTCAGGCCTTCCTGTGACCACCCATGTCAGGGCTCTGCTCTGGTTTAATTCTCTCATCAATCTCAGGCCAGCCCAGCTCCATGCCTGGTCCTCCAGGTCAGGGAGGGTTTCCGGAGATGAACCTGGGAACTGATGATGAGCCTTTCGGCTGAGTTCCCAGCAACCTCCCTCGTCCTTCCCCACACTAGCACAGAGGAACCCCAGCCCTGAGACTCAGTGGAAGGAGATGTTCCATGCAGCTCTAAGGAAAAACTATGATTTTTTTTTTTTTTTTTGAAAATGGGTAAATGCCATGTGGATTGACATGATTAAACAATAAAAAGAAACTTTTACCTGTAAGCCTGCGGTGGCTGGGTGACCCATCCTCTTGCCATCTTTCTTATACTTCCGATTTAGTTTTTTCTTTTTTGGCCATGCTGAACGGCATGTGGGATCTTAGTTCGCTGACCAGGGATGGAACCCGTGCCCCCTGCAGTGAAAGCGCCGGGTCCTAACTGCTGGACCGCCAGGGAAGTCCCCCGAGTTTTTTTATATTCACTTTTAGTTAGAAACAGACCTCTTCAGTATTGTAATTGGCTCTATCTGCCCTCCCAACATGAAGGACTACAGCGGCTCACATCATGCTGCTTTATTTATTGTACTGGTATTCAGTTATCCAGCCCATCCCCCATCCTCTTATCCTCTACCATATGCAGAGTTCCTGAAGTGTTTTTAAAAGACATTTCAGGATTGTCTCACATGCTATTTTAATTGGTTTTTATCTTTTTGACTTGAATATTAATGACTTTGAAATGCCTGTATGTAGAATAGGGTTGAATACATCTTAACAAATGATCTTCTACAGTATGAACTTTTAGTGTCCCCCACTAATATAGCATTTCTGTAATTACATGTGAATTTACAGATTGATCAGAGAGGTTCTGTACAAATGTGGACGCACATCACTTCCTTGGTGTGAAAAAAATAATGTTTGTTGTGAAAGTCAAGCGTGATTATGGATCTCAAAGTTGTATGTATTGATTACAGTTAATATGTAACTTTCCAGTTACAAATAATTATCTTATTCTTTGGATATATAAAAGGGATCTGTAGAAAGTACTCAGCTAAAACTGGTTGAATTAATGAATGAGTGTGTGGATTTGACGATATTTATTTTTTATTTAAAAAAATTTTTTATTGAAGTATATTTGATTTACAGTTGTGTTAATTACTGCTGTATAGCAAATTGATTCAGTTATTCAGTTAAACATATTATGATGTTTATTTTAGTTGTTTAACATCCTGTCTTTCTAATTACACCCCAGATTTCAACCAGATTGAGCATAGTTGTTGAGATTCCCAGACAGAAGTGTTCCAGTTAAGGGAGGGGTTACTGGGCTATTTACTGCAATATTCAGAAATAAGACCCGGTTTGCAAAATTTGACCCCAGTTTGAAAAGTGTATTGACAAAACGTTACTTCGGATTTGTGATGGAGAATAAATACATCAAAATTTTCTTAACGATTCAGACTTTGGGAATTTTAACATTAAATTTTTGGAAAATAGAAGAAATAGTTCCCACTCAGACAGCGATTTGCTGATCACTTTTAACTCAGCTCAGAGCAAAGAATAAAAGGGAAATTGACCTCAGTAGTTATCCTTATTTAGAGTTCGGTCCCCAAGTCACTGCCTACCATGTAACGAGTGCTCCTTTAAGGTGTTTTATAAAACTAAGACTTCGGTAGCCGTAACTCGGTTCTGATGGGTGAAAATTATACTTGGTGGACGAGGACACCACACACACTATAGTCAGAGATCGAAAATCCACATTTTTCTCATTTTCTGCTTTTTAGAAAAATACAGGACAGATTAACATTTGAATTAATTTATTCTGGCTTTCTTTTTTCTTCCTTTTATAATTTTTCAAAAATTCTATTGGAGTCGAGTTGATTTACAATGTTGTTAGTTTCAGGTGTACAGCACAGTGATTCAGTTATACATATACATATATTCATTCATTTTCAGATGTTTTTCCCATATAGGTTATTGCAGACTGTTCTAACTGTTGTCCTAGAAGACTGTTTCTCCAAGTGTTCTGTGAGGAACGCTAGTCTCTAAAATCTCCTCCAAATGTTGCTACGAACCATATCGGGGCTGGGACACTTGGAACACACATTCAAGTATTAAGTAGTTCCAGGGACCCCCGGGGCTGTATTCCTCAGACTTTATCACCTTGGCGCTTCTTTTTCCTTTCCTCCCTAACACTTACTTTTGGGTGACTGTGTTAGCACATTGCTTGGGAAGATCTGGGCCATCTGACACTTTCTAGCGATCTTATCGATTAAATATAGATTAACAGTTGCAAGTCACATTCTTATAAACGTGTGTTTTTAATTATCCCATCTCTCATGTAGTCATCTAGAAGAGAAGTAAATGCAATAAAAATTTTTTAAATTATACTTGATTAAATGTTGAGTGAAGAGAATTCAAAAATCAGAACATAAACTTAATTGCTCTTCAGTTGATCCAGAGGAAAGAACAGGGTGAGCAGAAATGTAAAGGTTTTGAGGTCATAAAGCTCAGGTGGACCATGTTTTAGACTAGACTGTGTCCTTCTTTTTTTTTTTTTTTTTTTTTTGCTGTACGCGGACCTCTCACTGTTGTGGCCTCTCCCGTTGCGGAGCGCAGGCTCAGCGGCCATGGCTCACGGGCCCAGCCGCTCCGCGGCATGTGGGATCTTCCCGGACCGGGGCACGAACCCACGTCCCCTGTATTGGCAGGCGGACTCTCAACCACTGCGCCACCAGGGAAGCCCGACTGTGTCCTTCTTGAGAGGAGACAGAAGCGATGTATAAAATTTTTCAACAATGTCAATACTTTGTATTTCTAGGAAATTATGGAACAAATACATGAACTGTTTAGGAAGACTTTTTTTCGGGGCTTCTAAAAAGAGAATTTACTTTTCAAAAAAAAATTCTGACCTCTGTAAACCAGCAGTCTGTCCTCAGCAGCTGAAGTTCTATAAAAATGCACAGAGGACCTTTGTACTGTTACTACCTTTGTGCTGTTTTATAAACACGTTGTCAGATTGCTTTTCTTTGAAGTGACTGTTCTGAGTTCGGTATGCAGAATAATGGCCCCCAAAGATGTCCACATCTTACTCCCCGGAAGCTGTGAATATATCACCTTACAGGGCCGAAAGAATTGTGTAGCTGTGATTCAGTTAAGAGTTTTTGTTTGTTTATTTGTTTTTTTAATAGTCTTCGTAGCAGCTTTGTGTGTAATAGCAAACCACAACACCGTGAGATGCAGGAAAAGAACGTGCATAGAACATATAAGGAGCGTACATAGCAAGCGTGCTATACTTAGACTCTAAGATACTATTCAGCAAAGGAAATGATTGGAGCTCAACTCAATGCAGCAACATGAAAAGATATCACAAACACAGTTGTGACCAAAGAAGCTGGATACCAAAGGTTACCTCCAAAGGTTACCACATAGACTTTAACACATCTGAACTTACAGCGTGTGGCCCAGTTTTCCCCAGTTTTGAACTTGCCAGTGGAATCATGCAGTAGGTAATCATTGGTGTCCAGTTAAGGGTTTTGAGATGAGGAGATGATCAGGTGGCCCTAGTATAATCACAAGGGTCCTTATAAAAGGGAGGCAGGGGGGTGTTGGAGTTAACAGGGAATCAGAGGAGGAGGTTGGGTTGAGGTGGGACCATGAACCACGGATGGAAGCAGCCTCTAGAAGCGGGAAGAGGCCAGGTGCCAGGGATTTCCAGAGAAACGCAGTCCTGCCCACCCATCTGAGAATTCTGACCCTCTGGAGCTCTAAGATGGCAAGCGTATTTTGTTTTAAAACAACGAAGTTTGTGGTGATGTGTTGCAGCAGCAGCAAGAAACTCATACCTAATGGGGGTGGTTCGGTCACTCACTGACTCATCTCGAGGGGCTGCCCCGTGCCAGGCAGTGTTTCGGGCACCAGGGGTCAGTGGGGGACAAGACAGACCAGAGCCCAGATCCCCTAGACCTTCCATTGCAGAGGGAGGGAGAGAATATGGTTTCAGAGAGCCTCATCCTGCAGTGAGAATACAAGTGTCAAACAGCAGAGCATCATGGGGCGAGGAGCTGCAGAGGGGGCTTGTTCTGATGGGGGCCTCAGGCTTAGGAGGTCCCTGTGTCTGAGGAGGTGACACCTAAGCTGGAATTTGAGTGACCAGAAGGAAGCAGCTAGGCTGGCTTCTGGAAAGACACAGCAAGTACCCGGATGCAGAGCTTAGGAAGACAGCTCACTTGGGGTCAGAGAGCAGGGGGTGGTGGCCCCAATCCCCTGGCCCCCCCGCCACCGGTGGGAAGTCCTCGGACGTTCTTTCCATGCACAGGCTTTGTAATCCGGAGCAAGCAGCCTTCCTTCCAGGAGCTGACGGCAGCGCCCGCTCTTGTGGGGTGACACAAGGTCTTCCCCTGTGTCCACTGTTGCCCAGCGCTTTGCACGCAGAGGAGAGAGGGTTTCCCTTAGCAGTCCCTCCTTACGAATAATCAGGGACTGCTAAAAATCGCTGGTCCATCCTGTATGTTCTCATATCCTTTGGAATCTGATAGTTGACATGGATTTTAGGGAAGGTTTATTCCTGTCCCCTGGTTTGACCAGCAAAAACGCAGCCCCAAAAGGGGATGTTACCCACATGGGTTGAAAGCTGTCGCAGCCTCTCCTGCATCTGAGGCCAGAGACTTTGCACCTGGGGACGGGGGCTGCAGCACCAATGCTGGTCCTTCCTTTTGTCTTCTACATATTTTTAAAAGTAAAAATCGACCTGCTCTGTCTGGCTATTAACATTTGTAAATTGCATTACATACAAAACTGAGGGCATTTTCTGCCTTGTGAAACATTTTCTCAAATGGTCTGGCTTCTTAATTGGGTCCTGACTTTTTTGAGCCCCCCAATATTGGGCCCCCCAGAATGAGAGGTGTACCTGACCCAAGGGACCCCCTTCCCAAGCCCACCTGCTCGTTCAAGCTCATGAAACTCAGGAAAGATGCATGGAGGTTTGTGCAAAGTCCGTATCACATTATAAATATGTGTGTAGTGGGGTCTTTTAGTTTTCCTTTGTTTTTTTAATGAACAGAATAAGGTAGTTACACTTAGTAATACCCATTCACCAAAAGGAGAGGAGGGGGGGTGGGTTAAATCATTGTGTTTTTTGATGAATGGCTTGTACACCAAAAAATAAATTGGACAAACTGACATAGAGCTCAGTGAACATGAAATCAGCTATTAGAAGAAAGCTTGTGAACAAATTCTGAGGCAGATATGCATCTTTTGATTAACGCCCTATCAATCATCCACACAGCTACCTTAGCTGAGTCTTGCTGTAATCATTCATGGTTGCTTTCCGAAACACTGGCAGAAACTATAGCGCTGCAGAAACAGAATATTATTAGTGATTTCTCCCTAACTTACTGTGAACAATGACTGTTTTCACCAGGTTTCTGCTCTCCTTTATTAAAGAAATACAATACAGAATGAAAGGAGAGTTCCTCCAATCCCTGTGAAATTCTCCTAGGGTATTCTTAATGATATTCAGTCTTAAATGGGCAAGCTATTGTAATGCAAGGCTCTCCGTAGGAATAATAGTAATGTAATCCCATTGAAACCACCTTTTTGTGGATTGTAGTCAAATGGGCAAAACGTGGAGTCACATTAATGAGGGGAGTATGTCTTCGGCGTTATTACTTAAAGTTGTTGAAATGGTTTGAATTTTGTTGTTGTAATTATTATAGTCTCAGTTAATGCGCTTAACAGCAATAGTAATTAACCCACCAGATTGGGACATTTGCACGAATTCTACCTTTGACGTTGCAAGAAACCCTGATTCTTTCTGGGCCTTACACAGCAGGATGGAGAGAATATCTACATATATATATATATATATATATATATATATTTTCCCCCACTGAGTGTTTTTAAAGGAAGAAATTTTCACAAATGCCGTTATAGTGTTTCACGCATTTTTTTAAGCCATCGGCAGATTCCTCGAGAGCGCTTCTTTCTTTTAAGAGGATTGGATTCCTAAACTATGGTGGTGCAGAGGACGATTTGGCACCGCCCATTAGCCCAGAAATCTTTAGGTGATGGTGTGACTTCCTTAGAACTTCCTGTCGCCCGGGAAATACTCTGGCATAATGAAGTGGTGACAGGCATTAGCATGTATAATGGGCGCTAATAGACATTTAATGCTCCTTAGCTGCTAGAGGGAGCGGATGCTCTCCCATTGGAATATTCCTCAATCAAAGCCCATTGATCACCGATTCCAGCCAGGAGAGGTTAATCCATCAGCTTCTGTAACCAGACGGCACTGATGGAAATTCTTTAGGTGGCATTCAGGATGAACCAAGCTTTCCATCTTTACAAACAAATGAGTGATATGACAAGCATGGTGTTCAAAACACATTTAACCAATTGATTTTCTTTCTTCTTGTAATAAGATCTGGAGACTTATGAAAGCGTGCAGGGGGAGCATAGATGAAAAGAATTGCTCCGCGCACGGGAACGTGTGGGATGCGGAGCTGAGAAAAGCACTATAAAGCATGTAGTCACCCATTCTCTTTGTTATAGAAAGTGTGTTATTGCAATAAATAGTTGTTATTGAGCCAATGCCTTTTGCTTCCGTTCTGCTGAAGTTTATCTCAGGTCTGCGTGTCTGTGCCAACGCCCATGCGTGTCCTGTCTGAGCCGTCAGCTTTCTCTAGGAAGTTTCAAGATGTTCGTCGATCATTTTTACCTTCTAATTTAAATGCACAGCCCTGATGCGATTTGGGGACAAAAAACTAGGTATAAAGGTGCACTGGTCTCTGTGTCCCGTGTAAATGATGGTTTTCCCTTTATCTCCCACCCGCAGCCCTGCCCTGAGCTTCACCTACCCTTCTGCACCCGTGTCTCTCCATATGCATCAGCAGATCTTAAGCCGACAGCAGAGCTTAGGCTCGGCCTTTGGACACAGCCCTCCGCTCATCCACCCCGCCCCAACTTTCCCGACACAGAGGCCTATTCCCGGGATCCCTACGGTTCTGAACCCTGTCCAGGTCACCTCCGGCCCTTCCGAGTCCTCACAGGTGAGAGAGACAGCTCGATGACCTGGTCTGTCTTGGGAATCATAGAGGAGAGCCACAGGGCCACATCAGCTATGAATACGCGCAGGCCAGTGGCATCCTCACCGCTTCCATCCTGCAGCCTGTGGTCCCAACCCAGGGCTGTCATCTTCAGATTCTGTGCCGTGTGTATGCTCCTCAAGAAACGAGAGCTTCTTCCACTAGAGTCATTTCAGCCTCGGGCTTCCCTCTGACCCTGTGCTGTCTATAGCCCATTCAGGAAAAATACATCCCATGAGTGGGTTGCTGTCATCCGGTCCCTTTCCCCTGCACTATTAGAGTTCGTTAAAGCCTGGATCCCAGCTCTTTTCCTCTAGCCTTAAAAAGCCCCAGGGAGTTGCTACTTAAGAGTTAAAAACAAAGAGCTGTCTCATGAATGTATATCCTGGCTTTTAAAATATATATATATTGGAGTATGATTGGTTTACAGTGTTGTGTTACTTTCTGCCGTACAGCAGAGTGAATCAGTTATACATATACATGTATCCACTCTTTTTTAGATTCTTTTCCCATGTAGGTCATTACAGAGTACTGAGTAGAGCTCCCTGTTGCTATACAGTAGGTTCTTATTAGTTATCTGTTTTATATATAATAGTGTGTATATGTCAGTCCCAATCTCCCCTTTATCCCTCCCTCCCCCGCTTTCCCCCGGTAACTATAAGATTGTTTTCTACATCTGTGACTCTATTTCTGTTTTGTAAATAAGTTCATTTGTACCATTTTTTCAGTATGTCCTGGCTCTGAACACATGTTCTGAACTCTGCTACGTGCAAATACGAGCCCTATCTGACGTCATTCTGGTGCCAAGGACGCTCGCTATTCTCGACTTGTGTGTTTTAGCTGTGGTCCTACTCATTGATCCGAAGTTAATTTTTGTCTCTGTCCCTGCCAATGTGACCCACAGAACAAGCCCACGAGTGAGTCCGCCGTGACCAGCACCGGCGACCTGGTGCATAATAAACGTTCCAAGATCAAAGCCGATGAAGACCTCCCCAGCCCGGGGCCTCGGGGCCAGCAGGTGAGGGAGGCGCCGGCTCTGGCTCCCTCCAGCCTGGCGTCTTTTCACAGCATTGGCTTGTCTACCGCGTTCTTGGCCTTGGGCGTTACCCACACATGTAACAAAAGGCCAGGGCTGGAGTACAACTAGGTTTGTTTCTCCAGCTCAGAAGCAGACACACGAAAACGCAGGCAGGTTTGTGGGGTATAAACTGGAGTAAGTGGGTGGATGTGTTTATTGTTGACCAGGGATGTGAACAGGCTTCAGTCCTTGGCCTTGATCTTAGGCCAGAATTACAAGCTCCTGGCTCTCAGCCTGAGCTGGGCAGACCAGGGATATTCCTTATAATGATCATGTTCTTATTTTTTCTTATGTTGCCACTTGCTACTGGCCAGGAGACCCTGCATAGCCAGGAGGGATCCAGCAACAACTAACCTAACCTAAGGCTACTTAGATTCTTGTTCTTTACCCCAAGTCCTGAAAGGACAACTTTAAAAAATTCCAGTCTTGTCTCTGCTGTTACGTAGATCCTGAGCCTCAGTTTTAAAAATGTGTAGATTCGGGCTTCCCTGGTGGCGCAGTGGTTAAGAATCCACCTGCCAATGCAGGGGACACGGGTTCGAGCCCTGGTCCGGGAAGATCCCACATGCCGCGGAGCAACTAAGCCTGTGCACCACAACCGCTGAGCCTGCGCTCTAGAGCCCACGAGATGCAACTGCTGAGCCCGCGTGCCACAACTACAGAAGCCCGGGCGCCTAGAGCCTGTGCTCTGCAACAAGAGAAGCACACGCAATGAGAAGCCCGCACAGCTCAACGAAGAGTAGCCCCCGCTCGCCACAACTAGAGAAACCCACGTGCGGCAACGAAGACCCAACGCAGCCATAAATTAATTAATTAATTTTAAAAAAAAGAATGTGTAGATTCTGCTCGTAATCCTATCTTGTAGGTTCCCTGGGCCTGATACGGAGCTCAATGAGTATAATTCCCAGAGATAGGGGTTGGACGAGAGTCTGGATGTCCACAGAATCTGGACCGTGCAATGTTCAGGCTGCTTCAGCCCCAACCTGAGAGTGCTTAAGCCCACGTTTCCTTTTTAGGGAGCACTTGGAAGATGGAACGAATGGGTGTCATGGGCTCTGAGAGCCATCCTTCTTCTTGCATGTTGCTGGTTATGCCTAAACACTTGTATACAGCTTTTACCATCTAACCTCAGATTAGATCCCAAATTTGCACACCTCATCATCTCCCAGAATTCTGGAAATCCTTTGTCTTTTCATTTCTGCAAAGCTGCCTTAGAAGACTAGAAAAGACTTTACCGACAAGCTTTAGATGCTATGGTTCTTGGGCAGGGAGTGTACGCTTGGAGACCGGAAGCTGAGCCCAGAAGACATCATCCCTGTAAAAATCTACACAGTGCCTCTCACAGCCTCCAGTGGCAGGGAGAACAGAATTAGAATTAGCAGTAAACCACTTCCCTGGATTCCAACATAGGAGAATAAACAAATATGCTGAAAAGAATTTAACCGAAAGAGCAGTCTTTTGGATAAAAGACTCCATCACCTAGTTTCATTGCTTTTCTTAAGAGATGACATCTTAGGTTGCTCTCACCTTGGTATTCAGGACAGCAAAGTTTGGCCTCAATACCTTACCGACATTCTGGTTTGGACCGTTGCCTTTAATCACAAGTTAACAACCTTCGAAGGCATATTGAGTAAATCTGAAAAAAATGCCCACAAATGATTCCATCTTTGTTTTCTTCAATTCACAAAACCCAGCTGATAGACTTGGGCTCTGTTTTATTTTCCCCCAAAAAAATTGCATCCGGAGGAAGACAAGCCTACATCAGGTTTTTCATTTCTCTTCTTTTTTTTTTTTTTTTTGACTTTTTATTTTATATTGGAGTAGAGTTGATGAACAATGTCGTGATAGCTTCAGGTGTCCAGCAAAGTGATTCATTTATGCATTTTCCCCTTTAGGTTGTTACATAATAGTGAGCAGAGTTCCCTTTCTCTTCTGTCTGCCGTCCCATCGTGTCTGATTTTGTCTCTCTTTCTCCTCCCTTCCCCACCCCTGCCTTTCAGGAACAGCCTGAAGGGACAACCCTGGTGAAGGAGGAAGGGGACAAAGAAGAAAGCAAACAGGAGCCTGAAGTCATCTACGAGACAAACTGCCACTGGGAGGGCTGTTCTCGGGAGTTCGACACCCAGGAGCAGCTGGTGCATGTGAGTGAAGGGGGCCGGGAAGGGGGCTTTACAGCTATGTGACCTTTCCTGCGGGGTCAGTTCCCCTGACCCCATGCTGAGTCAAGTTTCTCAGCTAGCAGCCTAGCAAACTGGAGGGGGCTTGATGACTTTCTGAGAATAAAGAGAACTCTGAGCCACGGTGCTTGACCTGTTCAGTCAGCTAAAGCTGAGTGTAAAATTCAATAACGTCTTCAAGAGAGAGTGTAATGACTCTGATCCCATAAGCGAGAAAACACTGTTTTGAGTTAGCGACTTTGATGGTTATTGAGTAATAGTAAGCTGGACATGAATTATTATTAACCTTTTAACCAAGTTTGATTTTAACCAAGACCCAGTAGCAATCGAAAAAATCATAGAGGTGGGGGAAGTCCTTTTCCTCCCTCCTCCCTTCCCCTCCCCGACCCTCACCAGCTAAGGAGTCTCCCATGATTTTAGGCGTCAGTTGGTACTTGCTGTGAGAAGTGGGTAATGGTTTGCGATAAGCCGTTAGCACAGTTTCTTGACTTGAAGCCAATCCTTGCGGGCCTCACAGTTCCGTGGAAAAAGGAATATATATTTTAAAATGTGTCTAATGATGTATATTTTTGAAAACTGCAATGTGGTCCGACTGAGAACCTCAGCTCGCCTTCCCACACCAGATTCAGAAGTCTTTCCCGTACTCCCTTGCCAGTTATTTCAAATAATGCAGGGTACCCCCATCTACATACCTCATTAGCCCTGTTTCCTTGGCCCGTGCTTCGTCTTTGTTTGGTACTTTCTCAGGCCAGTAGAATCTCCCTGGCACATGGGGCCAGGAGCAGTTGAGATGGAAGGGCATTCGCATCATCAAGGATGACACGATGTCAAAGCACAGGGTTGCATTAAGGCATTGGGATGGTTTGCTGTGTGTAGCCCTTTCATAAGCTTTAAATATGACAGCATATCTGACAGTAACTTCCTCATGACCCCCCCGCCCCATCACCTACACACACCATACACACCCCCATTCCATTCTCTTTACTTTTACACTCACTTTTTGTTTTTAGATGATCTATATCGCTTGATAACCCTCCTCCGTTTAAACACTAAGATTATACAATTCCTATTCGTTCTTATCCTCTAATATATACCACATGCTGCAGTTACATTATAGTGTCAAATATATGGTTTGCCAGGTTTTGAGATCCATCATATACAGAATGTTTTGAGGGCTTACCATGATCTCAGGGTTCCCCCCCCATTTCTTTTTTGATCATGTCTCCTTGTAATAGTATAGAGAGAATTCTAGATTTCTCTGCACAGCAAGAAACTAGAAAGTCAAGTGTTTTTAATTAAGGTATATTTCCAGATTTTTCCATGAACTTAATTTGATTCTTTCTCTTTAATTTGATGCAAGTGTTATTTTTAAGCCAAGCCTGACTTAACAGCCTTTTATTCTTGCTGATTGTTTTAATGGAAACCACAGACATTGTAACACTAAAGGGAAAAAAAAAAAAAAAAAAAGCTTGGAATTTTTCTTTTAATGTGGGGAAATAAACCCAAAGAAGAAAGAATGCCAAGAATACCCTCAGTGATAGAGTGAGTGAACATCGTACATGAGAAGAACTGGTGGTACAAAACCTGCCGTCATAAACGAGATGCTGCTAGGCAGTGCTGCTTGCCTTTTAAAACATCCTTCTGAGAGAGGACACGGTCTCATGGTGCCTTTTCTGTGGATAAGTCATTGCAGTTTCCAAGGAGCGCTGTGATTTTTGTTCAGCTGTTAGCAAATGAGGAAGGAAATTCCAAGTCTACATTTAAAAGAAATTGTGTTCCTCATCAAAGGCCAGTCTTGAGATAACATGTTGGGGGGTTGTGGTTATACCATCACATTTTCCCTGCCTTCTATGTCACATGAAAGCTTTTCAAAGACAGTGGTTATTGCAGGTATTTGTATTTAATCTCAGTGGCAAAAGGTTTTAGGTAGGGATGATGCTTTAATAGAGAGATCTGAGTAGTTTTAAGGCAAGGCTGCTTAACCTGTCAACTAAATGGCCACCATGTTGTCTGCTTTCTTATAAAAACTAGGAAATGAATTACATATACACCGGAATTTTTTAATTCCAAATTGGCAAGAAGAAATTCGTGTCAGGATTAGGAGAAAATCCAATGTATTATCTTTACGATATTAATTTTAGTCTGAGATAAATTATATGAGTTAAGGAAACTTAGTTAAGTGAATTAAAAATTTTAACTTACAATAACATAAATAAAGATGCTGGTTTATATCGCTTATTCTCTGCCTTTTCACTCATTATCTGACGTGTAGAAATTCCAAATTTGTACGTGTAAATTGATTTTACTTCACGTGACAGACATATAAGTGCCTTCCTACTCACGGTGAATCTGGTGGCTTCGGCAGTGGCCTGGTGTATTATTTTTTGTAGACTGAATGAATAGCTAGTTGAAATCCACCTAATTACTTGGGTGGCAGATGGAAAAAAGACCAGTGGCAAAAACCAGTTTTTTAAGGACAGAGGAAGCATGAACTATTTGCATTGCTATGACTCTCCTTGGAGAGAGGACATTTTGTGAATTAGTTGAATTTTCCTGCTACACACAACCAAGAGGCAAGGTGTTAAACCATTCTGATGCTCTGCCTTATTTATAGCCATGACCCATTCTTTTTCCCCCTCTTACAGTTAATAGAAAGATTCATGATTCTTCATGGTTGTCTATCTAGTGTCTGACAGTCCCGACTGCCTGCGAAAGCAAGTCACTATCTATAATTGATATCCTCCCGTGGAATAGGGTGCTGGCTGCAATTGAAGGGCTTTGCTGAAAGCTCTTAAATCCTGACAAGTTCTCCCCTTGTTCTGGTTCAGTCGCTGAGCTGCACGGTTGGAATTCCAGAGTCATTTGAACTTGGTGCAGAAGGGAGACATGTGTTTCGCATTAGCAAATCAGAGTTGAAGAGGAGAATTAGGGACTCGGCCGACTTTGCCCGCCAGGTAGTCTCATTTTCAGCGTAATGCACTCCGTGTTCTCTTGAAAAGATGACCCCATCCCATTACTGTCCGAACAGATGGGCTAAATATTGCCTTTGCCTTCTCTTCTCCTCTATTTCAAGCCCCTGTCCTTCTCCCGTAGTGTGTTGATTCCAGGTTTGCCGTGGAGTCTTTCTCACTGGGATGTTTAATTAATTTCTCTTCCCAGCAAGATAATTATAATTGGGCTTCATGACTCTCCAGCTAGTATTAAATGTGTCATAAATTTACTTCTGTGCCCAGAAGCTAAGGAGACAGATGTATATTTTTGTTAGCTGGTTTTTTGTTGTACTTTGTCCCCTTCTTAGTAGCAGTTAAAATAAGAGAGTAAGAAGGATATAGAGTACAAAAATTAATTAAAGTGCTTTCGATTAAGACGGAATTTATTATTGATTTGTCAAGATGCCAGCCATTTCTCTTCCCTTGATAGCTGGAAAGCGCAGAGTCTAACATCTCAAAATAATTTGAAAAGTCCACACTTCCCCTTCAATCCCAAATGAATTAGATCCTCTTTTTTTGCTGTCGTGCATTATATATTCCCAAACGCACGACTCTTATATCTGATTCTGAAAGTCGTAGAATATCGGTTCGCCCAGTGTGGTTTCTGTTTTTATTTTGTTTTGTTGGTTTAGCTTTTTTTACTATGGAAAACAACTCAAATTCTGTCTGCTGGCCTTGCTTCTCACGGAGATGAGAAAGGTTTCCCAACCTTCCTGAGACCCGTTTCCCTCTTGCATTCATTCTGTCCCGGAAGACAGTTCCAGCTCTGGCCCTTGGATGCTTGAAAAATATCCAGCATGCATTGCCTGCAGCCCAAGTTAGTCTCAGGTCCTTTGCTTCTGAATGGCGTTGTGTGTACCACTGATGTTCTGAGAGGCTTAAGAAGAGGAGAAAGGAATACATGTGAAGAAAGAGGAACATGTACCTCAGTGTGCGTCACCACTGCCAGGCGTCTAGTTATGCTTGAAAACATAACTGCTGGTATCCGAAAGAGTAAAAATAGTATAATCACCATAGCTAATGCCCACCTGTTTGCTCTGTCACTGTAATTCGCTTAACTTCTATTACACCAACCCAACCCTTTCTTCCCGTTTAAGGAATAACACATATAATATTCTTTCCAAAGGTCTTTAAAAGGTCAAATTATTTTTTTACCAGTTTTATTCCCCATCCTGATCCCAGCAGAATAACCTTATCTGCAGGGAGGGCCTGGGCAGTTACACTGTGCGGGCTCTTGTCTCCTGCCTGTAGGGCCGAACAGCAGAGAACACGAGAGGTGTTTATGTGAGTCCCCAGCTTCAACTGGGTGGCATGTACGTCGCTGTACTCCTTCATTTGTATCTTTTAAACGTGGTGTCAAAAATTCACCCTTTTGTACAATGATTAGCCACCTCCTTGGATTTTAAATGCTTTCATATGCTGCAGATTTTGATCTCTAAAAGCGTGCTGAAGTTTCCTTTATCAGAAGAACACAGTTATAATCACCTTTGCTGCCATTTGAACACAAATTCTATACATCGGCAGCATGAAAATGAAAGGCTTTCTTCTTAATATCGTAGAGATTTAGATACAAAGGAAGCACACCTAATCTGCAAAGAACTGATGCATCCGTAGAAATACGGGAGAGTGTTAGGATGTGGTGAAGACATTATTTTCATATTAATACCGTGTTCCCAAATTTGCATTTTAAATGTTTTCCAGCTAATTTTGATCCCTTTGCTTAAGTTGCATTGTGTATCTTTACTTAAGAGAAGATGGAGTTTAAGATGTGATTGGGGCCTCCGATAAGAGGCAGAGATAGATTTGTGTGCACATAAAACCTAAAATGAATGAGTGAAGATTTTGATCTCATTTTCCCTACCTCAATGCTAGTTAATTTAGTGACTCTAATTATTTGGAAATAACTGCATGGAAAAATGTAGATGAAGAACCACCAACTTCAAAGCCATCCTTTGACAATCGTGCCCCAAGGGTCACGTTCTTTTTCAAGTTACTGGCTAAATTGCACCTGCAGAAATTGTTCCCATAAAGACACTCGGGAGATTAGACTGAGTGGGGGGCACGGAGGGCTGTGTGGTCCACCAGTGAGAGCCTCCCGGCACCAGCGGAATTCTGAGTGGCAGCGCCATCTCTGCCCTGACCCTTGGGATGACCTCCCTGGAACCATTTGACCCTTTAGAACGTTATTTTCTCACTTATCATACTGTGAAACAGCCGTGAAAATAAGTGCCGTCCCCCACGTCCAAGGCCAAACAGAGATCTCATGCAGGAGGCCTAATGAGAAACAGACAGAGGGTCTCAAAGAGGTGACTCGTCTCTCTGTTTTATGTATTTGTGTTTTGCAGGGCGGAGTGGGGGAGGGGTGGGCAGTGGCGCTGTTGGGTTTTGTGGCCTCTGTGTATTAGCTCTAAGGCTTATTTCATATTCATTGTTGCTGAACTGAGGTGTGCATTTGACCGAAGCTGGAGATCCCGTTCTCTTCCCCCAGTGTGGTTCTAATGGATGGGACTTGGCCGAGACATTTCACCTCTTCCAACCTTGGTTTTAGTAAAAGCAAGGGAAGGGTTCAAAGTGGATCATCCTTAGGCTAAGAATGGCAGGCAGGTTTCATTTCAGGTACAAACCTACTGGCCGGCTGTCACTTGGGGTGCTGAGCTGCGCTCTTCCCCACTTTCAGCTGCAGAGGCAGGGGGGTAAGGATGATGCAAAGCCTGCCATGGATGAGGTTTCGCAGCAGACAGGTACTCACTGTATGTTTTCCAAAGTCCTCCAACTCTGTAGATTAAGTGCACTCCAGAACAATTGTGGTTAATTTTTCTAGGAGTGGTATGTTAATTACTTGAGCAATGATTGTATTATTAAAATTCTCTCTTTACTAATGCTCCTTCACCCGTGAATGAAGAACAACAAGTCAATATTTTAAATAAGATATAATGGGTATCGAATCATATCTTAGTTACTTTCTTAAATTTGTTCATCCGTTTTAGACCCCATGAAATATTTCATCAAAACCTTCATCCGAATAACTGTTTACTGCCTTTTGGGGAGGATTTTTCTATCAAAAGCTTTTTGATTGGTTCTGAATGATACTCTAGGTGAGATTCTGGATTCTGCTAATAATTAGTTCCCTGGAATATTCTGTATGGACGCAATTTATACAAGAGAAGATGGTGTCACTTTGGGCTGGGCTGCCTACCTCACTAAAGTTTACTTGCCAATAGCAGATCTTGCTGATACCACGTATCCTCTTGTTTGTCAGCAAAAGTATGAGCTGACAAACAGCAACTCACTAGAAGAGGGCCTGGGTGCAGCCTTCATACTATCCACTGCCCCAGCTTTGCGGTGGGCACCTGCTAGCGCGACTTAGACCAGAGCCTCCTGGAGTGGTCCTTCTCATTGGGAGGGGGAGACAAGGAAACATAAAAGCATAGTGAACAATGTAAAGTTGGACCTCATGAAGCCATAGAGTGTTGTTGTGATCTTAGGGGCTCAGAAGAGGAAGAAGTGTATGAGGGGTACCCAGAAAGCCTTCTGGGAAACGTGGGAAATATGGTTAAGGTCAAAGCAAAGCAGACCAAATATGCAGGTCAGCTTTTGAGATATGATGACGATGGTGATGGTGATGGTGATGATGATGATGGTGATGGTGATGGTGGTGATGGTGATGGTGATGGTGGTGATGGTGATGGTGATGACGATGGTGGTGATGGTGATAATGATGGTGATGGCAATGAGGATAAGGATGGTGACAATGAGGATGATGGTGATGATTTTGTAAGAAGAAATAGCACCTTATCTGAAAGAAAACTTTGGCTGACCACTGTTCTCCTGCTATAGTACAATGCACTGCGTTTCAAAGCTGACAGACCTGGGTTCAAAACCTTCTTTCCACACTAGGCATGTTACATTCCTTCTCTTGAAACAAGAATAATAATAGTATTTACTTCATAAAACAGTTGGGGGAATTAGCTTAAAAATTATGCTCAATAAAGTGTTAGCGCTTCTCCATATAAAAGTAAAAAGTGTAAAGGTGTTTACCGGCTGCTAAGTGCATGTGTGTTGCCTGTGAAAACATGGTTTAGGCTGGTATTCGGGCAGTGTTTGCGTTGGCATGTCACCATGAAGTGAGTAACTGCATAAAGATGCTGACCGGGCCTCCAGTTCATGAAACCTAGGAGAGAAGGGCTGGAGAAGTCCCTGGGTCCCTTCCTTGTACTCCAGATCCCTCACTGGACTTGCTTGTGCTGTGTTGAGATTCAGAGCCTCATCTTGTTATGAGTTCAATTGTGCTGACATCCTTCTGAAAGTTCTCCTTAGTGGTTGCCCTAAAACGAGGCTCCCCAGCCTGGGCACACGGGGGCAGGGGGTTCTTTGGTGTGGGGACTCTCCTCTTCCTTGTAGGACTGTTAGCAGCATTGCTGACCTCTGGCCACTGGATGCTGGGAGCGCCCCTCCTCCATTGTGACAACGAAAAATGTCTCCAGACATTGTCAAATGTCCCCTGGGAAGGGAGAATTACCCCCAGTTCTGCTCTAATCTTTCCTCTTGCAGTGTGGGAAGAAAAAAGCAACAAAAATTTAAAAAGTATATTTGTGATTAAAGATAAATTTTCTCCTGCTCAAATGTACTTTAGAATGTTCGGATTAAAAAGAAAAGATAACCTCATTAAACAGTCTCCAGCAAAAGATTATATGTATTATATATATATTTATAAAAATATATATATATACACATTCTGTATTACATTTATAGATATTGCGTGTGTGCATGTGCACGCATGCATGTGTGTGCATGTACGTGGTGTGTGTGTGTGTGTGTGTGTGTGGTGTGCATTAATTGGCAGAACTTAATTTTAAAACCACATTTGCTAAGGTTAGGCACACACAGTAGTTCTCAGGAAGTCCCATAACCAGCCAAGCCCTTTGTCTTGGTGGAGAAATTCCATCACTGTTTTTCTTTTTTTTGCAGACCGAGGGAAGTCACTCAGACTTCAGCTTCTGAGACCATGGCAAGCAGGGTTGGAGATCAGGCTCCTGCTTTGACATAAAACAGAGCTCAAAGAACAGAAAGCAATTTTCTAGTGCAAGGACTTTTTGAAGATTCAGAGACATTTAGGCTTTTCTAAGATTAGCTAAGTACTGCCACAGATGGATTTTTTTTTTTCGTTTCTAGAATGATTAGTGTTGGCTAGAGAAGAGAACTGTAAGTGGCATATTCTCAAAAGACTATGTATAGGCCAAGGCCTTAAACTTAAGCCATCCCCAGCCCCCCAGTTGACAGTAAAACTAGCATCAGTGAGTGAGGGTGTGGAGAGAATATTGGATGGTGTGCTGGAGATTTGTCTTTTATCCCTACATCTGCCAAAAGTTGCTTCTGACTTTGAGTAAGTCACCCTACAACTTCAATCATTAGTTTCTCATCAAAAATGGAGATAACATCTATCTGATTTTCCTCACAAGTTTTTTTGATTTGTTTTTTGTTTGTAAGGATAGAATGAGATCATGTAACGGAAGTGCTTTGTAAACTCTGGAGCATTATTCAAATATAAGGAAGGATAGAATCCATGAGAAGTAGCATTAATAAATCTACCTAATGGAGAGATTAAGGAGACTTTTCACCAGAATAAAGAAGTTTATAAGTATGTTGGTAATTCAGTTGTGCCCTCTCACCTCTGTAGGCTGTTGATCTTACCTGTTACAGTACATCATCATCATCACCACCTAGTGGCTGCTATACAAATTGCAGGCATAGTGTTGAGAAGAAAAAAGTCTCATGCACATCAGACCTATGGACTTCGGGTTGGGGTTGATACACCTTTTTATGTTTATCCCTTTGAGTAAGGAGAACATACAGGGCAGGATGTTCAGGAAGAAATAGAGCAGGCTATTAGGAAGACGATAGATGTACAGGCAGAGCAGTGGGAAGACAAGTAAAGTGAAGGTGCAGAAGAAGGACTGAGAGAAAGGTCTTGTGGAGATCAGATTTGAACATGGTCTTGAAAAGGAAAGTGGATTTAAATAGGGAAAGACCATTGCAGGGAGGAGCTGGAGCTTCCATGTGGAAAAGACAGTAGGAAGAGGTTAATGGATGCAGAATATATGGGAGAATTTTATCTATGAGTCAGTTATATAAGGCTGGGGTTTTTGACACTTCTTGGGGTCAGAAATATAATTACAAAAGGATTCATTCTGTGCCTTTGGACTGAAAAGTGGTAAGTAATGCAGTTATGTTAGAACCAAGTGTGTCTGGAAGGCAGAGGGTAGTGGGAAGTAAGGTTATGGAGCAGAGAAGCACCATTTCATGGGTGACCTGACTGCTAGATTAGCAGTCTGACTTATGTTCCAGATGGAGTAAGGAGGATCGATGTTTCTGATGAGAAAGTTTGAGCCCGCATGAGCTTTAGAAAGATGAGGGCTGAGCTTTGCACAGCTGTATTTGAAGAGGGCAGGGGTACGAGTGGGGCAGGGCCGGAAGTAAGACTCAGAAGTGGGAATTATTTTAACTTATTTTTTTTAAACCTGGGAGTAGAGTTCGGAGATGTTTCACAATTATGGTTTTCGTAGCTAATGTGGGCACTGTAGACGTTGTTCAGAGATCAGTTCGAAGTTTCCAGTTGCTGACTGGGCACCTGGGAGGTGGTTTTGCCCATGAAACTCCTGTCTCTTATGTGAGTGGACCAGGTAGGTTCATTACTTAAAGTTCCTCAAATCCTGTTGTCTCTCTTAGAAGTAGATTGACCAGGGTTGTTGACCAGTGATCTCTGATGATTTTTGGAAGATGCCTCCTATGGTGTCAGTCAAGATTTTAGCACCTGGGTAGTGATGGTTTTATTGCTACTATTATCAGTTTTCTTTCTTTGTTGTTTTGTTTTTCTCTGTGCCTATTTTCTGGTTATGGGTACATGATCTCAAGTTCTGAAAATGTCTTTCAAGTCAGGAAAAGGAAACTGTGCCAGCCCTCTTCTGTCAGCTTCAAAGGATTTGGGGGTGGGAGATCTCTTTACACACCTGGTCCAGCCCTGTCTCACCTGCTCCCTCCGTTTCACCTTGAGGGACCTCGGTTTCTTGGGTGTTACCTTCAGCAAGCGTGATGTGTCCCAAGGAGCCAAGCTTTCTCTCCAGGACGAGCAGGAGAACCCTGGCTCAGGAAGAGCAGGTCTTCCCCAGCATCCTTCCCTGGCGGTAGTGAAAGTGTTCACCCTTCCCTCTCCTGGACCACTTGGCCAGACATGGTGCAGTTCCTACCGGTCAGATAAAGCAGTCAAACAGACTGCAAAGAAAACACAGCCCTCCTTGTATTCTCCTTGTGTTCAGCAGAGATAACTTTGCTGGAGTTTCAGTACTGAGTCATTTGGCTTCTGGCAGGCGCTTTAATTGCTAAAATGCAGATTTTTTTTTTTTCTTGATCAAGAAGGGATTATTCTTGTTATCAGTCCAGAGCATCTTATTTCAAGATGAAAGCCTTTACTGAATTACAGATGTACGTTTGTACAAAGCTTTTCGGCGATTGACAACTCAAAGAGAAAGTATGATTTATTAGCCTATAATGGCTAACCCTGATCTATGGTCTAGGTTCTCCCGATTTGTGAAATTGCTTAATATGAACTGCCTTTTATACCGTTCAAGCCTCAGGTGACTCAAATAAATGTAGTCTCCATTACAGGATATGTTACGGAAGAGGGAAAAAGAAAAGCGGGGGAGGGAGGCAAAAGGAGAGAAGTGGCTTCTAAAATTCATCTTGGTGGTGCCTTTTACAGTAGTTTGGCTGATAAGCTGACAGAGGAAAGATTAATAACGAGGCTTGTCGCTATCAGTGCCTGCTTGTCGATTCTCTGTAACAGGGCTGTCTGTTCAGCATGGAAATTATTGATTAAATAAAAATTGCTATTAGATTGTGATGTGATCCATAATCACAAACAATGGTGGACATTCCTCTTTTAGATCCTCAGCCATGCATCAAGTTGTTTCTTTTTTTCCCTTGCTGTAATTTATATCGCGCTGACACTTGAGCTCATTAGGACTAGCCTTTCTGCTCGGAGGCAGGAAAGCACGGGCATGCGCAGACCGGCCAGAGTGGGCCGGAGGATGGAAGGACCATTCTGGTGGGGGGCCTGGCCAGTTCATCCACTGGGCAGCAGCAGGGTTTTTGTCTGTTTGTTTGTTTGTTTAACTCTCTTTTTTAATTGTGTTAAAATACACGTAACATAACATTTACCATTTGACCATTTTATTTAACTTTTTTCTAGTTTTCCTGAGTATAATTGAAATATAAAATTGTATATGTTTAAAGTGTACAACATGATAACTTGATATACATATGCGATGTGAAATGATGAACACAGTCAAGTTAATTAACACATCTGTCACCTCACAGAGTTACCTTTTATTGTGCTGTGATGAAAACACTTAAGGTCTACTGTCTCAGCAAGTTTCAAGTATACAATAGGGTATTCCTAACTATAGTCACCATGCTGTATATAGATCCTCAACTTACTCATCTTATAAATGAAAGTTTGTACCCTTTGACCAGCATCTATTCATTTCCCCCACCCTCCCCCAGACCCTGGCAACCATGACTAATACTGTTTCTATGAGTTTCACTTCATTTTTTATTTTTTTAGATTCCACATATAAGTGACACCGCACAGTATTTGTCTTTCTCTATCTGACTTATTTCACTTAGCATAATGCCCTCCAGGTTCATCCATATTGTCTCAAATGGCAGGGTTTTCTTTTTTTAATGGCTGAGTAATATTCGTTTTTTGAGGAAGCTCCTTACCATTTTCCATGATGGCTGTACCGATTTATAGTCCCACCAATAGTGCACAGAGTTTCCTTTTTCTCCATTTCCTCACCAACATTTGTTATCTCTTGCCTTTTTGATAATAGCTATTCTAACAGGTGTGAGAGTATATCTCACTGTGGTTTTGATTTGCAGATGCTGAACACCTCTTAACGTACCTGTTGGCCATTCGTATGTCTTCTTTGGAAAAATGTCTAATCAGATCCTTTTAAATTGGATTATTTGGGGTTTGGGGTTTGTTTTTTTTTTTTTGCTATCAAGTTGGATGACTTCTTTTTTTGGATATTAATCCCTTATCAGATATGTGGTTTGCAGGTTTTTTTCTCCCATTATGTAGGTTGTGTTTTCATTTTGTTTCCTTTGCTGTGCAGAACTTTTTAGTTTGATATGCTCCCACTTGTTTAGTTTTGCTTTTGTTGTCTGTGTTTTTGGTGTTATATCCAAAAAATCATTCCCAAGACCAATGTTAAGGAGGTTTTTCTTTCTGTTTACTTCAAGGAGCTTTACAGTTTGGGGTCTTTAATCCATTTCAAGTTTTTTTTTTTTTTTTTTCTATTTCTGTGGAAAATGCCATTGGAATTTTGATAGGGATTGCCTTGAATCTGTAGATCACTTCGGGTACTGTGGGTATTTTAGCAATAGTAATTCTTCCAATCCAAGAACAGACTCTTTCCATTTATTTGTGTCTTAACTTTTTTCATCAATATCTTACAGTTGTCAGTGTACAGATCTTTAACTTCTTCCTTTAACCTCTTTTAAATTTATTCCTAGCTATTTTATTGTTTTTGAAGCTATTGTAAATGGGATTGCTTTTTAAATTTCTCTTTCAGGTGGTTCATGGTTCGTGTGTTAAAACACAACTGATGTTTGTATGTTGGTTTTGTATCCTGAAACTTTGCTAAAGTTGTTTATTAGTTCTAACAGTTTTTTGGGTGGACTCTTTGGGTTTTCTATACATAAAATCATGTCATCTGTCAACAGAGACAGTTTTCCTTCATTCCTTCCAATTTTGATGCCTTGTATGTCTTTTTCTTGCCTGATTTCTCTGTCCGGGGCTGCCAGCACCATATTGAATAGAAGTGGTGAGAGTGGGTGTCCTGATTTGGACCATTTTGAAGTGTGCCGTTCAGCGCCATTCAGCACATTCACAGTTGTGAGCCGCCATCGCCACTACCTAGGTCCAGAACATCTTCCTCACTGCAAAAGGGGACTATGCCCATTAAGCAATCACTGCTCTTTCTTCTTCCTCCACAGCCCCTGAAAACCATGAATCTACTTTCTGTTTCTGGTTTATTTGCTTATTCTGAACATTTTGTAGGAATGAAATCGTATAATATATGATCTTTTGTGTCTTCCTTTTACCACTTACCAGTGTTTTCAGGGTTCATCCACGTTGTAGCATGTGTTAGTGCTTCATCCCTTTTTATGGCCGAATCACGTTCCATTGTCTGACTGTATTACATTTTGTTTATCATCCTTTTATCTGTGGAAACAATTTGGATGTTTTCCACCTGGTGACTCCTGTGTTCTTACGAGCATTCGTTTTTCATTTCAACATTTATTTTCCAATCTTTCAGGTGTATTTCTGCGAGTGAGACTGCTGGCTCATATGGTATTTCTGTGTTTAATTTATTTGAGATGCTGCCAAACCTACAGCAGGTTTTAAGCTGTCTTGCACAAGCTCTGCCTTCTCAGGGGGTCTTACCGCTAACCTCATTAGCCCCTTGGATGTACTCATTATTCTGTCCCGACCACCACCTCCCCACCTTGCCTGGGCTCTGCCTACCCTCCCTGGGCTGCAGGCTCAAGCTGGCTGTCTGGGTGCTTCTCTCCAAAGCGACTGGTGGCTCTACCCTCTGTGGGCACGTGGGCATCACTCGGCAAAGAGGACCATACATCTACTGTCACCACTTTTCCCCCCAAAGGGGTGGGACTGTTTTGGACAAATGCATAGACTAAATATTCAGAGCATTAGGTCATGTGGGCTTGGCCAAACAAAATAGACTGACAGGTTGGCCAAATTTTATATTTAAAGGGTGATTCAGATGAAGTTCTGTTCAGGAGGAATGACCATAGTCCTTTCACAGTAGCTTGTTTGCGGGTTCATAGCTGGATATTAACTTTATTTGTTTTTTGTGGCTATTAATTTTATGATCACTTCTAAATGTAGAATCTTAAAAACGACCTAACCCACTACCTGCCTTTTTTTAAACCAAGTACAGTGAAGTCTAGAAAGGGTCAGGACCTTATCTAAGGCCACCAAACTGGTTAGTGAGTGGCTTTGGTACCAATTAATTTGTTCACTCATAGACGAATTCTCTTGTTTTAAATGGTTGCTTGGCACATATAATGCAGGCCTGGCCTTTAGACTTCCTAAGCTATTAAATTTATGCATTCTACCATCCCCCACTTCACTCACCTCACCCCTGCCCCCAACACACCGTCCGCCTCTGTCTGTCTGTCTATCTGTCTGTCTCTCTCTCCGTTTTCCTCTTGCAGGGGAAAGCTGCCTCCAGCACACACACACATGTACTGCAAGTTGGAAACCACTGAAAGTAAATATAACTCTTCATCACAAACATCAGACCCCTTTAATCCAAACAGAGGTGAAAGTCAGATGCCCATCTAGGGCTGATCATCTTGACTCAAGGTAAAACTCATGCACTCATCCAAAACATGCATTTGTCTTTTGCTTGAGAGAGAATATGTGTGATTGATTATATTAAACTTAGGACTGGAAACAACACTGCAAGGAGGCAGAACTTTTGGAACTTGAAACCCCAAGCTGTCAGTCAGCACTCCCACCCCGCACTTCTGCTGTGGTTTCCTAGTTTGGCTTTAAGCTGTAGCCCTTCACATGGACGGAGGCAAGGATGGGACTTCTCCAGGGTGGAAACAGCCAGCAGGACAGTCCCTTGGTACCAAGGCTCAGTACCAGCTACAGAGGTGCTACTCAGACTGGACGGCCAAGCTTCCTGATGGGCCTGAATAAAGAGCACGAGGCCGTGGAGGGGAAGCGAATGCAAGAGAGTTGGGGGTCACCCAAGAAAGCCCTTCTGACTGAGTAAACGCAACTCCTCGAAGAAAGCAGGCACCAAGTGTGCAAAATATAGATCCCAGTGGAATTCTTTGATAAAGTTAGACTTTAAGTCATCCATACAGAAGCTAGAAAGAAAGTGCATACGTGGAGACAAGAAAGAGGTGTGGCATAGACATATCTGACCCGCCTCCAATCCAGTGGCTGGTGGGCAGGTTGAGGGCCTCAAAAGGGCTGCTGTGGAATCTGGGGAAGGGGAGGCGTATTCCTTGGAACTCATGGTTTAGAGGTGACACAGGGCTGTGAAAGCCAAGCAGCTCATTTTCTAGTTTGCTCTTGCCTTTGTGTTCATTTGAATGAGCACGCACTTGGGACTGGGAACTAAGGGTCCATCAGCGATTCACACGAGGCCTGTCCTCTGGGGCTTCCCATCCAAAACGGGGGGACAGCAGGAAAAAGAAGAAGAGTGTCTGTCCAACTGAAAAGGGATGGAGATCACGATTGGCAAAGGGGATCAGAAGCCAGCCGAGTGACCAAATCTCTCAAGCAGAGAGGTTTATCCGATGCCAGGGGACTGAAGTTCATTACAAATGGAACCAGGAACCAATATGAGAAATTTTTGAGCAGCTACAAAAAAGTGGGTGACGGGCTGGGAGATTGAAGTTGGTGATATCATTCAGCACTTTCAAAGAGAGCTAGAGAATGAATTCTGAAAATGACAGGCGGAGGATGTCGAGTCAATGCTGGAGGAAACTGTATTTTTATTGTCAAAAGTTTTTTGTCTTATCACAAGATGAAATAGTAATCACTGGGACCCTCTGGGATCACCAAGAAAAACATTGCACTGGACCGGGCTGATGTTTTCTTTGGCAATTTTGTGAGGCTGGTTGGCCACGAAAATGCAGTAAATACATGTTGGGACCTCAGCAAAACGTTTAATAAGCACCTTTGGCCAAGACAGAGAGCGATGGTTGCACTAAGCAGCAGTTAAGAGGCGTATTCATTGGGCTTGCCCCCAGCCCCGTCTTGCTTAGCAGTTTGATGTTTGTTTCCAGGACGGAGTCATAGAATGCAATTATCATCAAAGTTGTTTATGAGGAATTTTCAAATCCAGTTAGTGCCTGAATCAAGATCCTGAAAAATCAAACCACTGAAATCACTCCATGGAGATTTAAAATGATGATAATAACATAGGGCCTTTAATGAACTCTAAATTCACTTTTACTAGACACGGAGATTTGCCCCCAAAACTAGCTTATGGGATTCTCAACTGCAGAAGAAACAGAAGTACACTTTATTAGAGTCACGCTCAAATTGTTTCAAGAAAATACCACTGAGCTCAGCATTCCGATTTCTAAAGATAATACTGATTGGATCAAGCAGAAATAGACCCAAACGTGCCTTGTGAATAGTGGTTGATAGAACCAAGGAAGAGAGATTTGGGGGTTTCAGGGGGACAGAGAGAGCTGGGGGCATGATAACCGCCTTCAAATATTGGTGGGTGGGTTGCCATCCTGTAGAAGACGGATCTGATTTTTCCCCGATGCGTAGAAACCATTTGGGTTTAATATAAGGAAAACTAATTTGGGTTTAATATAAGGAAACAGATTTGGGTTTAATATAAGGAAACAGATTTGGGTTTAATATAAGGAAAACTAATTTGACAGTAAGAGCTGACCAGAATGCTACCCCAGGAAAGAGAGAGTTCCTGAGCTCAACCTTAGGTATTTAAATTGGACACCATTGGGTGTGGAGTGTCATGAAGGTCATTCAGAGCCTCCCTGGGTTCTGGACTAGATGAATATTAGCCCTTTTAAAGTCTGAGAGAAATTGTTTTATTTTTTAGACATTTCCTGAAGCCAGTCATGTGCTGTGTTCAGAGGAGGAATAGGTTGGTATTTGTCCTTAACTAAGAATTCATGAAGTCATCTCGGTTTTAGAACAGTTCTAACAGTCTTTCCTCTCTATTTATTCCAAACTTTTCCTTTCCTTACTTAAAAATATTTTGTTATAAAACATATTACTAATTAGTAAAATGAATTAGCTGGACAAAGCACTTGAAAGCTGAATCTCTGAGTTCCTCAGATAACAAACTCGGGATAAGAATTTGGGGAGTCGTCAGGCCAGAGAGTTCTCTTGTATTCCAGAACTACCTCTAATCCAAAACTTCTTGGAATTTTGGGGGTTTTCTCATTGTGTTTTAGTATGACTAGTCCTGCTGTGGTTATTAGTTATGAAAACTTCCCGTAGAATTTGCTTTAGAAATGAGTCTTGTGTGCTGCGTACTTTTAGATCACATCCCTTTTTTTTTTCCGAGATACTTTCCGATGAAAGCGTTAGTGCTAAGGCCATTGACATGGAAAATCATCAAATGTGTTCTGAATACTAGAAAAGGAATTTTTTTCCTCAAAAAATACCTCAGTTCCCTCTCGGATTTGGACTGTGCCTATGTGGCCTGAGTCTTTTGCAACATGAAGGATATAAAACTTAGCCTGATCATTCAGAGTGTTGGCATCCTTTTTTTTTTTTTTGTCCAGACTGCAGTCCGAATCAGAGCAAGGCCCAGTCTTGTCTTTGTGTTTATTGCGAGCACGCAAGAGATTACATAATGCACTTTAAATTTTCTGCTCTTTCTGTTGTGTAGCAACAAACAGCTCTTGCTGGGTTCTGCTTTTCTCCTTTTTTCCTCTTTTTTTTTTCTTTAATTTCCTTCCTGCACCTCATTATCTTGATGATGTATTTCACCCATCACCTGTGTTCTGGGCAGAGCTAAGGCATCTGCGGGGATGTTGATTGCTCCTCAGTAGCTAACCAGCCCTTCGTTTTCCTCCTTTCTTTGTGAATCAAGAGATAAGGGTGACCCCTTCATTTTGAGGGGCTGAGCTCAGAACATCTGGAGGATTCCCATTAGTGTGTTTTTTAATAAATTTATTTATTTATGGCTGTGTTGTGTCTTTGTTGAGGTGCACAGGCTTCTCACTGTGGTGGCTTCTCTTGTTGGGTAGCACAGGCTCTAGGCGTGCGGGCTTCAGTAGTTGTGGCGTGCGGGCTCAGTAGTTGTGGCTCGTGGGCTCTAGAGCGCAGGCTCAGTAGTTGTGGCACATGGCTTAGTTGCTCCGTGACATGTGGGATCTTCCCGGAACAGGGCTCGAACCCGTGTCCCCTGCACTGGCAGGTGGATTCTTAACCACTGTGCCACCAGGGAAGTCCCCATCAGTGTGTTTTTAATCCTCAGAAATTCCTGAAAAACCTTAAGAAATTAGTAAAAAGAACCAAATCAAAATGAACCGTTCTTTACCTAAAGTACTAAGAAAATGTGAAATGCACTTACCAACCACTGTTTCCATGGCCTTCCCCTTTAGGGGTCCAAGTATCAGTAATTTCTCCCCTGAGGATCTTGGTTTGGTCCACTTGAAGGGACGGATGTTTTCTTTGGAATCATGTGTTCCAACTTGGGAATAAACCGAAATGACCCTGGCTGCCGAAATCTGCAGGTTCCGTCCCTGTCGGGAATTTTTAGGCCTGCCCCCTAATATCTGCAGGAGTACAAATAGGGGCTCACATGCTGTGTACCTCAATACTTAGCAGCTGTAAGTCAAACTAAGAAACCGTTCAATAAAATATTTTATACTTTGACCTGGTCTAACATGTCGTCCGAACAACTGGGAAGGCCAGATTTAAGAGAGGATCCTGAGTCCTGTGCCAGGATGTGGTGGCCCAGGGATGACTGTCTCCCACCCCCACTTCTTTCCCCCTCGGGCTCTGGAGAGGCATGGAGACTCCCACCTGCTGGTCCAGACCCCATCCCTATCCCCCCTCAATAGCTAGCCTTTGGTCCAGGGACACACATACTTGGGAAGATGGCCTGGTTTGTCTTCCGAAGGAGGGACCCCAAGAAGGGTCCTGTCCAGACGTGAGAATCAGGCACAGAGTCTGTTTGTGCAGGGAATTCCAGAATCCCAGGATCTAGAGTGTGGTCCAGAAGAGGCACTGGGCTCCATTCAGGCCTCTCTGACTCCTCTTCCTGGGGGATAGGTGTTCGGCTGGAACAGGCTGGAACCAGACCCTCTGAAGCAGGGTTGCTGAGTCTGGTCTGCATACCAGCGGCCAGTTCATGGACTGTCCCTGGTCTGTAGGGAGATGAGAAAACTGGGTGCCAGGTGGAAATCAGAGCACCTCTTCCTCCATGGAGAGCATATTCCTTCAGGGCTTCCCTGGTGGCTCAGTGGTTAAGAAGCTGCCTGTCAATGCAGGGGACACGGGTTTGAGCCCTGGTCCGGGAAGATCCCACATGCCACGGAGCAATGAAGCCCGTGGGCCATAACCACTGAGCCTGCGCTCTAGAGCCCGCGAGCCACAACTGCTGAGCCCGTGAGCCACAACTACTGAGCCCGTGTGCCACAACTGCTGAGGCCCCCGCGCCTGGAGCCCGTGCTCCACAACAGGAGAGGCCACTACAATGAGAGGCCCACGCGCCACGGCGAGGAGTGGGCCCCCGCTCCCCTCAACGGGAGAAAGCCCGTGCGCAGCAATAAAGACGCAACTCTGCCATAAATAAATAAATTTATTTTTAAAAAAAGAGCATATTGCTTCCAAAAACTGTTAATCGAACCGAGCAGCATGCTTCGCCAGTCTGCGATCAGACACACACACTTTGTTTTCATCCTTGAGGAGCTCTCCTGGGCCCCCGAGGGCCTTTCCTGGCTGAGTCTAACGCCAGCCCGGCTCAGTGACCTTGGCTTCTGCCGGTCCCTCAGGTCGTTTCTGGGCTAAGAGTCTATGATATCTCCTGTATTTTCATCTCCCTGGATGCCTTACATCTTCCCTCCTTTCCCTAGTAAAACTCTGTAAATAGGTAGAACTTCTCCCACCCTCATGAGTCCGGAGCCTCACCCTAGAGCTGGTAGGGGACTTGGGAACCTGCATTTCTAACCAGCTCCTGGACAAGCCCTGCTCTGCCCTGCCGCCGCTGGCTCTGGAGCAGGTGCGCCACCGGGGCTGGGGGCTTGGGGGGCAGGAGAGCCTGGCCCCCTGGGCTATGTGGCTTAGAGCTTTGGTCCCTTACACACTCTCTTAAGTACAGGAGAATCTGTATTTTAGTTTAGAACCTGTTCCCTGCTCAATTTATTAAGTTCGTTTTGCGATTGACATATACACACTACTTACTATATTTAAAACGGTTAGCAACAAGGACCGACTGTATAGCAGAGGGAACTCTGCTCAATAATCTGTAATCACCTAAATGGGAAAAGAATTTGAAAAAGAATAGATACGTGTATATGTATAACCGAATCACTTTGTTGTACACCTGAAACTAACACAACATTGTTAAGCAGCTATACTCCAATATAAAATAAACACTAAAAAAAAAAACAAAACACCTCGTTTTGTTCTCTTTTGAGGGGTGACACATTCAAATGAGATGTTAGTGGTAAAACAATTAGCTTCTTTATGGTAGAAAAGTGCATGAGATTTGATTCTAAGAGCCGTAGCATCCTTTGGCCATGCTGAACTCGGGGCTCTGAGAAGGAAGTGATTTGCAGTATCCGCTTCCTCCTGCCAAAATTGCCTAATCCCCCTCTCCTCTGCACCCCCGTCCCTTCCATCAACTCTTTTCACCAACTGGAGCCTCCCAGCTGACTCGACTTTGGAGACTAGAGATGAGCAGCCAAAGGGAGAAAGAGAAATTGAACAGGAAGCTGGGGAGGTAGTAAAATAAATGTCCTTGCCTTCAACCCACATCCTCCCTTCCCACCCTGGTCAGTGGTTTGTTGGGCCAGAGCCTAGGTGGATGGCGTCTCAGTAACAGACACAAGGAGGTCCCTGGTGAGTAAGCAGCCCTTTTCTAGAGCCGGGTGTCGGCTGCTTCCTGCCAAGTGTGCAAAAGACCAGCCCTGTCCTCGCCCCGCGGGCCCAGTGGAAGTTTAAAGTGCTTCTCCTGGCGTCAGTTCTTGGTCCTTAGGCACCATCCATCCATGTGTGTAGGCCAAAGAAATAACCAGGGCAGTGCAGGCATACGATGGTATCCATTCGAGTCTTGTTAACGCAGCGAGTAATTAGAGGATGATGATGGCTTAGGTCTCCAGCATTTTATTTTGTTCTCAAAGCTCCCAGCTTCATTGGAAGTCTTCATTCCAATACACTCATGACTTGCAGACCTGTCATTTGGATCTTGGGATTAAGGGCTTTGTCTGTACTCATAAAACGTTATAAAGCTGCTGGCCTCTATAGATGCATTTAAACTCAAAGAATTCATCAGTTCCAACATGCTGGAAGTTTCTTTCCAAATGTTTTAATTGCAATGCAGTGTAAAATTTAAGAGGGTTCGGGGAGGTAATTAAACATATGCAATTAATGTAGTGTCTAATGGCTCTTCCTGTTAATTTTCACAGCCCAAATACTGTTTTTCCTTCATATCCTTCCTTCATATCCAGCCCCATGTGCTCCTTTGCTATTAATCATACACCAAGGCCACACCATCCACAGGACCTTTGCACCTGCCATTCCCACAGCTGGGATCAGTCTTCTCATAGAATCCACAGACCTTCCTCTAAGCCTCTGCTGAAGTTCTCATAGTATCGAAGAGGTCTCCCCTGACCGGCTTGTAGAAAATGACTCATGTGACCCCTCCATCACTCCCTTAACCTGCTTTGTAACTTTTTACATATCTCATAATCTGAAACATTACTTTTTTAGATTAAAAAATAAAATTATTGAAGTATAGTTCATTTACAATGTTGTGTTAGTTTCAAGTGTACAGCAAAGTGATTCAGTTATACATATATATTATTTTTCAGATTCTTTTCCATTATAGGTTATTACAAGATTTTGAATGTAGTTCCCTGTACTATACGGTAGGTCCTTGTTGTTTACCTATTTTATATTTAGTAGTGTATATCTGTTAATCCCAGACTCCTAATTTATGTCTCCCCTACCTGTCCACTATCCCCTTTGGTAACCATAAGTTTGTTTTCTACGTCTGTGAGTTTATTTCTGTTTTGTAAATAAGTTCATTTGTATCATTTTTTTTTAGATTCCACATGTAAGTGATATCATGATATTTGTCTTTCTCTGTCTGACTTAACTTCACTTAGTATGACAATCTCTAGGCCCATCCATGTTGCTGCAAATAGCATTGTTTCATTCTTTCTTATGGCTGAGTAATATTCCATTATATATATATACCACATCTTCTTGAAACATTCTTTTTTAATCAGTGTACTACTGTCTGCCTTCCACCACAAGGCTGTAAGCACCATGAAAGTCGAATATTTTTTTACTCATTCCCAAGACTGGCCTGGCATATAGTAGGTATTCTGTACATATTGTTAAATGAATGCATTAATGAATATTGATTTTCTCCTTAACACCATGGCTTAGAAAATTGTGTGTGTTTGAATTCGGGGTGAAGAATACTTTTTCAATCAGTTAAACACTTTGCTATCCATTCTTAAAATAAACTTTAATAGTTCTAGAATATGGTGAATGTTATACTGATGATATACAGAGGAGAGCCCTTGAAGAAAAGACTATATTCACCTAAGTATTAAATAAGGTTTGGTATTACTCAAGCAACATGGAAACATTAAAGTTCAGATGACTGTTAAAAAAAAAAAGACCAAAATAATCCATAATGCCTTCAAAATCAACAAAACCAAAGGCAACTTTTATTAAAAATTTTATAGATTTTCTCTCTTCTTAATCTATTTCTTAGAAATTGAGAATATACTGAGTGTATGGCTATGTGAATTTATATTTTGTACCCTGATTTCATCATATAGATATAACCATAATCACCTAATCATTGCTATTTGACATCTAGGATTTTTACAACATGTTTTCACTATTGGAAATAATAAACATCTTTGTGTAAAATTCTTTGCTCCTAATTAGGATTGTTCCCTTCAGATAAAATCTTTAAAACAAAGGAACTGAGTTCAACAGATTAACTTAAGGATGATTTTTGACTAAATTTAGAAGAATATACCATTGGGATTTTGCCTGGAAGTTTGTTAAAATCTCAAACGAAAAGAGTCTATATCCTCTAAAAATTCAGTTTTCTCATGTAGAAATGGGATATATTTTTTTATTTCTAAGCCTTCTAACTTGATATTTTTCTTCTCTTTTTCTTACCCATTCCTAGGCATGAAATTTCTCCCCCCCTCATTCATTATTGCTTTTAATAGAAATTTTAATTTAAATTTTAAATTAAATAGAAAATTAAATTTTCTATTTAATTTAAAATTTTAATTTAAATTTTAATTTAATTTTAAGTTAAAGACAATTTAATTTAAATTTTAATAGAAATATTGCTTTTAATAGAAAAGGGACTGGGTTTGTTTATTTTTATTGTGTGTACACTCAGCCTCCTGAATCTTGGTGTTCCTAATGGTTCTGTATTTTTTTGTCCCAGGTTTTCTAATAATACACTTCTGTCATCTGCAAATAATAATAATACCTTCTTTCTAATAGGTATATATTTTGTTTCTGTCTCATTGCATTGGTTATATTTCTTGGTAACTGCTGCTTGGTGCCTGGCTTTAATGGGAATGTCCCTCTAGTTTTCAGTCTTTATATAATCCGTTCGTTTAAGATGGATACAATTCTTTCTGTTCCTAAATGTATACAGATTTTATCTTGAATGGTTATAGTTACTTTATTAACTTTTTGCCACCTAAAGAGATTACCATGTAGTAGGATATAGTTCTTTGTCACTCCAGAATATGCCAGATGAGTTATTCTTCTGATATGTTATAGGATTTAGTTTGTTCTTTTTATTTATAATTTCCCCATTTTTATGACTGAGATTTATATCTTTCTTTTCTTTTTTGTGCTACTTTGGTATCAAAGTCACTCTAGATTTTTTTTTTAATGTTCTTAGTCATTTTCATCTTTTCCATCTCCAGAGAGCATTGCATAGCATAATAGTCTGGTCCTTGAATGTTTGAAATAACATTCCCGTAAAACTGTTTGGGTCTAGAGTCTTTTGAGAATAAAATCATTGGGTAACTTAAAATTTTTTTCGTATGGTTTGAGGAACTTCGCAGTTTTTTACCGCTGAGTCAATTTGAATTACGTTTATTTTTCCAGAAAGTCACCCATTTCATTGAGATTTTCAACTTTACTGTTTTCACGCTGTGGTTATTTAAACTCTTTGACAAATGCCCTTTGTGTGCTTCATTGTACCACCTTATTTGTTTATTTGTTTGTTTGTTTTTGTGGTTTGTATTTTCTCCCACTTGCTTGGGTACGTCATTGGTTTCATCTTGTATTTTTACTTTTTCCCCCCAAATCCGTTTCTGGGATTAGTTACTAATTCTACTGTTTAAATTTTAATTTGTATCTTTTTATTTGTTTTTATTTTTAAATTATTCTCTATCATGCTTTCTTGGGCTGATTTTTGCTTTCTCCTTATAATTTCTAAAATGAACTATTATTTTTTTCTTTTTAAATAATAAATGCACTTAAAGATGTTAACTTTCACTTTAATTCACTTTGACTCTCATAAAGTTTGACAGTCCTGCTATTTCAAAATCGTCTGTAGTTATTTTTATGGGTTATTTCTTTCAGTAGATAAGAAGTCACTTAATTGTCAAATATATTTGAGCCCCTGCTATAAGCCAGGCACTGTTCTAGGTTCTGGAGATACATTTGTGACCAAAAGAGTCAAAAATCCTTGTCTTTACGGACCCTGCATTTCAGTAATAATGTAGCTTCTACTACTACTAACAGTCAGCAATACTTGGTTTTCAGTCAGGTATTATGTGCCAAGCACTGTACTAAGAGCATGCTGTGTTAACTCATTTCATCCACTCATAACCTAAAATCTCCATTTTATAGACGAAGGACCCAAGTCATAGAGTTTCCGTAGCTTGTCCACTGTCACATCGCCAGTACATAGCAGAGCCAAATGGCTTCTTAATAACTGTGCCAACAAGGACACTATGGTTTGTGTGTTCCCTGGACCTAGGATTTTGTTTGCTTATTAGCACATTTAAACTTGTGTTAATTTTATCTAGTCAGTAGAGATTTGGGTGTGTGCAATTTCTGCTTTTAATATTTTGTGGAGATTATTTTCACTGTGTGATACACATTCAGTTCTTTGAACATTCTTTCGGACAAGTACAAATAGTCTTAGGCAATGTTCATTCATTCAACTGTCTTAATCAGAATCTTTTTGTCACCCCTATTTCTTTGTCTACTTATTCTAAAACTGGTACTGGTGTATTAAATCTCATATGATTATGTTTCTAGCTATATTCTTTATAATTTTAACAGGTTTTGCTTTCTATATTTTGGTGCTTGGTTATTTGGTAGAGAAAAGTGTTGCTTTCCTTTAAGGATTGTACTTTTATCAGTACAACGTTGTTGTTCAATTTGTTTAATATTAAGATTAATATCACTAATATCACACCCACCTGTTTATTTTTTAACAATTTCTCTAATTTTGTTTTCAGTGACTCCCTGACATTTATAGCTATGTTTATTACCATCTGAGAGAGTTTGCCTATAGTGGGTAGATTTGAGACATTTATTTTGAATGTGAATTTTCGTGGGTTTTTTTTTCGTGTTTTCTCTGTATGTGTGTGTGGATGTGTGTCTGTATGTGTGTTGCCATATTTTCTTTATTTTTACCATGGCCAATTTGAAAGTTAATAGAGTGTTTTAAATATTGGTATACTTGCCTATACATTTATTAAATACACAATTAAATGCATAATTTCTAATTACTGCAAAAGAGATATCAAAAAATCCCCTACCTGCACGTTATTTTGCAGGACAAATAATTTATTATTTAAGCAATTCTTTCTCTCCTTTTTCTATTCTTCCTTGCGTTTGCCAATTTAATTTGGGCTTATGGACTCAATTATTATACATGTATTAATTTTACTATGTAAGTCACCTCGCTTATGGTTTTATATGTTTACTTTTTTTTAAAATCAGTTTTATTTATTTTTGGCTGCACTGGGTCTTCATTGCTACACGCGGGCTTTCTCTAGTTGCAGTGAGCGGGGGTTACTCTTCGTTGCAGTGTGCGGGCTTCTCATTGCGGTGGCTTCTCTTGTTGCGGAGCACGGGCTCTAGGCACGTGGGCTTCAGTAGTTGTGGCTCACGGGCTCTAGAGCGCAGGCTCAGTAGCTGTGGTGCACAGGCTTAGTTGCTCCACGGCATGTGGGATCTTCCTGGAGCAGGGCTCGAACCTGTGTCCCCTGAATTGGCAGGCGGATTCTTAACCAGTCTGCCACCAGGGAAGTCCCTATATGTTTACGTTTATAACAGTCTTTTCAACGATCTTTATACTTTGCCCTGAGTGTTCATTTGACTTCTGCTCTTCATCCTTCCATGTAATGGCTTCTTTCTTGAGATCTTTTCTTTTTTTTCCATCTTTTTGTCAAGAGGGAAAACTTTTTAAAAAATTTCCTTCCTACATTAGTAACAATTTAGATGAGTCAAGTTTTGGGGGGGGAAATTTTATTTTCTCTTATACCCCTATAATTCAACATTTTCCACTAATGGGTGGCCAGTGAAAAGCTGGATTAAACATTCCATCATTTCTTGCCACTGGATTATCCAGTCCTTTAATATGTGAGCAGGGCCTCCAGTCCCATTTCTGACCAGCATGTAGCAAAGTTCTGTTCACCTGTGTTTTCCTCTATGGAAGGATACTGCTATATCTTGTTTCTGTTTGTTTCTTGAATTTTTTTTTAATGATGCCAAGTATATCTAGGTCTTTCTACACTCATTTCAGGTCTGGTTTATGCTTAGGCCATTTCATTTGCAATGATTTGGTTTACCTCTACTTTCTTTCTTCTGTTTTTGTCTTTGGGGGTGTATATGTGTTCGTGCTCCACACCTTGATTTGATTTGATGTGGTTTCTCTGTTCCCCGTCCAGTTCCCTGCTGCGTCCATAGTGGACGCCAGAGGATGCTTAAACATCTTCCTTCCCGCCAGCTTCCCACCTGCTTGTTTCTTTACTTGGGTGCTTCTTGTGTGCAGGCATCCTGGCTTCTTTTATCCTATTTGGGAACAGCAAGCAGTTATTTCTAGTTTTCTTTCCTGATTGTTTTTCAATTCATTCTTTATAAACTCTGTTCTCACTCTGAGTCTTTCACAGTCCTTCGCTTTTTGCTGGTAAGAGAAAAATGTTCATGGCCCTCCTGTGATGGTGGACGTTGTTGGCCTCTACCTGAATGTAAGGTGTGCTATTCGGTCCCTAGGGTGGTGGCAGATTTCCCATCTCCGCCCATGCCTTTGTTTTAGGCTTTTTTTAAATTACTTTGTGTTTTCTGGGGTTTTTAAAATATTATTTGTAGAGTTTCAAATTGAAATACATTCATGTAGTTAAAAAGCCACAAGTTGTAACAGGTATGCATCCAAAAGCCTCCATCTTTTTTTTTTTTAGCAATTGATATGATAATTACACATCATTTTTATTTATCCATTAAAACTGGGATCCCCTAGAGTGCCCTGGTAGGAAATAATGCGGTTAGACTAGTATTTTTTGTTTGTTTGTATGTTTGTTTGTTTTGGCTGAGCCTGGGGGCTTGCGGGATCTTAGTTCCTCGACCAGGGATGGAACTCAGTGGCCCCTGCAGTGGAAGTGTAGAGTCCTAACCACTGGACCGCCAGGGAAGTCCCAGGCTCCATCTTTTCTTGGTCTCCCAATTCTCAGCTCCCTCTCCCTCTACAAGTAATAACTGTTCTTAATTTTTGTATCTGTCTGGAATTTCTTTAGGGGCACATTAGCAAACACACATATAAATTCTTACTCTCCGTCCATGCTGTCCGTCTCTCAACGCTATAAACAGAGGGTGTGCTTGGATCAGGTGGTCCCCTCTGTGAACAGGTGGACTGTCCCTTCTGTCCGTCCAGGTGAGAGACCCCTGTTGGGTCTTCTCTTGTGGGTACAACGTGTCAGTTGTGGACCCCCATGCGTAGCCCTCGGGTCCACGGCAGCTCAGCAAGGAGGCATAGACCATGATGCTTTCAGCGTGTGGTTGACCCCCTCCTACTTCTGGTTCTGTAGAGCAACGTGACTCAGGGTATCCAGTGATGGCATAGACAGTCTAGTGATGGGTAATTGCCTAATCCTGTGGTCCATACAGCCTCAGGAACCCAGGGCCAATGGAATGCAGTAAAATCAATGAAAACCTTTTTCTGCCTTTTTGGGTATTTATGAGGTCTGGTTCAGAAGATATATCCAAAGAACCACATTACTTAAGTCAAGACTCTGCTGCTTTAGTAACAGGTCTATGGCGTGAGTCTTCAGTGCTACCGTTGTTCTGTATACAGTGATGGAAGCAGGCATTCTCGGTCATTTTTGTGTGTCTCCCATGTTAATCGAGTTGGTTTCCTTTTTTCTTATGCCATCTGAAGTTAGACTTTTTTTTTTTTTTTTTTTTGGCTGTACCACGCGGCCTGTGGGATCTTAGTTCCCCGACCACGGATCAAACCCTCGCCCCTGCATTGGAAGCACGGAGTCTTAACCACTGGACCACCAGGGAGGTCCCTGAAGTTAGACTTTTATTGATAGTAACTTCCTATCATGCAATTAGGTCCAATGGAAAGTGAAGAAAATGGTATGGTACCCTCTTTTCAACAAGAAAGTCCACTCATCTGAATCATCTAATGTATAAACTAAATCAACTTGCAACTTTTTAGGTCACTTGACACTAAATATAGAAAACTGTGGATACACTTCAAGGAGAGTTCAATCATTGTGCCCATCATACTCCATAGAAGCTGAAAACCGATGTGGGAGGAAATGCAGGAAAGGGAAGGGCCATTGAAGTAGATTTGGAGTGAAAAAGAATACTTTCAGGCAGAAGAGAAAGATACAAAATAATTAAAGTTGTTAGGCCATATTCACCTCAAAGCTGTACTTAACAAAAAGGCGATTTGACTGTTGATGTCCGAAGTTGAAGGATAATTTGGTGAGTAACGTAGAAGGTGAGAATATCCGTGGCCTGAGCATGAAGTTAGCTCTGTCAGTGTAATTTCTGTGGAGCCAATATTATGTTAACACCATTTAGAACCTCTGCCAATAAAATTAAGTGCTCTATTGAAATGCTGTGATTCCTTATGTTACTTCCTTGCTAAAAGTCATGCATTTTGTATTTCATAGTCTGGTGAGAGGTGTTAAAGGTGAGAAATGGAATTTATTTTTGAGGCACTAAAGAAGGGAAAGGTTATGTAACGGATGGTTGTGGAATAGGCCCATTCCTGTTTCATTACCAGTTTGTTTGACATAACCCACATCCTGCTGGGGTGAGAAGCAGCTGTTGCGTCCACTCTTGGGCATCCTTTGAATGGTTTTTACAGGCTTTCTGGGCACTTCAGATAAGATGAAGTAAAGGAGCTGGTTTTTAAAATATGTACAAAGAAAATACAGTGTTCTCTGTCACATGCTTGGAATTTGAGCCCGTGGTGAGACTCCCTTAGAAGAGGTACCATATATTGATTACTTCTGCCGTCTCAGTTTACTTGTAGAATAAATGAAGTCAGCCCTTCACCCAAGTCCCTAATGACCACTTCCATCATTTACCTCCTCTTTCTAAGCATTACCCTGAGATGACCTGGTGGACCAGCTTAATGACAACATCTGAACCAAAAAGAATGCCTCATCCTTGACTCTTGCCAAAAGAAGGGAAGAAAAAAAAAAGTCTTTGGGCAGCAGGCACCTAGGAGCTGTCTTGTGCCCTAGAGCCTAAGTTCCCATCCAAAGCACAACAAGAAAAACATGGATATGAGAGTTAGATTGAGAAAATCTTTTTAGTGCATCTAGCCGACTCCAGCTACAATGAAATATGAGGAAACTGAGATTATGGGGTCGTATCTTGGATTCATGTCGTTCAGCTGAGCACCGTTTCCTGAGCACCTGCCGTGCGGAAGTCACAGTAAAGGCCAGTGGGGCACCAAGATGAATGAGATCCAGTCCTTCGACTCAGGAAGCAGCCTGGAAGGGGGGAAAACCACGCTCGTGCAAAATAAACCCATCCCCAATGTAAAGCAGAAGGTCCCATTAGAGAAATCTCAGAGTTAGGGCACACTTAACCCTAACGTCCAGCTGGGACGCCAGCTCATCCTTTTCCAACTCTTTCTTTCTCGTTGAATTTCCATTGTGTTGTACGCTTTCTTTTTTGCTCGTCTAATCCTAGGACTGCTGAGAGCAGCAGTGGCTCTGATACTCCGTGATCTAGAATGATCGTGGGCTCCGCCAGGGAACGTCAGTAACATTCACTTTAATAAAATGTGAACATTGCCAACCCCTCGGTCACAGGCAGCCTGGCGTAAAAAAGTTGACCTGCAAAGTTGGCAGTCCAGCCATCACATAGCCGCTTTTAAGGATGCTGTAAAAATCCTTTCCATAAATAACGTTGAAGAGGCGGGGCGGGAGCTGAACTCCTCCAAATGTCCCCTTTCCTTATCAGCCTCCCAACCAGTAAGGCAAGGATGCAGTTCTTTCCTGGGAGATGGCAGTTGAGGTTTAGATTATGTCGTGTATGGAAACATCAGAGGGGGAAAAGCCCAAACCTAAACCCCCGTTTAAAAAAAAAAAAAACAAAACTTTTTATATAGCCATAAAAGGGAAATGGGAACCGCTCACAGCACTCACACCTGAGATGCCGCATCCCTCCCTGCAGCTTTGCAATATGAATAAAAATCCCGGTCTTCTGCCCATCATTTCATGGCCCGTGGACTTGCACAGGAAATCAGGGAAGACTTGTAAAACACTGCATTCACGGAGCTCAAAGTTTTGCTTGACCACACTTACCGCATACAGATGCATCGACTCAAATCGGAACAAGATGTGATCTTACTGAGAAAGAATCCTTATAATATCACGTTACCTCCCCCTGAAAATTCCCCTAAGCATGTACAAAATGCAGAAGACCTAAAGGAGGGTATCGAAGAAAGCCTTTAAGGCTGAGAAGCAAACTGCCTTTGCCTTCCTTGTATCATATTATATATACATATTACAATTATGTCAGCGATTAAAAGCATTGTCATGCCACATTATGAACTGTTTTTATGTTTAGGATTAAATAACTCTCCCCACACCCCTATGGATTCCTTTTATGTCCTCAGGGCAAATCCTTCCTCTTGGGTCAGGAATGTAATAAGGTAGGTTTTCCTCTCTCTGGGATATTGTGTCTGTCTCACTGTGTTTAAATTGATGCAGAAAGCTCTTCAGAGCAAAATACAGTATTTTCTTTGTATATGAGCCAGCAGTTGACTAACCCACAGGGAATTCTCTGTGTTGAGCATTTTAAAGGTACAGGTTGGGAATGTTTGAACGGCTGACGTTCAGTGAAAACCACTGGGGAAGTGTATCGGCCATGACTATAGGAAGAGATGCTTTCTCAGGCAGTCATGAGGGGAAAACCATCATTATTCTAAACCAGTAATTTTTAAGTGATAAATTACCTTAGGAAAATTACCCAGCTCGTTTTAATAATAATGGTTCAAGACAGAAATAAAGAGGATTTGCAGTTTGTATAAATGTGTGTACATGAAATTTAAAGGCATTTAGCTTCTGAAAATGAATTTCCTAAAAATAGCCATCCTTCCTCCATCAGATGTTATGAAGTGTTAACACATCCCTTCTGGGAGTTGAACCACGGACCCTGGGATCCAAAAACAGCAAACTTAGCATTTGAAGTAAAGGGAAATTTCTTTTTGATTTGATAGCTCCTTCCAGACCACCAGTTGCTAGAGGTCAAGGCCATTTCCAACCAAAGATAACTTATTTAACTCTTGTAATGCTAGTTATTGGTTTTGATAGTACCCTGGGTACTATCTTGGAATACACACAAAGTATAAACAGGATACACTGTGTGTGTGTGTGTGTGTGTGTGTCTCTGTCTGTCTGTCTGCAGGAACGCATGTGTTTTCTTCTTTCCCTTCCTTCTTTAAGGATACAGGTCCCTCTCTCCTGTCGGTGTACTTTCTGTAGCATTTCATTAAAAAAAAAAACAACTCTGGGAAATCCCCCCTCTGGTGAGCTTTTGGCCCTTTATTTCTGACACACGATCCAACTCTTTTTTGGCTGTGAATTCGCCACCTTTTTTCTAAGTTCCGTCCCTGTGTAGGTGGAAAGTTTAGCCCTGCATTCTGTTCTTACTGCCTATGCCAGGAATTCATGGCACACTCTCTGGTAAGTTACCGAACCTCTCCCAGTGTCAAGACAAGCCTCTTGAGGGAGATAAAGAATGGGGAGGAGTGAGCCAGACAGAGAGACGTTGGACGAGCAGGCGAGGCACGAGCATTTGTGTGAACAAATGTACTGCGCATACAGCCTACAGGCCATGTGCCCAGAAACAGCCAAGATGGGGACAAAGCAAGAATGGCCGTGATGCTCGTGCCACCTCCCATGGCCCTGTGCAATGGACTTGATGCCGAACACTCGGCCCCTGTGCACCTGTGCCAAGTCAAATCTTGGAGACAGAATTTCGGGTGAGGTAGAAAAGAATAGCGTTATTGCTTTGCCAGGCAAAGGGGGATGCCATGGGCTCATGCCCTCTAAAACTGTGTGTCCCCAAACTGAGGGGCCTTGATGAGAAGTTTTATAGCAGTGGTTCGAGGGTTGGGTTGCTGATAAGGATCGGGGTGTGTGCAGGGCCTGCATTCCTTTAATCTGGCCTCAGGTGGTTTTCTGATGAGCTTCTGTGGTTCTTATCAAACTGTGACCTTCTCTCTGGAATGAAGAATGCTTCATGAAGTAGTTAACATCTTCCACTCGTTGGGGATTTTAGCCCTGCAGAAGAGCTCAAAGATACTGTTATGTGTAGCCCTTGAGGGGGGAACCAGGACCCTGCCCCAAGGCTGCACTATTGTTTCTTGACTTGTCCTCCCTTGTGTCTACATTCCCTCCCTTCCCTGATGAGCAACTGTTTGAACCTGCTGTTTGGAATTCAGGGAGGGTCATGGAGGCTGAAGCCTATTCCCTGCAAACAAGAAATGGGGGGCACAGAAAGGTTTCTGTGCCCGGGAGCCCGATAGGGTCCTGCTCTGTTTCAGTACTTGTGGGTGAGTTACCTGAAAAGTGAAATGCACAGAAGTCATTCTGCAGACCATCTAGAAAAGATAACAAACATATAGTACACTGTTACTTTAAATAACCAGGTGACAAAATTTGGACCAAACATTGAGTCTCCATTAGCTTCAGTCTCTGGTTTGGGGGCAAGTGCATTCACTATTGTTCCCCTATAGAGTGTTAACATTCATAAACTTTTAACCAGTTTCTGTGCTGTTATAATCACACTGTATTAATATTCTGTTCAGATATGCAATGTGGAGACAATTAGGCTAGCCACCTATATGTCAGAGGCATGCATTCGCTTGAAGGGGTCAAATGAAACTTTTTAAAAGTTGCATGATTACTCAGTATACACTGGCCACATTTTCCTAGGAAAACGTGCTTATAAAAATATGCTTTATAGAATCAAGCCCTCAAATTAAAAACATATTTTTAGGAATAATTTAGCACTTCTTGAGAAATGAAATTCTTACTTTGGTGGGGAGGTGAAAGGCAAAGCAAAAAAAAAAAAAAAAATGCATAAATGGCTGAAATTCAAGGAAAGTCATCCTCCCCCAGGAGTGATTTCACCATCTGAAAAACAGTGCGAGGAGGGCTGGCTTCCCAGTTCTCTTTTGGAGAGCCCACAAATCACTTCGTACACACATACCCTTAATTTTTAAAATGTTTTTAAAAGTTGCCAGGTTGAAACCTGCATCTCAGTGTAATGCCTTCCTCGTTTACTTGTCCAGCTGAAACTCTATAGGAGCAACCTTACTTCCTTGTTTCTGTCTCTTCAAGCACTTTAGTCATGGAAGGGGGCAAAATTTCCATTTCATTAATGAGATTTCCACAAGCAGATTAAAGAGGAAATATGCCCTTCAGTCTTCTGTTACTTAACAGCATTACATTAGGAAGAAACCTCAGTATAAACTATCCACAAAAACAATAGCCAGGGGGCCAAATTCCAGTGAGATAGAGTATAGCTTAATCACAAGGTAACTTGGCCTTTTTCTCTCTCCTTCATGGGAAGCTTTATTGAATTATTTCAAAAGAAACCTATGGGAAAACATAAGATTATTTGCTTTCTACAAACAGTGGAACATAACATTGAAAGTTAGGATTACCACTTAAATGTTAGAGCCTTTACCCCAAAGTTACGTCAACATTGTCATGGTGGGCAAAAATAAAGCTTAGAATTCCTTTTCTTTAATAATGAACAGGAACCAACTAAGATAACTTTGAATTATGTCATTACTAGTTCAAAATCTCAATTTACAATTGAAATATAAAAGGGGGCTTTGCTTGGTGGACCCTAAAGGCATATAAGATGCTGAGATTTATCTGATTGTTGGGAGTAGAGGAATCACAGGAAATTGCTTCTGTTTCCTGTGGCTTCTGGTTCTTAAAGCACAAACCTAAGAGGTTGGGAGTATATTGACGCCTGGGACCGCATCAGTTCTAAACGTGGTATTTCCAATAATGCATTCCTCCAACAAATATTAATTGAGCATTTACTATATGCTGGGCACGGTTCCAGGCACTTGGGAAACATCATTGAACAAAATCAATAAAAATCTCTGCCTGTGTGGAATTGACATTCTTGTGGGAAGGCAGACAATAAATCATACACAATCTCTGTATGTAAATTATAGTATTTAGGGGTGATAAGCGGGGGGATAGAGCAGCAGGAAAAGTGGGGTGGACAGTTCAGGGGGGAGGAGGTTGTGTTATAAATGGGGTGGTCAGTCTCATGAGGGAAGCAGCATTCCAAGAAGACTTGAAGGAGGTAAAATAATCTTGAATTAGTGGCCCCATCCTAGATGTAACCCAGGTGTCTCCAAGCTGCCTTTCCGGCCAGGTTGTCCAGCCTCTGAAGTGGCATTTTCCTTTAAGGCATTGGCTCTGCACTTCCGGCCACGTTCTGTCCGGTCCCCCCCACCCTGCGTGGTCTAGGTGGTCTTGGATTCCCTCTCATTCCATCTCCTGTCTTGCTGGGCACTCGGTCCCCACTGATGCTCCGTTTCCTGCACTCTGTGCACAGGACTGCAAGATGCCAGTGGTCTTTACTTCTTCAGCTCTGCCTATCTCCTTGATGAATGCTGTTACACAGAACTGAATTTTATAGACAGCCTTGGGGAAAACAAAAAGGGTTCAAAACAGCAAATAGCTTAAAAAAGGAAGACTGCCGACTTCTATCAACCATTCTTTAGCCCCTTCCAGCCTGGGAATGACAAATGAGCCAGTGGTTTCCCTTCTTAAGTTCACGCTCTCCACATGTTCCTAGACATTTTCTCTTTCCTATCTGATCCGTCCAGACTTACTGGAACTGAGAAGCTGCCTCTGGAAGAAAACAGCTTTTACTGCTTTAACTCATCTGTCAACATCTGCCCAGGAGTCTTCCAAATCCACCCAACACGGTCAATGTGCCCCAGTCCCCGCCATTTTGTTCTATCTCCTTTGTTTTCTCCTTTATTTCCTTTTTTGTTTCCCTGTCTCTTAAACACCGGTCTCCCATCTTTCCTAATTGCTGTCCTTCTTCATCCTCTGTACAGTCTCCGTAGGTCAGGGATTTTCAAACTGGGGTTTGTGAAATCCTTAAAATTCTGGGTATTGGGGTCACCAAAGACAATATGGGGTAGGGAAGGGAGCTGCCCTCGTTTTTCAGCTACAACCTTTCTTTGTTTCTTAAATCTTTATGTTTAGACTTGTCTTCTCTATCGGAGATGTCCTGGAAGCACTTCCAATATGTCATGTCTCAAACAGGAACAGAATCTCTCTCAAATCTGTTTGACCTCCCATGCCAGTTATTGTCTCAGAATCTTTCAAGCTAGAAACTTTGGTACCACCTATTATACCTCTCTCTAATTCACCCTGCACACATTATTCCAAGGGTCTTTCAAATGGAGCCCCTTCCCGCCATCCTCATGGCCTCTGCCCTTAGTTCAAGGCCACAGATCTCTCTTGGGTAATTAGAGCAGCTCCCTAAATGGGTTTGCTGTCCAGGTCCTCTATGACACCTACTAGAGTTACCTTTTCTAAACACGAATCTGATCACTGACCTGCTTAAACCTTCTTTTTGTTGCCTGGGGTCTGCAGCTTAAAGCCATTCACCCCGCCTCATGGAGGGTAGCATGTGAATAAGTTAAGAGTTGATTGAAAAATGGTAAATTGCTCTACATGTTGAAAGCTTGCTAAAGCTGAGAGGTCTAGGGGTTTCCTTTTTATTTTGCTTTGGTAAGACAGGCCTGGAAAAGCTCTGGGCAACGGGCCTGCTAGTTTTCTATGATGTGGGGACTCGTGCATTCTTCTGGGTGGCTTACTTAATTGCAAAGGTGTCCATGATGTGAAAGCTAATTTTTAAGCAGTATTCCTTTCTGCGTTCTGACAGCCAGTCTTGGACAAGATCCAGTGGACGTGTCTTATTCAGTCTTGGCTGTTCAGCGTCTAGCGCGGTAACTGTCATATCATAAATAAGCATTGAGTTAATAGTGAATGAATGAGTCAGCCCAGCAGGACTGTGGGCAGATTTCCAAATGGATAATTTTGCCTGGTTGCCTGCCTCCTTCGTTTCTTCCAATAGTTCTTGAGATTTGCCTGTGTTTGTACCATCAACAGTCACCACTGCCTTCTTTGCACACACACGCACACCGAATCTTTTTCTGATTGCCGAGGAACTCTCCTGCCACTTTTCACGCAGGAGGATTCTTCCTTTGCAAGGTGATGGGCAGAAGACCTTCAGGTAGGGTCCTGGCCAGGGACGTCGTTTGGACTGGGCTGGACCCAGAATAACTTTTCTATCCCATATCTTCAAAGGATTTCATTAAAACAAAAGATACTTGACTCTTCTCCAGATACTAAAAATAGATTTGAAATCCAAATACGTTTTATTGCATTTGTTATTACTTTCACAAAGATTCTAGCCATTAAAATTATGACATCGAAATGAACAAAACAGGATGCCGGCTCAGGGGCTGATTGCTGGAATGTTCAGAATCAGACTTGAGTGGAGGGAACACGGTTGCTTTTATAAGGGTAGTGAAGAGTCAGAGTCAAATCGCATCTTTAATTCACCTTTATTTTTTCTGGAGTTTTGAATTTTCTCATAATCATACTGTATGTTTAGGCTCTTTACAAAGAGCAATGCCTGGATATTCAGGTTCCTGGTGATTGCTGCGATCATAAAAATTTAGTTGGCAACTGTACCCAATAGTTTGTTATAACCTATAAGCGAAAAGAATCTGGGAAATAATAGATATATACATGTGTAACTGAATCACTTTGCTGTACACCTGAAACTGACACAACATTGTAAATCAACTATACTTCAGTAAAAAAATTTTAAAAAGAAATTTGATCAGAAAATACATACATACATACATAAATAAATAAAAATTAAGAGGTAATTAAAGGCTAATACTTTGTATGCCTCTAGATAATGGTACTTTTAATATTTTATATCACAAACAGGAAGAGTTTGTATCTACCTTTGCATTCAGGGAGACTTTAAAAAAAATGAGTCTTCCTTCTTCTTACAGCTAGTCACGGAGTGTGTGTGTGTGTGTGTGTGTGTGTGTGTGTGTGTGTGAGAAAACATTAAGCTTCTCACATTCAAAGTGCAAGATGTGCTGTTGTAATTATATGATTGTACCTATCTAACCTACCTTTCAAAGTTTTATAACAGAAGAATTATTGTGACAATAAGTTGCAGAGTGTAACTACTATGCAGATACTAGTTGGAATTCTTAGTACACGGAGACACCACCCATTAACCCTCCTTTCTGTCTGTGGCAGAAATCCAAGCCCACAAGGTGGAAGGATTTTAATGCTCTAGGACACAGTTCGGCTTCTGAAATCTTTTGCTTGGCAATAAAGGCCGTTGCCATGGATGGTAGTGCTTTCCAGATACAGGGGACTCTTAGAAATGACTCCTACATGTGAGTGACTGATTTCATTTGGTCCTTGGGAGAGGACCACCTTCCCTGGATCCCTTGTCCCTGCCATTCTTCTCAGCCTAGGAGGTGGTGGAGGAACAGAAGGTGGGGCCTTTGCCAGAGATTCCGGCCTTTTCTGTTTTGGAGCTACACTTTTGGTCAGAAAGCTTGACACTCACTGTTTGGTGGATTTGTTCATTGCAAAGAGATGAAATAGAAGATGCTTTTGGAGAGACTGGTCTTCCAAATTATTTCATTCCATGATCACACAGTTGAAATTGTCTTGCCTGTCTGGAATGAGTAGTATTCTTATTATTTCTAGAACGGGTACTACTCAATCCTTACCTGCTTCACTCTTTGGATTTTTTTTTTTTTTTTTTTTTTTTTTAACCAGGCCCCCCAATCAATTTGCTTAGGGAGAGTTTGTGTTTTTATTGCCTTTTGGGCCGAAACAAAAGTTGATATTTAGAAGAATAAGATAAATAATTAAATGTGCCCAGTAACTTGAGAAATGATGTAAACAGAGTCTTAGAAGCTTGGAGGGTGTGATGAAACCACATTACATCTCTATTTAAAATCTCAATGGGATTCTCAGCTCTTCCAAGAAAAGAAATTCTGAGTCCTTCTTCAACAAAAGCCACCTTATTAAACTGTAAGAGAACCCTCTCAAAAGAGAATTACATCCATGTTTTAGGAAAATAACTTAGAATTCAGAGAGCAGAATTGTAAGAGAAAGAGCGCGTCGGTTCTCACAAGGAATTGGAGACCCTTAATCCATTTTCAAGAATGAGAATGTTTTCTTTTTACCTAAGTGAAATCAATAACATTAATCAATAATATATACATTTTTCTTTATAAACATTCTTCTCAAAAACTGAAATCTCCTTAATATTAGATCATTTTAATCATTAATTAATATACTGGCTTAATATTAAGTTTGAACCAGTAACACATGCACTTCTTATGGGGGAGGGGGTATCAGCTTAGATAGATTATATCACAGAGTATCCATTTATACCTAGTTATTTGCTAATTCAGTGTAACAACAAAAGTAAAAACGTAGAGATTCTGAATTACCCATGCTCGAATTTTCCACGAGCATTTAGTGAATCTTAGCATATAGCATGCATTAGGAAAATACCAGTTTTTCCATCATGTGCTACTTTGCATTAAATTCCTTGAACGTACATATGAATTTACCTATTAGCGTTCGATGTTTTCATTTTGTTTTGTTTACAACGCTGCACATAGTTTAATTTTCTCCATCTTTCTACTCATTTTTACAGCTTGAAAGTTGGTTTCCATTCTCTAAATTCAACACTGCAAAGCGCTTTGTCCAGACATTAACTTTTTTAAAGAACACTGCCTTTCTTACCCATAAAATAAAATAATATCATTACAAATTTATAGATAGAAACAAGATTTTAATAACCATCAGGGGGACTCCTTGTTAACGAAGAAGCACATATATTTATTTCTTCTCAACCAAGAAACACATTTTAATTTTTATATCACCCTAATTTCTAATATTCACAGATCAGAAATAGGAAAAAATTCTACTTTTAGGAAGAGAGGGCAGTTCTGTACCCAAACTCTTGAGTCCTTTTGATGTTTTTCTGTATAATTTTATACTTAGATCAAAAAACTGAAAGATACTTGGGTATTTTTATTAGCCAATGTGAACTGAAACAGTCATTTTGTGAGGTCTTCATGAAGATCTCTACCACAGCAAACAATTATAGCTTTTTAAATACTCTGCCAGGAAGAATGATGAGTGCCACTGAAACCATTTAAATTATTTTATCTATCTAAACTTAAAGTGCATATTGAGATAAAAGGCCTGTTTCAGCCCTGGTAGTCTCTGATTCCTGCTTTTTTCACTTCTGCCTAGTAAAGCCTTAAGGAATCCTATCACAGGTTCTCCCTAATAAAATCCATGTCATGACAGTTGTAAAACTTCTGCAAATGTTACGTGTGTCAAAGAATACACAAAACAGGGCTTCCCTGGTGGCGCAGTGGTTGGGAGTCTGCCTGCTAGTGTGGGGGACGCGGGTTCGAGCCCTGGTCTAGGGGGAATCCCACATGCCACGGAGCGGCTGGGCCCATGAGCCACAACTGCTGGGCCTGCGCGTCTGGAGCCTGTGCTCCGCGGCAGGAGGGGCCGCGATAGTGGGAGGCCCACGCGCCGCTATGGGGGATGGCCCCCGCTTGCCACGGCTGGAGAGGGCCCTCGCACAGAAACGAAGACTCAACACAGCAAAAATAAATTAATTGATTAATAAACTCCTACCCCCAACATCTTCTAAAAATAAATAAATAAATAATAATAAAAACACCTGGGTTCTAGTCCTAGCTCTGCCACTTACTCTCTCAACTTTAAAAAAAAAAAAAAATACACAAAACAAGAAGGTGTATGCCACCTTTCAGATGGAAAGTTTTGAGGGATTCTTGGAGACAGTTTTCTTTTAGGCAAAGCATTTCAACCCCTCCCTTGAATCAGTCTGAATGTACTTGATTCTAAATTGTTTTTCCCTCTCTCTCCTTTGCAGAAAAATCTCTGGGCTACCAGGTCAAGAGCTAGTCATAGATTGATATTATAAAATCAGGAAAGCAGTTGAAAACTGAGCTTCCTTAAAATTGTTTACCTGTTGCTACCCCATCCCACGCCAAACTAGAAGCCTTTCTTAACATACTTCCTGAGCGAATCCTGAGACGTTTCAAATGATCAAGTTCTGTTAAACGACATTTGTGTGCGGAGAGAGATCATATTTACCTGAACGTTATTTTTCTATAGACCGTAACTCTTTGCTTTTACATGTACCTTGTGCTGTGAAAATTTTGGCAACTTAACCTTGTAGCAACTCTTTTAAGTTGGTGAAAAAGTTCCGTGTTATTTGAGAAACACTAAATACTGACAGAAAGACTGGTGTGTAATGTATATGCCCAGGGGAGCCGTATGGAAATGATGGTGACGTTTGAGTCTGAAGCTTTACATTTCCTGCCTTCGCTGTGTTTAGGTGTGTTTAACCGTAATATTTTCATTACAACAGTGGAAGGAATTTACCTTCCTGACGTTAAGGAGCCTGGCTTCTTTAGAGAATGAATCGCAAGCAACAGCAAGGTGTTTGCTGATTAACCTTAGCCCGGCAGAGTGTGAACGGGGAGGTGCAAACCTTCCACACGCACCTTTGAGCCACGCTCTATGTAGCCTCTTCTCCGAGGAAGTCGCTTAGAATGGAGGATGCTCGCCCATCCACGGGACGTTGCTTTCTGGGTGGGAGTCGGTGGGGAATCAGGCCAAAGGAGAGGGAGCTAGAAAAGGAAGCAGAAGTGTGCTTCCAAGGTTCACAGACTGCTTGAATAGCAGCTTTATTTGGGGAGCAGTGAACAGTCGGGATAGATGGACAGCATGTGTGTGTTTCCTCTGAAGGGTTAGGAATAGACTGAGGACGAACTGTCAGCTCTGAACTCAGAGTGCAATAAGAAACAAGAAGACAGGACCCTGATCAGCCCAGTGAAATCCACCGTGGGCTTCCATTTTGCTGCTGGTAAAAGAAAAGCTTCAGTTTCCCTCCTGCACCATTGCAGCCTCCGAGGTTGACGCCAACGGCTGGGCTTCCCAGAGAGAAGCCCTGAAAACAGAGATGTCCCTTCCACTTCCCCAATGGCCAGGCCAACTGGAGTGATTCCCCCCACCTTTCTCCCTGCCCCCAAAGCTCCATGGGGAGTGCAAGAGACAGGAATCCTGGGTCTTAGCTCATCTTGCTACAAACATGATCACGATGGCCAAATACCAGCTTGGTTGGTTGGCCAAGGGCTCCTGAGATGTTTTATTTGTTTTATTTGTTTCATCAGCCATCAGTTTCCTGGGGCAAATGCTTACAATCCCATTTCATCGGAAAGCTCAGAGTCTGGATTCAGCCTTTCTGGGGGTGCCTGGTCCCGGCATCTTCATCCTGTTTATTCAGACAGGGAGCGTCCGGACTGGCCCCGCGGAGAGGGTTGGCATCCACCGCCGTAATTTACACCATCTATCTCTTTCTGGCGCTCAGGCCTCTGGCAAATTGCATGTCTTTGTGCTGGATTAGTTTGGAATTTAATCATGCATTATTTTCCTTCCAATTAAATTATTTATATATTTGATTAACCTTTTCACTGCCAGGAAGGCAAATTTTCAGTGAAACCACAAATAAACACAGGCCCATCAAATTTCAGGCCGGCGTCCCAGGGGCTCGACCTGTTTGTTGAGTGTTAAGAATTCGCTGCGTACGACTCTTCTTAACTACCTAGGGTTTTGGTGAGCAAAGAAGGGGTGCTTTTTCCATCCAGTCCCAGGACCATGATGCAGAGGGGGACATCTGTCTATCTCCCTCCCCTCGTGTTATCCCAGGACCCTGACTTTTATTCCTTTTTACTGCCTTCTCTTTGCTCTGGCGCTGAAACAGACCTCCTTCTAATTTTACTTCCTCAGGCTTCAGAGCCAGCCTGACCGAGACTGTCAAGGGCTCTGTTAGCCCAGAAAGGAAACTTTGAAGTCATCTCGTTCAGGGAGAGCGAATGAATGGCCCACAGGCCAAATCTAGCTACTGCTTGTGTTTGTGCAGCCCATGAGCTAAGAATGATTCTTATAGTTCTAAATAATTAGAAAAAAAAATGTAACGGATACCCCAGGATATGTGAACTTTTCAGCCTCCATAAACAAACAGCTGCACCGTGTGCTGTCTATGCTGCTCTCCTGATCCAGCAGCAGATGAGAGCTGCCCCAACAGAAACGTTTTGGCCTGCAAAGGCCTGAAATATTTACTCTCTGGCTTTTTACAGAAAAAGTTTGTGGACATCTGATGGAGTTCATCACGCTCATTTTACAGACGAGAAAAATTAAGGCCCGAATAGGTGAATTGTCCAAAGGTACACAGCTTATCACAACTTGGTCTGGGGGGCATCTTCCAATGCACCCACCCCCACATCTCCGAGCTCACGTTTTATAAGATCTGCCCTAAGAGGAGCCCTCCATGAGCACCCCACTGCAGAGGCCAAAGCAGCTTTTTTTTTTTTTTTTAACATCTTTATTGGGGTATAATGGCTTTACAATGGTGTGTTAGTTTCTGCTTTATAACAAAGTGAATCAGTTATACATATACATATGTTCCCATATCTCTTCCCTCTTGCATCTCCCTCCCTCCCACCCTCCCTATCCCACCCCTCTAGCTGGTCACAAAGCACTGAGCTGATCTCCCTGTGCTATGAGGCTGCTTCCCACTAGCTGTTCTGGGAATCCAAAGGAAAGAGTCAATTCATTCTGGGAGAAACATGGAAAGTGCTTTCAAAAGTAAATGACATTAAGCTTTTTTTTTTTTATTGGGGTATAATGGCTTTACAATGGTGTGTCAGTTTCTGCTCTATAACAAAGTGAATCAGTCATACATAAACGTATGTTCCCATATGTCTTCCCTCTTGCTAAAGCAGCTTTTTTAGCAGAGTAAATATTTAGGACATCTGGACGTGTGAAATCTATGATTTCTTAGAATTTTAAATTTCACCTGAAATCTAGCTTCGGGAAATGTTTTAAGCTCAAAGGTGCAAAATGACATATACACACTACTTACTATATTTCAAATAGATAACCAGCAAGGACCTACTGTATAGCACAGGGAACTCTGCTCAACATTCTGTAATAACCTAAATGGGAAAAGAATTTGAAAAAGAATAGATACATGTATGTATATAACTGAATCACTTTGCTGTACACCTGAAACTCACACAGCATTGTCAATCAGCTCTACCCCAATATAAAGTAAATATTTTCATGAATAAATAAATAACCTAAATAAACAGAAAGATTTCTGTGTTTCTTTGAAGTAATTGATTATGTCTGTGCTCAGTATTTGGACCCTAAATACAAGGAAGGTGGACCTGTTCCCTGCTGGCTGAGGTCATAGAATCTCATTTAAAGAAAAATAACTTGTAATCTCAACCAAGTTGGCCCTCAAGAGCGGTTTCAGAAAATTACAAAAGCATATTAGGCCTTAGGTCTACTCCACGGGGCAGAAAGGGAAAATTCCCAAGGTGCTAACCTTTCTGAAAGTGACATTGCTTCCACGGTCCCGAGAAGCTTGCCTGTCCCTCCCCACACGGAGACAAGACGGGGTGCTGTGTTTACTGATGGGCACTGGATTCCCGCCACTGGGATTTTCAGATATTGTCCCAGAGGCCAAGGCCGATGCAGCTTGGCCAGGTATTAATCTGAAATGGTTTGCGCTTTGCAGTCACTGGCCTCACCAGCCTGTTGTCAGCTCTCCCCTCCCAGCTCGGTGGCAGGTACCTCAACACCCTGGTCGGCAGCTTCTACAACATCTCAGCCACTTTTGGTTACTAAAGTCCCATCCGATTTAAACCTCTAACCTGCTATCCACTCAGAGCCTCGCCTCCATATACCAGCCAGGCTCACAGCTCTAGGGAGCTGGCAGGCTGTTTCTTCTTCCCCTGCCACACCACCCATCCAGGGGGGGACCTCTTCCCTCTCCTCCTAGAGTCTGGCTCCCTTCAGCATGATGGGGAAGGCAGGAGACAGGGTCCATTGCTTCACTAGCTGCTGGTGGTGCTTCCGTGTCGGTCATCCCCGTTCCCCTGAGTGACTCCAGGTCGCTTGGGGCAGGCGTCCAAGTGCTGGCTTTCTGGTGGGGTGCACTTGAGTTCTATGCAGGGGTCTATCCTACAGTCTCCCTGCTGGACACCTGACCCAGCACTCTGCATTTTAGGTGGGCCCAAGCTTGGCTACCTCACTGGTATCCACTGGACCCCTGGAAACTCGCGCCTTCGTACTACACCAAGCAGTGGCAGTGCTGGAAGCCTCCTGCCTCAGCCTGGCCCATCCTCACCTGCCCTGCGTGTTCCTCACCCTGTTCCTCAAAGGCACTAAATTCTGTCCTCCTCCAGGGGCTTCCGTCCATCTTTCTCCCCACCCACACCCTTAACTGCACACCTGCCGAGTCTCCACTCATCCTTCAGGTCCTACTTTAAACGCTGCTTCATTGGAGAAGCCAACCCTGGTCTCTGGTGTTCCCCACGGATTTGGGACCTCCCGTTAATTGTTTTTCTAAAACTCTCTTATTTCCCTTCAAAACGCTGATCACAACTATAATTGTACTATAGTCCTTTAAGCCATTATCCGTGCCCCTCCAGTAATTCCGTGTCTCTCCAGTAATTCCGTGTCCCTGCCCTGTAATTTCCTCAGGGCAGGACTCAGGTCTGTCCGATTCCCCAGCACAGGGCCTGGTGCGGAGTGGTACCCAGTACATACGTGTCCATATGGGGGCGATGAATGAAATGTCGGCAGTCGCTGAGTATTTGTTTTATTCTCCCCGGCAAGACGGGGTTCTCACTGGGCTATCATTCGAATCGTTCAAGTCCTTTTGAATTCTTGATGGTATCTTATTTTAAAGTAATATAACACCTACATTAATACCTTACTGTACGGATACTGGATGACATGCATTTGAAGTAAGCTAGGCAAAAGCTTCAAGTATAATTTCTCTGGTCCAGAGAAAGTTCAGTTTCTCACATGAGCCAATCAGTCCAACAGATATTTACGGAGGACCCGCCAAGTACCCGGGCCACTGTCAGTTGCTGAGAATATGAAACCGAAAGGTGTAGATCGCGACTCAAGGAGCAGGTTCAGCCCAACTTCTCAGACTGTTTTCCAGTTTTAGCTTTGCCTGCCTCCTTTTTCCCATCCTCCTTCGCTCCCCCCCTTCCTTCCTTCATTTTCTTTTCATGCCTATTCATCCAGGAAGCTTGATGCCTAATAACTTGGAAAAAAACTGAACCATGAGCAATTTGTATGGAGTGGACTTGTGTGATCATTCATTGCTTTCCCTGGAAAGGAGAATTCATAGAACCTCTCTGTATCATGTGGGCTTAAAGACTGGGCTCCAGCACCCACCTGGGACAATCCTGGGTGATGTGAACAGATGCAGACATGTTCTCGAAGCATAAATTTAGAGATGGCGTGTTGTCCCCTGGCCGTCACATCTGTTCTCTTCATCCACGTATGTGCCCCTGCACCACGTTTTTAAAAAATTTTTATTGGTGTATAGTTGCTTTACAATGTTGTGTTAGTTTCTGCTGTACAGCAAAGTGAGTCAGCTATACGTATACATAGATCCCCTCTTTTTTTGGATTTCCTTCCCATTTAGGTCACCACAGAGCATTGAGTAGAGTTCCCTGTGCTGTACAGTAGGTTCTCATCAGTTATCTATTTTATATGTAGTAGTGTATGTGTGTCAGTCCCAATCTCCCAATTCATCCCACCCCCCCTTCCCCCCTTGGTATCCATGTTTGTTCTCTATGTCTGTGTCTCTAGGCTGTCGGACAGAGTGAAGTAAGTCAGAAAGAGAAAAACAAATATTGTATAATATCACTTATATGTGGAACCTAGAAAAATGATACAGATGAACTTATTCCCAGCGTCACGTTTAAGAAACACTCATACTGAGGCAGTTGGCTTTCTATAAGAAACACACATCTGTCTGCCAGGGGTTGGGATGCTGTCGTGAACCTGAGTGATTCTGTGTGGTTTCCTCGTTGTGTTCAGAGCTCCTGAAAGGGTCCTAGTTGTCTGCCTGCGCCCTGGGCTGTGTCACCCACTCTCCCCTGTTTCTCGGACTTTCTGAGAGCTGTTCTAGGAGAGGAGAGTACACAGCAATTGCTTTTCTCTGCCCGCATCCAGTTTTAAACTCCCCAAACAGCACAACAGACTGCTTTTTTTTTTTCCCCCCACGGCAGCCAGCTGCCTAGTGGAATAACTGAGAAAGGTCGAGTGATGGTGGAATTTTACCACCAGCTCCCCAGAGACCACTCAGTTAGGAACCAGAGCCTACGCAGGAAAGTAATTAAACGTCATGTCACTGTTACGGGGCTCAGGGAACCCAGAGGAGGTTTCTCTCGTTGCACACATTTTTTAGTGATGTGTTTCCACGTATGTGGGAGAAAGGACTCACAAAGGCCTTGAATTAAGGCAAATAAAGTATAGAGTGACCAGAGAATGAAAACAACAGTATCAACCTAGGGCACAAACTGCCTCCGTCATCCGTGACTGGACATTAAAATCATAGACTCATCTTCCTGGAGTAGACTTGAATTTGGTCCAGATTAAGAACCACCTGTTCCTCTGGCGCTGCTGTAGATTTCACATGTCTCCTAGTTGTAGGACATTTGATGTATGAATCCAAGGAACTCTATTTAAAAATGATCCTAAAACTTTGAATTGGAGTTCGGGGAAATTCATCTTCATTTTAAAAACCAAATTAACAGAATTCTAGAGCGGGGAAGAACCTTAGAAACTAGGGAATCCATTCCTTTATTTTGTGTATGAGGACAGCAAAGACCCTCAGACACTAAGCGTTTTGTTGACCATCACCTGGCTTTCATCTTCAGCATCAAGGACATTTCTCTGTGATTCTTATCAAAGGGGTGAGTCCACTAATTGGAACTAAAGTGTCGTTTGAAAAAGTGCTTTGGTTTTTCTTGGTCCTTGTTACAGACTGTGTGTGTGTGTGTGTGTGTGTGTGTGTGTGTGTGTGTGTGTGTGCCCTTTCTGCAGTCTTGAGCCATAGCACTAACCCAAGGTGCTACCCAAGGCCTGGAGGGAGTGAGAGCTGGAAGTCACCTCTGTGGTCAGTTCACCTTGACCCCGACTTGGCCGATGAAAGATAACGGAGGCCCAGAGAGGACGTGGGTGTCTCACCCCGTTTCTGCTCTTCTGATGCCCTTGAAGGACTTTTTCTGGGACACCAGGCTTCTTGCAAACCGGGTCACTCCTACAAGTTAGGAAGTATCCCTCCACAGTCAGTAAGAGCAAATTTACTTAAGAAACATCCTAAATATAGTAAAGGTATATAGTAAAGGTTTGCAGTGTAGTAAAGGTACCGTGGAGTCTTTAGGACTTAAGGTTGGAGGATCTGGGGCACTCCGTTCTTTTGCCTTCAGAAAAGAGTAGGACATTCCCATTTTATTTCTCTCTTTCTTTTTCCAAACTCCAGCATATAAATAACGACCATATCCATGGAGAAAAGAAGGAGTTCGTGTGCCGGTGGCTAGATTGCTCGAGAGAACAGAAACCCTTCAAAGCCCAGTACATGTTGGTAGTGCACATGCGCAGGCACACGGGGGAGAAGCCTCACAAATGCACTGTGAGTACCGAAGGGGCGGGGACCAGCTGTCCACTTACGGGAGTCCTGCACCTGTGGGCCCTTCCTTGTACTCCAGGGGCCGTGCGAGGTGATGAGTGGTGGGAGAAGAGGGTTGGAGTGCTGTTTGTGATAAACTCCTGGGGTTTTGAGAGGGGTTTCCGAAACGGAGGGGAGGTGAGACATGGAGAAAGGATGCTGACAGCTTTGGGGGATGCTGGAAGGAATTGATCTAGACCCGCCCCGTCCAACACGGTGGCCATGAGACACATGTGCATTTGAGATGTGACTAGAGCAACCACAGAACTGATTTTTAAATTTTAACTTAAAATTTTAAATTTAGATAGCCCCACGTGGCTAACAGCAACTGAGTCAGACAGCCCAGCTCTGCAGAGTGGCAGGCAGGCAGGTGGCAGTGGGGACGTGCCGTCTGGCACTGCGAGTGAGCATTGGGCCACTGGACCTGACCCAGCACCAGTGCCTGTCACACCAGAGCCTTGGGGAGCACGGAGAGGGGCCAGTTTCGACTTGAAAAACTTAAGTTGACTTTTTAAAACTATAACCCTTAATGGCTTTAGAGTTTTTCCTCGCCCTCCTCGTCTGTCCCCATGGCCCAGTACAGACCTATGAAGGGTTGGGATTCCCGCAAGGCTAAGGCTTCTTTCACAGAGGTGCCCGCCAGGCAAGGCTCAGCCCTGGTACTTTACATCTTAAAGGCCCTTTACAAACAGGATCAAATTCCGTGCCTTTGTAGGCACACAAAGCCATATTAATGAACTTTGTGCTGAATCTGAAATCAGTGGGAATTCAAGGAGATCCCTGAGCAGATAATGAAACCCATTGTCCACATTGAGTGGCCTTTAAAAAAAAAAAAAAAAAAGTCCAGGATTTTTACTTAGCCCTGAAAACGCTTTCTCTCGAACGGCCCTGAGCCCCATCTGAATCCCAGTAAAGGCAGAGTTTACTGGACTTTTGTTCACTGGTTTTGAAAAGCCGCCAACCCTCCAAACGTCCCCGTCTTTTTTTTTAAATTAATTAATTAATTAATTTTTGGCCGCGTTGGCCCTTCGTTGCTGCGCGCAGGCTTTCTCTAGTTGTGGCGAGCAGGGGCTACTCTCCGGGGGCTACTCTTCGTTGCAGTGCGCGGGCTTCTCATCGCGGTGGCTTCTCTTGCTGCGGAGCACGGGCTCTAGGCGCGCAGGCTTCAGTAGTTGTGGCTCGCGGACTCTAGAGCGCAGGCTCAGTCGTTGTGGCGCACGGGCTTAGTTGCTCCACGGCATGTGGGATCTTCCCGGACCGGGGCTCGAACCCATGTCCCCTGCATCGGCAGGCGGACTCTTAACCACTGCGCCACCAGGGAAGTCCCCCAAACGTCCCTGTCTTTCATCCACGCGGAGCGAGTGGGATACATCAGCCGTCATCGTGTGGGATCATCCAGATTTACCTGTTTCCTCCTCAGTTTGAAGGTTGCACAAAGGCCTACTCGAGACTCGAAAACTTGAAAACACACTTGAGATCTCACACTGGAGAGAAACCGTACGTCTGTGAGCACGAAGGTTGCAACAAGGCTTTCTCGAATGCCTCTGATCGCGCCAAGCACCAGAACAGGACACATTCCAATGAGGTAAGGCCCCTCCAGGAGACACGTGTTGGGTCCAGAGCTTGTGGTGGAAATAAAAAATCCTCTGGGGAATGTACTTGGAAACGCAAGCCTGTTCCGTTGTATTTGCTTCTGGCCACTCCCAGCACGAGTGGGTTTGGGGCCCCAAAGGTAGGGCTGAAACCTGGGCCCGGATGGGAGAGACGTGCAGGGTGAAGGGGGAACGAGTTTCACGTTGTTCGGTACTGCCACCTACTGGTCAGACAGCAGGAGCATTTAACTTGGAATTCCATCCACTCGCTCTGCCTGGGAGAACAGGAATGCGTTCAAAGGACGACCCTGTAAGCACCAAGGAGAGATTCAGAAGCAAGGTGTTGACAGCCAACAGCTTACTGCTAAGACAGCCACTTTTATTTGCTTTCTCCAGGTGGTATCTTCAAAGGCGCTTATATCAAAAAAGACTTTTCCAGAGTAACCCACCTTGGCTAACTAGGGCTTCCAGACATCCTAAATTCCAAAGGATCTTGGAAGCTAGAAACCCAGAATGGTTTCTAGTCAGTTATTTAAGATAATATATTGAGTAAGGCTTCATGGTCATAGTTGGTTCCTGTTGTGTTGTTATTTTTAGATATTTATCCCCCCAAATTTCAGAGAAGCGTAAGAATGAGCGAAAATGATTTCCAATTCATTTTGTTTACATTTTAATGCACGTCTGCCTGCAGACCTCCAATTTCTCCTTGAAGATCTAGCCTAGATTCTTCCTCCTCTGTGAAGTCTTCTCTTGAATGTACCAGAGATTAACACAAAGGCTCCCCATGTTTGTGGTAGAAATAGGCTAGCTACCCAGAATTTGTTCCCATGAGATGTAGTTCTGCCCCACAAAGTAGGTCATCAGTTTGCTTGAAATTGTGTGAGAGGAGCATCTTGACCTTGGCATGACTCTCATCTGGCCCTACAAGGTGCCAATCAGGCCCATTCTTGATCTTCCAGATGGAGAGCTGGGAGAGGGAATTTGGTAAAAGTGGACCATTCAGCTCACTGGCCATTGGCTTGAAGGCGGCAGAGATGGTCCTCACCAAGTTTCTTTTCAACCTAACTGACAGAGCAAAAACATCTCTAAGAGGATTAGCCACACTAAAAAAAAGCACGCTCACGCATAAACTCACACACATGAGCTCACTTATACAGACGCTTTCTGAATGGTTCATAGTAGAATAAGGAAGCCTGAGTCCTTTAGGATCTCATTATTGATCCAGCGTTTGCAGATGTTTTAGAGGAGATGCCACGTCTCCATCTTTTACGTCAAAAATGCTTTACAGTGTGCGATAGTGGCGGTGTAATCCGCTGTACTTGTTTTGTACCAACTTCTAGGGGGTCTAGAAGAGGCAGATCCATAGAGACAGAAAGTAGATGGGTAGTTGCCAGGGGCTGGGCGAGGGGGAATAGGGGTGACTGCCAATACATGCAGGGTTTCTTCTTGGAATAATGAAGATATTTTGGAATTTGATACTGGGGACGATTGCACAAGATTGTGAACGTACTAAATGCCACTGAATTGTGCAGCTCAAAAGGGTTATTTTTATGGGATGTGAATTAAATCTCAATTTAAAATGTTTTAGGGGATTTGATTAACTTAGAATTTAATTAATATGTTTACATTTCATGTATTTAAGTACAAGTATGACTGGAAACTTAGAGGGCATTCATTCCTATAGATTCTCTCCTGTTACTGTGGATCAGTTTGGGCCCTGGGTATGTTAGGACTTCAGCAGTGCGTACATATAAACATAGTGACAGAGCTTTGTATCTTTTTATGGACTTCAAATGTGTGCCCATGTCTCTTTGCTTTAATTAAGTGCGTTATATTTAAACATGAATTCTTCTGTGCAGTAAAAAGTGCAATGTTGTAGAGAGTTTAATATCCATCATGAGATGAAAACATAACCTTGGTCAACAATATCTTTCACCAAGGTTGAGCAACTCACCTAAAATAAATTATTAACGGCCATAAACACATAAATATAATTTTATTCACAAACACGTAAATCATTTTTTCTCTGTTCCACATAGAGAAAGCCCTCGTCCTTGCGTATGAATGATGGACAGTTTCAGATACACCAAAATTAAGTGTATCCAGGAAATCCAGACTTGCATCATCAAGCAATTGTAGACAACTCTAGATGTCTTCTTTCATTTCTTTGCTCTCTTATTTGTATCTTAGTTCTTTCACTGAGCAAATATAGATAGCTAGTTATCCGCCGAGCACTTTGCTATTCTAGATGAGGCAAGCAGGGTGGAATAGAACAGGAAGGGAGCAATACCCATTCGGGTAATCTAGGTCTCCTCCCCACCCCCATGGCTGCCCTGCCCATTTAGGGTCACTGAACCAACGCAGTGGCCTCTGACCGGGCTCCCTACTCCAGAACAGGGAGCTCCCGTTCCTCCCCAAACCAGACGAAGCCAGTTTCCTGGAGCTCTGATTCAGTTGTATCTTCCTCTCCAGAAAGTTCCAGTGGCTCCGTTTTTCCCATAGGAAATGTTTAGACTCCTTAGGCTTGTATTTGCTCTCACTGGACCCAAGCCTTCCCTTTCACCATTCCCTTGACTTCTCACAATGGTGACCATGAATGGAACCTTCCAGACAGCCATGCCTGCATGCCTGAAGTGGTCCTGCTGCTGGACCTTTGCTCTGGCTACTTTTTTTTTTGCATCCTCTTGCCCTCATTTTTATCCTTCAGCATCTTGTTTGTCTTTCAGGACCCAACTACGACGCCTCTTCCTAATCAAATCTCTGTTTATTGAGCACTTATTATGTGCCCCACATCACATCGTGGTAAGCACCACGTGCACATGGTCTGATTTAGCCCGTACCCTGACCCCATGATCTGGGCGTTATACCCAGATACAGAAACTAAATTGATGCCTCCCACGATCATCCCAAGGGTGATCTGTCCACATCTGTCCACATCCTTCTCTAGCATCCACACTTTGTACTGTAGATAATTCATGCTGTCTTATTTTTCCTCCCATATTTTATACCCCTTGAGATTTGATCCTGTCTTATAAAACTTTGTGCTCAGAGTCTTGCCCATAGTAGGGACCATTAAATGTTTACCAAAAATTTTATTTGGATACATTCTACACAGTCAAGTAGAATAAGTATCCCCACTTTCACAAAATACCTTTCAGTTCAGGGAGTCAAGAAGGCAATGACAGTACCAAAAGTTAAGTATCCAGGACAGGAAATACGGGTAACTCAGAATCCTGACAACATTAATCTTTACCTACCATTAGATTGCATTTCAGTCATTCATCACAACAGAATCTGGGGGCCAAGAAACGTAACTGAGTTAATGTGTTTTCTTGGGAAGTTAAGTTTCCTGACCCTGTGTTCTTGGAGTTTTTTTGTAGGTGGCTGTTATATGTGTCCACATGCAAGGGCACATGGGCACACATGTACTTGTATGTTCTGTTGGTCCTGGAAATGCAGGAGCTCATGAACATTAGCAGATTCATTCCACCTCCAGCTGTGTTCCCATTTCCAAGCTAACCCGTGATACGTACCTGCAGATATTTATGGGAAGAGTAGCTCTTCAAACATGTAACACTGGCCTGGCTTTGTGTTCCCTCTCCCTACCCCACGCATTCCTGTCTGTCTGTCACAGCAGCAGAGTGAGCAAAGCACCGAGGTCAGATGCTATACGGTAATAGCACTAATCATCAGAGCCATTCTTCTGTCCCTAATGCATAGAATTTGATGTGCTCATTTCATTATATATATATATGCTGCAAATCACACAGGCTCCTGAGTAGAAGTAATTTGTGGTTAATGGGAATCAATTCTACCCAAAAGAATCGCAAATTTGGAGGTGAGGTCTCTCAAGATGATTTCTGGAATCTTTATTTCACTACTTTAGGACATTTCATCATTTTAGGTAGCTCTCAGTCTGTTCTTGGGCTTTTAGGGAAAAAGCATCATTCTATAAGACAGGGAATCTTTTTAATATAACTGTAATGGATGCATTATATTAAGCATGACTTTTATGAATATTGTTTACCTAATAGCACATATTCTGGTATACACAGAGGTAAATATAGACTCATATAAGTATCCTTGAATATATTAGATTTCAAGGGAAGTAAACGAAATCACAGTTCTGACGTTGGTCATGAATACAATGCCATGAGTTCTGTGATGCGAGTAAATACTCAGCTATAAGGGTCCGTATAATTTTTTATGACTGTATCTGTAGGCTTGATCACTGGCCCACGTAGAAAAGAAAAGTACCTAATTTCTAGATCTTAGTACTCGCGAGCAGAGCCTCATGCAGGAATCCTCGTCTCCAGGACGACATCCATCCGCCCTCATCGGTTTACGAGTAAGCATTCGTGGACACTCGGACAGGGCTTACGACTTCGAAGATGAGAAAGGTCCTGGATATTCTGAGCCCTGAACAACCCCCGCAGTTGTAATACAACCCAAAGGAAAGTATTTTAGTGATATCTAACCCGGGAGAGGCTGCAGGCAATTTTTTTTTTTTTTTTTTACTGTGTCAGTGTGTAAAGAGCTCATTTTCAAAGGAGGTAGAGTGATATTAGGTCTGAGAACCAGGACATTGGTAAGAAAGGTCTTCACACCAGCTCTCCCCAAAGCGTTCTTCTCATTAAAGGATGGGTGTCTTTTAGCCTTCTTCTGTTATCATCAGCAGTATCATCACCACCATCCTCATCGTCAAATTATCCCTTGAGCACCACGTGACACCACGATACTTCTTCCTACTCACAGGATAAATGCTTCCAAGAACATAAGCGCCATTTACACGTTCTCCGCTCACCCTGAGCACTCTCTAAAATAATAACGTATTCAAGCTGGATTCTTAAAGGTTTATTAAACCTTTGCACCACTTAGAGGGTTTTGAACACCTCACAGCCTTGTGAGCGTGCTTTGAAAGAATTAAAAATATAATGAGTAGCCACAAAAGACCGTCGGGCGGGGGAATAATTGCTTTGATAACAACCTCTTCTTTCATCCTTGGGGCATTTGGCAGAAACCGTACGTGTGCAAAATCCCTGGCTGCACCAAGCGCTACACAGACCCCAGCTCCCTCCGGAAACACGTGAAGACCGTGCACGGCCCAGAGGCTCACGTCACCAAGAAGCAGCGTGGGGACGTGCATCCCAGGCCCCCGGCGCCACGAGATTCCGGCGGCCACTCACAGTCTAGGTCACCCGGCCGGCAGACTCAGGGAGCCCTCGGGGAGCAAAAGGACCTCAGCAACACTACCTCAAAGCGGGAAGAATGCCTCCAAGTGAAAACGGTCAAGGCGGAGAAGCCCATGGTATGTCATTCGCTTTCCTTCCGGTTTTCCCCAAAGTTCTCCCAGGTGTTTAAAGGGGCCAGGTAGGGCGCTGAGGGCAGGGGTGAGGGGCGGACTTCACTGCCCCGTTCTCACTGCATCCCACTGTTTGATTTCCGGAGGTCAGAGCTCCCTGAGCCGGATGGCCTACCCCAGGTTGATCTGCGCGGCAGAGCTCAGCTCAGAAAAGAGTTCCAGGGTTTCCTAACTGATTTTTGAAATCCATCTGGAAGCATCCCACCTTGCGGCAGGTCGACAGACACCACAGTGCACCTTTTCAGCAGGTCTCTAATGCAGAGAATCCTCCGTTCAGTCCTTCTGTAAACATATTTTCTGACTTTTTTGCCCTGGTGACCCCAAGATAAATAAGCCACGGCCCCTATTCTTTATGGGTCTGTAGTCCAGTGGGATAGGGAGACCAAGAAACAAACGCAACTCAGTGTGATGGGGCTTTAAGACAAGTCCGGGTCACAGGGTTCGGAGCCAGTGCACTCGAGGACACGACGGGAAGGCAGGGGGCAGGTGGCCGCCAGGTTCACTGCTCAGAGAGGCGAAGGACCGCATGCTGGAGAGCAAGAGCGGGAGCGGCCAGGCCCCAGCCTTGGGGCCCCGGGGGAATGTGCTAGAGGAAAAAGTGGGGGAGGATATAAAGGGATTTTTTTAGGTTTTCTAAGTTGTTAGAAAAGACAACCCCAGTGCCAATCTAGAGACTGGTTGATAGACTTCGAGACCGTATCTGCAGTGGTGCCTGAACTGCGGAGGTGGAAAGCAAGGGAGGGATTTGAAAGATGTCATCAGCAAAAATCATATGGTTGGATGACAAATAGGAGACGTGGATTAAGCTACTGTTGCAGCTTCTTTCGAACTTCACTTGGTGATTTTGCCTTATGCCTGGGCCAGAATGAACTATCTAAAATTTTTCCAAAGACAACGAGAAAAATGAAGAGAGTAGCGATCAGAGGAGATTTAGGACATTTGTATTTGGCATATGTATAATGCGGTCAGCTCTGCGCTTTGGGTTCTAGTCTGTCAATCTCGGGATATGGAAGAAACGTACTAGGTAGAAGTCACAGGCTTAGACTTCCAGATGCATGGAAATGACCAGACAGGCAGATTTCTACTCAGTTCAAAGAAGCATTTGCTTAAAATTAGAAAAGTCCAAGAATTGTATGGACATCCTATGAATTCCTAAGTTATGTCACCATGTAGCGGTATGTCTGGGCGGGAATTAATGCACATATAATTTCAGAATCGATAGAGTGGAATTTAATGACTTACTGAGTTTGTCTTTAAACTCTTACGAGTCTTAGAAAGTGACACTAAGTCTAGCCCAAAATCACGCAAATAATCTATCCAGATGTATCATTATTTCCCAGTGGGTAGCCCTACTTTGCTTTTAAAAAAACACCTTAGTAAGAAGTTAATATACGTGTTATGACTGATCACTATACTTTTGAATTAATCAATTTGTAAACTGTGTTTTATGTACTTTTTTGGGGGGGGAACATTTATCAATTTCCTAAAATAAAGTCCACCTACATAATAATTGTGCAAAAGATTCAACCGTTTATCCTCAAGTGTTTAATGAAACAAGGAAAGTGAATTTGTGGTCTCCTAGATTATGTCATTGAAAGACAATGATTTATGTTTTTAGGACATCCTAGGAACCCAGAATCCCTTGTACTTTTAATGTACACCCATAGCAAAAAAAGTTTTAAAAAAAAGAAAGAAAA